>NC_047104.1:100189346-100829519 GCF_902500255.1 Thalassophryne amazonica | reverse complement strand
TGACAGACTGAAGAAATTTTTATTAGAAAATGATATCTGGGTCAGACACACTTTGATCACATTTTTTAAATGACTCCGAACACTTCCTAACCAATTATTTATTCATTTAAAATTTATGCCTCTTAACTCCACAAGGTATGTTTCATGTTAATTTATTCTTTGACATTCATGAAAAAGCTGACTGATTATTATCATAAAATGTCCACATGCACTTCTTGGTTAGTGGTCATATAGATATGATCCACACAAAAGAGCTGTAACTGGATATGCTACATGCTGCATAGGTGAACTATCCTGAGATTTTCACTCTTTTTGGTTTGATGTTTGGTAAATCTAAATTAATGTCCACAGGTGGGATGTGAGAGGGAGAGAAAAGAGAGGTCCGCACACTAAGCTGCCCACACAGACACAAAAGGAGGAAACCCACACAGTTCAGCCCACTATTAAATCAATGTTCCCTTATAGCTATCAATTTATTTTAGAAAGGAGAAAATTCATTTTGTGAACAAACACATGCATTTCATACAGCAAAACAAGCATCAGAAGTAATGTTACTTAGTTTGGTAGATTAAACATTGCCAAAATAAAATGACCATCCCTGTGCTGCTTCATGCAACAAAAAACACCATGCTCACTGTGCACTTCTCATACACAGACATGGCACGCACACACACCCACACCCACATACACAAAGCTACCTGAGAAAGCCTCTTCATCTCATCAAAAATATTCTGTCTGCAACTCCAAAACAAACCCTGACAACATACAGAGACAGCTGGGATGAAGAAAAAAAAAAAAAAAAAAAAACATACAGTAGGGAAAACAGATTGTATATAATGTGCCTGCCTACTCGTTACCTGTACAACAACATTTCGGGTAACCAAAGCCAGCTGGTTGGTCTAGCTCAATCATAGTTCGGCTAACAAATCCACCACCTTCCTCATGGCTTGGTCAAAGAATGACAATTACACATAATTTCAAGTTATTGAGGTTTTCCTAACCTCTCCACAGGGTTTGTGATCCTGGCCTGGCAAAATCTGACTGACAGGTCCTATAAACAGGCAGCAGCTGACAACAGTGTATTATGAGATTAAAGGTTATTTTTACCATGGATATAATCACAAGGCACTGACATGAAGCCACAGGTACAGCAAAGCAAAGGCACTACTGGTTTCGCTGCAGCTGTTTATAAAAGCAATACATAATGGCATATGATGCCATGAAATGCCAGTATACATGAACACAACCACAACCACCAGAATGCCTTTACAGAAAGGTGGGATCAATTGATATGGCTTTTTCATGGCCGATACAGATTAGTAAGTGACGGAGACAGATAACCAAACAGTAAAAAAAAAAAAAAAAAAAAAAAAAAAAGCCAAAATTTAGAACAACAACAACTCTTAATAAATTTAAAAGAAACGGGGGGAAAAAAACACTTTCCTGAAATGCCTTCCAGCACATCTTTAATTCAGACTCTTTCAACATGACCTTAATACAAAAGGTGCAGGGTAACATTATTATGAAGTTGAACAAATGAACAAACAAATTAATTAATAAATAAATAAATAAATACAGCAGAAACAGACCCAGTCGGCACACATTCTTCTTCTCTGCGGGACAGCAGCCTTCAGCATTGACAGGCTGAACTTGTGATGGCTAACAAATCAGATCTGTGGGTGGGACTTTGCTAAAGACCAGAAAGAGATTTATATTTCAAAAGGGTGACATGGGTTTCTCAGCAATTTTCTCAGCATGATGGGCCCTTGATAGAGAGGTGGTGGCGTAATGGTTTTCAGGTTGAACTGGGACACCAGCGATCCAGGTTTGCTTCACGATTGCAGCCACGCCCCCAATTGGCACTTTCAACAAGAGTGCTGGGGAGGAGTGGGAGACAGGCGCCGTGAGCCCTTCTGGAAACAAATTTCAGGTTTTAGTTCACTACCAATGTTAAATAAGAAACTCTACCTACCCTTCTCAGACATTAACAGTTTTTAGAAGAAGAACTCAACCCTTTTATTTCCTTTTAAATATGTAATTTTTTCTTGTTAGTTTAGTGTCTTAATGTATTTATAAGTTGTTTAGGTTCTTGTTATAATACACATTATTATTATTATTATTACTAATGTTTTGTTTTTACTTTATTTTGTCATTTTATTTTTAAATAGACCACAATGGAAATAAGTGTAGGGCAGCAGCTATCAAATATTTTTGGAATCGAGTATTCCATCGATTAATCAAGTAATCGGATAAAAAGTACTTTTGTGTTTTTAAACAATATCAATAGTGGCAGGGCTCTCCCTATGCCATGGCACACTGTTGCTGTGCCATCATATAGATTTTTAAGTTTAGGGTCCTCCCTTGTTCTTTGTTTTCTCAGGTAATGAAAACATTTTTCGTATTATTAAGAGTTCTGGAGCTTTGCCAAACCATAAGCCCAGGCGGTCTGTGAAATCTTCAGTCTGCGGACAGGACATTTTTTTTTTCACTTATTGCACATTTCATTTGCACTTTTTATTACTGTGATTTAATCAGTGTTTAATGTATATTTATACATGCCGTACAGAGTGCAGTTCAAACCGAAGTCACATTCCTTGTTTTCTGTGGATACTTGGCGAATAACAAAGTCTTTGAAAAATGGCTGTGGAGTTCAGCGTTTCCACAACAGCTGCACTGATAAATTAACTGTACAGCCTGTTGATAAAAAACTCTTATCAAATCTGATTATAGGCATTTTTTTTTTTTTTGGAATAGTTAAACATGATTAATTTAAAGTGCACGTGCTTTCGCTTCATCTGTGGAGGTGGAGAGCAGCCAGTGGAGCAAACAGTGTTTTTTAAAAAAATATACAAACACACACATAAGTCCATCTCAGACGATCAGCGCGGAACCTTTCTCTTAAAAGGCTTTATTTTACTCAGCGTATGGCTTTGTAAATTTGTAGTGTCGCCCGCTACATTGATTAGTGCTTACATTAGTTATGGGCATGCTTTACAGTCTTTTGTTTTTTTGTGGGAGCGTTACAGCGCCACCTACAGGCCTGGCATATGTACTACAGCTTTAAATGAAGCCTGGAGGCAAAGAATTTGCCTCAAACATTTTTCATAGTTGAATTACTCAATCATTTCAGCCCTAAATAAGTGTTTTCATTTTCTTGTGTCATCCATGTATTTTTAATGTATTTACAATTATATTATGTACTGACTAAATAAAATCACGAACTCATGCTTTTAATGATGATGATTTACTACCCCATGCAGGATTGGCGTTCAAGTCCAGAATGTACATATTAGTGTCCATTTTTCAATGTTGTTAGCTAATATATGTAGCTTCTCTAAAAACATTAGTGTCATCAACGTTCAGTTTTGGCAGCATTCATTCTTGACCCAAATGGCAAATGTCAGCTCTCCCCAGTCTGTGTGTGGTTAAAATTGCAAGCATGCACACACAGCTGTTTGTGTGTTCTGCATTCTGTTGTACGCAGGTGTTTTAATTTAACAAATGGAGACAGTGGCGGAAGACATTAAAAACACTACACATTTCACTCATGGTGCAAACATGACACTTAAATCTAAACTGACTAAACCAAGTGAACTACAAAAACACAATAAATCAATAACACTAACAACACTGTTAAACTAACATGAACCACAATAACATTTAAAACCCCCAAACTCCCATGATTTTTACACTGCACTTTACTCATCTGAAATGCAGGCAGAACCTCACAGAGTTCAACAGCTTTTTGTCTTCTTTCTCTTTACCTTCTCTTTCGAAGCAGAAAGCAGATTCGCTTGATTCCCCACTCACTAGGGAAGAGATAGCAGGGTTCTAGCTAGCGCAAACTTGCGTTACGGCCCGTTACGCTATAATTTTGGACCGTTACGCTTATTTTGGACCATTACGATTTTCAATACAGCGTCTGTAATCAACCGTTTCATCGCAACTCCAGTTTGAAGCGTGAATCCAAGCAATGCTTCGATTCTATGGCTTGTGGCTCTTTGATTTGCTGCTCTTCAGAAGCGGTAAGTCCGCTACTTAACCCCTCTGAAAGCCATTAAAATATCATGAGTCACTTTTTTGTGGATTAAAGTCACTAAATGGGACTCTTGTCTTGTTGCAGTGGAGAAACGAGAATCGGGGCCCTAATTATACTTATATTAAAGAGTAATAGGGACCCTCTAGAACAGGGGTGGCCAATTTCGGTCCTCGAGAGCCACCTTCCTGACACTCTTAGTTGTCTCCCTGCTCCAACACACCTGAATCCAATGAAAGACTCGTTAGCAGACTTTTAATGAGCCTTTCATTGGACTCAGGAGCAGGGAGACATCTAAGAGTGTCAGGAAGGTGGCTCTCGAGGACCGAACTTGGCCACCCCTACTCTAGAATGTAAAAACTATAGGCCAATTAGCTTAATTAACTGTGATTGTAAGAGTCTCTCAAAAATTTTGGCTCTTAGTTATTTGGAGGCTCATGGTTTTGTCCAAAAATTTATTTCCTGGATTAAGCTTCTATATAATGATCACATAGCCTCTGTAACAACAAACAGAGTTATATCTAGGGATGGGTATTGATAAGATTTTAGCGATAGAGGTCATTATCAATTCCGCTTATCGATCCGATTCTTTATCGATTCCCTTATCAATACCTTCTGTGAATTTTCTCTGCACTAAAAGTAGGCTTTGTGGGTTTTCTACATCAACACATTTATTGAGTCTTAAAGTAAACAATATGAAATTGGTCACTAGATCCTTGATCTCTGACATAAAAAATAAAATATGCACACAGTCAATAGATCCTAGATCTCTGGAAATAAATAAAAATCAGGGCTGTGAAATGAAAATTGTGAAATCCGAGGAAAATTTGCAGGGTCGAGCCAGGGTCTAGGGCCCATGGG
Source organism: Thalassophryne amazonica (assembly GCF_902500255.1). NCBI lineage: Eukaryota > Metazoa > Chordata > Actinopteri > Batrachoidiformes > Batrachoididae > Thalassophryne > Thalassophryne amazonica. The sequence goes on along the minus strand of NC_047104.1, from coordinate 100,824,622 downwards.
GCCCCAGAAACCAAATTAATTTGGTATCTAATGACATTTTCAGCATCTCCTAGAAGAAAAAAAAAATCTCAAAAGAAGTGCCAATTTAAATGATTTGTATCTGTAACACAAAGATCAGTGTCCACGGACTTATAAAACTTGCACGATATCATAGAAAAAAAGAAATGCTTTGAGATAGGTATTTTAAAAACTCAGTGACGATCACTATTACAGAGTACAACATTAACACCCCTCCCCACCCCCCTTGATGAAATCCGCGAAAAATAAAATTGGTACATGGTCACTGTATCCTGGATCTCTGGACATAAATAAAAATAAATAAAATCTGTATATGGTCATTGGCTCCTTGATCTCTGGACATATCTTTACATGGCCACTGGATCCTACATTTCTGGACAGAAAAAATAAAAATAAATAAAATCTGTACATGGTCAATGGATCCTAGATCTCTGGGCACAAATAAAAATGAAATATGTACATGGTCACTGGATCCTAGATCTCTGGACATAAATAGAAATAATCAGAATCTGTAGTTTTTGTCAAAAGATTTCCTTTCATGGATTAATGAGAGAAATTTAACTCCATAGCCTTTGAGCTGCAGTCTTGGAACTGGCTGCACTGCAAATCAAGATCAATGTAATTAATAAAAGAAAGAAGGATGTCTCAATTTGGAGGGTAAAAACAGTTTTGGTCTATTGTAGTTTGTTGTCTGTATTACAACATTTGGAAAGATGTGTCATTTGATTTAAAACGGCGATTCGCTTTGAAGTTATTAATTCTGACTGGAATCTATCTTCCCTACGTTTGGAGCTGCAGTTAGTCCCACAAAACAGTAATAATTATAATAACAATAATAATATAATTTCTTTTACTTGAGGGCCAATAACTTCAGTTTACAAACCGGCGAAGAGGGTCCAGTTCACGCCAGAGAACCATCTCGTGCGCTGCCCCACAAAAAGTTAATGAGGAACAAATAAAATCTCTGGTGTGGAATGGAGGATGATTCTTATGACTAGCCCGCAAGAAGACAAGAGCCCCAGTTAGTGACTTTAATCAGCACAAAGATGAGTCACAATTGACATCTTTAAATGACACAGGTAATGAAGAAATTGCAGATCTGCTGCTTCTGAAAAGAGAAGTAGCACTGCAACCCACTGCAGGAACAACAGGTCTAAAATCAACGTAGAGAAATTATCAATTTGCCGATACACACCCTCAAAAACAACAGCCACTCTCACATAATGTGAACTGAACAGATAAGGGAATCGTTAAACAAAAAGGCTATTGATTTTGGTGGATCAAATAATTTTTTATAGATTTTTAACAGAAACCGGTTTTTGATACCCATCCCTCGTTATATTACAACCCTTTAAGCTCTATAGGGGTATGCATCAGGGCTATCCTTTGAACCCCTTGTTTTTTGCCCTGGCATTGGAACCATTAGCAGCCTCTATTTGTAATCCAAATTTCCCTGGCCTTCAAGTTCACGGAAACATCCACAAGATTATGTTGTATGCTGCTGATGATGCCCTTATACCAGTTACAAGGCCGCAAAGGACTACACTTGCACTTTTTAAAGCAATTAACCATTTTTTTTTCTCACTTATCTGGCTTAAATCGTAGGCTCCTACCATCACGCCTTACTGCCCTAAGACACTGTTCACACTTGGTAATTTCACCTGGCCACAAAGAGAGCTTAAATACCTTCCCCACTCTCTTTCTTATTTAATTTGTGTTCATTGTGACCTTTTACTGGATTTACACAGATGCCCCAAGATTTAATCATCTCCTACAGACTCTTCCTGTAAAGATCCCGCTTGGCTATTATTCAACAGACTTTATAATTATGTTATTTGGAACGGTAAGCACCCCAGGGTGAAGCTACAGAGACTGCAAACAGATATGGGTGGACTTGGGGGTCCAAACCTAGCCCTAAACATATCATGCACTGGGCCTTCCCTCCTGAAAAAGTCACCCCCTGGCACGCTCTTCAAAGCTACTTATGCAGTCCACTTCCTTTATTGCATCTTGCCACAGTAAAACTCCCTCCATCAAAAACTCGTCCTGTTGTGTCTTTTCTGCAATATGTATGGAAGAGGACTACACACTATTAGGCTTTGATCCCAATCTCCATACATTGGCCTCAGTTTGGCATAACCCAAGTTTTTGTATCGATCGGTTCCCATTCATTTGGGACTCCTGGGTGAACAAGGGTATTCTGAAACTGAGAGATCTGTATGCAGGGGGAGGTCTTAAATCATTTGCGGACCTCCAAGCCTAGTTTGAGCTACCTCAGAATCACCTCTGGAGATTCCTTCAACTCTGACATTTGCTGTGCTATACCTGTGGATCGCCTACCTCCTCTCCCCCTGACATGGACTAGCTTGGCAAGGGCTATAGGGCTTCAGTTTACTATGGACCTCAAGACAATCTTTACCGATGCCGAGTGGGCCAGGATTCTGCAAAATGTAAAAACTGTAGGGCAACCTATTCTTGATTCCCTTCCCTCACATGATCCAGAATGGGTTCAGATGGCTCTGTTGGTGAGGGGTAAACTTCACATTGGAAATCTCCTTCTGCTCCACCAGGAGCTTGGTAAAGTAGCTGCATCAGAGAGCTTGTCATTTAAACTCCTGGATAGGAAGGATCATTTGAAGTAGGACTCCTTGACCAAGTGGTTAATGCACTTGGTTTCAGTGCCGAAGGTTCCCGGTTCAAATCCCACCCCTGCCACATTTCTCCATGTAATGTGGAGTTGCGTCAGGAAGGGCATCCGGCATAAAACTTGTGCCAATTTAACATGCAGATCCACCTTGGATTTGCTGTGGCAACCCCGAGTGCAAACAAGGGAGCAGCTGAAGGGTCTTACTTTTATTTGAAGTAGGACTCCTATTTAGCCAGTATAAATAGGGTGGTGTAAATTCGTAAGACCAGTTGTTTGCTTTAGATCCTGTCACTGAGTGAACTTTTTTTTTTTTTTTTTACGTTGTGGTTGATTTAATGTTCCATCTTTTCCATGTTTATTGTCATTGCATATTTGCTCACTGTGTTTTGTGTCTTTGATTGCATATTTTACAATGTTTGTTTTAGAAAAAAAAAAAAACAAAGTTCAAATCATAAAAAAAAAATCCTGCTTCCTTGAAACAGTTTCACCACAAAGTATCCTGCTTCCTTGAAACAGATTCACCACAGAGTACTATACTGTTTGTATTTCTGAATGATTTATGTAAATGAAGGCCAAGAAGTATTCAGTGACTTGGTGATGTTCATGTATCCATCCCTGACTTGGCTCAAGAAAACTGGCTGTATAAGTGATGACTTAATTCTTATATTTAGAAAAATTACCCAGTCCCAACCTCATTTTTGGAATGTGTTGCAGGCCTTAAATGCAGGACTAGATATATATATTAACAAATGAAATGTAGTTGACCACACAAAACATGAAATATCTTGGGGTCATACTGTGTGTAATGAAATAGAAGTCAAAGTAAATGCCACATTATGAGTCTACCCCACCACCACATTTTCCATATTATCCAAGTGTTTTCTGATTTTTTTTAATTATTTTTCATAAACATTACAATACAATTTAGAAACGCACGCACTTCATCATTTCATTATTATTTCCCATTTTTAATATAGTCTTGCTCTGGAACAGCAAACAATTCAGAAGGTGGTAATATGAAAACAAAATGTAACTTCTACGATTACCAATACTCAGTTCAGGAGAATTTACACAGGATCTAATGTTGCAGTTCTCTCTGCAACTGCAAAAAAAATGTATTTTCCTTAAGGAAGTTTTAACTTAATACATTTGTAACAGCAAGATTCATTATCATTAACGGTGCAAAAGCTGCATCAGCCACGCCATTCATGAGTCACTAATCTTAAAAGTCAACTGGATTATCAACTGAACAACACTGCAATCTTGCAATGCACCTCACTTTACTTAAAATGTTCAGTTTTATTCATTTTGATCTTATTTGTGTCACTCAATTTTGTGAAAATATAATGTTCTGGACTTCATTATATTTAACATTCATTTGCTAGTCAGGATTATATAATTAAAGTTTACCGTCTTGACAGAGTTCACAACAGTTCAGTGTTTCAGCACAAAATCATCACAATATACCAAAAGCTGTTGATACTTCAAGTCCAGGTAGCACATTACAATGATACACATTTTGTGAAGTCTTCCCATTCTAATATTGTTAAGGGTGTAAAGATACATGTATTTGTATTAAACCGTTTCGGTACGGGACGTTCGGTTCGGTACAGGGCTGTGCACGGGTGAGTTCGCGTTGCGTGTGTTTACCATAATTTCTGGACTATAGAGCGCACCTGAATATTAGCCACACCCACCAGTTTTAAAAAGAAAAAAGAAACCGTACATAAATAAGCTGAACTTGTATATAAGTCGTGGGTCTCCACGTTGTAACATGAGATATTTACACAGAAAGATGCTAGAAAGATTTTTTAACTTTTAATTAAATACGTACCGTAAATGCTTTTTTCCCCCTTTAAGTGTTACACGTAAATATTGATACGCACGTCATCCAGCGCGCGCACGGTGTCCCTGCTCCACACGGAGAACTGAGTACTTTTATAACTTTTTCTTGAGATTTCATCTCGTGTGCAGCCAGGATCGCATGGAGGCTGCAGTAAATGAGATGTTACTGAGGCGCTGTGACTTTTTCAACTTGTTGCGCCAACACTCTCTCATTAACTCCTGGATCTGTTCCTAAATGATTGACCCTGGTGTATTGAAAAAGTATAGGTCAATATCAAATCTATCATTTTGCTCTAAAATTCTGGAAAACGTGGTTTCACTTCACAGCAGCTCATGGACCACCTTACTGAGAATAATCTTTTTGAACCACTGCAGTCTGCTTTTAGAAAATATCATTCCACAGAGACAACTCTCACTAAAGTGGTGAATGATCTTCTGTTTGCAATTAATTCAGACCACTAAAGTTCTGGTGCTGTTGGATCTCAGTGCTGCATTTGATACTGTGGATCATCATATTCTACTCAATAGGCTGAAGAATCATTTTAGAATGACTGGGAGAGCCCTTGCATGGTTGACGTCATACCTGACCAGTCGTTCTCACTGTGTTTTGTACAATAACACTACCTCTAACTAGGGCTGCCACGACTAGTCACGACTACGTCGACTACTGAAACCATCGACAACTAATTTAGTAGTCGACGAGTCATTTGCTTTGAACCTTGAACCAATGAAGTAGTGCTTCGATCTGCTGCTTCGTTGGATCTTTGCTTCGCTCCTCTTCAGAAGCAGTCTGCTCAGAATTAATAACTTCAAAGTGAATCGCCGTTTAAATCAAATAACACCTCTTTCCAAACATTGTAATACAAATAAACTGCAATCGATCAAAATGTTTATTTTCCTCCCAAAAAGAGACGTCCTGGCTGACGTGCAATGGCCCAAGACTGTATGGCTGCAGACCTGCAGACTCCAGCAGCCAGCAGAGCTAAGTTCAGACGTATGGAGTGACATTCATGCCGTTAATGTCTGAAAGGAAATGCTTTTGATAAAAACAGATTTTTGTCAATACAGATTTAAAATTATAGATAGATTTAAAATACAGATTTTTTTCTATCTATGCCCAGAGATCAAGGATCTACCATGTAGAGTTTATTTATGTCCAGAGATCAAGGATCCAGTGACCAATTTCATATTTATTTACTTTAAGACTCAATAAAATGTTGTTGACATAGAAAACCTGTAAAGCCTACTTTTAGCACACAGAAAATTCACAGGAGGTATCGATAAGCGGAATCGATAATTGTATCAATATCGATAAAATGCGATAAACTACAATTTCCGTATGATCCACCTAGTCGACTATTCGCAAAAATAATCATTGACAAGTCGACTATCAAAATAGTCGTTTGTGGCAGCTCTACCTCTAACCTTAGTGACATGAAAACTTTTAATAAACCTGAGTTTCTTCTGGCATGTTTACATAAAACAAACAATAACATCTTTAAACCCAGAGAATATATTCACAAGAGTTTTAGGCACAATATACAAAGAGTTTAATGCTGTTGTCTGTGTGTAGAGGTTAAAGTGCACCCTGATCAGCGCATCTCAATGCATTTCTCCTGTTGTGAACCTTTACCCATAATGCAATGCAGCATGTGTGGTCCAAACACTAAAACCTTCAAAATTACTGCATTACATTAAAACTAAAACATATAGCTGATATTTCCACTTTATAAAACACCAGACGGGTATTAGTTTGGTTAAAATTAACCATAAGTTGTGTTCGCTTTTTAATGTGTGCACACAGTCGCGTGAACCATACCGCTATTAAACCAGTTCAGTGTTATTTTCTGCCTCTGTGGAAATGTGCTCTGTTCTCTACTGCAGGTGTGGTGCGGCTCAAAAACACAGTCATTTAACATTATTATGATTTATTTAAAATTTTTTTGTCTTGGTGGATCACTTTCATTGTGTCCAGATGCTGCTGAGTCTGGCTGTGGTAAAGGCTGCCCTGAACGAAACACTGTGACCCGTTAAACTTTTAAACCTCCGGTTGCTCCGATCAGGTCCGCTGATTTGATCAGACCTGATCGATCAGGTCGTCTGATGAGCGCACCGACATGCAGCGAGTGCGCGTTTAAAGAGTCCCAGCTCTTTTCAGGTCTGATCAGACCTGATCGATCAGGGCGTTTGATGAGCGCACATACATGCAACAAGTGAGCGTTTATTTTAAAGTCACAGGTTCGATCAGACACAGAGAGAGAGACAGACGGAGAGTGCGCGCGTGAGAGAGAGAGAGAGAGAGAGAGAGAGACCGACCTACTGTTTCTGTTGTGTTTCTGGATTTCTGAGTTGAGGTTCGATTCCCTGTTCTGATCACAGGCAGGCGCTGTGGGCTGCGTGATCATGTTTTCAGCTGAATCACTCTGGGTGCAGCACTCAGTTTTGGTTGTGTACAGAAGCGCAGTGTTGCACAGACTTGCATGCAGTAACGTTGTGCTGCGCAGACCTGCTTAAAAGTGTGTTCAGCGCTCTACGCCGAAGAAAATTAAACATGTTTAATTTCTTCCGTCCTACACGCGTAGCCTTCAACATACTGCTGCGTAGAGCGCAAAAACTCAACGTAGAGCTGCTAAAAGTGGGTGTAGAACTGCTCAACTCAGCGTAGACAATACGCTGCAATGAGCAGCTCTACGAAAACGCCAATGTGAAAGGGCTTCAGACTTCACAAATCAAATCAAATTTATTAATTTACGAGGTCTCTTAGAAAAGTATCGGACCTTTTTATTTTTTTCAAAAACCTGATGGATTTGAATCACGTGTGCTTGCATGAGCCAACCTTGAACCTTCGTGCGCATGCGTGATTTTTTTCACGCCTGTCAGTTGCGTCATTTGCTTGTAAGCAGCCTTTGTGTGAGGATGGGTGGTGTCTCTCGTCGTTTTTTCTTTGCAAGGAAAATGGCGGAACGACTGGAGCAGCGCAACTGCATCAAATTTTGCCACAAACTGGGCAATAGCCAGGTGGAAACCATTCGGATTATTCAGATGGCTTTCGGTGATGATCCCCTGGGCATCACACAGATTACGGAGTAGTACAACCGGTTTAAAGACGGCCGCACAACGGTGGAGGGCGCGCCATGCTCCGATCGGCATCAACACGCTGAAATGACCAAATCATTTCCAAAGTGAACGCTGTGGTGATGTGGGACCGTCGTGTGATTATCCGAGAAATTGCGGAAGAGGTGGCCATCAGCACTTTTTCAGCACATTCCACTGTGAAAGAAGATTTTGCCATGAAGAGAGTGGCGGCGAAATTCATTGGCACGAAGCTGATGGCGCAGCAACAGCGCCTCTGTGTTGAAGTCTCACAGAACATGTTGTAACATGCCCAGCTCGTCAACCAATCGGAAGATTCAGAAGGCTTTCGGTGGCTTTTCAGTCGTGTGACTATCCGAGAAATTGTGGACAAGCTGGACATGTCAGGGCATGTTCATCTCTCTCAAAGGACAATGTAAAATCAAAAATTACTCCAAGGTTCCTCACTTTGTCTGTATGATGTATAACACACGAACCTAAGCTAAGCGCTAGCTGATCAAATTGATGCCGATATCTCGCTGGACCAAGAACCATAACTTCAGTCTTATCAGAATTTAAAAGTAGGAAGTTACTGGATATCCAACTTCTTACTGATGCAAGGCAATCTTCCAAAGATTTTATGTGAATGAGATTACCAGCAGTTATTGGCATGTACAATTAAGTGTCATCAGCATAGCAATGAAAGGGAATCCCAAAGCGCCGCAGTATATTCCCGAAGGGGTGCTACATAAAGGGAAAAAAGCAGGGGGCCTAAAACGGATCCCTGCAGAACCCCAAACTTCATGTCCCTAAGAACAGTAGGAGGTGCCAATACGCAATACACAGTAAGAACGACTGGACAGGTATAACGTCAACCATGCAAGAGCAGTTCCAGTAAACCCAAAGAGATTCTCCAGCCTATTGAGTAAAATATGATGATCCACAGTATCAAACGCAGCACTAAGATCCAGCAGCACCAAGACTGTAGTGGTATGAGTCCATTGCTCACAAAAAGTCATTCACTACTTTAGTAAGTGCTATCTCTGTGGAGTGATGTTTTCTAAAATCAGACTGCAGTGGCTCAAAAAGATTATTCTCAGTGAGGTAGTCCACGAGCTGTCGCAAAACCACGTTTTCCAAGATTTTAGAACAAAATGATAGATTTGATATCGGTCTATAATTTTTCAATACACTAGGGTCGAGATTGGATTTCTTAAGTAATGGTTTAATCAATGCAGACTTGAAACATTTAGGAACAGATCCAGAAGTTAATGAGAGATTTATAATTTCCAGCACAGTTGGCCCAAGAATTGGCCACAGGTCCTTAAACAGTTTTGTTGGTACAGGATCAAATAAACAGGTTGTGCTTTTAGTAGACGTCACAAGCTCCGTCAGCGCGCCTTGCGAGATACCATCAAAATCTGTAAATCTGGGTAACACCTCAGTGGGCACATCCACCTCCATAGCAGGATGCAGTGGTTGGACCAAAGCCTGCTGAGATATGCTCAACCTAATATCCTCAACTTTCTTCTCGAAATAGTCCAAGAAGTCCTGTGCTGAAAAGGGAGAGTGAATAACAGGTGGCCGTCCATGAATGAGAAATACTACAGTTTCAAACAAAAACTCTGAGTTATGCTTGTTTTTATTGATCAAATCAGAATAATAGGCACGCTTTGTAGCCAGTAGTGCATGTTTATAATCTAAGACAGCATCATGCCATGCAAAGTGGAACACCTCTAATTTAGAACTACGCCATTTCCGTTCCAATGTTCTACAAATGTTTTTAACTGTTAAGCTTTATTTGCTATGCCTGCAAAATATGTTAGTGGTCTAAAATTATCTGACCTAAATTTACTGGATGCTAATTGGTCCGCTGATAGTTTTCAAAGTTATCTGAAAAGCTAATCCAATAATAAAAACATTATCTTTGATAATTAGCAGTCAGCGGATTAGCAGAACTGTACCCACCACTACATGAACCCAAGCTTACGTGCATGTTTTCCCTACTCTCCTTGTGCCACCTACAGCCAATTAACTAACAGAGTTGTGCTCAAGCAATCAAAAGTTTGGAAACAACAGATTTGACTAAACAGCTGTGGCTGCAGCAGGTACTAGTGGTGTTCAATACTGCAAGATTTGGTATTGATCCAATAACAAGTAAATACAGGGCCAGTAATGCCAAGACCAATATTTTTTAATAATGAAGGTGGATGCATTATCAAATTACTAAATCTGAATGAATTTTCATTATCTTTAAGTGTTTTTCCACCTTTAGATAATTAGTAAAAACCCTGGACAGAATTTGGGCAAAATAAGTTTATAGGTAAATAGATACTTTATATTATAATAGCCAAGTGGTCTCTGTGTATGGCTTCAATCACAGGAAAACCGGGGAAAGCTGACATTTTCCGTTTGGTATGCTTATGTATTTTGAGTCAAGGATGAATGTTTTGCGAAAACTGAAAGTTGATAGGACAAATTTTTTTGGAGAAATTAGGGATTTTAATTAACCAGTAAACAATGGACACTGCGCTGCAATGCACCATGGGATTTCCGGTTTTGGGGTTTTAAATGTTATTGTGATTCATGTTAGTTTAACAGTGTTGTTAGTGTTATTGATTTATTGTGTTTCTGTACTTCAATTGGTTTAGTCAGTTTAGTTAAGTATTATGTTGCTGTTACCATGAGTGACTAAAGCGTCATGCTCCTGGTACCATAAGTGAAAAGTGTGGTTTTAATGTCTTCCGACACAGTCTCCATTTGTCACATTAAAAGCATCTGCTTACAGCAGAATGCAGAAAAGACAAAAAGCTCTGTGTGTGTCTATGTGTGCGCATTCGTGCATGCAATTTTGATCACGCACAAACTGGAGACAGCTAGCATTTGCCGTTTGGTATGTTTATGTGTTTTGGGTCAACGATGAACAGTTCCAAAATCGAACGTTGATAGGACTAATATTTTTTGAGACGCTACATATATTAGCCAACAACACTGAAAAAGGGACAATGATATTTATATTCTGGACACACAAGCCAATACAGCAGGGGGCAGTAAATCATCTATATATTAAAAGCATGAGTGCGTGATTTTATTTAGCAAGTTCATAACATAAGTGTAAATATTAGGGGTGCCGGAAAAAAAAAAAAAAAAAAAAATCGATTCATGTCCAAATCGCAATTCTTATTTATTACGATTCTGAATCGATCCAAAATGTCCAAGAACCGATTTTTAAAAAGCATTTTTTAAACGTTTTCTTGCTTACTCGCTGCGTGTACTGTTTGTCAGGCAACGGCTTCTGTTGCCTCCGCCGTCCCCGCGAGGGGAGGGTCCAGTGTGCTTCAAACATTTGTGAGCTGAAGCTTAGCATGGTGGATGAAGAGCTAATTCAGCCAGCACCGTCTTTGCTGAAGGCAAATGTTTGGGCGCATTTTGGATTTTATTATTTGCTGCGTAAGAAGGAGCTTGACATGACTTATGCAGTGTGCAAAATCTGCAAAATGAAAGTCAAGTACTTCGGAAACACTTCAAATCCGCAAGCCCACATGCTACATCATCACCCGGCGCTAAAAGAGGGGAGCAGTGGTCTCTGCCGACTACTGACCAGCGCTTCACTAAACTGCCAGCCAACTCTGAACGAGCAAAGCAGATAAGTAAATTTACATCTTTTGAATCACTTGATTAACCTTGTAAAGCTGCATTTTCTTAAACATAAACATTTTTTAAGTAATATAACTATTTCTCAGAGCTCTTTCAATCGAAAATTGATTCTGACTCGAATCATCACCCCAAGAATCAGAATTGAATTGAATCGTGAGTTGTTGTACGATTCACATCCCTAGTACATATGTTTAAAAAAAAATACATGGTTAACATAAGAAAGTGAAAACACTTATTTCCATTGTGGTCCACGTAAAAATCAAATGACAAAATAGAAGATAACCTAAAATAATAATAATGTATGTATATGATAACAAGAACCTAAACAATGTATAAATACATTAAGAGTAAATTAACATTAAAAAATACATAATTAACAGGAAAAAAAAAGTTGAGTTCTTCTAAAAACTGTTCAGATCTAAGTTTCGAAAAACATTCTGGAATCACAAATCATTCCAACTCATTATAGAAACCTTGCAAAATTTATTATCACCCTTCAAAAATGTCAGCTATATATTTTATAAACACTCCCCAAGCTAGAGCCCGTGGATCCCCACAGGCAACATGCTAGTTATCATAATAAAAGTTTTTGTTCAGGAATAATACAGCAACAAAATTTTCATCATACATGGTCATGTCATACATTGTCAATTTTTTTTCTTCAAGTGAATAAAATTATCACTCCACAAAAAATATTATAAAACAAGTGGAATTTCAAGTAGAGTGTGTGTTCAGGAAATAAAATGCAAAAAATAGAACTCAATTTCTCCCCTTTAGTGCTCTTCTTTTGTAAATACAGCAGTGCCTAGAGGAGAGAAACTGAAAGTACACCTCATTACACCCGTATTGATGCCGACGTTGGTATCGATATTTGAATAGATTCGCCCATCACTAGGAGGTACGAATAGGAAACAAACAGGGAAGGTGATCCCTGTTCTACAATAATGTTAAAAATTACACTACTAACTCAAATCAAAATAAATAAGACTAATAAAAAACCCACGGTCTCATAGTTGTTGAGCTCATGATATGAAACAAGTAGCTTATTATTTCAGCATTCAGAGTTTCAGATGTTACTGACATACACAAGTTAGAAACAGTCTATCAGATTATGCAAGATCCTTAAGTAACCGAAACCACCAGTAAATGTAGCAAAAAAAGAACAAAGTAGCCAGGTGTATTTAATGATAGCATTACTTCAAAGCTGACAACCTGATACACACTTGCACTTCAGGTAATCTTAATAAAAAAATAACTAGCAAGTTGTTGACATTATTCAGCGCTTACAAGCTAGCACCACACGCTAACACCAGCTAGCAAAATCCTGTCAACTAATGCTGCTTGGAAGTTCACCAACATAAGCAGCAACGTTTACGTAACCGCAACAGGTGTATTTTCGACCCAAAGTGTAACTTCTCATTTTAACGTAAAGAGCTTCAGTGACCTAAATTCACTTTGTCTGAGATGTTTTAGCTAACTGTTAGCTAACTGTAGGCCGTCCAATCTCACGTTGAGTGAAATGTTGACGCTAGCATCTAATATAGTTAACCTCTTTGTCAGCCACCAAGACGACAAATTCCGAGAAAAGTGTAACGGTTTGGTCATTATTTGTGGCACATTGTACTGGCTGGGCTGGGTCCGTGTTAGCCTCTTACCTCTGTGGGTACGAACTGCTTCTCTTCGCTAGGCACCATTTCCATTAGTGCGACAGTTTACACAAGCAGCATCTGTCCGGATCAGAATGTCAGCGGAAAAACATCACAGCGGCAAACACAAGCATGACTTGTGTTTGTCTGTCTCCACTTTGGACGCCAAAATAACAAAAGTAAACTTACAGAAACTTAAAGTGATCGCTGTCAAACACGAAAGTATCCTGCTGCTATAAATGGAGAAAAATGGCCGGTGTTACTACGCGAGACTTCACTCTCGAAGTTTTGACGTCACAAAAGCCCAAACGAACGTGCGGTGACAGGTTGATGACGTGTTTTGGATGTTTTTAAAATGCCAGAGAATGAAAATAACAAATTTGTTTAAAACACAGGGGCGGAGCCAGATGGTGCTGTTACGTGAGCGCACACACGCACACACGCGCGCGCGCGCACACACACACACACACACTTCCCCAGCATCTCTGTACACTTTATTGCTCGTTTCTTGTTTTTTTAAGAAAATAAAGAAAACAGCAAACACAAGCTATACTATTTCTTGTAAGTGTATGAACACAGTAATGGGGGATTTTCACGTTTCTGGGTTTCTTATGCAAGGTAAAAGTTTGCTGTGTATTCGGACTTCCGGTCAGTTGTCAACAATGACTGAAGCAACTTCACGGTGTCACTGCTCTGTGCCACTCTGCAATTCCATCAAACAAACACAGCAAACACAGTACCTCACCTTTCACTCATTCCTGAGTGACAAAAGTCTCTGAAGGAAACAGGTGAGAGCTTCAGCCATGACATTCACTCTGCCCTTACTGTGTGAGGCCGAAGTGGAGGACATAGCAGTTTCAGCTGCGATGACAGAACACGACAACCATTCAGCTCCTCAGCCAGGTAGGTTTTATCTATCTATCTACATAGTAAATTTGCAGAGTAACATTTACTCTGCTGGTATAACATTTGGTCCCAGTCCAAATAAAGTTAAATACACTCTATCACAGTGCTAAATCACTCTATCACGGTGTAAAATCAATTCTTACTGGACTAGAAACACTTGATTTGACAAGACGTTAGAGCTGATTTCACTCTATAATACAGTGTATTTTGCTCTATTTAGACTGGGACAAATGTTATCCTGGCAGAGTATATTTTATTCAGCAAAATTTACTGTGTATCTATCTATCTGTCTTTGACTGATTCCAATAATGCCTCAAGATTAGCTTCTTTTATTGTAAAATTGGATCTGTAATTGTTCGGTTGTCCTATATATATTTTTTTTTTTATTGCATATAATTAATTTACAATAACCCCCTTCTGTTCTTTTATTTTTATGTGTGAAGCTATTTCAGGATTTTGTATAGTACCCATTTTGTTTGCATTTGATTCATCAATACTTACCTGTGTGTATACACACACACAGCAGCAGCAACAGCAGGAACTGGGAGACTAGTCAGGATTGAGGTAAAGATGAATACAGCAATTGTCGCGGCTCGTCTTTAGTCTTCTCAGGATGTCGTCTTTTAGATAAAACAAACTAATTGCAAGTGATATGCTAGAAAATGACACAACACTTTAGAATAATTCAGCCTTAAGCAAGATAAAATGCACAGAGTTTTTAAGTTTATTTAAGCCTTCGACACAAAGCTTAGACAAACTGAGTCCTCTAGAGAGACTGAATATGACAACCGCGCTCGTCTATTTATTGGAGACCCGCGGGCATCGCTCCTCCTTTGACTTTTTTATTTATTTCATTCCCAAGACATGGTTTTCTATTGGAAGCGTCCTCTAGTGAACCCTAAGCAGGTGTTAGGCCATTATTTCAATGTGACAAACGCTCCCATTAAAACATGAAGGATTTACAACTGATTTTTTTAAAAGACCTTCAGCCACAGGTGCAGCTGGCCTGAGGCCCCCCCCCGCACGTGGCCTCAGCCACACGTGCAGCTGGCCTGAGGCCCCTGCACATGGCCTGCGGGAAAGCACCTAAAAGGCCTTGGAAAGCCCCTGACAGACTGAATGACTAATAGAGCCCTTTTTTTGGGTTGAACACCTGCTAGTTCAACCAGAGGACATACAGTTCGGATCAGGACACTTGATAGTTCATCACAGTTCAAATATGGACCTAAAAATTATTCTACAGTCCCTCCTCTGGGACTCGAAAGAGTCCCATTACATCAACTATACTCTTGGGTTGTTTACTGACAAGACATCCTCATTTGTGCATTGCAATAAAAAAGAAAAACACATCACTCGACTTACTGATAACTCTGGTGCGGATATGAATATCAGTGATACTTCACACGGTAAATATATTGCAGTGCAGGTTAACCTACATACTAAGGCACAAGGTGAGCAATTAGCCGGATTATATCAACGCAAGGTGACATTCAAACAATGAGTTTTGGTGTAATTCAAGGCACTTAAAATGGCCACATAAAACAAGTTACAGCAACTTCTTAATCATGGCAAAGTAAAGGCTTTACATTGACATCAGTGCAACCAATCATCTTCTGGCATCTATTGACTCACTCAACCAGAGGCTCCAACCCATTATACTTGGTTCTACATATTATTTTGTTAAAGCGTCACACATTTATTATTTAAATGCATCAAATAACCCCTATGTTACCACTATTTAGTCAACCAATCAAGAAACTATTCTAAGGTTAGCGCAGCTATGTCTAGTTAAATGATAAACACAATAAATGGTTTCCCTTCATGTCCGTCCTTAAGTCATTTGCCTTAGTCAATCATATAATGGTTTTCATTATAGGCCATTTCTCAACATTCTCCACTTTGTTTTTCTTCTTTTTCAGCTTGTTTTCTAATGCCCTTTTTGGCCAGACGCCAAATTTAGGTGATGCATGTCTCTTGAGGCATGCTATAATTTAAGAAAAAGGGGTCCCTATGGTGCATCTTTACTACTAAATCTACAAACACGCCGTGTAAGGGTCCCCTTTTTATAACTTTGCAATGTGATATCTATGTGTATGCATTTAGCTTTATCTGTGTTACGCAGATGATGGTAAGGACAGACATTTACCCAACCTTCGTTACTAACATATATCCTTCTTTGTTTTATTTACACTCAGATTTCTGAAACCAGTCCGCAATTCAAACTCAAGAACCAAGATCATAGTCCGTGTTCAGTGCCATTACGTCAGTCCGCGCTCCTCAGCATTTACTCAGCATCTGAAGTTTTGGGAGAAGTTGGGGAACATGGGGAGGTTGGCCTTTCAGGGGTAGTGGGGGGAGGATCAGGAATTCTGGCTTTCAGACAGTCGTGCAGTTCTCTGATGGATCTTTCCAGCTCCTTGTGCTGCTTGGCCAGGTTGTACAGGGCCCCCAGAGAATTTTTGCCCACATTCAGGGTGGTGGTGGCCAGCCCTAGCTGTTCCCTTTCCATATGCTCCATCATGCAGGCTAGCATGTCCATACTAGACTGAAGACCACACAGTTGAGTATGGAGGCCCTCCTGAGCACAAGAGATGTTGGCATTGTCACGGTGTATCCTGAACAGGTATGCAGCTGTCTGACTTAGTTGTGGCATGATTTCCTCAAATAGCTCATGGGGAATGTGATTTGTGAGGGGCAGGAGCTGCTCCAAGGTTTTTGGAACAGACTCTTGTGGAAGACGAAGCTCTCGAACCAAGATTGCCATGTCCTGTGGGGTGACCATGACCAGATTAAGGTTGTGCAGTCCAGGGGACAGGAAGTACAAGGGGGAAGGCATTTCGTGTGTGGGGGGAGTATTGTTGATGTCGCACAGGCAAGTGGGTGGGACACTCTGGGCATTTAGCAGCCTGTACAAAGCTCCCCTCTGTCCTGGTGGGTGAGTTCGGCTAAGGTCTACCCCTGCTGATCCTCCTCCAGAGGTACTGGGCTGATCAGAATATCTCTCCTGCCTTGGGGGTGGAAAGCTGGGGACAGGTCCTAGCAGTGAATTGGGTCTAGGATGCACTCGGGTGGTTGCTGCATATGGCCGACCTTGGCTGCCTCCCCTGGAGGGTATCGTTGCCACTGGCACATGTGACTGTCTCCATGGCATCTGCGGAAGGGGTGTGTTCCTGAGTCCAAAGGGTCCTTCAGGTGATGGTGGAGTCCTCGGGCCGACTCTTGCTGCAGGCAGATTCTGTGAAGCCGTCATCGCCAGGTGCTGGAACGATGAAGATCCTTCTGTTGCCAACTGGTTTAGCTGCTGGATGGATGGCGGCTGTGGCGACCAATCATGTCTCGACCATCCCTCCTGTATATCCTCTTCTCCAAACAGTTCTGAGAGTCCAATCAGACTTGATAGAGGCAGATCAGGCATAGGTCCCTGATCAGAGGAGTCTGGTCTCTCAGCCATACTCCTGTGTCCTAGTAATATACATATACGTTCATTATTACAGCTCCATGTCATTCTTTCAGATATTGTCTATCCTATCCCTCATTTTTGTGGGTGCATGTGTGTGAATGTAAATGTGCGTGCATGTCTTCTTCCTCGTCTACAATATCACCAAGCACGGTCCATCCCAGTCCTCCCTATCTGGGGTGTACGCCACAATATTAGGGAGCTGGGGGCTGTCGGGGAGGATAATTGGTATTTCATCCATTTCCATATATTCTGGTTCTCTGTCTGTTTCGTTTGTGCTTTCTTCTAGGGCTCGGATGGCTAACAGTGGGAGCTGTCCTACTGTGGATGAAAGCAATTTATTGACCAGAAATTTTATCAAGGGAATACCACAACATATTACCAGCAAGACCGCCACCCCTGTTAGTGCCAAGATTACACCTATCTGGTATAACCAGTCTTTCCATGATATCCACCCTCTCCTTAGAGTCCCAAACAGTGAAAATAGTGGGCCAATATTCATTCCATTCCCTACAATGTATCCAGAATCGTCAGTTTCATTTCTCCCTCCTATGGAGTTACTTAACAGTTCCTGTTGCATCTCCTCAAGTGTGATTAAGAGCTCTGTCAAATTTCCGTCTTCCCCTGTACGCATGGGAATAGCTGTGCAACATTCGGTGGCTTTGATCATAATACAAACTCCTTGTTCATCAGCCATCATCATCTCGATAGCTAATCTATTTTGCATTGTCATTAGCGAGGTGGCGTGCAGTTGTTCGGTTAAGGCTCCTACTGCTGCCAATGTCCAGTTCAGGTATCTTTGCTGATTATACCACAAGTAATTAATCCACTGCACCTCCTGAAACCTAGAACGGATTTTTGAAGTAACCCCAAACAGAGCCAATGCCCATCCCCATTTATCCGCATCTTCATCTGCTTTAACTCTGCTACTGTCTATGGCTTCTAACTGTCGGGGTATCCCTTCTGGTATCCCGTTTCTTACTGTGATGTTGTAGTCTGTTTTAAACGTCATTATTCCTCTCTTCTTACGAAGTTTCTGTGGCATGGGTTGTATTGAATTTGGCATTTCAATTACTGTTATAGCTCCTGTGAGCATCACAGGAGCACAAAGGCCCTTCCAATTAGGGGACAGCGATGACAGGAGTTTCCTTCTTTGTCCGCATATCCAAAAGATGTCAGCTAAGGGTACCGTTCCCTTAGCTAAATTTGGAGTAGATACCCATGAAGCATGGGTGAGATTCAGTCCAATTACAGACCCCCCTGTGGCCGGTACTATTTGTTCACACTGTATGCCTGCTGCTGGCAGGGTGTGACAGACGGTAATGTTCCATGCTGTTTTGGCCGGTTTGTATTCTTGCTGCTTTTGCATACACTGTATGTGGTGTTTTGGCTGGGTCGTCCCTACCTGCCAATCGCTTATGTATTGTGCTACTAAGCCTTTAGCTATACAGAATGGGTGTATCATCCCTTTCTCTATTTTAATCATAGGTGGAACGGTTCCTTCTGTACTTAGGGGCACTGGACAAAGTTTACTGTCGGCAGCATATTTTTCATCACCTACTGCCATTTTCATAACACATTGTGTATAGCATTCTGCTTGGTCTGAGTTATGTTGGGGGCTCCTATAACAGTTGTTGATATCAGGTAGGGGTTTAGCCTGAGGTATCACACCTTTCCGGTGACAGGCTATGCAAGGCTTTTCACTGACCTGCCTAGCCGAAAATTTCAACCATTGGTAAAATAAATTGGTCTTCAACCCTTGTGTGCGGGCTAGGTCTGTACTGGGATCCCATCTCCCTAAGTGACTGCTTGTTTCTAGGCTTCTAATTGTCCTCTTTTTCCTTGGTTTGATTTTTACCCATTTTGTGGCTTCATGTACTGTAACAGTTACGTCTTGCTTGGTTTCCCTGCATCCTCTTTTATCACAAATTACCTCTATGTTGAGTGTTCCCTCCTCTTCACATTTGATGCTAATGGCTTCGCCTAATATGCAATCCCCCAGCTTTCCCTGTATTCCTATGTTCTTGTAGGCTTTTGATTTAATGTATACCAAATTATATGTTTTTCCTGTGTTTAGAATGCCTTGTTTAGCTGCTATTGCGGCCATGGCCACGGCACAGTCCGTTGTATGTTTTGGATGTCTATTTTCTCCCATACTGACCACCAGTAGTATTGTCAATCCCTTGAATAATTCCTTAATCATTGCTCTGATGACTGTTGAGATGTGCTACTAGATGTGCTACTAAGTGAGCCGTCACTAGATGAGCTGTCACTAGGGATGTGTGGTGTATCTGTGCTTTGTCTGGGTTGTACTTCCTGCGGTTCTTCTGTCGGTAAATCTACTGAGTTGCTGTCCGAGTCTGATGTCTCCTGTGGCCTGTCTATCTGTCGGTCTGTATTTCTGTCTGTCTGTTGGCCTGCGTCTCCAGTTGTCTCTGAGTCTGCATCTGAGTCTGTCGCTGCTCTATCTGGCAGGGATCCACTACTCTCTGAAGCTGTGCGTCGTCTTTGTTCAGTCAGTCTCTGTGAGCGCCTTGGCCAGTGTTCGCCTGGCTGCAGGGAGGCGTGGCCTTCCCTCTGTGCTTCTTCTGGCTGCAGGGAGGCGTGGCCGTCCCTCGGTGCTGCTGTAGGGTCTCTGGCTTCTCCTGCTTCCCCCCTTGGCCCGGCGGCCCTGCCAAGACGAGCTTGCCGAGGCCGCAGGGGCGCTGGGCCACCAACCCTACAGCAGTGGTTTAAATGAAACCAAGTGTCCTTACCGTCTACTTTGACTGCTGTACGTGAGGCAAGAATAACTTTGAAAGGACCTTCTCGGCGGGGCCTGTCCCACTTCTTTTTGAACACCTTGACGTAAACCAGATCACCAGGCTGGATGCTCTGATTTTCAAGTGGAATCTCTGCTTCTCTGTCTTCTGTAGCACCTTTGACCTGCAAAAAGATAGTTTTGTGTATTTGGGTTAACTGTCTCAGATAATTATGCCATTCGTCTTGTAGCTGCTCCAGCGATGGTCCTTCGTAGGGTCCTCTCAGGTATGGAATAGGCATCGGCCGACCTGTAAGAGCTTCAAATGGTGTCAAATGGGTTAGTCGGTTAGTTTGTGAGCGCATTGACAATAAAGCAAGCGGCAACGCATCCAGCCAGGTTAGTTTGCCATTGCTGTCTGCTATGATTTTTGCTAGTTTGTTCTTTAAAATGCCATTAGCCCGTTCCACTGCCCCATTTGATTGAGGGTGATAAACACACCCAAACTTCTGTTTGATACCCAATTGTTTGAATGTTTCTTGTGTAACCTTGGCTACAAAAGCCCTACCGTTGTCAGATGAGATAGTATCTGGAATGCCAAATCTTGGAAAGACATCTCGGCACAAGAATTTGGCTACCGTTTTATGGTCTTGATTTGCAGAGGCTACTGCCTCAATCCATCGGCTGAATCTGCATATCACTACCAAAACATATCTCATTCGTTTAACTCGATTTTCAGCTCCCATGTCTATGAAATCCATCATAAGATGTCTGAATGGCCCATCAGGGACCGGAATGTGGGCTAAAGGGGCTGTGAATGATTTCCGGACATTGTACTGTGCACATACCTCACACTCATTCAACAAACGGTCCACTGTTGCTGCCATATATGGTGACCACCAGACAGCTTTTAGTTTGTTCAGAATTTGGACTCGCGAACAATGATCGGGTCCGTGGGCCCAAATGATTGCATGTCGTAATAAATTGGTGGGTAACACAAAATGTCCATGACTACTGCGCCACAGCTTGTCCGCTGGCCCCTGACTGCGTGTCTCAATAGCGCCTCGTTTAACCCACATTCGTTTTTCTTCTCCACTGGCCCTACTTTGAGCCACTATCAGTGCGTCAAGTGAAACCAGTGGGGCACAATCTTGGATGGTTAGCAGGGGAAACATATTTTCTCCTTGTGCTCCTTTGCGCGCTGCGTCATCTGCTAGATTGTTACCTTGAGCTATGATGTTATTATTCTTTTGATGACCTGCACATTTAATGATGGCTACCTCAGACGGTAATTGGAGAGCTTGTAACAGTTGGGAAATCGCTTCTCCATGAGTGACAGGGGTGCCATCTGCTCTCAGGAATCCCCTTTGTTTCCAAATGTTTGCATGTACATGACATACGCCATAAGCGTAGGCTGAGTCTGTGTAGATATTAACACGTTGATCTTTAGCTATCTGGCAAGCCATAGTTAAGGCTTTGATTTCTGCCAGTTGGGCTGAACAAGGCTGATCAATTCCTTGGGACTCCAGTAATTCAAAGATTTCGCCATCCGTGTTTAGTTTAACAATCCCCATACCCGCATGCAATCCCGCGGCATCCCGAAAGCATGAGCCGTCCACGAACAGGGTTAGATCTGCATCTATGGCGTGATTATACAAATGTTCTCTGGCTCTCAAAAATTTCTCTGTCTCTGCCACACAGTTATGTGGAGTACCATCTAACGGTGTGGTCAATTTGGTGGCGGGATTCACCGTGTGACAACGTTGTATTGTTATTTCTGGAGCGGACAACACAACTTCATATCCAGTGCGTCTAGCTTGTGTTAAGACAAAACATTGACTGGTTAGCAGGGCATGTAACTGATGCGACGTGTACAACGTTACTGCATGTCCCATGATTATGGATGATGCTTTTTGAAATGCAAAGGCAGCTGCTGCTAGACCCTGATAGCATGGTGGCAATCCTGTTTCAATGTTGTCAAGCTTTGTACTATAATAGGCCAATGGTTGTTTTCCTTCATTTGTTTCCTGCATTAGTACAGCACAAGCATATCCAGTTTTTTCAGTAACATACAAATGGAAAGGTTTCCCATAATCTGGGTTACCTAACGCGGGAGCAGATTGCATGTCTGTTTTTAGGGCCTCAAAAGCTCCCGTTGCCTGATCTGTCCAGACGAGGAGAGCTGCATTGCTTGTTTGCCCCACTGCTCTAATCATGGCACGCAAAGGTGCAGTTTTTATAGCATAATCACAAATCCACGGCCGACTGTACTCTGCCATCCCAAGGAATGAAAGCATCTGTCCCACTGTTTGGGGTTTGGGAGCCTTGATTATAGCCTCCACTTGGCTTGGGGCTATACATCGCGTGGTCCCACACAACTGTCTTCCCAAGTATTCTACTTGTTGTTTGCAGAACTGCAATTTGTCCTTACTTACTTTATGACCTCCATCTGCCAATGCATGCAATACAATTAATGAATCTTTTTCACACTGTTCTTGAGTCTCTGATGCAATAAGGAGATCATCCATATATTGCACCAATGTACTGGGTATGTCAAGGTGTTGTAAATCTTCAGCCAGGACTTTGTTAAAGATGGCTGGGGACAGGTTCAGTCCCTGAGGTAGCCGTGTATACGTTAGCTGTTGTCCCAGAAATGTGAATGCAAACAAATGTTGTGAGTCTGGGTGCACAGGCACACTGAAATAGGCTGAACACAGATCTATTACTGTGTACCATTTTGCTCCAGCAGGGATGCTTGATAGTATAGTATGCGGATCAGGTACTATAGGTGCATCCATTTCTATTATTGCATTGATAGGACGCAGATCATGTACCAGCCGATACTCTTTGGTATTGTTTTTAGGGATAGGATAGATAGGAGTATTGCATGGGCTTGCAGTTTTTATTAAAACTCCAGCTGCCATTAGTCCCTTAATTACTGGTTTTATGCCTTCAATAGCCTGAGGTTTTAATGGATACTGCCTTTGGTGAGGCAGTTTTGCTCCCGGTTTTACTTTTATTTTTACTGGTAAGGCTGTTTTTACTAGTCCTACATCTGTTTTGCTTTTGGACCACACCACTGGTGGTATTTGCTCTAACAATTTCTCTTGTTGGGCCGATAACACCATCTGTCCCTCTGGTCTAGGATTGAGCTCCACTTTTTGAGCTATAGCCTCATCATTTACTTTTAAATTAATTCGTATAAACTGCTGGTCTTTTGACAGATGTACTTGTGGACTTTCCATGTTTTGCCATTCTTCAACTTCTGAGGCTGTCTTTACCATTGGACCTAGGTCATGGGATTCGTACTTTTCTGAGACTAAAAGGGTCACATGAGGTGTGGCATTCGGCACTTGATACCATTGTTGTTCAGCTGAAGTTAGCTTGACAGAAGCTGCGGCCCCTTGGGGGCCTAAATAAATTTCTGTGGTGGTTATGTGAAACAGCCGTTGATTCATCAATGCATCCCAGCAGCATGCATAGTCAGTTTGTTCTTGTTTGGCATCGAACATCAGGGTGACATGTAAAGGTAAACTAGGTGTACATACTGCTTCATAGTGTTGTTCGGCCCAGGGCTTCCATTTTTCCCATTGCAGTTGAAGATTTGAATTTTCTGGTTGTAACTTCAGCCAGTATACCATGGGTTGCACAGGTCGGACCTTGTTTTCCATGTCCATAAGCACCATAATGTTGGCGAGTGCTTCGTCAGGAAAGTGTATTTGCAGTCCTTGATGGGTACACACTATCTGGGTTTGTAGCTTACATAAAATGTCTCTTCCCAGCAAATTCACAGGTGTATTTTGTGAGTATAACAGGGGTGCTTCAATTGTTTTTTCTGCAATCGTTACAGGAAGTGGGCGTGTAAAAGGTATTATTTGAGTTTTCCCAGAGAAGCCGATGGTCTTAATTACAGACCCAGAGAGGGGGAGATGAGCGCCCATTTTCCCTATGCAAGAGTATGTTGCCCCTGTATCCACCATGAAAGGGAAATCTCTGTTTTGTATATTAACAGTGACGGTTGGCTCTTCCTTAGGTATCATCGAAATAGCCAATGCCACCGTTTCCCCCTCTGTCTTCTCTAGGCCTCCCTATTGCCAATAGGCAGAGGGTCCAACCCAAGGTCGGGCCGGACAATTTCTCATTCGATGTCCAGGTTGTCCACAGCTCCAACACTCATTAGAGGGTTGATCCCCTATTGGGGGTGTTGGTCCCATAGGCGGTCCCGCTTGACTGTTCCTGGGAGCTGAGTTTTGGAATCTGCTTCCAAATGAAGGTTGGCGAGATCCTCTTCGCCACCCTCCTCTTTGACCTTGAAAGTTCCGTGACTCTCCTCTCCACCCATGACTGTAGGTGGGTCCATTTCCGGGTGTGCCAGTGCTATGGTAGTGATAGTGATGCTCCACTGGTGCCGAGACTTCTCCTGCAGCAGTGCTCCCTGCTGCTCCTTGGGGGCTCTGTGTGGCTGTTACCACAGGTGCCTGTATGGTGGCAGCAGTGTTTGTCGTAGGGGCTAGGCTTGCCGACTCAGAAGGAACAGGGGTCATCATTGGTGCCTGGGTCTTTGTTTTTTCTTTCTTGACTTTGGTTAGCTCTCCCAACTGCATCTGCACCAATTTTTTCGTCAGGGATTTTGCTGCATCTTCTTCTTTTTGTTTTTCTTTCTTGTAGATTTCAAGATGGTGACAAATATGCTCAGAGTATAAAGCCCAATTCATTTTTGATAGTCCCACAACTCCATCTAGGGCTTTCTGAACCTCATCTGGTAGAGCCTTTTTTACAGTTATTTTAAACAGGATTTCAGTTGCTGGAGAATGGTTCCATGCATTTCCTGTTTCCTCCGCCCATCTTTTCTGGAATCGGTGCAGGAACTTCTTTGGGCACTCTTCAGGTGTCCATTCCTCATCATCCAATTTAGAGGGATCCAAGACCTCAGGGTACTTTCTTCTCAGTCCTTCCCACATGGAGTTTCTATAGCGATTAAAGGGGACTTCATCATGTTGATTAGTGCCCATCATTTGTGTTAGTCCAACCTTTCCTGCTAATTCTTCAGTGTCATGTTTTCCCATGACATGCATTAGCAAGGCTTTTATGTCACCTAAAGACAAGGTTACCCCTGCAGTGCCCTCTTCTAAGGCAGTTATCCATCTCCCAGCTCCTTGGGTGATGTCTGGCAGCCTGTTGGCCAGCCCCACCATGTCTGTCCAGCTCCATGGGGTATACACATGATGACCATTTCTAACCACCAATGGGCATATGAGGTCTTCGTCCTCCTCTTCTTCTGTGGGGGCTCCATACTGTCTTCCAGATCGAGTGCGACTGACTGGTTCCAGGCAGTCTATCCAGTTGGTTATATCCTGTTCTAAAGCCGCTATGTCTTTGGCTACACATTGTTGTCTTTGCCTGAGTCGGGCCTCTTTTGCACTCTCAATGACGATCTCACCAGAAATTTTTCGGGTGGGTGGCTCTATAATGTGATTCCCTTGATTGGGCGTCGATTGTTGTAATATTCTTCTTTCCTCGGCGTCCCTATGTCTTTGTATTCTTTCCTTCGCTAGCCGAAGTTGCTCAGCTAGTTCTTCATTATCTCTTCTGGCCAGATCCAGTGTGTCACAGAAGCTCTTGTGCCACTCTTCGGAGCCTCTATAGCCTGTGAAGGTCCAGTCGGCTGACTTATGGTGGGAGGGGACGGTTTTCAGTGGACCTCGATGTGCAGGCGGAGCCTTCAGGTCTCTCTCTTTATCCTCGTCTGCCTCCGTGTCACTGTTATTTGTGGCCCCCCCTGCTGGTCGTGGTGTGCGACCACTTACTTTCGGACTTGGAGACCTTGTATGATCCATTTGACAGACTGAGGACCTGTCTCCTTGTGGCTCTCGAGCTTTTAGTGTCAGTGTGAATTTGCCCTCCACATCCATGCCTTGGTCCTCTTCACGAGTTCCTAATACAAATTGTCCAGCTGTCTTCCCCATATCATGACGTTTATATGGGGGTGGCTCTGCTTCCCAGCTCGGTGCACTGGCTTTAGTCTCTTTGGATCTTTCCTCTGTCATTTTTTCTCTTTTCTGCTGTAGCCTCTGTGCTTCCTGCTTGAACAACGCCAAAACTTCTTTTTCTTCAGTGCGTTTTTTGTTGTTATTTACGTTCTTCTGCTGATCTTTAATTTCTTTTTTCTGTATTTCTACCGCAACTGCTTCACACATCACCGGATCAAATGATCCCTCCAAAGGCCATTGCCTGCCCCCATGTGACCTTTTGTGCCACTTTTTCATACATTGGTTGGCCTTAATGCGTTTTCCTGGATATTTTCTTAGTACTAAGTCTAGCGGGGTACTTTCCCGACCTTGACCTTGAGAGTTACCCATGTAACCCTGACAAACGCTATGTGAGGTGTTTCTATGGTGTTCTGGTAGTCCCTCAGGGGCTGTCCTGATCCAGACCAATAACTTGCTGGCTGTAACACCTGTTTTGTATTTTAAACCCTTAAAAGGATTAAATTTCCAACTGTTATGCCCGTCTTCTTTTTCTTTAACTAAATATGAAAATTTACCTGTTTCCCACCGAACCTTCCTTGGGACCACAGTCAGAGTCAACCTAGGAAACAGTTCTTCACCTGGATCGGTTGGTAGTGTTACTAAATGATTTAATGGTATGCTAAGTTCTTTATTAGGGTCAGCACAAAGCAGCTCCAGCCACGGGGTTAAACCCTGATGCCACAGACGTCTTATCAGCAGCTCCCAATTAATTAGAGGGAATTGTTCTTTCTTTTGCTTCAGATTGATTACCTTAGTAATCTGCCATAATTTCTGATTGATCTCTTGTTCGTCCTGCCAATGTTCTGCTCCTACCCTGTCAAAATAGGTCCTTTCCAGCCAAAAATGTGTCCTGATTCCCTGGGTTTCGATGTCTCCGTCAGTCAAGTAATGTTCTGGGAGTATTATTTCATCATCACTTAAGTCTCCCATCAATGACTGTCCCAAGCATTGATCAGTCTGTCAGCTTTTTCACTATAATCTAAGCTTTATCTCTTTTGATTTATAACCAATTTTATTTATTTAATCCTCTTACAACCCTAACACTTCCTAATGTCTTTGCTCCCGACTTTCTATTTTCCTTCTAATTTTTTTAACTTTCTGCTTCTAGTCTTTTTCTGCTATATTTGTTTATTAGTTTTCTCTCTTTGAAATAATATCTACCTTCTCCGTATTTACATAGCACTCTTCTCCTGTCTTTTTCTTCACTGTCTCTGTTTCACACTTTCCTCTCTGCCTGTCATGCACCTCCCAAGTCCTCCTGTTGGGTCTAAATACCTCCCCCTCGTACTCTTTCACATTAATCTTGTATGTCAGCCAGCTTGCAAGCCCTCACAGCTTTGCTTGCACCTCCCCGCTTACTCTCCACTCTCCCACACACAATTTTCAACAGCTTTATACACAAAAATTATTAAAAACAACTTTCTATATATCTCTATCTAGACTTCTGCCACTTTTCACTCCGCGGCTTTAAACAACCTTTTTATTCACTTAACACCAATGTGTTCTGTTTAAGCATGTATCTCTTCTTCACGTTAGACAGCTTCTCCGGCGCTGTCAGCAACTTCATATATTACTTTTTTCAAGCCCTCTTTGAGCGTACAATATTTCATTTACTTCTACGCCTTACCGCGCCTCGCGTGCGTATCCTGTGCTTAATATATTATTTTTCACCAGCTCCTTTCTGAGCATACAATATTTCATTTACTTCTACGCCTTACCGCGCCTCGCGTGCGTATCCTGTGCTTACTATATTATTTTCACAAGCTCCTTTCTGAGCATACAATATTTCATTTATTTCTACGCCTTACCGCGCCTCGCGTGCGTATCCTGTGCCTTTCTGCACTTTCTTCTACCTTTTTTTTTTCACTTACTGAGCTCCTCATGAGCTTAAGGTGCCTTTGCACTGAAAATACTCTTTTTCTTGTCTTATAAAAAACTCATATTACTGTGTACTTAATTACTTATTCTTCTCCCACGCCCCACAAGCGTGTATCTGGTGCCTTACTGCACTATTTTCTGCTTCATTAATTCTCATGTATTCTGCACTAACTCTTCATTCATTTTATTTTTTTTTTATAGTTTTTCTCTTTTCTTAAAAAATGACGTCCTTTATTGAGCTCTTTTACTTACTGTCAGCTGTGCCACTTTGCACTTTTAAATCTCTTTATCACGTACGGTATCTCTACTGCGCCCCCTCAGGCGCTTATCTTGTGCTTCCTCTGCACGTATTCTCTGTTAAACTCTTTTTCTCACTTATTTCACTTCAGTCTCTGTTAAACTCTTTAAACAACCTTGTATTACCTTGTATCTATTTGTCAGTATACTCCCCTAAATTAACCCCTACAGCGCATGCTATCAGCCGGCACGTTAGTAACGAATTTCAACACCAATTATTCTCCAAGCATCCAGGTTAGTTCTTCACGCACTCTTTCCGCACCAGAGTTCATGAACATTCCTGACCTTTCACTCACACAGACATTCTTTTTCCCGGGAACACACACACCTTCTGAGCATTTTATCTACAAGGCCTGATAATTTTCAATCTTATCTTTTTTTTTTAGTCTCTTATCAATTTTCTTAGTCCAGGTTCTTTTGGGTAAGAGGCAATTAAAAATATCACCTGTCAACTTGGGCGGAAATCCCGACTCACTCCTCCAGATCGTGCAGAAGTTATAAAAGGTTTCTACTTACCTTTTAGTCGTGATCACTGTTATTTACGGTCTGGAGGGATGAGCTGGACTGCCCCAGGCTGCCGGAATGCCCCTGGACCCTCCTGAAGCTGGCTCGCCAAGTTCTGTCGCGGCTCGTCTTTAGTCTTCTCAGGATGTCGTCTTTTAGATAAAACAAACTAATTGCAAGTGATATGCTAGAAAATGACACAACACTTTAGAATAATTCAGCCTTAAGCAAGATAAAATGCACAGAGTTTTTAAGTTTATTTAAGCCTTCGACACAAAGCTTAGACAAACTGAGTCCTCTAGAGAGACTGAATATGACAACCGCGCTCGTCTATTTATTGGAGACCCGCGGGCATCGCTCCTCCTTCGACTTTTTTATTTATTTCATTCCCAAGACATGGTTTTCTATTGGAAGCGTCCTCTAGTGAACCCTAAGCAGGTGTTAGGCCATTATTTCAATGTGACAAACGCTCCCATTAAAACATGAAGGATTTACAACTGATTTTTTAAAAGACCTTCAGCCACAGGTGCAGCTGGCCTGAGGCCCCCCCCGCACGTGGCCTCAGCCACACGTGCAGCTGGCCTGAGGCCCCTGCACGTGGCCTGCGGGAAAGCACCTAAAAGGCCTTGGAAAGCCCCTGACAGACTGAATGACTAATAGAGCCCTTTTTTTGGGTTGAACACCTGCTAGTTCAACCAGAGGACATACAGTTCGGATCAGGACACTTGATAGTTCATCACAGTTCAAATATGGACCTAAAAATTATTCTACACAATGTACAGAGACATCCTGGATGAAAACCTGCTCCAGAGCGCTCTTGACCTCAGACTAGGGTAACAGTTCATCTTTCAGCAGCTCAGTGACCCAAAGAACACAGCCAAGATATCAAAGGAGTGGCTTCAGGACAACTCTGTGAATGTCCTTGAGTGGCCCAGCCAGAGCCCAGACCTGAATCTGATTGACCTTCTCTGGAGAGATCTGAAAATGGCTGTGGACCAACGCTCCCTATCCAACCTGATGGAGCTTGAGAGGTGCTGCAAAGAGGAATGAGCAAAACTAGCCAAAGGTAGGTGCACCAAGCTTGTGGCGTCATATTCAGAAGACTTGAGGCTGTAATTGCTGCCAAAGGTGCATCATCAAAGTATTGAGTAAAGGGTGTGAATACTTATGTATGTATGATATTTGCAAACATTTCAAGAAAACATTTTTCATGTTGTCATTATGGGTGTTGTGAGTTGAATTTTGAGGGTAAAAGTGAATTTACTCCATTTTGGAATAAGGCTGTAACATAGCAAAATGTGGAAATGTGAAGCGCCGTGAATACTTTCAGGATGCACTATATATATATATATATATATATATATATATATATATATATATAGGGCAGCAGGGTGGCTTAGTGGTTAGCACTGTTGCCTCACAGCGAGAAGGTCGTGGGTTCAATTCCCGTAGCCTTTCTGTGTGGCGTTTGCATGTTCTCCCCGTGCTTGCGTGGGTTTCCTCCCACACCCAAAGACATGCAGGTTAGGTGGATTGGAATCTTTAAAATTGTCATTAGGTGTGTGTGTGGGTGTGTCTGTGTTTGTTTGTCTGTTTGTGGCCCTGCAACAGACTGGCGTCCTGTCCTGGGTGTACCCCGCCTCGCACCCTATGGCTGCTGGGATAGGCTCCAGCCCCCCGCGACCCTTAACTGGACTAAGTGGTAGAAGATGGATGGATATACGAGGTCTGTCAATAAATCAACGGTCCTTTTTATTTTTTCAAAAACTATATGGATTTCATTCATGTTTTTACGTCAGACATGCTTGAACCCTCGTGCGCATGCGTGAGTTTTTCCACGCCTGTCGGTGACGTCATTCGCCTGTGAGCACTCCTTGTGGGAGGAGTCGTCCAGCCCCTCGTCGGAATTCCTTTGTCTGAGAAGTTGCTGAGAGACTGGCGCGTCATTTGATCAAAATTTTTTCTAAACCTGTGAGACACATCGAAGTGGACACGGTTCGAAAAATTAAGCGGGTCCGCACGTCGGCTCGCAGCCGCCGCGACGCTCCGCCACAGGAAAAACACCTCTGTTGAAAGCCTTAAGGACAAGTTGGAACATGTCCTGCTGTTAAACAATTTCTCATATACTCACTCCACTGAAAGCTATCAAAAGCCGCCTGGATTTTACAAATGGTTATCAACACGGAGGTGTTTTTCCTGTGCCGCCGCACTGCGTCGGCTGCGTCCTGACGCGCGGACCCGTCCGCTCGTCTTTCATTAAAAAAATCTCCTTTAACAGTGGAATATCCGGATAAAATGCTGAAACCGACTTCTTCTGAAACTTCTCTGTTCTCTCACGACGTCCTGGATCAATAGAGCCTGAAATGTGGAGGTTTTAAGCTTGAAACAGGCTGATGACGCCGCCTGAGAGCGCTGAGCGACGTCTCGCACGGTGAAAAGTCCTTAAAGCGACAGAATCACCTCAAAATCTCTCATCAGCCGTTAAAATTTTCACTGAAAACCAGCTTAATTTTTCGAACCGTGTCCACTTCGATGTGTCTCACAGGTTTAGAAAAAATTTTGATCAAACAAAGCGTCAGTCTCTCAGCAACTTCTCAGACAAAGGAATTCCGACGAGGGGCTGGACGACTCCTCCCACAAGGAGTGCTCATAGGCGAATGACGTCACCGACAGGCGTGGAAAAACTCACGCATGCGCACGAGGGTTCAAGCATGTCTGACGTAAAAACATATGAATGAAATCCATATAGTTTTTGAAAAAAATAAAAAGGACCGTTACTTTATTGACAGTCCTCGTATACATATATATATATATATACATATGTATATATACATATATATATATATATATATATATACATATGTATATATATATATATATATATGTATATATATATATATATATATATATATATATATATATATATATATATATACATATATATATATATATATGTGTGTGTGTGTCTATGTGTTAAACTAGGTCACGAAAATGAAGAATGACACATAATTTAAATCCCATGGCTTTATTTTATTACATCTGATAACATATTAAAAATAATCAAATATTTTAGGTCATTTTTAATCTTTATTACAATACTGAAAATCAATGTCATTTTTAACTACATTTTTAATCATCTTTCATTCTTATATATATATATATATATATATATATATATATATATATATATATATATATATATATATATATATATATATATGCACATATATATAATAGACAATCCATTTGTTTCAGTTATTTAATAATTTTTTTTGCAAGGCCAGTTCATGGACAGGCAGAGACAGCTTTCATTAAATGAACTTTTCATATGTCAAAAAGCATTTCATGGAATGACATATTCACAAATGTACCTTTTCAGGCTGCGACACACTTCATCGTGCCACTTTCCTTGTGCACCCACAGACAGAGCCACACAGCTTTCCCTTTTGGTTCCTGTAGGCTGCCTCTTGGAGCCGTCCCAGTTAAAGAAGCTGATGGGCAGACTGTTCACATCAACATACTGGCCCTCTTTCACTATGTCTGCCACACCTATCCAGAAGTCCTTGGATCCAGGAGTACTTCTTTTTACGTAGTCTCTCAGTTCATTGTTTTCCGTCATGTCTCGTGGTGTTGCAAGAGTTCCTCCTTGTGCAATACAGTCTTCATTTGCTTCGTGGTAATGTCTGGGTTCCTCGATTGTAAGATAACATTTTCTATGGGCTTTGATGCCACGCAGACAGACTGAAAACAGAAAGTATTTGTTTCATGTGTTGAATTGCAAAATATGATCAAATAAAGGTGTCAATACTATTTTATCATAATTATAATACACATATAATCACAGCATACAGTAGATTTTTATTGTTAAAATAGATGTCATTCCTTAAAATTTAAGGAATGACATCTGGCAGAAATTGCAAGACAATTTAAAGCTTAAATTGTTTTGCAATTTCTGCCATCCACCCTTTTCCCATGTGTCAGGCATTACAGAGTGCCCCCTACTGGTGACTTGGCACTTGAAAAAGTTCAAACTGTAGTCAACAAAACAGTACTGTCTGCAAATCAGCCAAGGAGTATATAAATCAGTTAAAGAAGAGCAATGGTCATTAAATACTGCACAAAAGTTAAATATTTGATTTTTAGCAGTTTTTTATTATTATTTTTAAGTTAACACTTCTGCACATGCCATGAAAAAAATGTAGTCATTTCTAAATAAAGCATTAAGTTTAGTAATGCAAAACTCTTCTGTTGTCAAAATCCACTTCACACGGTGAGAGCAGTGTACCTGTCTGCAGCGCTTGCATCTCTTTCAGTGAATTCACCTCCTGCCAAAGCCTCTCCAGCTGGGCCTTTACATCATCGTCATCTGCAGCTGCAAGTCAATGAAGAAACAACAGATTCAGGTCAGGCGAACATGGGGTAAGCCACAGATTATTGGTGTCAGGAACCATGTGCTTTGTGTGTAGTTACCAGACTGATGAGCTGACACAGCCTTCCTGGAGCGAGACGGGTGACTGGAGCTGGAGTGGAGCAAAGAGAGGCAGAGCAGGATGAAGACGGGGAGGGCCAGACGTACCATGTCTGTGGTCAGCGGACACAGTAGCACACCTTGTGCTGCAATGACAGGAACCAAAACCTCTGTGGGGCGGCTCAATATATACTGGCCGTCTGTCTGCCTTTCTGGGTAGGAACGCTTCATTGGCTCATACTGTTTTCTCCAAACATCAGGAGGAGGTGAAAGGGGTATATGGGTGGAGTGTCAAATAATGATTTCCTTGTGTCTGGCTATTGATAAATATTTACTTGGGACAAGGCACACGAAACAGTATTCTCTGCCATTTCAAAAACAGGCTGGAAATTCATTGACAGCTGCACTATTGGACAGTATTTTGCAGCATGCCCGCATATGTCACCTTTGACCTCTCAGATTGTGACAACTGAAAAATAATGTCATTAAATATTAAGCATGCTGTTAATCCATCCAAACATTCTCTGAACCCACATATTCGAGTTAAGGGTCACAGGGGGATGGAGCATATCCCAGCAGTCACTGGGTGAGAGACAGGGTACACCCTGGACAGGCTGCAAGTCTATCACCGCACTAACAAACTTATACTTGCCTATGGTAAATTTAGAATTACTGTTGGGAAAGTGTAGGTACACGGACCCACAACAGGGGGCGCAAATGAACAGACAATGGAGTAGGTCAAATAACAACACTTTACTGTTGTGAATGTGCACAACAAATACAACAGATTGCAACAATAGACAATAGTCAATTCACAAGGTGTCGTGTGGGCAGGCTCGAAGATAGGAGACGCCTGTCCAAAGCAGAACCGGAACCACACGATTTCCTCCGCCACCAGACCCCGGGAATACTGGAGCCGCCAAGTCCCGAACTCCCAGGTGGCCACTGCCTCCGCGTGTCGGATCTGGTACTGCTGGCGAGGAGCAAAAAGCAAGTAAATGAGGATGCGTTTGCACCCAGGAATCAGCACGGCAGGAAAGCTACCTCCACCTCTCGTTGGAAAAGCAGTCCAAAAGATAATGCACAAAAGTCACAAAGGAGATTGTCAAGCAGACAACTGAGGTACGTTACCTTCCAGGTAGAACGATATCTCGGCAAAGAGGTGGAGATGACGTCTTGCTGATATACCGATGCTGATCCGATGAGTGGTGACAGCTGTCATAGGTGATGAGTGTCAGCTGTCATCCCGGCTGCTCCTGTGAGGCGGCAGCGCCCTCTGGTGCTTGGAGCCCGCACTCCAGGCAGGGTGCCCTCTGGTGGTGGTGAGCCAGCAGTACCTCCTCTTCAGCGGCCCACACAACAGGACCCCCCCCTCAACGGGCGCCTCCTGGCGCCCGACCAGGCTTGTGCGGGTGGCGGCAGTAGAAATCGGCCAGGAGGGCCGGGTCCAGGATGAAGCTCCTCTTCACCCAGGAGCGTTCTTCAGGTCCGTACCCCTCCCAGTCCACCAAATACTGGAAGCCCCGGCCCATCCTACGGACATCTAAGAGCCGGCGCACAGTCCAAGCTGGCTCGCCATCGATGATCCGGGTAGGAGGTGGTGCCGGACCCGGAGTACAGAGGGGTGAGGTGTGATGGGGCTTGATCCGGGACACGTGGAAAACGGGATGGATCCGCAGTGAGGCCGGAAGCTGAAGCCTCACTGCGGCTGGACTGAGTACCTTGATGATTTTAAATGGACCGATATACCGGTCCTGCAGTTTCGGGGAGTCCACTTGAAGGGGGATGTCCTTGGTAGACAACCACACTGCCTGCCCTGGCCGGTACGTAGGGGCCGGGGTCCGCCGACGGTCTGCATGGGCCTTCGTCCCCATCCGGGCCTTCAGCAAGGCAGAACGGGCGGCACGCCACATCCGACGGCCTGGACCGAGGGCACATTGACCTCTCCCTCAACCACCGGAAACAAAGGAGGTTGGTACCCCAGACACACCTCGAAAGGGGAGAGGCCGGTGGCTGACGACACCTGGCTGTTATGGGCATACTCGATCCAGGCCAGATGGGTACTCCAGGCCGCCGGGTGCGCGGCTGTCACGCAACGCAGGGCCTGCTCCACCTCCTGATTGGCCCGTTCTGCTTGCCCGTTGGTCTGGGGATGATACCTGGATGAGACACTAACTGTGG
Organism: Thalassophryne amazonica; assembly: GCF_902500255.1. Taxonomy (NCBI): domain Eukaryota; kingdom Metazoa; phylum Chordata; class Actinopteri; order Batrachoidiformes; family Batrachoididae; genus Thalassophryne; species Thalassophryne amazonica. Next base: position 100,789,277 of record NC_047104.1, on the reverse strand, counting down.
TCCCCAGTTCCCGGCAGAAGCTCCTCCAGACTTGCGAGGAGAACTGGGGACCGCGATCGGAGACGATGTCTGTTGGGATCCCATGCAGCCGGACGACGTGGTGGACCAGGAGGTCCGCTGTCTCCTGGGCCGTCGGGAGCTTCGGGAGGGCCACGAAGTGGGCCGCCTTGGAGAATCGGTCCACTATCGTGAGGATGGTGGTGTTGCCCTGGGACGGCGGGAGACCCGTGACAAAATCCAGGCCGATGTGGGACCAGGGGCGATGAGGCACAGGCAGCGGCTGGAGCAGCCCCGAAGCCCTGCGATGGTCAGCCTTGCCCCTGGCGCAGGTGGTGCAGGCCTGGATATAATCCCGGACATCGGCCTCTAGGGACGCCCACCAGAAGCGCTGCCAGACGACTGCCACGGTTCTTCGCACCCCTGGATGACAGGAGAGCTTAGAGCCGTGACAGAAGTCCAGGACTGCAGCCCTAGCTTCTGGTGGGACGTAGAGTCTGTTCTTCGGCCCAGTTCCGGGGTCCGGGCTTCGTGCCAGGGCCTCCCGGACGGTTCTCTCTACATCCCAGGTAAGGGTGGCCACGATAGTGGACTCGGGGATGATGGGTTCCGGTGGATCCGACAACTCCGCTTTGACTTCATCTTCATGTACCCGGGACAAGGCATCCGATTTCTGGTTTTTGGTCCCGGGACGGTAGGTGATCCGGAAGTCAAAACGGCCGAAGAACAGTGACCAGCGGGCTTGCCTGGGGTTCAGCCGCTTGGCGGTCCTGATATACTCCAGGTTCCGGTGGTCAGTGAAAACCGTGAATGGCACGGACGTTCCCTCCAACAGATGTCTCCACTCTTCAAGAGCCTCTTTCACCGCAAGGAGTTCTCGATTGCCGACGTCATAGTTCCGTTCGGCCGGGGTCAACCTGCGGGAAAAGTAGGCACACGGGTGAAGGACCTTATCGGTCTTCCCGCTCTGGGAAAGCACAGCTCCTATCCCTGAGTCCGAGGCGTCCACTTCAACCACTAACTGGCGACTAGGATCGGGCTGCACCAGAACGGGTGCAGACGAGAAGCGCCGTTTCAACTCCTTGAACGCGGCATCACAACGATCCGACCAGGTGAAGGGGACTTTTGGTGAGGTCAGGGCTGTCAGGGGCTAACTACCTGACTGTAGCCCTTAATGAACCTCCTGTAAAAATTAGCAAAGCCGAGGAACTGTTGCAGCTTCCTACGGCTGGTGGGTTGGGGCCAGTCTCTCACCGCCGCGACCTTGGCCGGATCAGGAGCAACGGAGTTAGGGGAGATGATAAACCCCAGGAAGGACAAAGAAGTGCGGTGAAACTCGCACTTCTCGCCCTTCACAAACAGTCGGTTCTCCAACAACCGCTGCAGGACCTGAACGTACATGCCGGACCATGGGTCTCAGGGTCCGGAGACAAGATGAGTATATCATCCAGATATACGAAGACGAATCGGTGCAGGAAATCCCGCAAGACATCATTAACCAATGCTTGGAACGTCGCGGGGGCGTTTGTAAGACCGAACGGCATGACCAGGTACTCAAAGTGACCTAACGGGGTGTTAAATGCCGTCTTCCACTCGTCTCCCTTCCGGATCCGAACCAGGTGATACGCATTTCTAAGATCGAGCTTGGTGAACATTTGGGCTCCATGCAGGGGCGTGAACACTGAATCCAACAAGGGCAATGGGTATCGGTTACGAACCGTGATTTCGTTCAGCCCCCTGTAATCAATGCATGGACGTAGTCCACCATCCTTTTTGCCCACAAAAAGAAACCTGCACCCATCGGGGAAGTGGAAGTCCGGATCAACCCGGCAGCTAAAGAGTCCCGGATGTAGGTCTCCATTGATTCGCGCTCAGGTCGTGAGAGGTTGTACAACCTGCTGGACGGGAACTCAACGCCCGGAACCAAATCAATGGCACAATCGTACGGACGGTGGGGGGGAAGGGTAAGCGCCAGATCCTTACTGAATACATCCACAAGGTCATGGTACTCCACCGGCACCGTCCCTAGATTGGGCAGGACTCTGACCTCCTCCTTAGCCTGGGAACCGGGAGGAACCGAGGAACCTAAACATACCCGATGGCAGGTCTCGCTCCACTGAACCACTACCCCGGACGGCCAATCGATCCGGGGATTGTGTTTTAACATCCAGGGGAACCCTAAAATCACACGGGAGGTAGCAGGAGTCACAAAAAACTCGATCTCCTCCCGGTGATTTCCTGACACCACCAGAGTTACTGGTGGTGTCTTATGTGTGATTGGAGGGAGTAGGGAGCCATCTAGTGCCCGCACCTGCACAGGCGAGGTAAGCGCCACCAGAGGGAGCCCTATCTCCCTGGCCCATCTGCTGTCTAACAGATTCCCTTCAGAGCCCGTGTCCACCAGTGCTGGGCCTTCAGGGTTAAATCCTCATAAAGGATTGTAACTGGGAGTCGAGTGGCAATGTGGGTGTGTCCCACGTGAATGTCTCGGCCCACCCCTAGCCCAGTTTCTAGGGGCGGGCGTTGGTGTTTAAACCGCTCGGGGCAGTCTCTTACCTGATGCTCTATCGAGCCACAACAAAACACGCTCCGCGGGCCAGCCTCCTCTGTCTATCTGGTGCCCTAAATGTGGCCCTGCTCGTGTCCATAGCTTCGTCAGCAGGGGGAGCTGTGACCAAACGGAGCGTAGGGGCCGTGGAGCGTGGGGAGGGCGGGACGCGTTCGGAACCGGAAGGGAGAGGGACGGCGCGTGCCCGGCCACGCCCTTCGTCTCGTTCCCGACGGCCTTCTTCTAACCGATTGTCTAATCATATAACGAGATCAATAAGCCCATCTAAATCCCGCGGTTCATCCTTAGCCACCAGGTGCTCCTTTAGGGACCAACGACAGTCCGTTTACAAAGGCGGCGCGGAGGGCAGTGCTATTCCAGCCGGACCTCGCAGCCGCGATGCGGAAGTCGACTGCATAGGCAGCTGCGCTCCGGCGCCCCTGTCTCATTGACAGCAGCACGGCTGAAGCGGTCTCTCCTCTATTTGGGTGATCGAACACTGTTCTGAACTCCCTCACAAACCCATCATATGTCTGAAGGAGCTGTGAATTCTGCTCCCAGAGCGCTGTAGCCCAAGCACGTGCCTCACCACGAAGCAGGTTTATTACATAAGCTATCTTGCTGGCATCAGTCGCATACATGACAGGACGTTGTGCGAAGACGAGCGAACACTGCATAAGGAAGTCCGCGCATGTCTCCACACAACCTCCGTACGGCTCTGGAGGGCTTATGTATGCTTCCGGGGAAGGTGGGAGGGGTCGTTGAACGACCTGTGGAACGTCACTTGTACGCACAGGGTCGACAGGAGGGAGAGCCGCAGCAGCGCCCTGAGGGCGCGCTTCCACCTGCGCGGCGGGAGCCTCCACCCTGCGGTTAAGGAGGACGTTCTGCTCAGTCATTAAATCCAACCGAGCCGTGAAAGCGGTGAGGATCCGCTGCAACTCACCGATCATTCCTCCTGCGGACCCTGTGCGCCCTGTTCTTCCATTGGCCGTTCAACAGCCGTTGACGCCCCTCGGGATCCATGACGATGGCCGAGATATCCTGTTGGGAAAGTGTAGGTACACGGACCCACAACAGGGGGCGCAAATTAACGGACAATGGAGTAGGTCAAATAACAACACTTTACTGTTGTGAATGTGCACAACAAATACAACAGATTGCAACAATAGACAATAGTCAATTCACAAGGTGTCGTGTGGGCAGGCTCGAAGATAGGAGACGCCTGTCCAAAGCAGAACCGGAACCACACGATTTCCTCCGCCACCAGACCCCGGGAATACTGGAGCCGCCAAGTCCCGAACTCCCAGGTGGCCACTGCCTCCGCGTGTCGGATCTGGTACTGCTAGCGAGGAACAAAAAGCAAGTAAATGAGGATGCGTTTGCACCCAGGAATCAGCACGGCAGGAAAGCTACCTCCACCTCTCGTGGAAAAGCAGTCCAAAAGATAATGCACAAAAGTCACAAAGGAGATTGTCAAGCAGACAGCTGAGGTACGTTACCTTCCAGGTAGAACGATATCTCGGCAAAGAGGTGGAGATGACGTCTTGCTGATATACCAATGCTGATCCGATGAGTGGTGACAGCTGTCATAGGTGATGAGTGTCAGCTGTCACCCCGGCTGCTCCTGTGAGGCGGCAGCGCCCTCTGGTGCCTGGAGCCCGCACTCCAGGCAGGGTGCCCTCTGGTGGTGGTGAGCCAGCAGTACCTCCTCTTCAGCGGCCCACACAACAATTACCAGTTCATCTAACCTGCATGTCTTTGAAAACAGGACGAAGCCAGAGCACGCAACCATGAGGACGACATGCAAACTCCACACAGAAAGGATCAGGTCGGAAGCAAACGCGGGACCTTCTTGCTATGAGGCTGCAGTGCTAACCACTAAGCCACTGTGCCTCCTGCATGCTGTTAATCCAAACCAAAAAATATGTCAACAACTTTCAGGGAATACTGGCATATAATATAAGATGGTGAGCAAATATTACCAGTATTCTAGAAATGTGATTCTGACTCTTGATTTGCCAGTCAATTCCTCACCTGTGGTTATGAGCTTTGGGTAGTGACTAAAAGGACAAGGTCATAAATACAAGTGGCAGAAATGAGGTCCCTCAGTAGGATATCCAAACTTCTACTGAGGGACAGGATGAGAAGATTGCATATCTGGGAGAGACTCAGCATAGTGCCACTGCTTCTTCACATCAAAACAATCTAGCTGAAATGGTTTAACCATCTCGTGATGATGTCCCATGGTCACCTCCTGAGGGAGGTTTTCCAGGGACATCACACTAAGGGAGGAGGTCCCGGGGAAGACCCAGAGCATGCTGGAGGGATTATAACTCCCAGCTGACTTGGGGTCACCTAGGGATCCCTGAAGATCTGGCCAAGGATGGAGAACTGTGGAATGAGCTGTCTGTCTGCTGCCACCACAACCAGGACTCAGTTAAGTGGTAGAAAATGAATTAAATTAACACTGAAGTGAGTGTATGTGGTCTCAGAAGTGTCACATCAACTCCATCAGTGTTAAATCAACTCTATCATTGTGTAAGTTAACTCTGTTTGTGCTGATCAACATGAATTAATACTCTGTTTGTTCTTGTTTCACAGTGGACACAAAATGGACTTGTGCAGAGGCACAAACCCATTTGGGGTGTGTCCGAGAGCACTTTGTTATTTAAGGCGGTGGGAAAGATGATATTACCTCCTATGAAGTATGATATCTCGGCAACGAGGTGGAGATGACGTCTGGTCTTTATGGAGTGAGATGATGTTGAGTAGATGGGTGACAGCTGTCAAGAGGTAATGAGCGACAGCTGTCACCCCCGGCTGTGTCCATGGCGGCAGCGCCCTCTCCTGCCTGAAGCCCGCACTTCAGGCAGGGCACCCTCTGTGGTGGGCCAGCAGTACCTCCTCTTCTGGGCGGCCCACACAACAGGACCCCCCCCCTCAACGGGCGCCTCCTGGCGCCGACCAGGTTTGTCGGGGTGTCGGCGGTAGAAAGTCGGCCAGGAGGGCCGGATCCAGGATGAAGCTCCTCTTCACCCAGGAGCATTCTTTGGGTCCATACCCCTCCCAGTCTACCAAGTACTGGAACCCCCGACCCATCCACGGACGTCCAGGAGCCGCGCACCGTCCAAGCCGGCTCCCCGTCGATGATCCGAGCAGAGGCGGCGCCGGTCCGGGAGCACAGAGGGGTGAGGTGTGGTGAGGTTTGATGCGGGACACGTGGAAACCCGGATGGAATCCGCAGTGAAGCCGGGAGTTGGAGCTTCACTGCGGCAGGACTGAGGACTTTGAGGAGCCTGAAGGGGCCAATGTACCTGTCCTGAAGTTTAGGGGAGTCCACCTGGAGGGGGATTCCTCGTGGAAAGCCACACCTCCTGCCCGGCTGGTAAGCAGGGGCCAGGGATCGCCGGCGGTCTGGCATGGGTCTTCGCCCTCGTCCGGGCCTTCAACAAGGCAGAATGGGCGGAGCGCCACACCCCGGCACTTCCGCAGGTGGGCCTGGACCGGGGCACACCAACCTCTCCCTCCACCACGGGAAACAACGGGGGCGATACCCCAAACACACCTCAAATGGGGAGAGGCCGGTGGCAGAAGACACCTGGCTGTTATGCGCATACTCGATCCAGGCAGATGGTTACTCCAGGCCATCGGGTGGCGCGGAAAACACTTTCTATATATCTCTATCTAGACTTCTGCCACTTTTCACTCCGCGGCTTTAAACAACCTTTTTATTCACTTAACACCAATGTGTTCTGTTTAAGCATGATCTCTTCTTCACGTTAGACAGCTTCTCCGGCGCTGTCAGCAACTTCATATATTACATTTTTCAAGCCCTCTTTGAGCGTACAATATTTCATTTACTTCTACGCCTTACCGCGCCTCGCGTGCGTATCCTGTGCTTAATATATTATTTTTCACCAGCTCCTTTCTGAGCATACAATATTTCATTTACTTCTACGCCTTACCGCGCCTCGCGTGCGTATCCTGTGCTTTCTATATTTTTTCACAAGCTCCTTTCTGAGCATACATATTTCATTTATTTCTACGCCTTACCGCGCCTCGCGTGCGTATCCTGTGCCTTTCTGCACTTTCTTCTACCTTTTTTTTTTTCACTTACTGAGCTCCTCATGAGCTTAAGGTGCCTTTGCACTGAAAATACTCTTTTTCTTGTCTTATAAAAAACTCATATTACTGTGTACTTAATTACTTATTCTTCTCCCCCGCCCCACAAGCGTGTATCTGGTGCCTTACTGCACTATTTTCTGCTTCATTAATTCTCATGTATTCTGCACTAACTCTTCATTCATTTTATTTTTTTTTTATAGTTTTTCTCTTTTCTTAAAAAATGACGTCCTTTATTGAGCTCTTTTACTTACTGTCAGCTGTGCCACTTTGCACTTTTAAATCTCTTTATCACGTACGGTATCTCTACTGCGCCCCCAGGCGCTTATCTTGTGCTTCCTCTGCACGTATTCTCTGTTAAACTCTTTTTCTCACTTATTTCACTTCAGTCTCTGTTAAACTCTTTAAACAACCTTGTATTACCTTGTATCTATTTGTCAGTATACTCCCCTAAATTAACCCCTACAGCGCATGCTATCAGCCGGCACGTTAGTAACGAATTTCAACACCAATTATTCTCCAAGCATCCAGGTTAGTTCTTCACGCACTCTTTCCGCACCAGAGTTCATGAACATTCCTGACCTTTCACTCACACAGACATTCTTTTTCCCGGAACACACACACCTTCTGAGCATTTTATCTACAAGGCCTGATAATTTTCAATCTTATCTTTTTTTTTTAGTCTCTTATCAATTTTCTTAGTCCAGGTTCTTTTGGGTAAGAGGCAATTAAAAATATCACCTGTCAACTTGGGCGGAAATCCCGACTCACTCCTCCAGATCGTGCAGAAGTTATAAAAGGTTTCTACTTACCTTTTAGTCGTGATCACTGTTATTTACGGTCTGGAGGGATGAGCTGGACTGCCCCAGGCTGCCGGAATGCCCCTGGACCCTCCTGAAGCTGGCTCGCCAAGTTCTGTCGCGGCTCGTCTTTAGTCTTCTCAGGATGTCGTCTTTTAGATAAAACAAACTAATTGCAAGTGATATGCTAGAAAATGACACAACACTTTAGAATAATTCAGCCTTAAGCAAGATAAAATGCACAGAGTTTTTAAGTTTATTTAAGCCTTCGACACAAAGCTTAGACAAACTGAGTCCTCTAGAGAGACTGAATATGACAACCGCGCTCGTCTATTTATTGGAGACCCGCGGGCATCGCTCCTCCTTCGACTTTTTTATTTATTTCATTCCCAACATGGTTTTCTATTGGAAGCGTCCTCTAGTGAACCCTAAGCAGGTGTTAGGCCATTATTTCAATGTGACAAACGCTCCCATTAAAACATGAAGGATTTACAACTGATTTTTTAAAAGACCTTCAGCCACAGGTGCAGCTGGCCTGAGGCCCCCCCCGCACGTGGCCTCAGCCACGTGCAGCTGGCCTGAGGCCCCTGCACGTGGCCTGCGGGAAAGCACCTAAAAGGCCTTGGAAAGCCCCTGACAGACTGAATGACTAATAGAGCCCTTTTTTTGGGTTGAACACCTGCTAGTTCAACCAGAGGACATACAGTTCGGATCAGGACACTTGATAGTTCATCACAGTTCAAATATGGACCTAAAAATTATTCTACACAATGTACAGAGACATCCTGGATGAAAACCTGCTCCAGAGCGCTCTTGACCTCAGACTAGGGTAACAGTTCATCTTTCAGCAGCTCAGTGACCCAAAGAACACAGCCAAGATATCAAAGGAGTGGCTTCAGGACAACTCTGTGAATGTCCTTGAGTGGCCCAGCCAGAGCCCAGACCTGAATCTGATTGACCTTCTCTGGAGAGATCTGAAAATGGCTGTGGACCAACGCTCCCTATCCAACCTGATGGAGCTTGAGAGGTGCTGCAAAGAGGAATGAGCAAAACTAGCCAAAGGTAGGTGCACCAAGCTTGTGGCGTCATATTCAAGAAGACTTGAGGCTGTAATTGCTGCCAAAGGTGCATCATCAAAGTATTGAGTAAAGGGTGTGAATACTTATGTATGTATGATATTTGCAAACATTTCAAGAAAACATTTTTCATGTTGTCATTATGGGTGTTGTGAGTTGAATTTTGAGGGTAAAAGTGAATTTACTCCATTTTGGAATAAGGCTGTAACATAGCAAAATGTGGAAATGTGAAGCGCCGTGAATACTTTCAGGATGCACTATATATATATATATATATATATATATATATATATAGGGCAGCAGGTGGCTTAGTGGTTAGCACTGTTGCCTCACAGCGAGAAGGTCGTGGGTTCAATTCCCGTAGCCTTTCTGTGTGGCGTTTGCATGTTCTCCCCGTGCTTGCGTGGGTTTCCTCCCACACCCAAAGACATGCAGGTTAGGTGGATTGGAATCTTTAAAATTGTCATTAGGTGTGTGTGTGGGTGTGTCTGTGTTTGTTTGTCTGTTTGTGGCCCTGCAACAGACTGGCGTCCTGTCCTGGGTGTACCCCGCCTCGCACCCTATGGCTGCTGGGATAGGCTCCAGCCCCCCGCGACCCTTAACTGGACTAAGTGGTAGAAGATGGATGGATATACGAGGTCTGTCAATAAATCAACGGTCCTTTTTATTTTTCAAAAACTATATGGATTTCATTCATGTTTTTACGTCAGACATGCTTGAACCCTCGTGCGCATGCGTGAGTTTTTCCACGCCTGTCGGTGACGTCATTCGCCTGTGAGCACTCCTTGTGGGAGGAGTCGTCCAGCCCCTCGTCGGAATTCCTTTGTCTGAGAAGTTGCTGAGAGACTGCGCGTCTTTGATCAAAATTTTTTCTAAACCTGTGAGACACATCGAAGTGGACACGGTTCGAAAAATTAAGCGGGTCGCACGTCGGCTCGCAGCCGCCGCGACGCTCCGCCACAGGAAAAACACCTCTGTTGAAAGCCTTAAGGACAAGTTGGAACATGTCCTGCTGTTAAACAATTTCTCATATACTCACTCCACTGAAAGCCATCAAAAGCCGCCTGGATTTTACAAATGGTTATCAACACGGAGGTGTTTTTCCTGTGCCGCCGCACTGCGTCGGCTGCGTCCCGACGCGCGGACCCGTCCGCACGTCTTTCATTAAAAAAATCTCCTTTAACAGTGGAATATCCGGATAAAATGCTGAAACCGACTTCTTCTGAAACTTCTCTGTTCTCTCACGACGTCCTGGATCAATAGAGCCTGAAATGTGGAGGTTTTAGCTTGAAACAGGCTGATGACGCGCCTGAGAGCGCTGAGCGACGTCTCGCACGTGAAGTCCTTAAAGCGACAGAATCACCTCAAAATCTCTCATCAGCCGTTAAAATTTTCACTGAAAACCAGCTTAATTTTTCGAACCGTGTCCACTTCGATGTGTCTCACAGGTTTAGAAAAAATTTTGATCAAACAAAGCGCCAGTCTCTCAGCAACTTCTCAGACAAAGGAATTCCGACGAGGGGCTGGACGACTCCTCCCACAAGGAGTGCTCACAGGCGAATGACGTCACCGACAGGCGTGGAAAAACTCACGCATGCGCACGAGGGTTCAAGCATGTCTGACGTAAAAACATATGAATGAAATCCATATAGTTTTTGAAAAAAATAAAAAGGACCGTTACTTTATTGACAGTCCTCGTATACATATATATATATATATATATGTATATATACATTATATATATATATATATATATACATATAATATATATAATATGTTATATATATATATATATGTATATATATATATATATATGTTATATAGATATTGATATATATATATATATGTGTGTGTGTGGCTATGTGTTAAACTAGGTCACGAAAATAGAAGAATGACACATAATTTAAATCCCATGGCTTTATTTTATTACATCTGATAACATATTAAAAATAATCAAATATTTTAGGTCATTTTTAATCTTTATTACAATACTGAAAATCAATGTCATTTTTAACTACATTTTTAATCATCTTTCATTCTTATATATATATATATATATATATATATATATATATATATGCACATATATATAATAGACAATCCATTTGTTTCAGTTATTTAATAATTTTTTTTGCAAGGCCAGTTCATGGACAGGCAGAGACAGCTTTCATTAAATGAACTTTTCATATGTCAAAAAGCATTTCATGGAATGACATATTCACAAATGTACCTTTTCAGGCTGCGACACACTTCATCGTGCCACTTTCCTTGTGCACCCACAGACAGAGCCACACAGCTTTCCCTTTTGGTTCCTGTAGGCTGCCTCTTGGAGCCGTCCCAGTTAAAGAAGCTGATGGGCAGACTGTTCACATCAACATACTGGCCCTCTTTCACTATGTCTGCCACACCTATCCAGAAGTCCTTGGATCCAGGAGTACTTCTTTTACGTAGTCTCTCAGTTCATTGTTTTCCGTCATGTCTCGTGGTGTTGCAAGAGTTCCTCCTTGTGCAATACAGTCTTCATTTGCTTCGTGGTAATGTCTGGTTCCTCGATTGTAAGATAACATTTTCTATGGGCTTTGATGCCACGCAGACAGACTGAAAACAGAAAGTATTTGTTTCATGTGTTGAATTGCAAATATGATCAAATAAGGTGTCAATACTATTTTATCATAATTATAATACACATATAATCAACAGCATACAGTAGATTTTTATTGTTAAAATAGATGTCATTCCTTAAAATTTAAGGAATGACATCTGGCAGAAATTGCAAGACAATTTAAAGCTTAAATTGTTTTGCAATTTCTTGCCATCCCCCCTTTTCCCATGTGTCAGGCATTACAGAGTGCCCCCTACTGGTGACCTTGGCACTTGAAAAAGTTCAAACTGTAGTCAACAAAACAGTACTGTCTGCAAATCAGCCAAGGAGTATATAAATCAGTTAAAGAAGAGCAATGGTCATTAAATACTGCACAAAAGTTAAATCTTTGATTTTTAGCAGTTTTTTATTATTATTTTTAAGTTAACACTTCTGCACATGCCATGAAAAAAATGTAGTCATTCTAAATAAAGCATTAAGTTTAGTAATGCAAAACTCTTCTGTTGTCAAAATCCACTTCACACGGTGAGAGCAGTGTACCTGTCTGCAGCGCTTGCATCTCTTTCAGTGAATTCACCTCCTGCCAACGCCTCTCCAGCTGGGCCTTTACATCATCGTCATCTGCAGCTGCAAGTCAATGAAGAAACAACAGATTCAGGTCAGGCGAACATGGGGTAAGCCACAGATTATTGGTGTCAGGAACCATGTGCTTTGTGTGTAGTTACCAGACTGATGAGCTGACACAGCCTTCCTGGAGCGAGACGGGTGACTGGAGCTGGAGTGGAGCAAAGAGAGGCAGAGCAGGATGAAGACTGGGGAGGGCCAGACGTACCATGTCTGTGGTCAGCGGACACAGTAGCACACCTTGTGCTGCAATGACAGGAACCAAAACCTCTGTGGGGCTGCTCAATATATACTGGCCGTCTGTCTGCCTTTCTGGGTAGGAACGCTTCATTGGCTCATACTGTTTTCTCCAAACATCAGGAGGAGGTGAAAGGGGTATATGGGTGGAGTGTCAAATAATGATTTCCTTGTGTCTGGCTATTGATAAATATTTACTTGGGACAAGGCACACGAAACAGTATTCTCTGCCATTTCAAAAACAGGCTGGAAATTCATTGACAGCTGCACTATTGGACAGTATTTTGCAGCATGCCCGCATATGTCACCTTTGACCTCTCAGATTGTGACAACTGAAAAATAATGTCATTAAATATTAAGCATGCTGTTAATCCATCCAAACATTCTCTGAACCCACATATTCGAGTTAAGGGTCACAGGGGGATGGAGCATATCCCAGCAGTCACTGGGTGAGAGACAGGGTACACCCTGGACAGGCTGCAAGTCTATCACCGCACTAACAAACTTATACTTGCCTATGGTAAATTTAGAATTACTGTTGGGAAAGTGTAGGTACACGGACCCACAACAGGGGGCGCAAATGAACAGACAATGGAGTAGGTCAAATAACAACACTTTACTGTGTGAATGTGCACAACAAATACAACAGATTGCAACAATAGACAATAGTCAATTCACAAGGTGTCGTGTGGGCAGGCTCGAAGATAGGAGACGCCTGTCCAAAGCAGAACCGGAACCACAACGATTTCCTCCGCCACCAGACCCCGGGAATACTGGAGCCGCCAAGTCCCGAACTCCCAGGTGGCCACTGCCTCCGCGTGTCGGATCTGGTACTGCTGGCGAGGAACAAAAAGCAAGTAAATGAGGATGCGTTTGCACCCAGGAATCAGCACGGCAGGAAAGCTACCTCCACCTCTCGTTGGAAAAGCAGTCCAAAAGATAATGCACAAAAGTCACAAAGGAGATTGTCAAGCAGACAACTGAGGTACGTTACCTTCCAGGTAGAACGATATCTCGGCAAAGAGGTGGAGATGACGTCTTGCTGATATACCGATGCTGATCCGATGAGTGGTGACAGCTGTCATAGGTGATGAGTGTCAGCTGTCATCCCGGCTGCTCCTGTGAGGCGGCAGCGCCCTCTGGTGCTTGGAGCCCGCACTCCAGGCAGGGTGCCCTCTTGGTGGTGGTGAGCCAGCAGTAACCTCCTCTTCAGCGGCCCACAACAGGACCCCCCCCCTCACGACGCCTCCTGGCGCCCGACCAGGCTTGTGCGGGTGGCGGCAGTAGAAATCGGCCAGGAGGGCCGGGTCCAGGAATGAAGCTCCTCTTCACCCAGGAGCGTTCTTCAGGTCCGTACCCCTCCAGTCCACCAAATACTGGAAGCCCCGGCCCATCCTACGGACATCTAAGAGCCGGCGCACAGTCCAAGCTGGCTCGCCATCGATGATCCGGGCAGGAGGTGGTGCCGGACCCGGAGTACAGAGGGGTGAGTGTGATGGGGCTTGATCCGGGACACGTGGAAAACGGGATGGATCCGCAGTGAGGCCGGAAGCTGTAAGCCTCACTGCGGCTGTACTGAGTACCTTGATGATTTTAAATGGACCGATATACCGGTCCTGCAGTTTCGGGGAGTCCACTTGAAGGGGAATGTCCTTGGTAGACAACCACACTGCCTGCCCTGGCCGGTACGTAGGGGCCGGGGTCCGCCGACGGTCTGCATGGGCCTTCGTCCCCATCCGGGGCCTTCAGCAAGGCAGAACGGGCGGCACGCCACATCCGACGGCCTGGACCGAGGGCACATTGACCTCTCCCTCAACCACCGGAAACAAAGGAGGTTGGTACCCCAGACACACCTCGAAAGGGGAGAGGCCGGTGGCTGACGACACCTGGCTGTTATGGGCATACTCGATCCAGGCCAGATGGGTACTCCAGGCCGCCGGGTGCGCGGCTGTCACGCAACGCAGGGCCTGCTCCACCTCCTGATTGGCCCGTTCTGCTTGCCCGTTGGTCTGGGGATGATACCTGGATGAGACACTAACTGTGGTCCCCAGTTCCGGCAGAAGCTCCTCCAGACTTGCGAGGAGAACTGGGGACCGCGATCGGAGACGATGTCTGTTGGGATCCCATGCAGCCGGACGACGTGGTGGACCAGGAGGTCCGCTGTCTCCTGGGCCGTCGGGAGCTTCGGGAGGGCCACGAAGTGGGCCGCCTTGGAGAATCGGTCCACTATCGTGAGGATGGTGGTGTTGCCCTGGGACGGCGGGAGACCCGTGACAAAATCCAGGCCGATGTGGGACCAGGGGCGATGAGGCACAGGCAGCGGCTGGAGCAGCCCCGAAGCCCTGCGATGGTCAGCCTTGCCCCTGGCGCAGGTGGTGCAGGCCTGGATATAATCCCGGACATCGGCCTCTAGGGACGCCCACCAGAAGCGCTGCCAGACGACTGCCACGGTTCTTCGCACCCCTGGATGACAGGAGAGCTTAGAGCCGTGACAGAAGTCCAGGACTGCAGCCCTAGCTTCTGGTGGGACGTAGAGTCTGTTCTTCGGCCCAGTTCCGGGGTCCGGGCTTCGTGCCAGGGCCTCCCGACGGTTCTCTCTACATCCCAGGTAAGGGTGGCCACGATAGTGGACTCGGGGATGATGGGTTCCGGTGGATCCGACAACTCCGCTTTGACTTCATCTTCATGTACCCGGGACAAGGCATCCGATTTCTGGTTTTTGGTCCCGGGACGGTAGGTGATCCGGAAGTCAAAACGGCCGAAGAACAGTGACCAGCGGGCTTGCCTGGGGTTCAGCCGCTTGGCGGTCCTGATATACTCCAGGTTCCGGTGGTCAGTGAAACCGTGAATGGCACGGACGTTCCCTCCAACAGATGTCTCCACTCTTCAAGAGCCTCTTTCACCGCAAGGAGTTCTCGATTGCCGACGTCATAGTTCCGTTCGGCCGGGGTCAACCTGCGGGAAAAGTAGGCACACGGGTGAAGGACCTTATCGGTCTTCCCGCTCTGGGAAAGCACAGCTCCTATCCCTGAGTCCGAGGCGTCCACTTCAACCACTAACTGGCGACTAGGATCGGGCTGCACCAGAACGGGTGCAGACGAGAAGCGCCGTTTCAACTCCTTGAACGCGGCATCACAACGATCCGACCAGGTGAAGGGGACTTTTGGTGAGGTCAGGGCTGTCAGGGGGCTAACTACCTGACTGTAGCCCTTAATGAACCTCCTGTAAAAATTAGCAAAGCCGAGGAACTGTTGCAGCTTCCTACGGCTGGTGGGTTGGGGCCAGTCTCTCACCGCCGCGACCTTGGCCGGATCAGGAGCAACGGAGTTAGGGGAGATGATAAACCCCAGGAAGGACAAAGAAGTGCGGTGAAACTCGCACTTCTCGCCCTTCACAAACAGTCGGTTCTCCAACAACCACTGCAGGACCTGACGTACATGCCGGACATGGGTCTCAGGGTCCGGAGACAAGATGAGTATATCATCCAGATATACGAAGACGAATCGGTGCAGGAAATCCCGCAAGACATCATTAACCAATGCTTGGAACGTCGCGGGGGCGTTTGTAAGACCGAACGGCATGACCAGGTACTCAAAGTGACCTAACGGGGTGTTAAATGCCGTCTTCCACTCGTCTCCCTTCCGGATCCGAACCAGGTGATACGCATTTCTAAGATCGAGCTTGGTGAACATTTGGGCTCCATGCAGGGGCGTGAACACTGAATCCAACAAGGGCAATGGGTATCGGTTACGAACCGTGATTTCGTTCAGCCCCCTGTAATCAATGCATGGACGTAGTCCGCCATCCTTTTTTGCCCACAAAAAAGAAACCTGCACCCATCGGGGAAGTGGAATTCCGGATCAACCCGGCAGCTAAAGAGTCCCGGATGTAGGTCTCCATTGATTCGCGCTCAGGTCGTGAGAGGTTGTACAACAACCTGCTGGACGGGAACTCAACGCCCGGAACCAAATCAATGGCACAATCGTACGGACGGTGGGGGGGAAGGGTGAGCGCCAGATCCTTACTGAATACATCCACAAGGTCATGGTACTCCACCGGCACCGTCCCTAGATTGGGCAGGACTCTGACCTCCTCCTTAGCCTGGGAACCGGGAGGAACCGAGGAACCTAAACATACCCGATGGCAGGTCTCGCTCCACTGAACCACTACCCCGGACGGCCAATCGATCCGGGGATTGTGTTTTAACATCCAGGGGAACCCTAAAATCACACGGGAGGTAGCAGGAGTCACAAAAAACTCGATCTCCTCCCGGTGATTTCCTGACACCACCAGAGTTACTGGTGGTGTCTTATGTGTGATTGGAGGGAGTAGGGAGCCATCTAGTGCCCGCACCTGCACAGGCGAGGTAAGCGCCACCAGAGGGAGCCCTATCTCCCTGGCCCATCTGCTGTCTAACAGATTCCCTTCAGAGCCCGTGTCCACCAGTGCTGGGGCCTTCAGGGTTAAATCCTCATAAAGGATTGTAACTGGGAGTCGAGTGGCAATGTGGGTGTGTCCCACGTGAATGTCTCGGCCCACCCCTAGCCCAGTTTCTAGGGGCGGGCGTTGGTGTTTAACCGCTCGGGGCAGTCTCTTACCTGATGCTCTATCGAGCCACAAACAAAACACGCTCCGCGGGCCAGCCTCCTCTGTCTATCTGGTGCCCTAAATGTGGCCCTGCTCGTGTCCATAGCTTCGTCAGCAGGGGGAGCTGTGACCAAACGGAGCGTAGGGGCCGTGGAGCGTGGGGAGGGCGGGACGCGTTCGGAACCGGAAGGGAGAGGGACGGCGCGTGCCCGGCCACGCCCTTCGTCTCGTTCCCGACAGCCTTCTTCTAACCGATTGTCTAATCATATAACGAGATCAATAAGCCCATCTAAATCCCGCGGTTCATCCTTAGCCACCAGGTGCTCCTTTAGGACCAACGACAGTCCGTTTACAAAGGCGGCGCGGAGGGCAGTGCTATTCCAGCCGGACCTCGCAGCCGCGATGCGGAAGTCGACTGCATAGGCAGCTGCGCTCCGGCGCCCCTGTCTCATTGACAGCAGCACGGCTGAAGCGGTCTCTCCTCTATTTGGGTGATCGAACACTGTTCTGAACTCCCTCACAAACCCATCATATGTCTGAAGGAGCTGTGAATTCTGCTCCCAGAGCGCTGTAGCCCAAGCACGTGCCTCACCACGAAGCAGGTTTATTACATAAGCTATCTTGCTGGCATCAGTCGCATACATGACAGGACGTTGTGCGAAGACGAGCGAACACTGCATAAGGAAGTCCGCGCATGTCTCCACACAACCTCCGTACGGCTCTGGAGGGCTTATGTATGCTTCCGGGGAAGGTGGGAGGGGTCGTTGAACGACCTGTGGAACGTCACTTGTACGCACAGGGTCGACAGGAGGGAGAGCCGCAGCAGCGCCCTGAGGGCGCGCTTCCACCTGCGCGGCGGGAGCCTCCACCCTGCGGTTAAGGAGGACGTTCTGCTCAGTCATTAAATCCAACCGAGCCGTGAAAGCGGTGAGGATCCGCTGCAACTCACCGATCATTCCTCCTGCGGACGCCTGTGCGCCCTGTTCTTCCATTGGCCGTTCAACAGCCGGTTGACGCCCCTCGGGATCCATGACGATGGCCGAGATATCCTGTTGGGAAAGTGTAGGTACACGGACCCACAACAGGGGGCGCAAATTAACGGACAATGGAGTAGGTCAAATAACAACACTTTACTGTTGTGAATGTGCACAACAAATACAACAGATTGCAACAATAGACAATAGTCAATTCACAAGGTGTCGTGTGGGCAGGCTCGAAGATAGGAGACGCCTGTCCAAAGCAGAACCGGAACCACACGATTTCCTCCGCCACCAGACCCCGGGAATACTGGAGCCGCCAAGTCCCGAACTCCCAGGTGGCCACTGCCTCCGCGTGTCGGATCTGGTACTGCTAGCGAGGAACAAAAAGCAAGTAAATGAGGATGCGTTTGCACCCAGGAATCAGCACGGCAGGAAAGCTACCTCCACCTCTCGTTGGAAAAGCAGTCCAAAAGATAATGCACAAAAGTCACAAAGGAGATTGTCAAGCAGACAGCTGAGGTACGTTACCTTCCAGGTAGAACGATATCTCGGCAAAGAGGTGGAGATGACGTCTTGCTGATATACCAATGCTGATCCGATGAGTGGTGACAGCTGTCATAGGTGATGAGTGTCAGCTGTCACCCCGGCTGCTCCTGTGAGGCGGCAGCGCCCTCTGGTGCCTGGAGCCCGCACTCCAGGCAGGGTGCCCTCTGGTGGTGGTGAGCCAGCAGTACCTCCTCTTCAGCGGCCCACACAACAATTACCAGTTCATCTAACCTGCATGTCTTTGAAAACAGGACGAAGCCAGAGCACGCAACCATGAGGACGACATGCAAACTCCACACAGAAAGGATCAGGTCGGAAGCAAACGCGGGACCTTCTTGCTATGAGGCTGCAGTGCTAACCACTAAGCCACTGTGCCTCCTGCATGCTGTTAATCCAAACCAAAAAATATGTCAACAACTTTCAGGGAATACTGGCATATAAATATAAGATGGTGAGCAAATATTACCAGTAATTCTAGAAATGTGATTCTGACTCTTGATTTGCCAGTCAATTCCTCACCTGTGGTTATGAGCTTTGGGTAGTGACTAAAAGGACAAGGTCATAAATACAAGTGGCAGAAATGAGGTCCCTCAGTAGGATATCCAAACTTCTACTGAGGGACAGGATGAGAAGATTGCATATCTGGGAGAGACTCAGCATAGTGCCACTGCTTCTTCACATCAAAACAATCTAGCTGAAATGGTTTAACCATCTCGTGATGATGTCCCATGGTCACCTCCTGAGGGAGGTTTTCCAGGGACATCACACTAAGGGAGGAGGTCCCGGGGAAGACCCAGAGCATGCTGGAGGGATTATAACTCCCAGCTGACTTGGGGTCACCTAGGGATCCCTGAAGATCTGGCCAAGGATGGAGAACTGTGGAATGAGCTGTCTGTCTGCTGCCACCACAACCAGGACTCAGTTAAGTGGTAGAAAATGAATTAAATTAACACTGAAGTGAGTGTATGTGGTCTCAGAAGTGTCACATCAACTCCATCAGTGTTAAATCAACTCTATCATTGTGTAAGTTAACTCTGTTTGTGCTGATCAACATGAATTAATACTCTGTTTGTTTCTTGTTTTCACAGTGGACACAAAATGGACTTGTGCAGAAGGCACAAACCCATTTGGGGTGTGTCCGAGAGCACTTTGTTATTTAAGCGGTGGGAAAGATGATATTACCTCCTATGAAGTATGATATCTCGGCAACGAGGTGGAGATGACGTCTGGTCTTTATGGAGTGAGATGATGTTGAGTAGATGGGTGACAGCTGTCAAGAGGTAATGAGCGACAGCTGTCACCCCCGGCTGTGTCCATGGCGGCAGCGCCCTCTCCTGCCTGAAGCCCGCACTTCAGGCAGGGCACCCTCTGGTGGTGGGCCAGCAGTACCTCCTCTTCTGGCGGCCCACACAACAGGACCCCCCCCCCTCAACGGGCGCCTCCTGGCGCCCGACCAGGTTTGTCGGGGTGTCGGCGGTAGAAGTCGGCCAGGAGGGCCGGATCCAGGATGAAGCTCCTCTTCACCCAGGAGCATTCTTTGGGTCCATACCCCTCCCAGTCTACCAAGTACTGGAACCCCCGACCCATCCGACGGACGTCCAGGAGCCGGCGCACCGTCCAAGCCGGCTCCCCGTCGATGATCCGAGCAGGAGGCGGCGCCGGTCCGGGAGCACAGAGGGGTGAGGTGTGGTGAGGTTTGATGCGGGACACGTGGAAAACCGGATGGATCCGCAGTGAAGCCGGGAGTTGGAGCTTCACTGCGGCAGGACTGAGGACTTTGAGGATCCTGAAGGGGCCAATGTACCTGTCCTGAAGTTTAGGGGAGTCCACCTGGAGGGGGATGTCCTTCGTGGAAAGCCACACCTCCTGCCCGGGCTGGTAAGCAGGGGCCAGGGATCGCCGGCGGTCTGCATGGGTCTTCGCCCTCGTCCGGGCCTTCAACAAGGCAGAATGGGCGGAGCGCCACACCCGACGGCACTTCCGCAGGTGGGCCTGGACCGAGGGCACACCAACCTCTCCCTCCACCACGGGAAACAACGGGGGCTGATACCCCAAACACACCTCAAATGGGGAGAGGCCGGTGGCAGAAGACACCTGGCTGTTATGCGCATACTCGATCCAGGCCAGATGGTTACTCCAGGCCATCGGGTGCGCGGATGTGACGCAGCGGAGGGTCTGTTCCAAGTCCTGGTTGGCCCGCTCTGCCTGTCCGTTCGTCTGTGGATGGTACCCGGACGAGAGGCTCACGGTGGCCCCCAGTTCCCTGCAGAAGCTCCTACAGACGTGTGAGGAGAACTGGGGACCAATCAATCAATCAATCAATTTTTTTTATATAGCGCCAAATCACAACAAACAGTTGCCCCAAGGCGCTTTATATTGTAAGGCAAGGCCATACAATAATTATGTAAAACCCCAACGGTCAAAACGACCCCCTGTGAGCAAGCACTTGGCTACAGTGGGAAGGAAAAACTCCCTTTTAACAGGAAGAAACCTCCAGCAGAACCAGGCTCAGGGAGGGGCAGTCTTCTGCTGGGACTGGTTGGGGCTGAGGGAGAGAACCAGGAAAAAGACATGCTGTGGAGGGGAGCAGAGATCGATCACTAATGATTAAATGCAGAGTGGTGCATACAGAGCAAAAAGAAAAAGAAACAGTGCATCATGGGAACCCCCCAGCAGTCTACGTCTATAGCAGCATAACTAAGGGATGGTTCAGGGTCACCTGATCCAGCCCTAACTATAAGCTTTAGCAAAAAGGAAAGTTTTAAGCCTAATCTTAAAAGTAGAGAGGGTGTCTGTCTCCCTGATCTGAATTGGGAGCTGGTTCCACAGGAGAGGAGCCTGAAAGCTGAAGGCTCTGCCTCCCATTCTACTCTTACAAACCCTAGGAACTACAAGTAAGCCTGCAGTCTGAGAGCGAAGCGCTCTATTGGGGTAATATGGTACTACGAGGTCCCTAAGATAAGATGGGACCTGATTATTCAAAACCTTATAAGTAAGAAGAAGAATTTTAAATTCTATTCTAGAATTAACAGGAAGCCAATGAAGAGAGGCCAATATGGGTGAGATATGCTCTCTCCTTCTAGTCCCCGTCAGTACTCTAGCTGCAGCATTTTGAATTAACTGAAGGCTTTTTAGGGAACTTTTAGGACAACCTGATAATAATGAATTACAATAGTCCAGCCTAGAGGAAATAAATGCATGAATTAGTTTTTCAGCATCACTCTGAGACAAGACCTTTCTGATTTTAGAGATATTGCGTAAATGCAAAAAAGCAGTCCTACATATTTGTTTAATATGCACTTTGAATGACATATCCTGATCAAAAATGACTCCAAGATTTCTCACAGTATTACTAGAGGTCAGGGTAATGCCATCCAGAGTAAGGATCTGGTTAGACACCATGTTTCTAAGATTTGTGGGGCCAAGTACAATAACTTCAGTTTTATCTGAGTTTAAAAGCAGGAAATTAGAGGTCATCCATGTCTTTATGTCTGTAAGACAATCCTGCAGTTTAGCTAATTGGTGTGTGTCCTCTGGCTTCATGGATAGATAAAGCTGGGTATCATCTGCGTAACAATGAAAATTTAAGCAATACCGTCTAATAATACTGCCTAAGGGAAGCATGTATAAAGTGAATAAAATTGGTCCTAGCACAGAACCTTGTGGAACTCCATAATTAACTTTAGTCTGTGAAGAAGATTCCCCATTTACATGAACAAATTGTAATCTATTAGACAAATATGATTCAAACCACCGCAGCGCAGTGCCTTTAATACCTATGGCATGCTCTAATCTCTGTAATAAAATTTTATGGTCAACAGTATCAAAAGCAGCACTGAGATCTAACAGAACAAGCACAGAGATGAGTCCACTGTCCGAGGCCATAAGAAGATCATTTGTAACCTTCACTAATGCTGTTTCTGTACTATGATGAATTCTAAAACCTGACTGAAACTCTTCAAATAGACCATTCCTCTGCAGATGATCAGTTAGCTGTTTTACAACTACCCTTTCAAGAATTTTTGAGAGAAAAGGAAGGTTGGAGATTGGCCTATAATTAGCTAAGATAGCTGGGTCAAGTGATGGCTTTTTAAGTAATGGTTTAATTACTGCCACCTTAAAAGCCTGTGGTACATAGCCAACTAACAAAGATAGATTGATCATATTTAAGATCGAAGCATTAAATAATGGTAGGGCTTCCTTGAGCAGCCTGGTAGGAATGGGGTCTAATAAACATGTTGATGGTTTGGATGAAGTAACTAATGAGAATAACTCAGACAGAACAATCGGAGAGAAAGAGTCTAACCAAATACCGGCATCACTGAAAGCAGCCAAAGATAACGATACGTCTTTGGGATGGTTATGAGTAATTTTTTCTCTAATAGTTAAAATTTTGTTAGCAAAGAAAGTCATGAAGTCATTACTAGTTAAAGTTAATGGAATACTCAGCTCAATAGAGCTCTGACTCTTTGTCAGCCTGGCTACAGTGCTGAAAAGAAACCTGGGGTTGTTCTTATTTTCTTCAATTAGTGATGAGTAGAAAGATGTCCTAGCTTTACGAAGGGCTTTTTTATAGAGCAACAGACTCTTTTTCCAGGCTAAGTGAAGATCTTCTAAATTAGTGAGACGCCATTTCCTCTCCAACTTACGGGTTATCTGCTTTAAGCTACGAGTTTGTGAGTTATACCACGGAGTCAGACACTTCTGATTTAAAGCTCTCTTTTTCAGAGGAGCTACAGCATCCAAAGTTGTCTTCAATGAGGATGTAAAACTATTGACGAGATACTCTATCTCCCTTACAGAGTTTAGGTAGCTACTCTGCACTGTGTTGGTATATGGCATTAGAGAACATAAAGAAGGAATCATATCCTTAAACCTAGTTACAGCGCTTTCTGAAAGACTTCTAGTGTAATGAAACTTATTCCCCACTGCTGGGTAGTCCATCA
Organism: Thalassophryne amazonica; assembly: GCF_902500255.1. Taxonomy (NCBI): domain Eukaryota; kingdom Metazoa; phylum Chordata; class Actinopteri; order Batrachoidiformes; family Batrachoididae; genus Thalassophryne; species Thalassophryne amazonica. The sequence continues at coordinate 100,766,209 of NC_047104.1, read as the reverse complement.
GAGTAAATGTAAATGTTATTAAGAAATGATCAGACAGAAGGGAGTTATCAGGGAATACTGTTAAGTCTTCTATTTCCATACCATAAGTCAGAACAAGATCTAAGATATGATTAAAGTGGTGGGTGGACTCATTTACTTTTTGAGCAAAGCCAATAGAGTCTAATAATAGATTAAATGCAGTGTTGAGGCTGTCATTCTCAGCATCTGTGTGGATGTTAAAATCGCCCACTATAATTATCTTATCTGAGCTAAGCACTAAGTCAGACAAAAGGTCTGAAAATTCACAGAGAAACTCACAGTAACGACCAGGTGGACGATAGATAATAACAAATAAAACTGGTTTTTGGGACTTCCAATTTGGATGGACAAGACTAAGAGACAAGCTTTCAAATGAATTAAAGCTCTGTCTGGGTTTTGGATTAATTAATAAGCTGGAGTGGAAGATTGCTGCTAATCCTCCACCCCGGCCCGTGCTACGAGCATTCTGACAGTTAGTGTGACTCGAGGGTGTTGACTCATTTAAACTAACATATTCATCCTGCTGTAACCAGGTTTCTGTTAGGCAGAATAAATCAATATGTTGATCAATTATTATATCATTTACCAACAGGGACTTAGAAGAGAGAGACCTAATGTTTAATAGACCACATTTAACTGTTTTAGTCTGTGGTGCAGTTGAAGGTGCTATATTATTTTTTCTTTTTGAATTTTTATGCTTAAATAGATTTTTGCTGGTTATTGGTAGTCTGGGAGCAGGCACCGTCTCTACGGGGATGGGGTAATGAGGGGATGGCAGGGGGAGAGAAGCTGCAGAGAGGTGTGTAAGACTACAACTCTGCTTCCTGGTCCCAACCCTGGATAGTCACGGTTTGGAGGATTTAAGAAAATTGGCCAGATTTCTAGAAATGAGAGCTGCTCCATCCAAAGTGGGATGGCTGCCGTCTCTCCTAACAAGACCAGGTTTTCCCCAGAAGCTTTGCCAATTATCTATGAAGCCCACCTCATTTTTTGGACACCACTCAGACAGCCAGCAATTCAAGGAGAACATGCGGCTAAACATGTCACTCCCGGTCTGATTGGGGAGGGGCCCAGAGAAAACTACAGAGTCCGACATTGTTTTTGCAAAGTTACACACCGATTCAATGTTAATTTTAGTGACCTCCGATTGGCGTAACCGGGTGTCATTACTGCCGACGTGAATTACAATCTTACCAAATTTACGCTTAGCCTTAGCCAGCAGTTTCAAATTTCCTTCAATGTCGCCTGCTCTGGCCCCCGGAAGACAATTGACTATGGTTGCTGGTGTCGCTAACTTCACATTTCTCAAAACAGAGTCGCCAATAACCAGAGTTTGATCCTCGGCGGGTGTATCGTCGAGTGGGGAAAAACGGTTAAAGATGTGAACGGGTTGGCGGTGTACACGGGGCTTCTGTTTAGGGCTACGCTTCCTCCTCACAGTCACCCAGTCGGCCTGCTTTCCCGGCTGCTCGGGATCTGCCAGGGGGGAACTAACGGCGGCTAAGCTACCTTGGTCCGCACCGACTACAGGGGCCTTGCTAGCTGTAGAATTTTCCACGGTGCGGAGCCGAGTCTCCAATTCGCCCAGCCTGGCCTCCAAAGCTACGAATAAGCTACACTTATTACAAGTACCATTACTGCTAAAGGAGGCCGAGGAATAACTAAACATTTCACACCCAGAGCAGAAAAGTGCGGGAGAGACAGGAGAAGCCGCCATGCTAAATCGGCTAAGAGCTAGTAGCTACGCTAAGCTAGCGGATTCCTAAAAACACGCAAAGCGAATAATGTGTAAATAATTTAGAGGTGATTCAGCAGAAGGAGTGCTTTAGTTAAGGCACGTAAAGATTACACTGGGAAACAAATCGTAATCTAGATAACTAGATCAATCTAACTGCGCAGATCAAACAGCTAACAGATACAGAAAAACACCGCTGTGCTCCGGAACAAGAAGTGATACAATACCGCAGTGAGAGCCGACCACCAGTAGAGTCAAGTAAAAAAGTAAAAAAAAAAAAAAAAAAAAAAAAAAAAAAAAAAAAAAAAATAAAAAGGTAAAAAAGTAAAAAAGTCTTGAAAAAGACTATTAGTTCAAAGTCCAAAGCAGCAGGTAGCAGTCTCTGTGTAAACAGTCCCAACAGAGAGCCAAAATTAACAGATACAGCAAAACACAATCAGAGACGATGTCGAAGGGTATCCCATGCAGACGGATGACGTGGCGGACCAGGAGGTCTGCTGTCTCCTGGGCTGTTGGGAGCTTCGGGAGGGCCACGAAGTGGGCCGCCTTGGAGAATCGGTCCACTATCGTGAAGATGGTGGTGTTGCCCTGGGACGGCGGGAGGCCCGTGACGAAATCCAGGCCGATGTGGGACCAGGGGCGATGAGGCACCGGCAGCGGCTGGAGGAGTCCTTGGGCTTTCTTATGTACTGCCTTGCCCCTGGCACAGGTGGTGCAGGCCTGGATATATTCCCGGACGTCGGCCTCCATAGACGCCCACCAGAAGTGCTGCCGGACAACTGCCACGGTCCTTCGCACCCCTGGATGACAGGAGAGCTTGGAACCGTGACAGAAGTCCAAGACTGCAGCTCTGGCCTCTGGTGGGACGTGCTGACGGTCCTTCGGACCGGTTCCAGGGTCCGGGCTCCGTGCCAGGGCCTCCCGGACGGTCTTCTCCACGTCCCAGGTGAGGGTGGCCACGATAGTGGACTCCGGAATGATGGGCTCCGGTGGATCCGACAGCTCTGTTTTGACTTCGTCTTCGTGTACCCGGGACAAGGCATCCGATCTCTGGTTCTTGGTCCCGGGGCGATAGGTGATCCGGAAGTCGAAACGCCCGAAGAACAGTGACCAGCGGGCTTGCCTGGGGTTCAGCCGCTTGGCGGTCCTGATATACTCCAGGTTCCGATGGTCAGTGAAAACCGTGAATGGCACAGACGCTCCCTCCAACAGGTGTCTCCACTCCTCAAGAGCCTCTTTCACCGCAAGGAGTTCTCGATTGCCGACGTCATAGTTCCGTTCAGCCGGGGTCAACCTGCGGGAAACGTAGGCACACGGGTGAAGAACCTTATCGGTCTCTCCGCTCTGGGACAGCACGGCTCCTATCCCTGAGTCAGAGGCGTCCACTTCAACCATGAACTGGCGGCTAGGGTCGGGCTGCACCAAAACTGGCGCAGTAGAGAACCGTCGTTTCAACTCCTTGAACGCGGCTTCGCACCGATCCGACCAGGTGAAGGGGACTTTTGGAGAGGTCAGGGCGGTCAGGGGGCTAACTACCTGACTGTAGCCCTTAATGAACCTCCTATAGAAATTAGCAAAGCCGAGGAACTGTTGCAGCTTCCTACGGCTTGTTGGTTGGGGCAAATCTCTCACCGCCGCAACCTTGGCCGGATCAGGGGCAACAGAGTTGGAGGAGATTATAAACCCCAGGAAGGACAAAGACGCGCGGTGAAACTCGCACTTCTCGCCCTTCACAAACAGTCGGTTCTCTAACAACCGCTGCAGGACCTGACGTACATGCTGGACATGGGTCTCAGGATCCGGAGAAAAGATGAGAATATCGTCCAGATATACGAAGACGAATCGGTGCAGGAAGTCCCGCAAGACGTCATTAACCAAGGCTTGGAACGTCGCGGGGGCGTTGGTGAGGCCGAACGGCATGACCAGGTACTCAAAGTGACCTAACGGGGTGTTAAATGCCGTCTTCCATTCGTCTCCCTTCCGGATCCGAACCAGGTGATACGCATTCCTAAGATCCAGCTTAGTAAAGATTTTGGCTCCATGCAGGGGGGTGAACACAGAATCTAACAATGGCAACGGGTATCGGTTGTGAACCGTAATCTCATTCAGCCCCCTGTAATCAATACATGGACGAAGTCCGCCATCTTTCTTGCCCACAAAAAAGAAACCTGCCCCCATCGGGGAGGTGGAGTTCCGGATCAGCCCGGCAGCTAATGAGTCCCGGATGTAGGTCTCCATTGATTCGCGCTCAGGTCGTGAGAGGTTGTACAGCCTGCTGGATGGGAACTCAGCGCCTGGAATCAAATCAATGGCACAATCGTACGGACGGTGCGGGGGAAGGGTGAGTGCCAGATCCTTGCTGAAGACGTCAGCAAGATCGTGGTACTCAACCGGCACTGCCGTCAGATTGGGAGGGACTTTGACCTCCTCCTTAGCCTGTGAACCGGGAGGAACCGAGGATCCTAAACACCCCCGATGGCAGGTTTTGCTCCACTGAACCACCACCCCAGACGGCCAATCAATCCGGGGATTGTGCTTCAACATCCATGGGATGCCCAAAATCACGCGGGAGGTAGAAGGAGTCACAAAAAACTCAATCTCCTCCCGATGGTTTCCAGACACTACCAGAGTTACTGGTTGTGTCTTGTGTGTGAGTAAAGGGAGGAGGGTGCCATCTAGTGCCCGCACCTGCAATGGCGAAGGAAGCGCCACCAGAGGGAGCCCTACCTCCCTTGCCCATCTGCTGTCTAGCAGATTCCCTTCTGACCCCGTGTCCACCAGTGCTCGGGCTTGAAGGGTTAAATCCCCGCTCAGGATTGTGACTGGGAGTCGTGTGGCAATTTGTGTGTGTCTCACTTGAATGGTTTGACCCCTCCTTAGCCCAGTCTCTAAGGGCGGTTGTTGTCGTTTTGGCCGTTTGGGGCAGTTTCTCTGTTTGTGCTCAGTTGAGCTGCAGAGAAAACACTCTCCACGGATCAGCCTCCCCATTTTGGCCCTGTGCGTTTCCCTAACAACATCAGCAGGGGGAGCTGTTGCCCCACAAAGCGCTGCAGCTGTGGAGCGTGGGGAGGGCGGCGCCTTATCGAACCCGGAAGGGAGAGGGGCGGCGCGTATCCGGTCACGTCCTTCGCCTCGCTCCCGACGGCGTTCCTCCAACCGATTGTCTAACCGTATAACGAGATCGATAAGCCCATCTAAATCCCGCGGTTCCTCCTTAGCTACCAGCTGCTCCTTCAGAACCAACGACAGTCCGTTTACGAAGGCGGCGCGGAGCGCAACGTTATTCCAGCCGGACCTCGCAGCCGCGATGCAGAAGTTGACTGCATAAGCGGCTGCGCTCTCGCGTCCCTGTCTCATTGACAGCAGCACGGTTTAAGCGGTCTCTCCTCTGTTAGGGTGATCAAACACTGTTCTGAACTCCCCCACAAACCCAGTGTATGCTGATAACAACCGTGAGTTCTGTTCCCAGAGCGCCGTAGCCCAGGCGCGTGCTTTACCCTGAAGCAGAGCAATCACATAAGCTATTTTACTAGCATCTGACGCGTACATGACGGGACGTTGTGCGAAGACGAGCGAACACTGCATAAGAAAGTCCGCGCACGTCTCCACACAACCTCCGTACGGCTCAGGAGGGCTTATGTATGCTTCAGGGGATGGTGGGAGGGGTTGTTGAACCACCACTGGAACGTTCATATTCTGCACAGGGTCGGCAGGAGGACGAGCTGCAGCAGCGCCCTGAGCACTCGCCACCATCTGTGCGGAGAGAGCCTCCACCCTGCGGTTCAGGAGGATGTTTTGCTCAGTCATTTGATCCAACCGAGCCGTAAAGGCGGTGAGAATGTGCTGCAGCTCACCAATCACGTCTCCTGCAGACGCCTGCGCTCCCTGCTCTCCCATTGGTCGTTCAACAGCCGGGTGACGCCCCTCGGAGTCCATGACGCTGGCCGAGATATCCTGTTGGGAAAGTGTAGTGACACGGACCCACAACAGGGGGCGCAAATGAACGGTCAATAGATGAGCCAAAAAGTAACAATTTAATGTTGTGAATGTGCACAACGAACATACAGACAATCTCAGAATATCACAACAGTCAATACACAAAGGTGACGTGTGGGCAGGCTCGAGGATAGAAGAGGTCTGTCCTGAGGAGAGCCGGAACCACACGATTTCCGCCGCCCCAGAACCTGGTGAATACTGGAGCCGCCAAGTCCTGAATTCCCAGGTGATCACCGTCCCCGACTGTCGGATCTGGTACTGCTGGCGAAGAACAAAGACAGTCAAGTGTGGGTGTGTGTACACCCAGTAACAACAACGGTGGGAATGCCACCTCCACCTCTCACTCAATACTTGCAGCGGTCTCAGCTGAAAAGGAGCGCCGTCTTGCACAGCCTCCTCAAAAGCGACCGGTTCTCCTGCAAACACTCACAATAAACAGATTTACAAAAGGCTGATGATATTACCTCCTATGAAGTATGATATCTCGGCAACGAGGTGGAGATGACGTCTGGTCTTTATGGAGTGAGATGATGTTGAGTAGATGGGTGACAGCTGTCAAGAGGTAATGAGCGACAGCTGTCACCCCCGGCTGTGTCCATGGCAGCAGCGCCCTCTCGTGCCTGAAGCCCGTACTTCAGGCAGGGCGCCCTCTGGTGGTGGGCCAGCAGTACCTCCTCTTCTGGCGGCCCACACAACACTTCACACTTCACTTCACATTGATTATTTCAACTCCATTGTAGTTGGGCAAAGAGAAAAACCCAGGTAAATTGTCACTGTCCAAATACCTATGGACCAGACTGCACATTATTCAGAGCATCTGAAGTATCTGAGAACCTGGTGCAATGATACTTAGATGGGGGACTCACTGGGTGACAGAAATGAGCAGGTATTTGCAAGGGAGTGGATTTGAGTACAAAGCATCAAAACGTGAGCACTTATGGGAGCAGCAACAATCCACCAAAGTTCCCTGAAGTGAAGCAATCAAGTGCCTCATTCCAGCAGCTCTTTCTGCTCCTCCATTTTATTAGTGCAGCAAATAACAGAATATTTACAGAGGAATCCTGCAAATGGTAACAGAAGCACCAAATTCAGCACAAATACTCCTAAGACATTACTCTTTTGACAAAAAAAAAAAAAAAAGATTGGCCACTTGAACTTAAATAGGCAGCCAGATAGGGGTCAATTGAACAATTATCACAGGGGTCAAAATTAAAAGATGCTCCAATCATATTGAAAACTATACCACATTATTTGTCTGATCACAAAGATTCCAAAAAGGGATCGTTTGGACTACCTATGACTGAATGTTATGGAGTTATGGGGTAAAAGTGGTTTAAATCATATTTGGCTGAAAAAAACTTTTCTATTGTGATTGTTGACCTCTCCTCATCAACTGCTTCCCTGTGTTCTGGAGTGCCATAGGGTTCTGTTCTTGGCACTATTCTATTTTCTTTGTACATTTTGACACTGGGGTCAATTACAGCCGAGCACAACCTGTCCTTTCATTGCTATGCAGATGATCTGCAAATCTATCTGTCCATGAGGACGAATGAGAGCGATGCTTTGTCATCATTATTTAATTGTATTCATGATGTAAAGCAGTGGCTGCCCCAAAACATCCTTTATCTGAATGAGGGTAAAACAGAGACCATTGTGTTTGGACATTCTGGCATGCAGTACCATCAAACTTTGGTGTTCTAATTATGTAAATACAGCTGTCAAGAATTTGGGAGTGATATTAGACAGCTGTTTGAGGTTCGATCAACTGATGCACTCTGTTGTCAAAGGAAATTTTTCCAGCTACATCTTCTGGCCAAAGTAAAGCACTTTCTTAATAGACGTGATCTTGAGACAGCCATTCATACTTTCATCAGCTCCAGACTTGATTACTGTAAAGCCCTGGTCCCACCAAATAATGAAGGATGAATAATGAGCATGTTTTTTTTTTTGTTTTTTTTGGTACGAGAGGAGGTATTTAATTAGCGTGAGAGAATAGTGGCTCTGAGAGGCTCTTAGTGGCAGTATATTCAGTTAATGAGGCTCATCTCTGAACGTGGCGCTAATTTCAAGATGTTCAAAATTTTGCAAAAACAGCGTGGGGCAGTTTGTGTGCGAGTTACTACGAGGGCTAACGAGGATTATACAGGTATGTGTGTGGTGAGGACAAGGCTGCTAAAAGCCCATTATGAGCACCTGGCAGCTACGAGGACCGTTTTGGAGCGGCTCAACCCTCTTGCTCACAATTCCACCTGCTTTGTGCACCGGACGCTGTATATAAAATCATTATTTTGTAGCAGATTAATCATTTTCTGTCAGAGCTTGGATGCTGAAAACACCTCTAATCACTTCTGGAATCACAGAAGACTGTTTCATCTGGACGCTTTTTTCCCCACTCCTGCTCCACAAGGAACGTATTTTGGAACAGCTTAAAGGTAACTATTCATAATGTTTTAATGGCTTGGTAAAACAGTTACATGTTGATTCCTAGCTGTAAAAGTATGTTTATGATAGATTTAACATCCTGTTAATGGATCAGATCAGGCACACTCTGGGCGCGCTGATGCAATGACTGGCACCCAAGACGAGCATTTACGCAAAATGCCAGCTCACAAAAGAGTGATTTTGCAGTTAATAATGGATGAACATAAAGTTAAAAATTGGATCACAGTGTCAAAGTGGGTGTGTTTAAAGCCACGGAAGAAATAAAGCCAGTGAAGCCGCGGATGGAAAGGAAGCCAGCGAGAAGGAGCACAGAGCTCTCTAGGAATGCAGAACAAGAGCACGCAAAAGAGCAATTTTGCAGACATAACAAAGTTAAAAGCTGGATAATGGTAACTGTAAGTCATGGAAGGAATAAAGAATTTCTTTTTTTGGGGGGGGGGAAGTGATCCACACAGTTCCGGCAGCGGGTGTATATTGTTAAAGCAGCCACCTCATTCTGGTGTCTTTTTTTGTCACAGAGAGCTGGGTGAACACACAGAACTGCTGCATTTGACTCTGGAACACTGGTGAACAGCAGCCTGACGCACAGTGCACACCAGCCAGTGTCGTGCCAAAGTACGTAGTTACCCCGTCAGAATTTGTATCCCCTGGCATGGGAGCACGCACTCACAGTGCAGTCTTTTTTTGGACTGCGTTTAAAAAATGTGAGATCTTGAATGGATGCTGTGAATTGAAAATCCACACTTGAAAGGGACCAAGTGTGGGAGGGCTGGAGGTTTGGACCAAACCCATGTCTAAACGTACACCAACGTTGCGTTAACATGGCACTATATGGATCATGTGGCTTAATGTGGATCATATGCGGCGACACGAGTCACTCAAGGCTGGACGGGGCTCAAATGCCATGTTGGTTGTGGCTCACTAGATGCTGATACCTGGCACATGCGAGGTACAGAGAGACACACAGAGGTGCCTTAGTAGTGGATATGTGACAGCTTAAAACGTGAACTATTCTTCAAATAATCGCTGACACACCCATGTATGGCTCATTATTCATGGCTTATTATTCGGTGGAACAGAGGCTTAATGGACTTTATGCTGGTGTTAACCAGTCTTCTCTAGCACGCCAGAAGCTCAGGTCGTTTCTTCGTTATTTTCAATGGGAGTTGCTGTGAGCTGTGATCGCTTCCTGTTCATGTCGTTCGGGGGGAAAGTGAAGTTTGCACTTTAATGTCCTGTTTATTGTCCTTTACAACACTGTTTGGTCGGTCGGTTACGACCAGGACGGAACCCGCATTGTTCCTGTTCAATCAGAGGTCTGACTATACGCCAAACCCTCCTTTTCAGCACCCTGGAGTAGACTTTACCAGGTCGAGTAGTGTGATGCCCCTGTAATTGGCACACACTCTCTGGTCCCCCTTTTTAAATATGGGGACCACCACCCCAGTTTGCCACTCCTTACACACTGTCCCAGACCTCAACGCAATGTTGAAGAGACGTCTCATCCAAGACAGTCCCTCCACACCCAGAGCCTTCAGCATTTCTGGACAGATCTCATCAACCCCCGGGGCCTTGACACTGCGGAGTTGTTTGACTACCTCAGTGACTTCCACCAGGGAAATTGATGAAAATCCTCCATCAGCTTCCAGCCCTGCCCCTACTATAGAGGACACTCCGGTCTGATGCAGGAGTTTTTCAAAGTGTTCCTTCCAGCGCCGGATTACATCCTCAATTGAGGTCAACAGAGTAGCATCCTTACTGTAGACAGCTTGGATGGTTCCCTGTTTTCCCCTCCTGAGGTGCCTCACGGTCCACCAGGAGCACCTTGGTGCCGACCGAAAGTCCGGCGGTGCTTGGCAGTAAGTCGGACTCATTTCCGGTGGAGGTTGGCCTCCGCCAGGGCTGCGCCTTGTCACCAATCCTGTCTGTGATATTCATGGACAGGATATCGAGGCGTAGTCGGGGGGAGGAGGGTTTCCAGTTTGGTGGGCTCAGGGTCTCATCACTGCTTTTTTCAGATGATGTGGTCCTGTTGGCTTCATCGGCCGGTGACCTCCAACACTCACTGGATTGGTTCGCAGCCGAGTGTAAAGCGGCTGGGATGAGGATCAGCACATCTAAATATGAGGCCATGGTTCTCAGCAGGAAACCGATGGATTGCCTACTCCGGGTAGGGAATACGTTCTTGCCCCAAGTGAAGGAGTTCAAGTACCTCAGGGTCTTGTTCACGAGCGAGGGGACAATGGAGTGTGACATTGGCCAGAGAATCGGCGTAACAGGGGTGGTATTGCATTCACTCTACCATACTGTCGTGACTAAAAAGTAGCTGAGCCAAAAGCTGAAGCTCTCGATCTACTGGTCAATCTTCGTTCCTACGTTCACCTATGGTCATGAGTGTTGGGTCATGACCGAAAGAACTAGATCGCAGGTACAAGCAGCTGAAATGGGCTTCCTCAGGAGGGTGGCTGGTGTCTCCCTTAGAGATAGGGTCAGAAGTTCGGTCATCCGTGGGGAGCTCAGAGTAGAGTCACTGCTCCTTCGCTTTGAAAGGAGCCAGGTGAGGTGGTCCAGGTATCTGGTAAGGATGCCTCCTGGGCACCTCCCAAGGGAGGTGTTCCAGGTACGTCCATCTGGGAGGGGACCCCGGGGAAGACCCAGGACTAGGTGGGAGATGATATCTCCACACTGGCCTGGGAACGCCTCGGGATTCCACAGTCAGAGGTGGTCAATGTGGCACGGGAAAGGGAAGTCTGAGGTCCCCTGTTGGAGCTGTTGCCCCGTGACCCGAATCCGGAAAAGCGGTTGAAGATGAGTGATGAGTGTTACAACACTATTTGTCCTTTGTTCCAGAGTAATATATATAAGATGTCTGAAATTCGGTTTACGTTTATTAAATTTCATGCAGGTTAAACGTAGCAGACACGGATCACTGGTAATATTTGTTTTACAAATTTTCAGGGTCTCATGGATGCAGCCTTTTATTAACGTGATGAAAAGCATAAAAAATTACATTTCAGTCGTACATTGGAACCTTGATTTACGAGTTTAGTTTGTTCCGTGACCAAGCTCGTAAGCCAATCTGCTTATATTTCAAACCAATTTCCCCCATTGAAAATAACTAAAATAGTTTTAATCCATTCCAGCCTTGTAAAACATCCCCAAATCACTCTAAATTATGAAAAAATAAATTATTTTTATTAACAAACAGACGTATATTTTACCTGTCCATAATAAAATATATAAAGTAAAAGAAAAAAGTTTTATTAAGTGTTCTTACCTTAGAAACAGACAAATGCAGTTAACGGAGGCGGAAGGGAGGGACGGAGGTTTGCGCACACTGTAAACATAAACTGTAGATCTTTAAAAGGATCATACAAATGTAACTTTAATTGTAAACTTGCAGGTCTTTGGACCTGGAAACAAATTCATCACGTGATACGTTATGTCAGAGCTTAACAACCAGATTGGTGCAGAATGCTGCTGCTCATCTTTGAACGAACACTTTTAGACGTGAGCATATTACACCTGTACTGTACTCAATCCACTGGCTTCCAGTTCGTTTCAGAATTGATTTTAAGATTTTAATGTTTGTTTTTAAGGCTATTAATGGCCTTGCACCTTCCTACATGTCTGAAATTTTGACTCTTCGCACTTACAGTAGGACATTACGGGCGGCTGGTCAGCTTTACTTAAGCCCCTTTCACACCGGGCCAATGTATAGTTGTGTAATGCGCGTACCGACTACTACGCTAAGCTTATGCAGCTTATTGTGGACAGTCTAAGGCACACCTGTGCACTAATCATGGTGTCTAATCAGCATCTTGGTATGGCACACCTGTGAGGTGGGATGGATTATCTCAGCAAAGGAGAAGTGCTCACTATCACAGATTTCGACTGGTTTGTGAACAATATTTGAGGGAAATGGTGATATTGTGTATGTGGAAAAAGTTTTAGATCTTTGAGTTCATCTCATACAAAATGGGAGCAAAACCAAAAGTGTTGCGTTTATATTTTTGTTGAGTATATGTAGATACAACCTGGTTTGTGAAGGTCACTGCTTCCAAATAAAATAAGCGTATTACATAAAAACATGATCCTTACAAATATGTCGCAGATTAATTTATTCAAGTAAAGAGATCCATATACAACATACACAACAGCAGAAAAAAAACAGCACAAAAATATGACTACAGGTAAAACCATTGTGGGAAGCAAACAGTTTCTGTTCAGAGTACAATTCTAAAAATGTCTTCAATCATGTGGGGTTTTGTTTTGTTTTTGAATATCCTCCTCTAAAGAAGTTAAACAGTTTGTCTGTCTGTAAACAGGTACCTGACATAGTTGGGGAAGACGTATATAAAATATTTTGCAGGACTGGTTTGGGATCATTTTGCAGATTCATCCAGGTCCAATGCCCCCCCCAATCAATTTTCTATTGTGGCCGTGATGAAGGTATGCATTCTAAAAGCAGAACATCAATTGTAGTGTTACAAGGCAATCTGAGCACACAAATATGTAGACTGTGTCTCACACGTGCACACAGACACACAAACGCATCATTAAAGGCATAAAAACTAAAGATGTATTTCTGAAGTATCTACATATCGCCCATCCTCCTAATTCCAGAAATTAATTTCAAAATAATTTAGTTCATCATCATTAAAAATCTACTCCTGTCCACCTTTGCTATTATTGAGTTTATACTTTATTTTGTTTGTCACAAACATATTTTTGTACTATAATAAAATATTTGCTTTATTTGCTGAGAAAATACTTGAATGTAATATATATTCTGTTTCAATAATACAAGCAAAGTTTAAAATAATTGAGATGACTGACCTACATAAGGCCAAATACACAAACCAGAAGAAATGATGAAAATAAATACAATGCATTTTGATCAGTCATGGCAAACATAATTTTTTTTGTCTCCCACCCTTTCCTGCATTTGGAGGAAAGCGGGAAGTGCACTGACCTACATTAAAACACAATGATTCTCAGTTTTAATTAAAGGAAACTAATTTACTTTAAAAATAGTATACCATGTATTTTGAGTTGTATGGCACTTTAATTGTGAGGCACAAACAAGTAAAATGCACATCAGAGATTTCACAACCTCACACTGCTCACAGACACAATTTACTGACTCAGTCTGTCCTATCACAGGTTCCTCATATCTGCACTGCAAAAATGAAAAATCTTGCCAAGTATAACTGTCTCATTTTGTGTCAACGTATATAATCTACACTTAATGTAAAAAAAAAAGAGTTTACAAGTCAATTTCAGTAAATGATATAATGACTTGTTTAACGATAATACGTCTTGTTCTTGTTAAGTGAAAGCGACTTTAAACATCGTTTTAATCCGTATCTGAGATGAAACAGGGGAGGTGATGTCTTGTGGTTAAAGCGTTGGGCTTGAGACCAGAGGATCCTTGGTTCAAATCCCAGCCTGACTGTAAAATCACTAAGGGCCCTTGGGCAAGGTCCTTAATCCCCAAGTTGCTCCCACTGTGTAGTGAGTACCTTGTATGGCAGCACCCTCACAACGGGGTGAATATGAGGCATTATTTGTAAAGCGCTTTATGTATCTGATGCAGATGGAAAAGCGCTATATAAATGCAGTCCATTTACCATTTTGACTCACCATAAAGTTTTGAAGATGCTGTGCTACTTGTAATAGATGTAAAACTTGCATATATACGAGTAAAAATATAACTCAAAAAGATGTTTCTCAGCTAATTTCAGGACTTATTTCAAGAATTCTTAAATTAAATTTCACTTGTTCCACTGGCTTTTTTTCCAGCTTGTTGCAAGTTCACACACCTTGTTTTTAGAAACTATAGCCTGAAAATTTTGTTAAATGAGTCTTGAAAACATCTTGTTTTGAGTCATATCTGTGGATTTTTTTTTAAATATGAAAACAAGGCTTTATAGCTTGCTGAAATTTTACTTACGTTATTACATATACCTAGCAGCACAGTGGCTTAGGGGTTGGTGCTGTTACCTTACAGCAAGAAGGTTGTGGGTTTGATTCCCACCTGGGTCCTTCCTATGTGGAGTTTGTATGTTCTCCCTTTGTTTGCGTGGGTTTGCTCCGAGTGCTCTGGCTTCCTCCTACATCCAAAGACATGTAGGTTCGGTGGATTGAAAACTTTAAATTATACGTAGGTGTGTGTTCAACATGTGGCCTTGTGACACACTGCTGTCCTGTCCAGATTGTACCCACCTCACACCCTGACTGCTGGGATAGCCCCCCCCCCCCATGATCCTTAATTGGAGTAAGCAAGTATAGAAAATGGATGGATGGAAGTTATTGTACGAGGTCTGTCCGTAAAGTATAGGTCCTTTTTATTTTTTTCAAAAGCTATATGGATTTCATTCATATGTTTTTACGTCAGACATGCTTGAACCCTCGTGCGCATGCGTGAGTTTTTCCACGCCTGTCGGTGACGTCATTCGCCTGTGAGCACTCCTTGTGGGAGGAGTCGTCCAGCCCCTCGTCGGCGGCACAGGAAAAACACCTCCGTGTTGATAACCATTTGTTAAAATCCAGTTGGCTTTTGATGGCTTTCAGTGGAGTGAGTATATGAGAAATTGTTTATCAGCTGGAGATGTTCCAACTTGTCCTCAAGACTTCCAACAGAGGTGTTTTTCCTGTGGCGGAGCGTCGCGGCGGCTGCGAGCCGACACTGCAATCCGCCCGCACGTCTTTCATTAAAAAAATCTCCTTTAACAGTGGAATATCCGGATAAAATGCTGAAACGACTTCTTCTGAAACTTCTCTGTTCTCTCACGATGTCCTGGATCAACAGAGCCTGAAATGTGGAGGTTTTAAGCTTGAAACAGGCTGATGACGCCGCCTGAGAGCGCTGAGCGACGTCTCGCACCGTGAAAAGTCCTTAAGCGACAGAATCACCTCAAAATCTCTCATCAGCTGTTAAAATTTTCACTGAAAACCAGCTTAATTTTTCGAACCATGTCCACTTCGATGTGTCTCACAGGTTTAGAAAAAATTTTGATCAAACAAAGCGCCAGTCTCTCAGCAACTTCTCAGACAAAGGAATTCCGACGAGGGGCTGGACGACTCCTCCCACAAGGAGTGCTCACAGGCGAATGACGTCACCGTCAGGCATGGAAAAACTCACGCATGCGCACGAGGGTGCAAGCATGTCTGACGTAAAAACATATGAATGAAATCCATATAGTTTTTGAAAAAAATAAAAAGGACCTATACTTTACGGACAGCCCTCGTATTTTATATTAGGTGTAACGAGTTATGTTGACTGGAAATTACACATATATACTTGGTAAGATTTTATGGTTTTGCAGTGTCTCACAGATATTAACTCACTCTTTTGTCTATGAAATACTGCTGTTTTTAGCTCAATGTTGAGAAATATATGAATTTCTGTCACCTGTACATAAATTTGTGTTAAGCTGCAGAATGTCAGACTACTCGCATAAACAAACGACTGTTACTTTACATGTCATGAATCAGGCTCCAAATGATTTTTAAGTAATTTGCCTAAAGACATCCATTTTCATATTCCAGTTAAAATTATTATTATTTTTTTTCATCTTTGGAATCATAAGAGGAAGCGATACTAAATGCATTTCAAGTATGAAACCGCTGTGTGTGGTGAAGCTTTTGTAGCTCAAAGGCACTGGTGATCCCATCATAATAAAAGGTTGGCACAGAAGAATAAATGACTTACAAATATCTACTCACCAACTACTGTACTTCTTCCGGCTGTAAAAAACACCACCAAATTAAATCACTCTTAAATAAATAAAATCACATCATTATTAAAAGCGCCATCACTGAGGACATGGCACAACGTAATGTTGTACTTTTCAAGTGCTTGAATATGAACTTGAATTATACCTGTTGCAATATGACACTAACATTTTTAGGGTCAGTAATTTTAAATCAGGAACAGCAAATCAGCAAGTTTACATGTGCACTCAATCCAGTGTTAATTCAACCAAATACTGCACTTAAAATTCGAAACAGCGGTCGAAAAACGTCAACACAAAATATTTCCCACTATTGGCTGGAATTACATTAGTTCATAATAAACTAATACTAATAATACTGTTTCTTAAAAATAGCACTAAAGCTTCATTTATGCATAAATTTATGTGAACACCTTACTAAGAAATAATAGGTAACAGACACAAACACACCAAAAAGACACACATCCATACAATAAATACAAACACATTAGAGCGCGCGTGTCGTGGTGATCCTCTGTGCGGCCTCTTCAGGCGTGTTGCTGTGTGTGGACTGGCTTTAATGGATGAAAGGCATACGTTCCTTACTGTCGTCTCCCTCAGGCTCCTCTTCCTCCTCCCCCGCCTCACTGGTCTCTGTGCTGTCACAGGCCATCTAGTGGTAAAATAAGTCCAGCAATCATTTATACTGTGCATTAAAAGCAAGAATAAAAAAATCTACAGATTGTAATGATATTGACATGTCACTAATGAAAAGGGTAATTGAGGGCATTTCCAAACCATTAAATCATTACCAAATGTAATGTTTCATTTCAAACTGGTTCATTTCAAAATAAAATGAAAATAGCCAAATAGCCAGGGTCATACCAATATACAAAACTGGGAACAAGCATCATTTCACTAATTATAGACCATTCTCATTATTACCACAATTTTCAAAAATACTGGAAAAACTTTTTAACAACAGATTGGACTCAGCATACTTGCAGAGAATCAGTATGGATTTAGGTCAAATAGATCAACAACACCGGCAATAACAGAAGCAACAGAACCAATCACAAATGCTACAGACCCCAAGAAATATGCTGCAGGGGTGTTCGTAGACTTGAAGAAAGCATTTGCCACAATCAACCACTTATATATTAATCAGTAAACTGGAAAGAAATGGCATCAGGGGACATGTGCTTGATTGGGTCAAAAGTTATTTAAGTGGGAGAGAGCTGTTTGGAAAGTTGGGTAATTGTTCCTCATCATGTCTGGACATTGTTTGTGGTGTCCCCCAGGAGTCAGTATTGGGCCCAAAACTCTTTATTTGGTATATCAATGATATGTATAAGGTTTCTAAGCTACTGCATTTTGCACTGTTTGCTGATGATACTAATATTTTTCATTCTGGGGATAACATAGTACAACTGCATGAGGAAATAACTACAGAAATGAATAAATTAAAAATATGGTTTGACAGTAATAGACTATCATTAAATTTAGGTAAGACAAAAATAATGTTATTTGGAAATTGTAGAATGAACACACAGGTAAAGATAAAAGTAGAGGACGCAGAAATTGAGAGAGTTCATGAAAATAAATTTTTGGGGATAATTATAGATGACAAAATTAGCTGGAAACCACATATCAAACATACAGTGGTTTGTAAAAGTATTCAGCCCCTTGATATTTCATGCATTTTAATTTGTTTATGGCGTTTCAAATACAAAAAGTAAATCAGGCTTCTCGATATAAAACTTTCTACAATTATCTTCCTTTGACTCAAACTGAAAACAAATCTCTACAACTGACATAAATTAATTAAAATATAAAAGTCAAGATGATGGGTTGCATAAGTAATCAGCCCCTTTGGTATAATACCTATAATCAGTTTAATTGCCAGTTTTCTTCAGACATGTCAGGAGAAAGATACATGAACATTTCCAAGTCACTGAATATGTCTTGAACTTCATTTAAATCAGTTATGAAGAAATACAAACAATATGGCACTCTATGGTAAATCTGTGTGCAGTAGACAGTTCTCAAAAACTGAGTGACTGTGAAAGAAGGAGAACAGTGAGGAAAGCCACCAAGACACCCAGAAAACCCAGAAAAGGTTTTAGGGTTCTGTGGCTGTGATTGGAGAAATTGTGCACAGTGCAAGTTTGGATTTATATCCCCAGTTATACAGCTTCATGATGAAGTGGAGCAGAGGAGGATTTTCTTAAAAAGAAGACCTGAAAGTTCACCTACAATTTGCCAGAAAGTACATCTGAGATGCAAGCCTAGATTTTATGTTTTAGTGAAAGAAGACCCTTCTCTGTACCACTTCATCATGAAGCTATATAACTGGAGATACAAAATGCAGAATTTGCACTGTGCATAATTTCTTCAATCGAAATAAAGATTTTAATCAATTCAATCAATCAATCAATCACGGTGGACACTGAGAACCCTCGCACGCACGCACACACACACACACACACACACACACACACACACACACACACACACACACACACACACACACACACACACACACACACAAACAACAACAACAACAGCACCAAAAAGGGCATGTAAGCCATCATGGAGTACAGTCAGAAATGCAGAATTCCAGAAATGTTTCCACTGCTAATGGGCAGCTACAGTGTGTGCAGGATTTGCATGTGAGCAGATGACAGTTTTTCTATATTTGACGATGAGATAAGCATAGAAATAACTGCTTTAAAAAATCCTGCACAGTGAGGTTTGAGTGACATATGAACTCACTAAACATATCCACTACATTTAAAGCTACAGTGTGTTATAGTTTGTTACCAGAGGAGTAGGTGACTTTTCAACGTCCAGAATGAGTTTCCCTATATTTCCTCTGTCATGGATTCTCTGCATGGCCTCTTTTACCTGATGGTAAAAACATAAGAATTAACATAATTAAAAGATGCTACACTGGTACAGCACAACAACAATCATCAACTGTTAATAAATTTCATAAAGAAATTATATCATTTTCAATAATAAATCATGCTGTTTACACATTAAAATATGCTGTTCCAAAACACTTTACACCATTACAACACAGGAAGATGGGATCCTCAGAGTGTGCAACACCCACACTTGATGCACAGCCACGCAAATGATTTTTCTGTGATTCGGTGACTTCATAATATACGGTTCTGTGTGGTCTTGCCATTTGATCAGTTCTGCTGAAACCACTTTATTCTTGATAAACACAGAACTCTTACATCATGTTAAATCCATATTGCCTCCAAACGGCTTGAGTTAAACACTTGTAAAACTGAAGTTGACCTTACAAGGTCACTCAGTGTCAAAGGTCAAGGGACCAACAGAAATGTGATATAGTGTAATAGTAACTACAGGGGTGTATCTAACCAATTCCTCAAAGTAACCCATCTAAATGGGTTTGACCTTCAAACTCACTCAAGGTTAAAGATCATGTGATATACAACTTCGTATTTGTGTTTATGTGTTGTTTTTGTGTTTACAAAAGCAAACACTGTGCCCAAATTTTCATACTTGTCATGATTTTTAAACCCATTTTACCTAAAAATTAAATCACTTTTTCTTTGACTGATCCTCACTCATCCCATCAAGCTTGGTCTAAACTGGATTAAAACAAACTCTTTGACGCATATACAAACACATAATACATACACATATACATATTCAGCAAATATATTTTTAGCTCTGCAGACGTTTGTTCATGAAATGCTCTTCCTTCACCTCATCCTTTGGTACTGTTAAAACTCCTTGTCAATATTGTAAATCCTATTCACACCAGACATCTGTGCTGCTAAATCCAAAGGGTTATTTGAAAAAAGTACAAAACTTTGTGATTCTTAATGCGTTGCATGATGTTTTACAGACAGCAGCATTTTTTAAAAGTAAAGTCAACTTGTCAGGTTTTACAGTGTGGACCACATTTGGCCTGGCATCCTTTCATGTGAACATGCTTTACCGGGGCGTCTGGAGTTAAATTTTGATGAAAAAAGTGGATGCACATGCACCCTGAGTAGCAGCTGAAAGTTGTCGAACACCTTGCGAGTAGCCATTCGACCCACTCTCGGCTGGAATCGGGTGGAATCCAGGTTCCACCCACAAACATCCAACACCACTCGCAGGGCACTTAGAAAAGGCGGGCCTATTCCTGCTCCCAGCACGAGAGTAGAGAGCAGGCGACCACTATCAAGCTGGATGTGTGAACGGCCCCATATTTCCTCATTTCCCCACGAGTGTGCCATGTCCCCCCCCCTACCCCCAAGCAACAATTAAAATGAATGCAGTAGCCTCAACCCCCCACCGCCACACAAATAAAAATGGCGTGCGAATGTGCGGTCCCCCACAGCAACACTGCCAGTGTGTCATATGTGCCCCCCAAACCACAATCCAATGCTGTGGAGGTGTGGCTGAGGTGGAAAATGCTCCAACAGCGGCCAGAGTGCAGTTTGATCGCTGTCCAGCACAGTGTGCACATCTGGATGGCCTGTCACTTCCATGATTGCACGTTATGTATCACATTCCCTCCCATTACACAAAATGGGACATTATGATCATTTCAGATACATTCAGCTGTGTGCTCACGTGAGGTGATGCATGTGAGAGGCTCACGCACACAGCTGACCGGCATGTCAGAGCTATGGAACGCCCAACATGTCAAATTAGTGCATGCTGCTCTGGAGGTGGGATCACCACGCAGCAGTGCACACATGCCAGCACTACAGAATTACAAATAAAAAACGCCTGGTCCATGGCCACCGTGGCCATCGAGCAGCCACGTAGCACACAGTCGCAATGTGGGGCTTTGAGTGACAGTGAGCCCAAGGGGGCGTCTCACTCAGATCATGTCAGCGAAGGCTCACCGACACTATCAGATGATACCTTGTCAGGTGAGCGTGCCAGTGACAGCGAGGTGTTCGATTAAAAGAAACAGTGGTAAATGAAAATACAAGCAATGAGGACAACAGCCTGAGCTCATTCATGTGTGATGGCTTTGCTTCACTCTGCAGATACAGGGGCATGTCCAGCTCAGAATCACTCTCGCAGCTGACACTAACAGGGTGAACACAACGTGTTAAATTACAACAAAGAACAATAAATACTTACTAATAAAACACTGTAAGCATGCCATGAGAGCTCAGCCACACATGTGCATTGCTGTGGCACGTTATGAGTTGATGGCAGATATGTGTTCTTCCACTGTGACTTGCACCAAACAGGTGGGCGTGTCCGTGCCAGCCGCTGCTGTTGAGATCTGTGGGCTCACAAGCTGGACAACACATACCGTGCCATGAAGGATCTGACCTGACAACACTCCACCGTGAGGCACATGCGTGAGCATGCTGTCCTCACATGGAATGTTTTGTGGTTCCCATTTCGTTTTTTTTTTTGGCCGGTTCCTGCTTCTTTCGCCCAACTTCATGTTATGTGTGAAGGGGCCATTAAAAATGATTACAAGGCGCTGAAGTTACACCCACTCTGGGAAAATCACACATCTTAGACAGTCAGTCAGTAGCTTAAACATTTAACACTATCAGTAGTTTTATATTTAAAAATAATTATGTGTGTGTGTGTGTGTGTGCGTGAATGAGAGAGATGGCTATAGAAATCTAGTTTTAATCCTATCTTGATCGAATTTAATGTGTATGTTGGGAGAGTGTAGTGACACGGACCCACAACAGGGGGCGTAAATGAACGGACAATGAAAGAGTTGAATATGAACACTTTACTGTTGTGAATGAGCACAACCACAATACAGAGGAATACAGAATTTTGCAAACAGTCAATCCACAAGGTGGACGTGTGGGCAGGCTCGAGGATAGAAGACGTCTGTCCTGAGAAGAACCGGAACCACATGATTTCCTCCGCCACCGAACCGGGAGAATACTGGAGCCGCCAAGTCCCGAGTCCCCAGGTGGCCACCGTGTCCGAATGTCGGATCTGGTACTGCTCGCGAGGAGCAGAAACAATAAGATGTGGGTGTGTGCACACCCAGTAGCAACAATGGTGGAGAGTCCACCTCCACCTCTCACACACACTCATGCAGCTCCTGTCTCAAACACTTATCTGGCTGGGGTGTGAGCGAGAAGTCGTCGCGATTATGCCAGTCTCCCAGATAAGGCACTCCACAGGAAAACAGCTGTAAAACGCAGTCAGACTAAGACACAGTTAGTTTTAAAGCTGAGAATATTACCTTCCAGGTCGATGATACTCGGCAACGAGGTGGAGATGACGTCCGTTTTTTATGGAGTGGTATGATGAAGTGTAGAGGGGACAGCTGTCATGAGATAATGAGTGACCGCTGTCACCCCTGGCTGTGTCCATGGCGGCAGCGCCCTCTCGTGCCTGATAGGCCCGCACTTCAGGCAGGGCACCCTCTGGTGGTGGGCCAGCAGTACCCTCTCTTCTGGCGGCCACACAACAGTGTAGATGTATTTAAAATGTGTTTATTGCACATTAAACAAATACATCAGTCCATCATTTCATTTATGATGGACAGAGGCTGGGACAGAGCGTTGATGCTCCTGTACACTGCTAGGTTGTATAAAAACAGGAATATAGTCACCTATCTGACCATCAGGGCCAAAAGATTGGTAATTACCACAAGCTCAGCCTTGCCAGAACTGCTCTAATCCATGTATGCTAAATAAGAAAGGTTAAATTTAAGTGCTGACTCACTCTACTTGGCTGTGCTGACATCACACTGAGCCCTTAACCGACTCTACAAATGAGCTGTGGAGGTTTATAGTCAGCGAAGACGTGTACTGTTTTATTTCTGCTTTGACTGCAAGACCCACAGTTCCGCTAATCATCGAAAATAATGTTTTCATTATCGGATTAGCTTTTCAGATAACTTTGAAAAGAATCATCAGACCAATTATCTTCCAATAAATTTTGGTCAGATAATTTTTAGACTGCTAACATTTTTGCAGACATAGCTTTTTGTAGTAGATGCACAGTTCTATCCTTTACAAACAGAGACGAGCTGGTTCTAGAAGAAACTGCTCTATCCTCTGCAGGCAAAGAAAAACTGGTCATAGACAAGAAAAAAGCTCATTTCTTTTGACCCCATACTAATATGCTGGCAATAGCACCCAAGTCATCCAGAGGCATACAGTTTTAACTTATGGTTAAAATTTTAACCAAACTAATTGCAGACAAGTTATTTAAATTAACGTCACGTCTGAAGTTTTGTAAAGTGAAAATATCAGATATATGTTTTAGTTTTAAAGTAATGCACTAATTTTGAAGGTTTTAGTGTAGACATGCTGTACCCAGTGCATTATGGGTATTCACGACAGAAGAAATGCATGTGAGACACTCTGATCAGGCTCCACAGGGACAACAGCATTAAACTCTTTGTATATTGTGCCTAAAACTCTTGTGAATATATTCTCTGGGTTTATAGACGTTGTTATTGTGTTTGTTTTATGTAAAAATTCCAGAAGAAGCCCAGGTTGCTTCTCCAAAAGCCAAAAAGTCTGTTAAATTGTGATTCAGGCCGTGTGATACAACCGGCGTCAAAATGCATAGAACACTGCCATCTACTGGCGACCAGTTATATGACAGTGTTGTCGACCACAGGATTTTAAAATTATCTGTAGGTTTCCAAAAACTGAGAGGCCACACACGTGGAGATAAAACAAAAAATCATACATCTGACAGGTTTAGCTGTACAGTGTGTGGTGTCAGCCACACGGTAAAAACAACACGCACAAACAGATTTCACACACGAACCCTCCCAGGTCAAGCACCTTGCTTTCTGATTGGCTGTATGTCACATTTAGCTCCTCATGCCCTTCTTAACACACCACACATGGCAGGAATATCTGATAAGATTATATTTAGCATCATCACGATTGTCGGGGCGTCCTTAAGATTGTCAGAACGGAAAGATTGGGTCTGATATCGGCCTAATTATCTTGCCATGTGAACCAGGCTTGGTGTTATGACGCCTCAACGAGCGACTGATTGATCTTTTATAACACCGCACCAAGCCGCTAACCGATCGGATGTTATGACGCCTCACGGAGCGACTGATCAATGAGTTATGAGACCGCACCGAACATGTTTTAACTATTATTTGATTTCTTTGCGCGGCTGACATCATTATTCAAGCAAACGGCAATTCCTATCGCCACACAATTCCAGCAACCACACACGAGAAAGTTTTTTGATAGTTGTTCTTACTGAAAGAAACCTTGTCTCGCTAACCGGATAGAGTTGTGATGTCATCACGTGCGCTTAGGCACTGTCTAGCTTGATCTTGAAAATTTTCTTTTTTTGTATACAAATGAGAAAAAAGACACATTTTACAAAAGCACATTTATTTGTAAACACCAACATGTTACACTTATTCACTTGTGTTGGTTTTTACATAGAATGAATGAATCAACTATGAGCGGAGGCTTAGTTTACCCATAATCCCTTTGGTGTGTTAATGTTCAAATCTTCAAAATTAGTGCATTATTTTAAAATTAACAGATTATGTGTTATATATCACTTTGTACATTTTAAGCGTTTACATTAATGTAGTTATTCTATCCGGAATAATTTTATTTATAAAGCAAAACCATAATTCAAACCTGCTTTCCATTTCAAGACCTCTGCCTCATCACTGGACCACTGTATTCTGTCAAGGTAAATGATGCTTTCCTACAGGAGGGGGCAGAGCACAAACACAGAAGCGCTGGCTCATTTGCTGTTTGGGTTTGTGATCACCGTTGGTTCTATTGGACGCTTTAGCAGTGTTTAAACTCAAAATCCGCTTCTTAGTAGCTGAGCGTGAATGGGAGGCAAAATTGAAAGTTATCGGTTATCTGTAGCTTTCCAATACGTTTTTAGACAGTTTATCGGTTTAGCGTTAAAAAAGATAACTTTTCATTTAGCTGATTACCAGCTATCGAAGCTTTTGGTTAGCTGTGCTCACACTGGCCACAGGATGCATTTACAGGGGAGATGTGATTGACAGATTTAGGCTCTCAGGAAGGAGAGTGCTCTAAGAACAAATAAATAACATTAATTACTAACAACAGACAAATATGAATGACTAACAATAAATACATACCACAATTGCTAAAAACAATTAAATAACATTAAATGCTAACAACAAACAAATAACATGAATTACTAACAACAAATTACATGAATAACTAACAAACAAAATACACACCACAACTGCTGAAAATACTGCTAACAACAAATTATTGAAATGAATTGCTAACAACAAATAAATAACATGATTTCACAACAAATAAAAACATGAATTACAAACAACAAATAATGTGAATTACTAACAACAAACTGCTCACAACAAACCACATAAATTGCAAACAACAAAAATAAAATTGCTAACAACAAATAACTTGAATTACCATCAACAAATAAATATCACATGAATTACAAACAATAAAGAACATGAAACAATGTACTAACAACAAACAAATGAATGAATTACAAACAAAATTAAATAATATGAATTACTAACAAATAAATAAATGTAATTCCTAACAACAAATAAACATCACAAATGACGAACAACAAATCATATGGACTACAAGTAACAAACAAATAACATGAATTACACACAATGTACAAACAAAATTAATTACTAACAACAAATAAATAATATGAAATACTAACAACAAATAAAAATGAATTCTAATATCAAATAATATGAATTATGAACAATGAACAATATGACTAGCAAAAAAGAAAAAGCAATATTTCATCACTTAAATATAACTGTAATATTGTCCTGACTGTCCAAAGGACATAAAATGAAAAGCATCAGAGGGCTGATGCATACCCTGCATGCTCTGCATACTTTATATTATGAATACAGAATTTATGACAATATATATTATGAATTATGAATAATTATTGTTATCAATACACACGGTGACCTTTGAGGGACCACACATATGTAGTCAGATAAGGTGTTTTTCTTCTGTGTATGACTTCATACGATTGTGACTTCATCATGAAGTCACTTACAGCAATCAATCACAAATATTTGATGATTTAACCCCTTAACGCCCGAATTTATATAGCTGTATATAAAAAAATGTTTTGTGTGTGTTTTTGCCTTTAAGTAGATGGTAAATAATGTTGAGATTAATAATTTCACTTTTGCACAAAAACTTGATAGTAATATTGGGTATTCTGGTAATGACTTTATGTTATAATAATAATTAATGATGGTATGTTGCAAATTTGCGACAACAGGCATACAGGTCAGTTTGGTAAGTTGCATATTTGAGTCAGAGATTGTAGCATATATGCCACGATGGGTGTTAAGGGGTTAATGATCAAAATGCGTTTTTGATCAAATCTCTAGCCACAGAGGTAGGTGAGACAATTATGGTAAATGTGGTTTGGGGGGCTATGTTGTGCTTGACCTTGAACTCTGACCTATCTAATCATCTTAAAACTGCAAACATCTGTCAAGTGGTACTTCTGATAATGGTTTAGCTTTGGTGTAGGCATTAAAAATTATGACCTGCTTATTTCCTCAGTAATCATGGATTATCAACATAATGTCATGAATCTACTAAGGGCTGCTACAAACACTAAGACCGTTAGCATCTAATTCTCACTCAATGCAAATACGGCGCACACACGTTAGATGATCCCTTTGGGGAATTAACCACATGACAAGCAACCTTATTACAGATATTTATCATAAAATGGTAATAGCTAGCTGTCTGGAGGCCTCAGCATCAACACAACAGCAAAAACAAAAAAAACAACCCACCCACCCCCCCCAAAAACCAAGCATCAACAGTAGCTGTCACGTCCCTAATGACCCCTTCACACATAGTGCGAAATTTGGACGGTGTTTGGATGAAAACAGCAAAACAGCGTGAAACAGTTCGAAAATAGCGCACAAAACATCCCACCGACAGGCAGGCGTGCACAAACGCGGTGTGAGAGTTTTTGCACACGGCGGTGTCTTTTGGGCAGGAACACACAATGACAGTTGTGGCGAGGTATGTTTTTATTTATGTCCACATAAATACAGCAAGCAGACACACGCGCCACACAGTGGACAGTTGTTAGTCCATGACTGTCCAAACACAGCATGTGTTGTCCAGCTGGAATGTCCAGAATGACAGATCACCACAGCTGCTTTTGTTGGAAGCCACGTCTGGAGCGCACACACCCATCTGTCAGTTGTGTTTGCAAAATCACACTCGTGGGGAACTTAGACAAATTTCACAGCAGCACTACAGTGGTCGTCTGCAGTCTGTTGTTGTGTGAAGAGTGCGACTGGGCACACATTCTGCCATGCAAGTGGTTTTAGATATTTGTGCGTGCCACCTGGAATTTGGCCGGCACCTGCCGTGAGAGGATGCGATGGGTTTGCACAGCGGACTTTGTCTTTCAGGCGCTTGTGTGCACAAATAGTTGTAGCAACAGGTGTACGAGGTGCTGGACGCAGGGACGACATTACACAGTTTGTACACGACTCCTGCGACATAAGTGTGCACTTAGTCCAAACTTCACACTATGTGTGGAGGGGTCCTAATGTGTGAAGGATAACTGGGCTTTAGTTAACGTGAGAATGAACGTGATGATGATATATGAAAGACAATAAATACACCAAATTAATTTGCCTTGCTAGCCCCCGGCCATACCTCTACTTTGTGAACCCGTGCACTATGCAATTATATAGTTTAGAAAACTTCAATTTAGGTCCATTTAAAGCTCTGCTGCCTGTGCCCCATTGATACCTATGTATTTCCTTTTACAGCTTTTTTTTAAAGGGATTTTTTTTATATGATGCAACTGAGCACCCAGACGCTTGGTTGCTTACAATATTTTAATACAACAAAAGCCCCTCTTACATAGAAGGCATGTGCGTGGTGTGTTAGCTGTAACCACTGGTGCACTATGCTTGCACTCAATGCCAATACCGCCAACTGCCAACATGTGACTGCTGCATGTGCGCAGTCTGTGGCCACCACCTGTCGATGATGTTCAGTAGATGTTCAGTACAGTTAATAGCATGTAAGGGGTGACGGCGCAACAAATTAATCTGAGTGACGAGTGTGTTGAACATGCACAAAACAATTGCTACAACTTACCAAGTGCCAGCTCCATGTGGCGTTGTGTGATGTTTGTCGTAAGAAGTGGCGTGTTTGTGTCGGAAAATGGTGAGATCGGTGTCTAAAAGCCACACGTCGCATGTGTGAGAGGGGCTCAAAGTTCTTAAAGTTACGACTCAAAATATATGTATGTTTTATTCCTGAGAAACATGCTATTATTGTAGATCTTAAAGTTTGAAAACACCAAATTTAATAAATGGCAATGTCAAACAGCTAACAATAAAGCACTGATGCTATTCACTCAAGTACCTGATTCAATTTTACAATTATGTGGTCAAAGGTTCACACATCACAAAAGATTATTCAGCATGTCAGATCTTCCTGTGTCATTACAGTCCAAACAAAGGCAAAGACAAAGACTGTAACTCTCTGTGAGGAAACTACTGTTGAATAGACATTCACTTTTCAAAAATAGATCAAGAAGACCCACTAACAATGTGGCTAATGCGTCTACTATTTTGTGTTCAATCTCTAATAATTGCTATAAGACTTTGCTATTGTGCTTTGCTAAATAGCGTTACGCTTGGTAAAATAAGCCACCATAAACACAGTGATGTACATTCTCTAACTTCTCATTCCAAGCAAAAAGTTTCTTTGGTCAGTATGCAAACCAACACTCACATAATTGTTCATGCATACAAACAAATGAGGTTGGCCCCATTGCACACCAAATCTTCCCTGTAATGAGATTTTTAATGGGTAGTTGGTTCAGTGAATAGCTGAAGTATTGTGCCAAAGTTTGATGAAAACAATACAGGAGAAGCTTCCCATGAAAAATTAAAATCCAAAAAGAAATTTCAATCAACAGATGCTCTCTCTGACTGTAACTCTGAAGTTAAGGGTGACTTGCTATCAGAGCCTTCTTTCATGTTTCTGTTCATGTTATACATTTTGTTGTATATGTACCTATGTATGTATTGTAGGGTGCGAAACAATTTCCAAAGATTGCACTTGCCTTTACAGGTTGTTGTGTTTGAATGATGAAAATACTGTTGGGAAAGTGTAGTGACACGGACCCACAACAGGGGGCGTAAATGAACGGACAATGGAAGGAGTCAAATTATAACACTTTACTGTTGTGAATGACACAACCAAACACAGCAGATTACAGAATGTGCACAAGTCAATCAATAAAGGTGTCGTGTGGGCAGGCTTGACAATAGGAGACGCCCGTCTGGAAACGAACCGGAACCACACGATTTCCACTGCCACCGAACCCGAGGAATACTGGAGCCGCCAAGTCCCGAAGTCCCCAGGTGGCCACCGTCACGGCGTGTCGGATCTGGTACTGCTGGCAGAAAGCAAAGACAGTCAAGGGTGGGTGTGTGAACACCCAGTAACAAACCTGGTGGGAATTCCACCTCCACCTCTCACTCAATATGTTGCAGCGATCCCTCAGAGGAAAAAAAAGTGCCGTCTTGCACAGCCTCCAAAAACTAAGGACCGGTACTCCTGCAAACACTCACAATAAACAGATTTAGAAAATACCACAAAAGGCTGAGGATATTACCTCTGGTAGAAGATGATATCTCGGCAATGTGGTGGAGGTGTCTTCCTGCTTTTATTCCAGATGTGGATTGGATGATCAGTGACAGCTGTCATGGATGATGGGTGACAGCTGTCACCATGGCTTGTTCCTGAGGCGGCAGCGCCCTCTCGTGCCTGAAGCCCGCACTTCAGGCAGGGCGCCCTCTGGTGGTGGGCCAGCAGTACCTCCTCTTCTGGCGGCCCACACAACAAATACTGAATAGTTAAACAATTTAAAACTTGTTGCAACTTCAAATCTCATGGCATACTACATGTAGATTATGCAGGTACTTAGTTTTAATAAAACCATAAAGACAGAGTTACGGTTTTACTTTTCTGACTCTACAGTAGTGAGTATAAAAATCTAAATACCTGCTGCAAAAGACAAACGTGGCATGTGTGTGTAGAAACATCCGTAACAGATGTGAGTGTGTGTGTGTGTATATATATATATATATATATATATATATATATACATATATATATAGTGAGGAAACTAAGTATTTGAACACCTTGCGATTTTGCAAGTTCCTGAGGGACTCTTCCCAAGGGATCAACAAAGTTCTATCTAAACTAATCTAATCTAATTATGATATAGACACAGCAGTGTATCCTTGCAGCAAATTGTCGTGTGATCAACACATATCCAGAAGAATAAACTGTCAAAATTACATGAATTCAGCTCAGCTGCCATGGTTATTTTAAAAAATAATGTTCCTTTAAGATAGGAATGACTGATGATACATCTGCTCAACTGTGTGCTTCTCCAAAATCATCAGTGCTTGCAAAACAATGTAATCTGTGCTCTGTGGGAATTTAAGCCTGACTAAAAATGCTTTTACATAATAATCCACATTAACAACAGACTCCAAGTCAGGTCTGGGTGAAATAAGCTTCATAAAAAAATTGTATCCAGCACAGGAGCAGTTGCAAAATGTAGGTAAGTGCATACTGAGTTTTGTGTGGGTGCAAAATAATACATGACGCGGCATCCTACCCACAGTCTGTGGAATAATGTCCAAGTACAGATGGCACTGTGTCCCACAGAAATAACTGTGTTAAACAAGAGATTATTTTGTGCACTGTTTCCATCATATCTTCTCAACAGTTGCCCAGTAAAGTCATCTCACTCCTCATTGTCTTACCTCCTCCAGCGCCCACAGGGAGTCCACTACTGGTTTAATCTTCTTTTGCTTATAGAGTGACAGGAGTTTGTCCATGACCAGTTTCACCAGGCTGCCTCTCCCCTGTTTGAAGAGGAGGTTGAGGAGAGAGAATCCTGCTATGACTTTGTTCTCCTCATACAGTTTAATAGGGTTCACCTTCTCAACCTGCCACCACTGGAGAAAGGAAAAAACAAACAAATTTATCCTGAGTGACTTACTTGCACTTGATTTAAAAATGATGCTGAATGGGTCATCACAGGGTCATGTTTCCTACACATGCTGACTGATGACAGACTGCATCTGTGACTCACAGATTTTGCGAAGCTGAAGAAACTCTTTGTTTCCCCAGTTACCATGTTTGACGCACCTGAAAAAAACAAGAATAAAGGGATTGCAGTACGTTCTATATATAGTGGAAGGGGGTATTTGGTAAAACAAAACTGTCAAACATCAAAATGTGTCACATGGCACCTTTAATGCTACTGCTCAATTCATAATGTTTTAACAATTACAATATCAGATGAGGGCAGATAAATAAACAGACAGCCTATGAAGGACTGAACCTCCCTGTGTAACAGAGAATGCAGCTGCTGTAAGAGGATGTTACATGAAAGTTAACTCATAGTACAGAGTTTTCAGGTTAATTTGATGGTGTTTTCCTACAAATCTGGTGACGAGGGCATGATCTACAGCACTTTGTGTGCTTCCACATTTTCAGTGTCCAAACTAAATGGACAGCTCAGTTGTTTCATGGCCTGCGGTGTGCATTATTCCCCATTTCATTTAAAAGTAAACAGATATAAGGTCTAAAGTTGATTTCAAGTATTACATTTGCATTTGTAATCTGGAGCACAGCTATTTCTTGGACCAGAGTGTTGTGATTGGGCTCTGTGGCTGTGTTCTTTCTTCCTTCCCTCCTTGTTTTGTGAGTGTTGCTGATTATAGGACACACCTGTGGCAGCTGCAACACCTGGAATTAGTCACTCCTCACAGTACCCCAGCTCTTCACTCCATCCTCACCAGACTTTTGTATTCCTCTGTGTGGTAAGTTGTCTTAAAGGACATATGCACTTAAATCCTACGAATTTAGATTTGGGCTGTTAGTGACAATCCACCATACACCAGGATTACTTTGTGCACTTCTGTGACCGGTTTCAAAGTATTCACAACAAAGTACCCTTAAGGACTTGTGTCTATCTGACAGCAGTGATGTAGCTTTTAGAGAGGTCCCAGCGCACGCTTGCATGGAAGGTAGCTGCTAATGTTAAGAACGAAGCCACAGATTAATTCCAAAGTTCACATAAGTGTGATGTCGTGTTATGATGACTGTTCATTTTGATGCATTCATGGTAAAAGCAGCATTTAACGTAGCCTGTTAAAAACACTCTCTGAGAGGCTCAGCATTGTGCACACTTATAAGTGTCATTGATATAACTGTGAAAAATCTAAAAAAATACATCTGTGTGATCAGAAAGCCTGAAAAACAGTGGAGAGGTCTGCATGCATGTTAAAACAGTGTGGTGCTCCGCAGACATCAAGATCCAAGATCCAATAGGCTCCATCAAAGTAAAATAATAATAAAGCCTACCAGCTCCACTGCAGAGAACAAAAAACAAAAGCAGGGGGAAAAAACAAACAAGGCACTCACCCACTTGTGGCATAATTTCCCAGATTAAATATATAAAGTCCACACCACATTGCTGCAAGCAACTGAAAATTTTTGGCCGGAACATGTTCTGTGAGTGAAGCCACACAGCATGATTGCTGCAGGCGTGAAATCTCCTCGAGGGATCCGGGAGCATGCTCCCCCTTGGAAATTTGGAAAAAATTGTGCAATTTGGTGCATTCTGAGAGCATGTTGGTCAGTTTTTCTTGGTTTAAAACAGTGACATTTGACTTTTATACTGGAACAAAATATGGTTCAAGTCTTGATGTAATTAAAATTGATGTATTCTCTTGTACAACCCCAATTCCAGTGAAGGTGGGACATTGTGTAAAATGGAAATAAAAACAGAATACAATAATGTGCAAATCCTCTTCAACCTATATTCAACTGAATACACCACAAAGACAAGGTATTTAATGTTCAAACTGATAATCTTTATTGTTTTTGTGCAAATATATGCTCATTTTGAAATGGATGCCTGCAACACATTTCAAAAAGGTTGGGACAGTGGTATGTTTACCACTGTGCTACATCACGTTTCCTTCTAACAACACTCAATAAGCATTTGGGAACTGAAGATACTAATTGTTGAAGCTTTGTAGGTGGAATTCTTTCCCATTCTTGCTTGATGTACGACTTCAGTTGTTCAACAGTCTGGGGTCTCCGTTGTCGTATTTTGCGCTTCATAATGCGCCACACATTTTCATTGGGTGACAGGTCTGGACTGCAGACAGGCCAGTCTAGTACCCGCACTCTTTTACTATGAAGCCACGCTGTTGTAACACATGCAGAATGCAGCTTGGCATTGTCTTGCTGAAATAAAAAGGGACGTCCCTGAAAGAGATGTTGCTTGGATGGCAGCATGTGTTACTCCAACACCTGGATGTACCTTTCAGCACTGATGGTGCCATCACAGATGTGTAAGTTTCCCATGCCATGGGCACTAACACACCCCCATACAATCACAGATACTGGCTTTTGAACTTTGCGCTGGTAACAATCTGGATGGTCTTTTTCCTCTTTTGTCCGGAGGACACAACGTCCATGATTTCCAAAAATAATTTCAAGCGTGGACTCATCAGACCACAGCACACTTTTCCACTTTGCATCTGTCCATTTCAAATGAGCTCGGGAGCAGAGAAGGCGGCGGCGTTGCTGGATGTTGTTGATGTATGGCCTACGCTTGGTATGCATGGTAGAGTTTTAACTTGCACTTGTAGATGTAGTGATGAACTGTGTTAACTGACAATTGTTTTCTAAAGTGTTCCTGAGCCCACACGGTAAGATCCTTTACACAATGATGTTGTGTGGGCTGCTGAAGAGGAGGTACTGCTGGCCCACCACCACCAGAGGGCACCCTGCCTGGAGTGCGGGCTCCAGGCACCAGAGGGCGCTGCCGCCTCACAGGAGCAGCCGGGGTGACAGCTGACACTCATCACCTGTGACAGCTGTCACCACTCATCTGATCTGCATCGGTATATCAGCAAGACGTCATCTCCACCTCTTTGCCGAGATATCGTTCTACCTGAAAGGTAATATCCTCAGCCTGACTGCTTGATAGAAAGCCTTTTTGTTGTGATTTTTGTGAGTGATAACAGACTTTTTCTCCAACGAGAGGTGGAGGTAGCTTCCCTGCCGTGCAGATTGCTGGGTGCAGACGCACCCACGTTTAATTGTGTTTTTGTTCCTCGCCAGCAGTACGGAGGCAGTGGCCACCTGGGAGTTCGGGACTTGGCGGCTCCAGTATTCCCGGGGTCTGGTGGCGGAGGAAATCGTGTGGTTCCGGTTCTGCTTTGGACAGGCGTCTCCTATCTTCGAGCCTGCCCACACGACACCTTGTAATTTGACCTTTGATCTATTGTGGAATCTGTTGTGTTTGTTGTGCACGTTCGCAACAGTAAAGTGTTGTTATTTGACCTATACTATTGTCCGTTCATTTGCGCCCCCTGTTGTGGGTCCGTGTACTTACACTTTCCCAACAAATGATGTCGGTTTTTAATGCAGTGTCGCCTGAGGGATCAAAGGTCACGGGCATTCAATGATGGTTTTCGGCTTTGCCACTTATGTGTAGAAAGTTCTCCAGATTCTCTGAATCTTTTGATTATATTATGGACTGTAGTGATGGAATCCCTAAATTCCTTTCAATTAAACATTGAGAAACATTGTTCTTAAACTGATGGACTATTTTGTCACGCAGTTGTTCACAAAGTCGTGATCCTTGCCCCATCTTTGCTTGTGAACAGCTGAGCCTTTTAGAGATGCTCCTTTTATACCCAATCATGACACTTAACCTGTTTCCAACTGGGTGTTCTTTGAGCATTCATCAACTTTCCCAGTCTTTTGTTGCCATTGTCCCAACTTTTTTAAAACGTGTTGCAAGCATCCATTTCAAAATGAGCAAATATTTGCAGACAAACAATAAAGTTTATCAGTTTGAACATTAAATATCTTGTCTTTGTGGTGTATTCAATTGAATATACGAGGGCTGTCAATAAAGTAACGGTCCTTTTTATTTTTTTCAAAAACTATATGGATTTCATTCATATGTTTTTACGTCAGACATGCTTGAACCCTCGTGCGCATGCGTGAGTTTTTCCACGCCTGTCGGTGACGTCATTCGCCTGTGAGCACTCCTTGTGGGAGGAGTCGTCCAGCCCCTCGTCGGAATTCCTTTGTCTGAGAAGTTGCTGAGAGACTGGCGCGTTGTTTGATCAAAATTTTTCTAAACCTGTGAGACACATCGAAGTGGACACGGTTTGAAAAATTAAGCTGGTTTTCAGTGAAAATTTTAACGGCTGATGAGAGATTTTGAGGTGATTCTGTCGCTTTAAGGACTTCCCACGGTGTGAGACGTCGCTCAGCGCTCTCAGCCGCCGTCGTCGGCCTGTTCAAGCTGAAAACCTCCACATTTCAGGCTCTATTGATCCAGGACGTCGTGAGAGAACAGAGAAGTTTCAGAAGAAGTCGGTTTCAGCATTTTATCCGGATATTCCACTGTTAAAGGAGATTTTTTTAATGAAAGACGTGCGGACGGATCCACGCGTCGGGACGCAGCCGACGCGATGCGGCGGCACAGGAAAAACACCTCCGTGTTGATAACCATTTGTAAAATCCAGGCGGCTTTTGATGGCTTTCAGTGGAGTGAGTATATGATAAATTGTTTAACAGGCAGGACATGTTCCAACTTGTCCTTAAGGCTTTCAACAGAGGTGTTTTTCCTGTGGCGGAGCGTCGCGGCGGCTGCGTCCCGAAGGCTGCGTCCCGACGCGCGGACCCGTCCGCACGTCTTTCATTAAAAAAATCTCCTTTAACAGTGGAATATCCGGATAAAATGCTGAAACCGACTTCTTCTGAAACTTCTCTGTTCTCTCACAACGTGTTGGGAAGGTGTCGTAACACGGACCCACAACAGGGGGCGCTAATGAACGGACAATGGATAAGGGAAGGAGTAACAATTTAATGTTGCACAAGAACACAACGTAATATAAACAAGGGTACTGCCAATCATACACAAGAGGACTGCGGGCAGGCTCGAAGATAGGAGACCTCGGATGAACGAAGAGCCGGGACCCACACCGCTTCTACCACCAACGGCCTGAAGAACACCGAAGCCGCCAAGCCCTGAGTCCCCAGGTGGTCTCTGTCCTCCGTTGTCGGCTCTGGTACTGCTGGCAGACAGAAACAGAAGGTGGTGAGTGTGAATCCTCACACCCAACAACCTTGATTAATTATTCTTCCTTGGAGGGAGAACCTCCACCTCCAATCATACACACGTGCAGCTCCGGTTTACCGCTTATTGGTTTTTGGGATGTGAGGCGAAGTCGTCGCAGTCACACCAAAACACCAAAAATTCCAGATAAGGGATATCACCAGGAAAAACAGCTGCAAAACAGATCAGATTATTATTCGCAATAATTACATGCAAGAGGTTTACCTTAAATCGTAGGAGATTCTCGGCGAGGAGGTGGAGTCGCCGCCCAGCCTTTATGGTGATGATGATGATGAGATGAATGAGTGACAGCTGGTGTTGAGGATGATTGACGGTT
Organism: Thalassophryne amazonica; assembly: GCF_902500255.1. NCBI lineage: Eukaryota > Metazoa > Chordata > Actinopteri > Batrachoidiformes > Batrachoididae > Thalassophryne > Thalassophryne amazonica. The sequence goes on along the minus strand of NC_047104.1, from coordinate 100,729,764 downwards.
GTCACTCCCAGTGGTTCTGGCGCCCTCTTGTGCTTGAAGCCCGCACTCCAAGCAGGGCGCCATCCGGTGGTGGTGAGCCAGCAGTACCTCCTCTTCAGCGGCCCACACAACAGGACCCCCCCCTCAACGGGCGCCTCCTGGCGCCCGACCAGGCTTGTCCGGGTGTCGGTGGTAGAAATCGACCAGAAGGGCCGGGTCCAGGATGAAGCTCCTCTTCACCCAGGAGCGTTCTTCGGGTCCGTAACCCTCCCAGTCCACCAAGTACTGAAAACCCCGACCCATCCGACGGACGTCCAGGAGCCGACGAACAGTCCATGCCGGCTCCCCGTCGATGATCCGGGCAGGAGGTGGGTCGGGTCTGGGGGTGCAGAGCGGCGAGGTGTGGTATGGCTTGAGTTTGGAAACATGAAAAACCGGATGGATCCGCAGTGAAGCCGGGAGTGTTAGCTTCACTGCGGCCGGACTGAGGATCTTGGCGATGGGGAACGGCCCGATGAAGCGGTCCTTGAGTTTGTGGGATGTCACCTGGAGCGGGATATCTTTGGTGGATAGCCACACCTCCTGCCCTGGTTGGTATGTAGGGGCCGGGGAACGCCGGCGATCTGCATGGGCCTTGCCCTCGTCCGAGGCCTGCAACAGGGCAGAGCGGGCGGGCCCGCCACACCCGGCGGCACCTCCGCAGGTGGGCCTGGACCGAGGGTACCCCGACCTCTCCCTCCACAAGTGGGAACAACGGGGGCTGGTAGCCCAGACACGCTTCAAAGGGGGAGAGGCCGGTGGCAGAGGATACTTGGCTGTTGTGAGCGTACTCGATCCAGGCCAGATGGTTACTCCAGGCCGCCGGGTGAGCAGAGGTGACACAACGAAGAGCCTGTTCAAGTTCCTTGGTTCGCCCGCTCTGCCTGCCGTTCGTCTGTGGTGATACCCGGACGAGAGACGCACGGTGCCCCCAGTTCCTTACAAAAACTCCTCCAGACCTGCGAGGAAAACTGGGGACCACGATCCGAGACGATGTCCGACGGTATCCCATGCAGACGCACGACGTGGTGGACCAGGAGGTCTGCCGTCCTCCTGGGCCGTTGGGAGCTTCGGAGGGCCACGAAGTGGGCCGCCTTGGAGAACCGGTCCACTATCGTTAGTATGGCGGTGTTGCCCTGGGACGGCGGGAGGCCCGTGACGAAGTCCAGACCGATGTGGGACCAGGGGCGATGAGGCACAGGCAGGGGTTGGAGGAGACCCCTGGTCTTGCGATGGTCCGCCTTGCCCCTGGCACAGGTGGTGCAGGCCTGGACGTAGTCCCGGACGTCGGCTTCCAGTGACGCCCACCAGAAGCGCTGCTGGACTACTGCCACGGTCCTACGCACTCCAGGATGACAGGAGAGCTTGGATCCGTGGCAGAAGTCCAAGACGGCAGCCCTAGTCTCTGGTGGGACGTAGAGTCTGTTCTTCGGACCGTCTCCCGGGTCCGGGTTCTTTGCCTGGGCCTCCCGGACGGTCTCCTCCACGTCCCAGGTGAGGGTGGCCACGACATTGGACTCGGGAAGGATGGTGTCGATGGGGTCCGGACAACCCGGCCTTGGCTCCTCTTCGGGACCCGGACAATGCATCGGATCGTTGATGGTCTTGGTCCCGGGGCGGTTAGGTGATCCGGAAGCAAAGCGCGCGAAGAACAGGGACCAGCGGCTTGCCTGGGGTTCAGCCGCTTGGCGGTCCGGATGTACTCCAGGTTCCGGTGGATCGTAAAAACCGTGAAAGGCCCCGTAGCCCCCTCCAACAGGTGTCTCCACTCTTCTAGGGCCTCCTTCACCGCGAGGAGTTCTCGATTGCCCACGTCATAATTCCGTTCAGCGGGGTCCAACCTGCGGGAATAGTAGGCACAAGGATGGAGAACCTTATCGGACTCCCCGCTCTGGGACAGCACGGCTCCTATTCCTGAGTCTGAGGCGTCCACCTCTACTACAAACTGGCGAGTAGGATCAGGCTGCACCAGAACTGGAGCAGAGGAAAACCGGCGTTTCAACTCCCTAAACGCGGCCTCGCACCGGTCCGACCAGGTGAATGGGACTTAGTGGAGGTCAGGGCGGTCAGGGGGCTAACAACCTGACTGTAACCCTTAATGAACCTCCTGTAGAAGTTGCAAAGGCCGAGGAACTGTTGCAGCTTCCTACGGCTCTTTGGTTGGGGCCACTCCCTCACCGCCGCAACCTTGGCCGGATCCGGGGCGACGGAGTTGGAGGAGATGATAAACCCCAAGAAGGACAGAGAAGTGCGGTGAAACTCACACTTCTCGCCCTTCACAAACAGCCGGTTTTCTAACAACCGCTGTAGGACCTGACGTACATGTCGGACATGGGTCTCAGGATCCGGGGAAAAGATGAGTATATCATCCAGATACACGAAGACAAACCGGTGCAGGGAAGTCCCGCAAGACGTCATTAACCAAGGCTTGAACGTCGCGGGGGCGTTAGTGAGGCCGAACGGCATGACCAGGTACTCAAAATGACCTAACGGGGTGTTAAATGCCGTCTTCCATTCGTCTCCCTTCCGGATCCGAACTAGGTGGTACGCATTCCTAAGATCGAGTTTGGTGAATATTTTGGCTCCATGCAGGGGTGTGAACACCGAATCCAAGAGGGGCAATGGGTATCGATTGCGAACCGTGATCTCGTTCAATCCCCTGTAATCGATGCATGGACGAAGTCCGCCGTCTTTCTTGCCCACAAAAAAGAAACCAGCACCCATCGGGGAGGTGGAGTTCCGGATCAACCCGGCGGCCAAGGAGTCCCGGATGTAGGTTTCCATTGATTCGCGTTCCGGACGTGAGAGGTTGTACAGCCTACTGGACGGGAACTCACTGCCCGGAACCAATCGATGGCACAATCGTACGGTCGGTGCGGTGGAAGGGTGAGCGCCAGATCTTTGCTGAAGACGTCAGGCCAGATCATGGTACTCCCCTGGCACCGCCGTCAGATTGGGAGGGGTTTTAACCTCCTCCTTAGCCGTGATTCCGGGGGGAACCGAGGATCCTAAACACTCCCGGTGGCAGGTTTCGCTCCACTGCACCACGACCCCAGATGGCCAATCGATCCGGGGATTGTGCTTTACCATCCAAGGAAAACCCAAAATCACTCGGGAGGTAGAAGGTGTCACGTAAAACACCATCTCCTCCCGATGATTCCCAGACACAACCAGGGTCACAGGCTGGGTCCGGTGTGTGATTAGCGGGAGTAGAGTGCCATCCAGTGCCCGTACCTTCAAGGGCGAAGGCAGAGCCACTAGAGGGAGCCCCACTTCCTTTGCCCATCTGCTGTCCAACAGATTCCCTTCGGACCCCGTGTCCACCAGTGCTGGGGCGTGAAGGGTTAAATCCCCACTCAGGATTACCACTGGGATTCGTGCTGATTTGCGGGAACTTCCCGTGCACATGTTATGGCCCACCCTTAGCCCAGTTTCTAAGGACGGGCGTTGGTGTTTGACCGTTTGGGGCAGTCTTTAACATGTGTTCACATGAGCCACAGTAAAAACATTCCCGCGGGCCAGTCTCCTTTGTTTGATATCTGATCTCACTTTAGCCCTGCTCGTGTCCATAGCTTCGTCAGCAGGGGGAGCTGTTGCCACACGGGGCCCACCGGCAATGGAGCGTGAGGACGACGTCACCCCGTCAGACCCGGAAGAGAGAGGGACGGCTTGTGCCCGGCCACGCCCCCCGGCCTGCTCCCGACAGTGTTCAGTCAAGCGGTTGTCTAAGCGTATAACCAGAGTGACAAGCCCGTCGAAAGTCTGCGGTTCGTCCTTAGCCAGTAAATGCTCCTTCAGTACTGGAGACAGTCCGCTTATGAAGGCGGCGCGGAGCGCCAACGTCATTCCACCCCGACCATCGCAGCCGCGATGCGGAAGTCGACAGCGTAATCGGCCGCGCTCCGACGCCCCAGTCTCAGTGACAGCAGCACGTCGAGGCGGTCCTCGCCTCTGTTGGGATGATCAAACACCTGTTTGAATTCCCGTATAAACCCAGCGTATGACGTCAGAAGCCATGACTGCTGTTCCCAGAGCGCTGTAGCCCAAGCGCGTGCCTCACCTCAAAGCAGATTAATTACATAAGCCACCCGGGTGGCGTCTGCTGCGTACATGACTGGACGCTGTGCAAAAACGAGCGAACACTGCATCAAGAAGTCTGCGCACGTTTCCACACAGCCTCCGTACGGTTCAGGAGGGACTTATGTAAGCTTCAGGGGACGGTGGGGGGGGGTAGTTGAAACGGCCAGTGGAACATCTACCATTAGGCCCCGGGCCAGCAGGAGGAGACACTGCAGCGACGCTTGACTCGCGTGCTTCCACTCTGGCGGTGAGAGCCTCCATCCTCTGATTGAGGCTTGCATTTTGCTCAGTTACCAGCTGTAACTGAGCAGTGAAAGCGGTAAGGATTGCTGCAGATCACTTACCACGCCTCCTGCTGACGCCTGCGCTCCCTGTTCTCCCATTGGCTGTTCAAGCTGTGGTTGACCGCCCCTCGGGATCCATGACGAATGGCCGAGAAATCCTGTGGGAGGTGTCGCTAACACGGACCCACAACAGGGGGCGCTAATGAACGACAATGGATAAGGGAAGGAGTAACCAATTAATGTTGCATAAGAACACAACGTAATATAAACAAGGGTACTGCCAATCATACACAAGAGGACTGCGGGCAGGCTCGAAGATAGGAGACCTCGGATGAATGAAGAGCCGGACCCACACCGCTTCTACCACCAACGGCCTGAAGAACACCGAAGCCGCCAAGCCCTGAGTCCCCCAGGTGGTCTCTGTCCTCCGTTGTCGGCCCTGGTACTGCTGGCAGACAGAAACAGAAGGTGGTGAGTGTGAATCCTCACACCCAACAACCTTGATTAATGATTCTTCTTGGAGGGAGAACCTCCACCTCCAATCACACACACGTGCAGCTCCGGTTTACCGCTTATTGGTTTTGGGATGTGAGGCGAAGTCGTCGCAGTCACACCAAAACACCAAAAATTCCAGATAAGGGATATCACCAGGAAAAACAGCTGCAAAACAGATCAGATTATTATTCGCAATAATTACAGCAAGAGGTTTACCTGAATCGTAGGAGATTTCTCGGCGAGGAGGTGGAGTCGCCGCCCGGCCTTTATGGTGATGATGATGATGAGATGAATGAGTGACAGCTGGTGTTGAGGATGATTGACGGTTGTCACTCCCAGTGGTTCTGGCGCCCTCTTGTGCTTGAAGCCCGCACTCCAAGCAGGGCGCCATCCGGTGGTGGTGAGCCAGCAGTACCTCCTCTTCAGCGGCCCACACAACACAACGTCCTGGATCAATAGAACCTGAAATGTGGAGGTTTTCAGCTTGAACAGGCTGACAACGGCGGCTGAGAGCGCTGAGCGACGTCTCACACCGTGGGAAGTCCTTAAAGCGACAGAATCACCTCAAAATCTCTCATCAGCCGTTAAAATTTTCACTGAAAACCAGCTTAATTTTTCAAACCGTGTCCACTTCGATGTGTCTCACAGGTTTAGAAAACATTTTGATCAAACAAAGCGCCAGTCTCTCAGCAACTTCTCAGACAAAGGAATTCCGACGAGGGGCTGGACGACTCCTCCCACAAGGAGTGCTCACAGGCGAATGACGTCACCGACAGGCGTGGAAAAAACTCACGCATGCGCACGAGGGTTCAAGCATGTCTGACGTAAAAACATATGAATGAAATCCATATAGTTCTTGAAAAAAATAAAAAGGACCGTTACTTTATTGACAGCCCTCGTAGGTTGAAGAGGATTTGCAAATCATTGTATTCTGTTTTATTTACATTTTACACAACATCCCAACGTCATTGGAATTGGGTTGTATGTATTGTCTGTAATAACTTCCACAAATGGACTGACTCTGCATTAACTAACTTCCTGCTTTCATGTTTTCATTCTACATTTATCAAATTCTAATGTGTCTTATAAAATAAATCAATTCCACCCTTTCTGCTTTAAGTAATTAATACTTAAAGACAGGATAACCTTTGGCAATGAAGTGTGTTGCCACTTGTAAGTCATTTAAAATTGATGTAATAGTTTAAAAAAAAATGTATTAAAAAGATCATAACCAGATCGATACCGCATAATAATTCCAAATACCACCACCAGACCAATTCTAAATAAACTGTTGCAAAACGCCTTCACCAGAATTCAGCGCTTTCAAATGCCACTAGTTGTAATAAAAATAATAACCTATGAATATACCTGTACAATATTTAGCACAGTGCTTTAATTTTACCTCAAAATATTTTATTTTACTAAATATAGCTCATCATTTTTGAATGGGTTATCTATTAAGATTAAACTGAAAGAAATCAATTGTAAGGCCTGAAAGAAGTTCTGTAAGGAAGTATAAGTAAGTAAGTGGAAGAAGTGTTGGCTTTAAATACTTGAAAGACAGTCGACTCATCGAGAGGATTTACAACTGCTATAATGGACTGATGTAGAAGCAATGCAACAATAATGATACCAGAAGCCATTAAATGCCACAGAATAGAGGGGTGCGCTTGATTTTCCCCACAGGGTCACGTTTTGAGAGAAGCACGTTTCGTGTCAATATATATACACAGCTGTATGTAACGGTTTGGGCACCCATGAAGATTTTCATGATTTTCCTTATAAATCATTGGTTGTTTGGATCAGCAGTTTCAGTTAAATATATCATGCAGCAGGCAAACGCAGTGATATTTGAGAAGTGAAATGAAGTTTATAGGATTTACAGAAAGCGTGCAATAATTCTTTAACCCCCTACCACCTGCCTCATTTTGGCTTGTCAGTATCTCACAAATAAAAAGTGGAATTTCCCACCAATGGGATATACAGGCTTAGAAGGCAAAATTACGCAGGTGCACAAATTTGGGCACCCCAACAGAAAAAATACATCAGTATTTAGTAGATCCACCTTTTGCACAAATAACAGCCTTTAAACACTTCCTTTATGGTTCTAATGAGAGTCTGGATTCTGGTTGAAGGTATTTTGGACCATTTTTCTTTACAAAACATCTCCAGTTCAGTCAGGTTTGTTGGTTTCTGAGCACAGACAGCCCGCTTAAAATCACACCACAGATTTTCAATAATATTCAGGTCTGGTGACTGAGCTGGCCATTCCAGAACATTGTATTTGTTCCTCTGCATGAATGCCTTAGTAGATTCTGAGCAGTGTTTAGGGTCTTGTCTTGTTGAAAGATCAAGCCCCGGCGCAACTTCAACTTTGTCACTGATTCATGAACATTGTTCTCAAGAATCTCCTGATAATTGACTGGAATCCATGTGACCCTCAACTTTAACAAGATTCCCAGTACCTGCACTGGCCCCACAGCCACACAGCATGATGGAACCACCTCCAAATTTTACTGTAGGTAGCAAGTGTTTTTCTTGAAATGCTGTGTTCTTTTTCAGCCATGCATACCACCCCTTGTTATGTCCAAATAACTCAATTTTAGTTTAATCAGTCCACAACACCTTATTCCAAAATGATGCTGGCTTGTCCAAATGTGCTTTAGCATACCTCAAGTGACTCTGTTTGAGGCATGTATGCAGAAAAGGCTTCCTGTGCATTACAGCATCACACAGCATCTCCTTGTGCAAAGTGCGCTGTATAGTTGAACGATGATTTTTTTCTTGGCCTGCCACTTTGGGCCTTAACTAGTACTGTACATTGCAATGTACTGTACAGTACATTTGCAAATGGCCACCTTAAATACCCCTTCTCATGATTGGATTCACCTGTGTAAGGAGGTCAAGGGTCAGTGAGTTTACCAAACCAATTTTGTGTTCCAATAATTAGTGCTAAATGTATGCAAATCAATAAAATGACAAGGGTGCCTAAATTTATGCAGCTGCCCAATTTTGTTTAAATAATTATTGCACACTTTCTGTAAATACTAGAAACTTCGTTTCACTTCTCAAATATCAGTGTGTTTGTGTGCTATATGATACATTTAACTGAAATTTTGATCCAGACAACCAATGATTTATAAAGGAAAATCATGAAAATTATCAGGGGTCTCCAAACCTTTGCATACAACTGTGTGTGTGTGTGTGTGTGTATGTATATATATATATATATATATATATATATATATATATATATATATATATATATATATATATATATATATATAGTGAGGAAAATAAGTATTTGAACACCCTGCGGTTTTGCAAGTTCTCCCACTTAGAAATCATGGAGGGGTCTGAAATTTTCATCTTAGGTGCACGTCCACTGTGAGAGACATAATCTAAAAAAAAAAATCCGTAAATCACAATGTATGATTTTTTTTTAATAATTTGTTTGTATGTTACTGCTGCAAATAAGTGTTTGAACACCTACCAACCACCAAGAATTCTGTCTCACACAGACCTGTTAATTTTTCTTTAAGAAGCCCTCTTATTCTGCACTCTTTATCTGTATTAATTGCACCTGTTTGAACTTGTTACCTGTATAAAAAACACCTGTTTACACACTCCATCAATCACACTCCAACCTGTCCACCATAGCCAAGACCAAAGAGCTGTCTAAGGACACCAGGGACAAAACTGTAGACCTGCACAAGGCTGGGATGGACTACAGGACAACAGGCAAGCAGCTTGGTAGAAGACAACAACTGTTATAATTATTTATTAGAAAGTGGAAGAAACACAAGATGACTGTCAATCTCCCTCGGTCTGGAATTCCATGCAAGATCTCACTTTTTTGGGCAAGGATGATTCTGAGAAAGCTCAGAACTACACAGGAGGACCTGGTCAATGACCTGAAGAGAGCTGGGACCACAGTCACAAAGATTACATTAGTAACACACAATGCGGTCATGGTTTAAAATCCTGCAGGGCAGCAAGGTCCCCCTGCTCAAGCCAGCACATGTCCAGAACCGTTTGAAGTTCACCAGTGAACATCACAGGGTGTTCAAATACTTATTTTCCTCACTGTATATGTTAGCAGTTTTATGTGACAATGGAAAACCATTTTGATGGAAATCCATATACAAACGGAGGTTTTACAGCCCTGACACCATTAAAGAAGTCCTCATGCACGGATTGCATGTGCAATCAGCAGATGGAGACTGTGTCCAGGTCCACTATAAGTCCTCACGCATGGATTGCGCGTGATCGCCAGTCGGAGAATAATGCCTGATTGCATCCCCGCTGTCTCAAATTCTGTCACAATTCTGGCACATTAGATAGAAACTTCATTATCTCCTGAAAATAACATCTTCTCACTTTTTCTAATGTAAGAAATGCATCTGAGGTCTCAGGCAGTCTGTAAAGATAGCATCGTGGAGACATTCCACATCCATGTTCACAGCGGCAGTAAAACAGCATCCTGCGACACAAAAAGCGCAGTCTGTGTGTGTCGCAAACCTATTTTTATTCTCTTTCTTATGAATAGTTTTTATTTTTTATCTGTTTAATCTTTTACTTCTGTTTTTAATTATGTATTTGAATTTTTTTTATTATTTATTTTAATTTTTATGTTGAATTGCTCTGTGTGACGCACCTTGAGACTGATTTTGTTGTGATCTGGTGCTTTATAAGCTGACTAAATTGAAACTGAAATTTTCACAGTGTTAGGTTCCAAAATCCGACAGACTCTGGAAAAAGTTAAGCATTTCGCTGTGAAGTGTGTTGTCTCCTCTGTAAATCCGAGCCATCACTTTCAAGTGAAAGCTCAGAAGCTTCATTATTGGATGTAGCAGGGTTCATTTTGCTCCATCTGACAGCCATCGGGATGTTTCAGCTTATCCTAAAATGCACATCACACATCGAGAAATGCTGAGAATTGCAGAATAAGACATTTTCCTGAAATGCACCAGTTAGCTCGTTCAGTGAGAGGAATAATTAGTAGTAAAATACAGCAGAGAATACTTGATGTTGTGTTGCTAACTGAGACATTAAATAATGTGCGACATGTCCTTTAAAGACTCTATAGAACGCTGTCTCCTGCATTTTTCAGTCAGTGCTTCTGTGTTTTGTTATAATCCTGTTAGTCCTTGTTTTTTTTTTGTTTGTTTGTTTGTTTTTTAAGTTTACTGCCACCACCAACTCCAGTGGCTCACCCTGGCTTCTGTGCTCCTGACCTCTCTCCAGACCATGGGTGCCTCCTCCTTCCCTGCCTTAACATGTGCTCTTGTGAACACCAGCAAAGTTCTCTTTGTTCATAAACGTTTCTGTATTTTAATCCACTGCCTCTTGCATATGAGTCCACCAAACTGGGTCTCATTTGTTACACAGAGGTAGGGTAAAATACCAAACCAATTCATCAGGGAGATGAAAAACATTGAGTGTGCCCCAGCTATTTTTTCTGTAATTGTTATTATTGCCATTATCTCCAATGGGTAAGTGTGTTGTGCTGTTATTTGCTGCATCGTGGAATTTCTGCTGCAACTGAAACATACTACTGTGGAGAGAATGGAAAAGAAAGCATTCATTGGAGTTTAGTCTATCAGCTCGGCACACGTATTACACGTCGTCACCATGGCAATCCCTTGGTGGAGAGGAAGATGGTTTCTTGGTCAATTCCTGGACCGGGTGGTGGACCCGGAGGTCCGGTCTTGATGCTCACTGTTTCTGACAACGTAAAATGGACCTCAGACTAAATGCAAATATAGTTAAGCGTCACTGCTTTCAGCCTGGTGATGTAAAGGCAGCACATCAAGCAGAGCAGTCTGGCATGCATGTGTTTAAGAAGAAGAAAAGAGAAGGTGAAAGTATTCACATCTAATCTGTTGTTTGTCATTTAGAAAGCCTGTAATATATCTCTCAATTATTAATTACTTAGTGGGTACTGCAAGTTTTCCACTTTTTGACCTGCCTGACCTGCGGGTCAACCTGTGGGTTACATGTTGACCTGCGCATCAATAGTAGATACCAAACACAGGAGGTGCTTCTCAAACTTTTGTGTCAGTCAAACTGCTGTGACCGGGGAAAGTAAAGCATGTGTACAAGCTGTGGGCTAAGCATGTTTTGTGGCACACACATTTTGTCATTCAGCCCAATTTTCATTTTCATGCATTACCGCTGTTGCCAAGTGCTTGCTCAGGGTGATGGGCAAGGTTAGATCTTACCCTTATGAAGCAATTTGAGGGGCCTTTTATTGTGATTAGACGCTGTGTAAATAAATTAAATTGAATTGAATGTGCCCTGTGATAGACTGGTGTCCTGTTCAGAGTGTAAAGCCTGCCTCACACCCTATGACTGCTGGAGTAGGATCCAGCCCCCTCCCCCCAGTGACCCTTAATTGGAATAAGCAGGTATAGAAAATGGATGGATGAATTAAAGATGTAACTTTCAGGGGTTTTTTTATTATTATTATTACTTAAGTGTTTTTCATGAATCACTGGGATACTAGTTCATTCACGTTTGTTTTTTGTTTTTTTTTACGTTTCAACAATGTTTTAATGCCACCACACAGCCTCCCAGCAAGCCCAGTAGGCCCTGAAAGCTGTGAGCAGTAGAAAGTGGCACCTTGCCACCACTACAAAGTCCATCATTTGAAGACAGAGACAGACAATCACTGTGATGGAACACAAGCAGCGATCAAGAAAGTCCCTCTTCTGATGGTTACTTCTCTGTACCCCTATAAGAAATGAGCATAGCCCACAAAATGACTGAGATATGCAATAGAAGACACAGACTGGATTTTGTTTGTGTGTTTTAAATATCAAATCTGCTGTGGTGACTCCGAGCAAAAAGAGAGAAGCCGAAAGAACTTACAGTAATTTTGGCCAATATCGGGCCAATACTAAAATACTGGTTTGCACCAATTGGTCGCACTCCTACTTTTCATAGTGTTGATTTTAATAGTGAATCACATCCAGTGGCAACCAGAAAAAGTGTTTTTCACTTCCCAGTTCGAGTTCTACGCTTTTGAAAATGGTTGCCAGTGATTTAACGTGCATGCTAATTCAATAAATTGGACTTAAGCATAAAAACAGTCACTGCGGTCCCTAAGTATAGTTAATTAGTTTTATACAAAAACTGACACAATTGTTAAAGAAAAGAAACCTATAGCTGATCATTTTAATGGTTATTTTGTTAAGGTAGGGAAAAACTTAGCAAATTCAATTGTATCTTCTAAAACATGCTCCTTAGATCACAGCAAAACAATAGAAACAGTTCTGGATTCAATGTTCATTAAAGGAACGGATGAAAAAGAAAATCAACTGATAGTGACCATTTTTGGTTAAATATTATTGACTGCATTGTTAAGCCTTTAACATATATCTGTAATTTGTCATTAATGACTGGAAAATTCCTTTCAAAATGAAAATGGCTTAAGTGATACCATTGTTCAAATCTGGTGACAAGCATGTTTTTTCAAATTATAGGCCAATCTCCCTCTTACCACAATTTTCTAAAATTTTGGAAAAGGTATTTGTAATGAGGTTAAATTATTTTTTTTATGAGGTTAAATGATTTTTTTAACTAAACATCATATCCTTAGCAAGCAGCAATACGGTTTTAGAAAGAATCACACTACTTCTTTGGCTGTAATGGCTTTCGTCGAACAAATTTCCAATGCGACTGAAAATAAGCAATATACTGTAGGGGTATTTTTTAGTTACAGAAAGCATTTGATACTATAGATCATACCTTGCTACTGGACAAATTACTGAAGTATGGTATCAGGGGAGTGGCACATGACTGGATAGCGAGCTACTTAGACAATAGGTATCAGTGTGTCTACATTGGTGGGACAAATTCCGAGTTCTTGAAGATTGGGTTCAGTCCTTGGGCCATTGTTTCTTTTGTATATCAATGATATATGTTTGGTTTCCAAGTACGTAAATTGTATTTTATTTGCAGATGATACGACTGTGTTTTGTAGTGGGGATCATTTGGGACAGCTCCTGGACAAGATGGAGAACGAATTACATAAATTTAAACAATGGTTCGATTTAAATAAATTATTGCTCCATTTTGGTAAAACTAAGTGCATCATATTTGGGAATAAGTCCAGGAATTTAAGCAAAAATCTATTATTACATGATATTGAAAGAGATCCAAAATTTCTTGGTGTTTATATTGACGATAGATTAAGCTGGAAAACACATATTAACTATGTTAAATCTAAAATGTCAAAAGCCATTGCAATTCTGCATAAAGCCCAGGACTTCCTCTCCCAACATGCATTAACCATTTTATAAATGACAATGTGTCAATGTTTGGGGAAATACATATAGAACTAATACTAAACCAGTTTTTCTATTGGAAAAGAAAGCTATAAGAATTATCAGTAATAAACCATATGGTGAGCCAACAAATCTGTTATTTGATGTCTGCAAATCTTAAAATTCTGGGACTTGGTTGATTATATTACAATACAGACTATGTATAAAGTCAAAACTAAGATTTTGCCTCTACATGTCCAGGATCTGTTTAAAATGAGGGATTCCAATTACAGTTTGAAAGGAACATTATTATTTGAGAAATTGAAGATCCATACTGTTAAATGTCATTGTGTTTCCATCAGGGGTGTTAATATTTGGAATAATTTTCCTGATATTAAAATACTTGGTACATTGGTTAGTTTTAAAAGGCTTTACAAAAAGAATATATTTACCTGTTATAATCTGAAGGATTAGGTTTATCATTTTTGTCATTGTTCACTATTACTTGTTTGGTTGTGTTTTGAAATTTCAGTGATTAAGTTAAATTGTTCATATGATTTTTCCTCTTTTTCTGTATAGTTGTCATTAGTATATATATATTTATATATGTATACAGTCTTTATTTTTAATGGTATAAGGGGAGGGTACTTATAAACCTTGCTTCTGTCTTCACTCTTTCAGCCACACGGGTTCTCTGTACATTGTTCCTTTGATGTTTTGTTGTGTCTTTATTGTTGCTAATCTGTGTGCCGGATGAATAAATTCATTCCATTCATTCATTCATTATCGTTACTACCATAGAGGATGTACGTTCCCAAGGGTTTCAGCAGACTCAGGCCTTTTCCTGTGGTTTCTCCACACAGACAGTCCAACACGATGTCAACTCCATCAGGGGAGATCCTAAAACATTAACACCAAAGTCAAGATGAGGGTCACGTTTCATAGGCACAGGTGCGTCCATATGCAGAAAGATATATGTCTGTTATCATGAAACTGCCCAGTACAGTCTAAATTGTGTGACTCTATTAAATCAGATGCCTTCTGGAGCAGCGCTGAGGTTTTATCTGACTAAGCACTGATTATTTGCACACAATGCAAATACCTTCCAGCATATAACTTTTTTTTTTTTTTTTTGCTTTGGATCCCCTATGCTGTTAGTATAACACAATTTACTAAAAAAAGCAGCATTTACCACATTATTTCTCTTTGGTGTCACGTTATTTCATGTTCGAAAATGTTTTCATTACTGCACGAGGACTAGATCAGACAACCACAAGCTCAAGCCTTAATGAGAAAGGAATGAATGTGAAAGAATGAAAGGCATGTACTTATCATGGGGAACATAATTCCTTACTTTCTGCCATGTGGCCATGGACACCCGTGTGGCTAAACTGCTTGGAGGTCTTGTGATTCCTGTGCTCTTGCTTTTTATTAAAAAAAGAAAAACCATTCACTTAATTGTACTTTGTTGCTGATCCCGAAAAGAATGTGTAGACCACAGATGAAAGCCACAATAATGCACTGCCACTGTTGGCATGTGGGCAGAAAACAAGAAACAATAACAGCTCATAAAAACAATATATCTCTGGTTTTTATGTCCTGATGGGTTCAGTTGTTCTGAGCAGACGTGCCTAGCTTAGAAGACTCACCACCATAGCCATAAATAAATGTACAGTGCCCTCCAAAAGTATTGGAACACTTGGTATTTCACACTATTTAATTTGTTCATGCCATTTTAAACACAAAAAATAAAAAATTCTAAAATGATGTTTATTAAAGTCAAACTGAAAGCAAATCTCTACAACTTGATATAAATTAATTAAAAATAGAAAGCAATAAGATGGGCTGCATAAGCAATGGAACGTGTTGTATAATACCTGTAAATAATCAATTTTATTGCCAGTTTTCTTCAGACAAGTCAGGGGATGGATACATGAAAATTTCCAAGTCACTGAATTTGTCTTGGACTTTATTTACATCAGTTATGAAGAAATACAAACAGTATGGCACTCTAAGGTAAATCCGTATAGAGTAGCTACTTCTCAAAAACTGAGTGACTGTGCAGGAACGAAAAGAGTGAGTAAAGCCACCAAGACACCCAGACAACACAGAAGGACTTGAAGGCTTCTGTGGCTGTGACTGGAGAAGAATTTTCTTTCACCAAAACAGATCAAATCTAGGATTGCATGTCAGATGTACCTTCTAACACAATGTAGCTGTACTTTCAGGGCTTCTTTTGAAAATCCTCAGTTTTTCAGAACTATCTACTCCATACAGATTTACCAACCTGATGGAGCTTGAGAGGTGCTGTAAAGAGGAATGGGTGAAACTACCCAAAGATAGGTGCTCCAAGATTGTGGCATCACATTCAGGAAGACCTGAGGTTGTAATTGCTGCTAAAGGTACATCAACAAAGTATTGAACAAATGCTGTGAATACTTATGTGTATGTGATTTCTCAATTATTACACAATTTACAATTACACAATTTATTCCATTTTAACCCTAACTCATTTTAACCCTAACCCTAAATGTAGAAAAAGTGAAGCGCTGTGAATACTTTCCGGATGTATGGTAACACTTTTAACATTATTGCTGGTGCAATCAGCAATACAACAGTTTTAATTAAACCACAAAAATACCATTAACAAGCATTTTGGAGAAGTATTGTGCAGTTATTTGTTTTACCCTTGGTGCTGGTTGCTATGGTTGTGGAAGACAAGGCAGATTTCAAGAATGTACTGGAAGCAAGCTTAATGTTACAGTTATTTACTGACATCATCAATCTTAGAGAGAAGAAAATGCTATCTGATTGTCATTCTCGTAATTTTCTACTGTTGTTTCTCTCTCTCCCTCTCTCACACACAGACAAAGATAGTCTAGCGTCATTCTCTCATGGAAGTCATAGAAAGATATGCGTTGCAAACTTAATACCATTACTTTATTGGATCATGTTGAAATTGAGGATGGACCAGTGGTTGTTCCAGTAATAGCAAAGATTTCGTGTCTGCTACCTACAACGCGCGTGGAATGTCTCAAACCTATACCTACTTCTAGGCATCTTATATATGCTACTCTGGAACCACCCCTAAACCCAAACAGTTTCACCTGTCAACCCCACTGAGGTCCTTAGACTGGGTCTCATTGACGTAAGATCACTATCCTCAAAATCATTGTTGATTAATGATCTAATTATTGATCATCACTTAGATATGATTGGGTTCTGTGAAACCTGGCTTAACCCTACAGCTGTCCTCCCCTTAAATGAAGCATGCCCACCAGCATATACATTTAGTCACGTCCCTCATGATGCGAAGCAAGGCGGGGGTATTGCTCTTATTTCTAAATCTAGGTTTAGCTTATTAGCTGTTGGGGGTCACAAATATAACTCGTTTGAGCATCTGATTCTCCGCTCCGCTCAGGATATTACGCATTGCCAAGGTCAGAAGGATAAAAATCAGCCGTATTACTTTGTCACTGTATATAGGCCTCCTGGCCCATATTCTGAATTCTTAGATGAATTTGGTGCATTCATCTCTAACTTGTCAACTAGTGCAGATAACATTCTGATCATTGGTGACTTTAAGGTTCATATAAATAAGCCTTCTGATCCCCTCTGCAAATCATTTATGGAAATTGTGGATGCATTAGGATTTCTGCAATGCATTCGGGATTCGACGCACATTAGTGGAAATACCCTGGATCTGGTTCTCGCACATGGTACTGCTGTCACGAATATTGGCATCATGCCTCTTACATCAGTGGTCTCTGATCACTCACTTATTAAGTTTACAGTTTCGCTGCCGTGTTTAGTGGAACAATAACCTTATTTATCACTGCAGCGATGCATCAACTCCTCAACTAAGACTGAACTAGAAGCTAGACTGCCTGATGTCTTAGCCTCACTTTTGACAAATACCTAGTCAGTAAACAGACTTGTGGATAGTTTAGCTCAGTGCTCAAAATGACACTCGACATGATTGCACCACCTGTGTTGAAACCAAGCTCCCCCAAATTGCAGTCACCTTGGTTCAATGATTACCTGCGTGACCTCAAGCATAAAGCAAGAGGTCTAGAACGGAAATGGCATTGTTCAATGTATTCCACCTTGGGTGGCGTGATCCTATCTTAGACTATAAGCATGCATTACTGGCTACAAAGCGGACCTATTACTCTGATTTGATCAACAAAAACAAGCATAACTCAAAGTTCTTGTTCGACACAGTGGCAACACTTATTCATGGACAACCACCTGTAGCTCGCTCTCCTTTACAGCAAAGATTTACTAGATTACTTTGAGAAGAAAATAGATGACATTAGGTTGAACATATCCCAGCATGCCTTAACCCAGTCGCTACACCCTGCTATTGAGGTGGGTGCCACTACTGAGGTATTACCTAGATTTACAGAATTTGATAGTATCTCTCTAGACATGCTGACGAAACTCGTAACGTCAACAAAAAGCACAACCTGGTTATTTGATCCTATATCAACAAAACTGTTTAAGGACCTGTGCTGGAAATTATTAATCTTTCTTTAACTTCTGGATCTGTTCCTAAACTTTTCAAATCTGCAGTGATTAAACCATTACTTAAGAAACCTAATCTTGACCCTAGTGTATTGAAAAACTATTGGCCGATATCAAATCTATCATTTTGCTCTAAAATTCTGGAAAAAGTGGTGTCATGACAGCTCGTAGACTATCTTACTGAGAATAATCTCTTTGAGCCACTGCAGTCTGCTTTTAGAAAATATCATTCCACAGAGACGGCTCTCACTACAGTGGTGAATGATCTTCTGCTTACATTGGACTCGGACACCACTACAGTTCTGTTGCTGTTAGATCTCAGTGCTACATTTGATACAGTGGGTCATCATATTCTACTTGATAGGCTGGAAAATCATTTTGGGATTACTGGGAGTGCCCTTGCATGGCTGACGTCATACTTAACCAGTTGTTCTCACTGTGTTTTGTACAGTAACACTACCTCTAACCTTAGTGACATGAAATTTGGGGTTCCTCAGGGGTCTGACTTAGGCCCCCTGCTTTTCTCCCTTTATATAGCACCCCTTGGGCACATATTGCGGCATTTTGGGATTACCTTTCACTGCTATGCAGATGATACTCAGTTATATATGCTGATAACTGCTAGTAATCTCGTTCACATAAAATCCTTAGAAGATTGTCATGCAGCAGTGAGAAGTTGGATGTGTAGAAACTTCCTACTTTTACACTCTGAAAAGACTGAAATGATGGTTCTTGGTCCAGTGAGACATCGGCATCAATTTGACCAGTTAACACTCAGCCTAGGCTCGTGTTTTATACATCACACTGACAAAGTGAGGAACCTTAGGGTAATTTTTGGTCCTTCGTTGTCCTTTGGCCTCCATATTAGAAATATTACTAGGACTGCTTTCTTCCACCTGCGAAATATAGCGAAGATTCGTCCCATCCTTTCTATGGCTGATGCTGAGACCCTGATCCATGCGTTCATCTCTATGCATGTTCTATTTTCTGGTTTACCACAGTCTAGCATTAGGGCTCTCCAATTGGTTCAAAATGCTGCAGCCAGACTTTTGACACGAAGCAGAAAGTTCGACCACATTACACCCCATTTTGGTGTCTCTTCACTGGCTTCCCTGTCCCAGTGAGATCAGATTTTAAGGTTCTGCTACTAACCTATAAAATTATTTAGGGACTGCACCTACCCTACCTAGCTGACGTAATAAACCTTAACGTACCGGCCCGGCCGTTACGTTCTCAGGGTGCAGGACTACTTTGTGTCCCTAGGGTGAATAAGAAGTCTGCAGGTCACAGAGCTTTCCTCCTATCGTGCCCCTGTTCTGTGGAATGGTCTCCCTGCGTCAATAAAACAATCAGATTCTGTGAGACTTCAAGTCCAGACTTAAGACGCACTTATTTTCCTTCATATGGCTAGCATACTGGTACAGTTTTGTTTTCCCGCTTTTTACTCTTTTAATTCATTTATTAGTAATTGGAGCGGGCCGCGGCCTCAACTTCACCTAAATTCTGGGTCTTTT
This sequence comes from Thalassophryne amazonica, assembly GCF_902500255.1. Classification (NCBI taxonomy): domain Eukaryota; kingdom Metazoa; phylum Chordata; class Actinopteri; order Batrachoidiformes; family Batrachoididae; genus Thalassophryne; species Thalassophryne amazonica. The sequence goes on along the minus strand of NC_047104.1, from coordinate 100,710,576 downwards.
AGTGAAGTTTAGGGCTAGCAGCCGGCGATCACCTAGTATTTCTTCTGTTTTTTCTTGTTGATTAATGCTGGCAAATTATACAGTATTTTTTGTCTTTCTGATGCCTGATTCTGTTTAAGGTGCAGCTCCATCCAGAGATGGGAGTTGTGTTTGTGTTGGCGACCCTCCTGTCCTGTGCACCAACAGCAATTCTTGTATATTCGTCCATGAATTGTTCTGTGAATTATTTCTGTAATTTATGTTTGTAGCATGGCCCAAATCAAATCATTTTATTTATATAGAGCCAAATCACAACAAACAGTTGCCTCAAGGCGCTTTAATTGTAAGGCAAAAGCCATACAATAATTACAGAAAAACCCCAACAGTCAAAACGACCCCCTATGAGTAAGCACTCGGCGACAGTGGGAAGGAAAAACTCTCTTTTAACAGGAAGAAACCTCCAGCAGAACCAGGCTCAGGGAGGGGCAGTCTTCTGCTGGGACTGGTTGGGCTGAGGGGAGAGATCAGGAAAAAGACATGCTGTGGAAGAGAACAGAGATCAATCACTAATGATGAAATGCAGAGTGGTGCATACAGAGCAAAAATAGGTGAATAAAAAGAAACACTCAGTGCATCATGGGAACCCCCCAGCAGTCTAAGTCTATAGCAGCATAACTAAGGGATGGTTCAGGGTCACCTGATCCAACCCTAACTATAAGCTTTAGCAAAAAAGGAAAGTTTTAAGCTTAATCTTAAAAGTAGAGAGGGTGTCTGTCTCCTAATCCGAATTGGGAGCTGGTTCCACAGGAGAGGAGCCTGAAAGCTGAAGGCTCTGCCTCCCATTCTACTCTTACAATCCTAGGAACTACAAGTAAGCCTGCAGTCTGAGAGCGAAGCGCTCTATTGGGGTGATATGGTACTATGAGGTCCCTAAGATAAGAGGGGACCTGATTATTCAAAACCTTATAAGTAAGAAGAAGAATTTTAAATTCTATTCTGGAATTAACAGGAAGCCAATGAAGAGAAGCCAATATGGTGAAATATGTTCTCGTCCTTCTAGTCCCTGTCAGTACTCTAGCTGCAGCATTTGAATTAACTGAAGACTTTCAGGGAACTTTTAGGACAACCTGATAATAATGAATTACAATAGTCCAGCCTAGAAGAAATAAATGCATGAATTAGCTTTTCAGCATCACTCTGAGACAAGACCTTTCTAATTTTAGAGATATTGCGCAAATGCAAAAAAGCAGTCCTACATATTTGCGTAATATGCACATTGAAGGACATATCCTGATCAAAAATGACTCCAAGATTTCTCACAGTATTACTGGAGGTCAGGGTAATGCCATCCAGAGTAAGGATCTGGTTAGACACCATGTTTCTAAGATTTGTGGGGCCAAGTACAAAACTTGAGTTTTATCTGAATTGAAAAGCAGGAAATTAGAGGTCATCCATGTCTTTATGTCTGAAAGACATTCCTGCAGTTTAACTAATTGGTGTGTGTCCTCTGTCTTCATGGATAGATAAAGCTGGGTATCATCTGCATAACAATGAAAATTTAAGCAATGCTTTCTAATAATACTGCCTAAGGGAAGCATGTATAAAGTGAATAAAATCGGTCCTAGCACAGAACCTTGTGGAACTCCATAATTAACCTTAGTCCATGAAGAAGACTCCCCATTTACATGAACAAATTGTAATCTATTAGATAAATATGATTCAAACCACTGCAGCGCAGTGCCTTTAATACCTATGGCATGCTCTAATCTCTGTAATAAAATTTTATGGTCAACAGTATCAAAAGCTGCACTGAGGTCTAACAGGACGAGCACAGAGATGAGTCCACTGTCTGAGGCCATAAGAAGATCATTTGTAACCTTCACTAATGCTGTTTCTGTACTATGATGAATTCTGAAACCTGACTGAAACTCTTCAAATAGACCATTCCTCTGCAGATGATCAGTTAGCTGTTTTACAACTACCCTTTCAAGAATTTTTGAGAGAAAGGGAAGGTTGGAGATTGGCCTATAATTAGCTAAGATAGCTGGGTCAAGTGATGGCTTTTTAAGTAATGGTTTAATTACTGCCATCTTAAAAGCATAGCCGACATAGCCAACATAGCCGGTACATAGCCAACTAATAAAGATAGATTGATCATATTTAAGATCAAAGCATTAATTAATAGTAGGGCTTCCTTGAGCAGCCTGGTAGGAATGGGGTCTAATAGACATGTTGATGGTTTGGAGGAAGTGACTAATGAAAATAACTCAGACAGAACAATCAGAGAGAAAGAGAGCAGAGAGTCACCCCTTTGAGTCTGGTCTGCTTGAGGTTTCTTCCTCAGAGGGAGTTTTTCCTTACCACCGTTGCTCTGGGGGTTGATAAGATTAGACCTTACCTGTGTGAAGCGCCTTGAGGCAACTCTGTTGTGATTTGGCGCTATATAAAGGAAAATAAAATGAAATTGAAAACTGAAGTTGCAAACGTTTCACGCAGTATAAGAAAGTGGAAGTTAACTACTTCAGAATTCTACTACTGTGCAAGACTTCCAGACTTCGGACATGGCAGCCATTGGTGGAAGCACAAAAACTTCCAGTTTGCCCCATTTCCTGTACATCACAGAACATAAATTAATCAATGATGCCCGATTTGACATGAAGAGCAGGTGGAAGTGCAGCCCTTGTGTAATTTCCAGGCCCTGAGCAACAAAATATTTTGCATCTACAGTGTCCATGGACATACTTGCAATTAAGCTTCATTTGTACACAGAAGAAGGAATTACCATAAAGAATCAATGACAAGTTAATGTTTTCGAACACCATGGGTGTATGAGGGTGTAGTTATGCCCACTGTATGATTATCGCCCCCGGCACTGAGAGGAAGGAAAACAAACCGCCCAGCTCCGTTGCCAGTGCAGACCTCCACCCGACACGATGCTGCGGTTCACTGAGATGAGCTGTGTTGTCATAGTGACCAAAGCCATGCGAGACCAAATAAGGCAACAGGTAGCATCTGCATCCACGCAGAGCGCACGGCCCACATTATTGCGTTTGTTCACATTTATCACATGCTACAACAAAACTGGGGCCTTGTTGGGAAAATGGGAGGCTCACAACTAACAGCTTTAAACTAATCATTTAGTGAGCGCACAAGGTACAGCACAGACAAAGCTTGTATGCTTACTTTTTGATTTCCTGTATGTAGTCAGCGTTTCTGTCGAAGAGGTGAGTCACGGAGTCTCTGATGGCTGCATGTTTGAAACATGAGGCAATCCCATAGACAGTAACACCGGGCACAGTGGAGCACAGCTGAGCCACAGCTTGACCCTGAAAATAACAAACAGTTGTAACATCGTATCGCTCTCTGAAAATACAAAGACAAGATCTACTGACTGCAAATGTACCATCAACACACAAACAAACACAATCCACCATGAAAGAAAAAAATTCATATACAACTAAACATAGTATAACATAGCCCGTGTTAATTTTAATTTAATGAAATTTTGCTAATGTTTTCATATTGTTGTTAAATGGTTGTTTACTAAACTAGTGCAGTCCCTGTAGGAAGTTAGTATTCCTATAGAAAATTGGAAGCTTAAGTAGATTTTTCATGAATGGTCGTATGAGGCTGTGTTTGAAGGTGGGATGTACAAAGAGGTGTACTTACTCTTACATAGTTTTAACAGACAAAATGCACCTTAGTTAAGGTGACTTAGTGTGACTCACGGCGGAACAGCTTGTATGAGCGAACCATGAAAACATTGGGCCAACAGGCAGGCATGCACAATGCCGTTGCGATGGTTTGTGCATGCGGGAGCAGCTGTGAAGAATAAATAAATAATAAAAAAAAAATACATGCTGCGACAGTTTCGTGCACGCGGGAACACAGTGCGAGCAGCTGCGCCATGTGTAACCGCATTGCACAGCTGCTGTGAAAAAAAAAAAAATACATGTCACCCACGGGATTCGAACCTGCACTTTCCAAAAGCTCTGATTGCCAGCCAGGAACTTTACCACTGAGCTACCATCGCTATCCTGTAAAAGGTGCAGGAAAACACCTGATATCAAGTCCACAAAATCCACAATCTGGATCAAGGGTCTCATGTCTAAAGACTTGCATGGATTTCCTCCTACAACACGGCGTACGCCAAAACGCAGAAACTGGCGTAAGCACAAAAATTTCCAGATGTGTCAAAGTGTGCGTAAGCATGGATCCACGCATGTTCCATTTGTACATCCCACTGAATGTGGAATTGAGCGCACACGCACCAAACTGTGCCCTGGCCACGCCCTATTTAAATATGCAAATCCATGCAAATAGGCCGTTGGAGCTGGGATACTCCGTGCCGTCTCGTCAGTCAACATGAACACAGAAAAGAAATCATACGGAGTGGATCATAAGGTACAGATGACTGGACATGATGTGGAGACGCACAGAGATAGTTTTTTTTTTACCCTGTCACACGGAATAAACTGTAAAAAAGTTAGCCGGGGCATGTGTGTGTGAGGCCGCAACACTGTCGGCTCAGGGTAGCGGCACACACACACACACACACACACAGACACACACACACACTCTGATGTTAAAACATGAGGGGCACTACGTGTTTATTGACAAACGTAGGGGGACAATCGGGGGACTGTTAAGAAGCTCTCATTTCATGATCAAGAAACAAAAAGGAAATGATAATAACAAAAAATGGAAAAAAATTTAATGTGCACATGCCCATATGTGCCCACGCTGGATCCATTCGGCCCATTTTACGAGAATGAACTATTCAGAAGGGGGCATGAAATGCGGGATGACACGGGGGGGCAGTGTCATGGTTAGGAGAAGGGGTTAGGGTTAGACTAGTAAAATAAAAATCTGTGTCATGGAAATGTCACTCAATTCGTGACAGGAGCATGACAGAGTGGTTGGGGCAGCCCAGTCTCATGCCTTTCTGTTAGTCAGGATGAATGAGTCATGCGTTGAACTAGGCCACCCAGCCACGATTTAATTAGCTGCATTTGCGCATCACATGTGGTTTGAACAATGATGGAATGAATTTGTTCCCTATTGCCAAAAAACAAATCCGATTACATTAGGGAAACTGGCTCTCGCTGCAAATTGCACTGTAATGTGGGAATGTGATGTACCTGGATGACAGAGAGATGATTGCGTGCCACACTGCTGACATGGTTCAGCTCAAGGTTGACTGGCACACTCAGCCAGCTCTCGCTGGAATGCCCTTGTTGCCAGCTGGCCCACCCGGCTCCTCGCCATATTGTGCACTGGGTGGGCCGCAAGTCTGTGCACAACTCCAATCACAGTGGTCTTGGTAATTGAAATCGGATTATAAGCCAGTTATCTTCATTTGCAAAATCCTTGCATTCCCTGAATACACACTTACATCGGATTTTCTGTGTAGGCTCTCAGTTGTCCAGGTGGTTTCCATAGTAGAGAAGCTTGAATCTTCGAATGGACTGGGGTTGCTTGACGCGAGGACGTTCGCTTCAAATTGCAGAAGCTTCCTCAGCTGAAATTCTTGCTCTGGTGGTCTGACTTCTGTCTTGACTCTTGTAGAGAAGAATAATCAAGAAGTCACAAAAGCTGGAGTTTTAAACCTAACCAGACACCTCCTACCGAGAGGCAGACTGCTATAGGCCAGTGACTAAACAATAGCTCTAACTAGCACCTATTGTGCTCTAGTTAGCACCCTCCTAATGACAGGGCAGCTGTCCCCCCTAATGATGGGACGGACCCTCTCTTGATGGCTTCCTTGACGACTCTGCTGATGACGTGAATGACTCATTACCATGAACAAAAGACTGAAACTGCTTTGACCTGAGTACCCCATTGTAAACAGGAATAAGCGTGTCTCAGACCCCCCTCCCCGGTTAAGGTTGGGTTTCAAACGTTCACAAAGAATGCCTCCTTGACCCCTCTCTCAAACCATTTCTTCTCTCTGGCAATATTTTAACTTCCTTGTCCTCAAACGTGTGGTTAGTGTCTTTAAGGTGGAGATGAACTGCAGACTGAGGTCCCACTGGCGCCCTCTCTGCGGTGCTGGTATAGCCTTTTGTGTAAAGGTTGCTTAGTCTCACCTATGTAGTGTTCGTTACAGTTTTCCTGACATCTGATAGAATACACTACATTGCTCTGTTTGTAACGAGGGATCCTGTCCTTAGGGTGAACTAATTTCTGTCTCAAGGTGTTAACCGGTTTAAAGTAAACTGGGATTTTGTGCTGTCTGAAGATCCTCTGTAGTTTTTCCCCTACTCCTGCTAAATAAGGGAGAGACACTCCTCTTCTTCTTGTCTCCGTCTCCTGTCTATCTGATCTCTTTGTTCTCTGGGACTTCTGCACTTTGTCCAGGGACCATCGTGGGTACCCACAACCTGTGAGGGCTTTCCGGACAAGTTGTTGTTGTTCTTTAGCCCTTCCCTCTGCAGTTGTGGGCACCTGTAGGGCTCTGTGTTGAAGCGTCCTGATCACCCCGAGCTTGTGTTCAAGGGGGTGGTTTGAGCCAAAGAACAGATATTGGTCAGTGTGAGTTGGTTTTCTGTAAACCCCTGTCTGGAGCTGCCTGTTCTCTCCAATCATAACATCACAGTCCAAGAAGGCTAAATGGTTGTTTCTGCCCTCACAGTATGTGGGTACCCACGATGGTCCCTGGACAAAGTGCAGAAATCCCAGAGAACAAAGAGATCAGATAGACAGGAGACGGAGACAAGAAGAAGAGGAGTGTCTCGCCCTTATTTAGCAGGAGTAGGGGAAAAACTACAGAGGATCTTCAGACAGCACAAAATCCCAGTTTACTTTAAACCGGTTAACACCTTGAGACAGAAATTAGTTCACCCTAAGGACAGGATCCCTAGTTACAAACAGAGCAATGTAGTGTATTCTATCAGATGTCAGGAAAACTGTAATGAACACTACATAGGTGAGACTAAGCAACCTTTACACAAAAGGCTATACCAGCACCGCAGAGAGGGCGCCAGTGGACCTCAGTCTGCAGGTCATCTCCACCTTAAAGACACTAACCACACGTTTGAGGACAAGGAAGTTAAATTATTAGCCAGAGAGAAGAAATGGTTTGAGAGAGGGGTCAAGGAAGCATTCTTTGTAAAACAGTTGAAACCTAGCCTTAACAGGGGAGGGGGTCTCAGACACGCTTTGTCCCCTGTTTATAATGGGGTACTCAGGTCAAAGCAGTTTCAGTCTTTTGTTCATGGTAATGAGTCATTCACGTCATCAGCAGAGTCATCAAGGGAGCCATCAAGATAGGGTCCGTCCCATCATTAGGGGGGACAGTTGCCCTGTCATTAGGAGGGTGCTAACTAGAGCACAATACGTGCTAATTAGAGCTATTGTTTAGTCACTGGCCTATAGCAGTCTGCCTCTCGGTAGGAGGTGTCTGGTTAGGTTTAAAACTCCAGCTTTGTGACATCTTGATTATTCTTCTCTACAAGAGTCAAGACAGAAGTCAGACCACCAGAGCAAGAATTTTAGCTGAGGAAGCTTCTGCGATTTGAAGCGAAACGTCCTTGCGTCAAGCAACCCAGTCCAGTCGAAGATTCAAGCTTCTCTACTTACATCGGATTGCACCATTTGCAAGGTCCTATAATGCAGTCACTGTTTCATGCGTCATTCTGCCCATGCTTTTACATCCACCCACATAATTGCAAACACATGGGTATTTTAATTGCTCATCAGTGTGTTGCTGATGTGCAAATCACTCTGATAACTTCATGTTTTCACACTATTAACAGTTCCCAGCATCACCCGTAGTATGTGGTAGCAATGGAACAATAGCTGTAGAAACGTGTGTATGCCAGCCAGGATTTTTGCGTGACGCACTACACATTTCCACGGTCATTTTGCTTTTGATACATCTGAATGTTGGCACTGAGACGGCCATATATCACGCCTTTGTGCGTATGCGCGCTTTATGCATAAGGCCCCAGATCCGGATCAAATTTTGTCAGGTGATAGTGAGAGCCAGTCAGCACCTCTCTTTCAAATATGAGAGTGATTGGAGCATGTTTGATGAAGATGGGGAGATGATGTCTCGTGGTTAAGTGTTGGGCATGAGACCAGAAGATCCTCATTTCAAATCCCAGCCCGACCAAAAAATCACTAAGGGCCCTTGGGAAAGGTCCTTACTCCCCTAGTTGCTCCCGGTGTGTAGTGAGTACCTTGTATGGCAGCACCCTCACATCGGGGTGAATGTGAGGCATTATTGTAAAGTGCTTTGAGTGTCTGATGCAGGTGGAAAAGTGCTATATAAATGTAGTCCATTTAAGATATACTGTAATGTAAAATATACATTAAATGGGGTTTTCAATGTTAAATTTGAATGGCCATAAAATCTGTAACCCGGATCAACTCTGTCAGTCAATAAAGGATACCATCCTACATATGTTTTTAACAGAGTTATGAATTTTTGAAATTTGTTCAATGTTTAAGGATATGGATTCAAGATTTTTACTGACTTTGACCTTAAAAATTGAATCAGTTGTTGCCTATCAGGAATCCTCTGTTTGGCGGAGGTAATAAGCAAATGTATGTTCATTTTTCACTATTTACTTTATTTTGTCACCTGCAATATGTTAGAAAACTGGGCTGCAAGTATCTTTGTGTTCTCATTTATTAATTATTACACCTCATCAATTATTACACCTGCATTAAATATTTTTCATTAAATATTTTATCTTTAAGTTATTCATAAATTAAGTTTCAGCTTGATTACTAATTAATTTCTGACATGAAAGAGGAAAATACCTCAAATTCGTTTTTTTGTTTTATTACACTGGACAAGTATCTGTTGGGCAGCTACTCAACAAAAATATAAACGCAACACTTTTGGTTTTGCTCCCATTTTGTATGAGATGAACTCAAAGATCTAAAACTTTTTCCACATACACAATATCGCCATTTCCCTCAAATATTGTTCACAAACCAGTCTAAATCTGTGATAGTGAGCACTTCTCCTTTGCTGAGATAATTCATCCCACCTCACAGGTGTGCCATATCAAGATGCTGATTAGACACCATGATTAGTGCACAGGTGTGCCTTAGACTGGCCACAATAAAAGGCCACTCTGAAAGGTGCAGTTTTATCACACAGCACAATGCCACAGATGTCACAAGATTTGAGGGAGCGTGCAATTGGCATGCTGACAGCAGGAATGTCAACCAGAGCTGTTGCTCACGTATTGAATGTTCATTTCTCTACCATAAGCCGTCTCCAAAGGTGTTTCAGAGAATTTGGCAGTACATCCAACCAGCTTCACAACCGCAGACCACATGTAACCACACCAGCCAAGGACCTCCACATCCAGCATGTTCACCTCCAAGATCGTCTGAGACCAGCCACTCTGACAGCTGCTGAAACAATCGGTTTGCATAACCAAAGAATTTCTGCACAAACTGTCAGAAACCGTCTCAGGGAAGCTCATCTGCATGCTCGTCATCCTCATTGGGGTCTTGACCTGACTCCAGTTTGTCGTCGTAACCGACTTGAGTGGGCAAATGCTCACATTCACTGGCGTTTGGCACGTTGGAGAGGTGTTCTCTTCACGGATGAATCCCGGTTCACACTGTTCAGGGCAGATGGCAGACAGCATGTGTGGCGTCGTGTGGGTGAGCGGTTTTCTGATGTCAGTGTTGTGGATCGAGTGGCCCATGGTGGCGGTGGGGTTATGGTATGGGCAGGCGTCTGTTATGGACGAAGAACACAAGTGCATTTTATTGATGGCATTTTAAATGCACAGAGATACCGTGACAAGATCCTGAGGCCCATTGTTGTGCCATACATCCAAGAACATCACCTCATGTTGCAGCAGGATAATGCACGGCCCCATGTTGCAAGGATCTGTACACAATTCTTGGAAGCTGAAAATGTCCCAGTTCTTGCATGGCCGGCATACTCACCAGACATGTCACCCATTGAGCATGTTTGGGATGCTCAGGACCGCCGTATACGACAGCGTGTACCAGTTCCTGCCAATATCCAGCAACTTCGCACAGCCATTGAAGAGGAGTGGACCAACATTCCACAGGCCACAATCGACAACCTGATCAACTCTATGCAAAGGAGATGTGTTGCACTGCATGAGGCAAATGGTGGTCACACCAGATACTGACTGGTATCCCCCCCCAATAAAACAAAACTGCACCTTTCAGAGTGGCCTTTTATTATGGACAGTCTAAGGCACAACTGTGCACTAATCATGGTGTCTAATCAGCATCTTGATATGGCACACCTGTGAGGTGGGATGAATTATCTCAGCAAAGGAGAAGTGTTCACTATCACAGATTTAGACTGGTTTGTGAACAACATTTGAGGGAAATGGTGTACTGATGTACTGATAACACAGAAAAAGGTGCGACTATACTCCGGTACAACTTAGACTCCAGAAAATACGGTAATGGTAATAAGTAATGGCAGTACTTTTTGGGCCTCAGGTAAGACCCACACGTACAAACAGACTTCTAAACTTATAAACTGCACTTCATAATTAGAGTGACATTATCCAGTTTAACTACAATATGAATGGCAATATAATTCTAAATGTATTCACATCGCTTTGTTATTCAGTTAAATTGGCTCTATATGGTAACAGTACAAAATCAATATGAAAATCTCAAATTGTAAACCACATATGGCATGTACGTATTCTTTTATTTGTCTGTGATGGAGACTAATCCTTGACCCCCTCCCATTGTAATCATCAACTGCATCGCTGTGGTGGGATTTTTTTTTTTAATGAAGTAATCACATCAAACCCTTAGTTATTTATATCAGTGATAGTACAGCATTTTCCCATTCCTCAGATTTAGCAAGTCCCTTAATTCCACTGTTAACAAAAAATTACAAATATTCTGTTGTGGATCTCTGAGAGAATTTCTCAAAACTCATAATTTTTTCTTCTTTGTATTGGATGCCAGTGTACTGAATGAACACCTCTGACATAATGGGTGGGGCACACAGCGTTATATGAATCTGGAGTGCTTTTTTTACCCGACTTTCAGATTAGCTACAAGCGACAGAGGCAAAGCGACAAGCTTCCGTTCATTTTCAATCATAGTGGGTGTTTTACAGCGATAAGAGACGAGTGGTCTCTACGCTGCCAACTCGGCATGGCCAAAATGGTAAGTATATTTTATGCAATTACTGAGTGACACGACATGGTGACTGCCAATCCAAGAGAAGGTAGCATTAGATCAGAAGAGTGCTCATTCAAATAAAATAGTTCAAGATGGTGGAACACGCTCCGAAACAGATGTATTTCAATGTAAATGCGTTTGGCATTTTTCTCATACATATATTTAAAAGTTAGCAAGAACTAACACTTCTAAATCTGAAAATGCTGTTTTTGCAATACCTCTGGAGTGATTTACAAGATATCTTCAGGAGATGTTTGCATGCTAACTAGCAATACAGGATGTTGGCCTGAAACACATCAAGTGGCCTTTGGTTCTGTTATGCAGTCAAGCATGGAGGAAAAACTCAGTGACATTTTCGAGTTTTCCTGCCCTTTATAATCAGTCATTAAACATTGTGCAACAGTAAGGCCAAGTAACCATGAGCTGGCCACGCCCATCAAACGACAAACGGCAATTGCTTGTCACCCTCCTTTGTAGCTGATCTGACAGTAGGGTTATACTAATTCACAATCCTCATGAACACATTATGAACAGGAGCAATCAGAGATTTCTGACGTCCACCAATCCAGATCCAGATCACCACCAAAATCCAGTGGAGTCTTCCATGCCCTAATATATATCTGTGGTGCAAATTTGGTAAGAATCCGTGAATTAGTTTTGAGGTAATCCTTCAAAGCCTATATAAAGCGAAATCTTGATCCAGAATCCACATCCAGATCACCTCTAAAATTTAATGGAGTCTTCCGTGGCCTAATATCATCTGTAGTGAAAATTTAGTCAAAATTCGAGCAGTAGTTTTGACGTAATCCTGCTAACAGTAATCCTTCAAAGCCTATAGAAATAAAGTGAGATCTTGGTCCAGAATCCGCATCCACATCACCTCCAAAATTTAATGGAGTCTTCCATGGTCTAATATGTATCTGTAGTGAAACGTTTGCCAAAATTCAAGCAGTAGTTTTGACATAATCCTACTAACAGTAATCCTTCAAAGCCTATATGAAGTGAAATCTTGAGCCAGAATCCGCATCCGGATCAACTCCAAAATATAATGAAGTCTTCCATGCCCTATTATCTATCTGCTATGCAAATTTGGTGAGAATCCGTGAATTATTTTTTGAGGTAATCCGTCAAAGCCTATATAAAGTGAAATCTTGATCCAGAATCTGCATCCAGATCACCTCCAAAATTTTATGGAGTCTTCCGTGGTTTAATATGTATCTGTAGTGAAAGTTTTTTCAAAATTCGAGCAGTAGATTTGACGTAATCCTTCAAAGCCTATATAAAGTGAAATCTTGATCCAGAATCCGGATCAACTCCAAAATTTAACGAAGTCTTCCATGCCCTATTATCTATCTGTGGTGCAAATTTGGTGACAATCCGTGTATTATTTTTTGAGCTAATCCTTCAAAGCCTATATAAAGTGAAATCTTGATCCAGAATTTACATCCAGATCACCTCCACAATTTAATGGAGTCTTCCGTGGCCTAATATGTATCTGTAGTGAAAATTTTGTCAAAATTTGAGCAGTAGTTTAGACGTAATCCTGCTAACAGTAATCCTTCAAAGCCTATATAAAGTGAAATCTTGGTCCAGAATCCGCATCCACATCACCCCCAAAATTTTATGGAGTCTTCCATGCCCTATTATCTATCTGAGGTGCAAATCTGGTGAGAATCAGTGAATTATTTTTTGAGGTAATCCTTCAAAGCCTATATAAATAAAGTGAGATCTTGGTCCAGAATCTGCATCCACATCATCTCCAAAATTTAAAGGAGTCTTCCGTGGTCTAATATGTATCTGTAGTGAAAGGTTTGCCAACATTCAAGCAGTAGTTTTGACATAATCCTGCTAACAGTAATCCTTCAAAGCCTATATGAAGTGAAATCTTGATCCAGAATCCACATCCGGATCAACTCCAAAATTTAACGAAGTCTTCCATTTTGGTGAAAATTTCATCATAATCCGTGTAGTAGTTATGACGTAATCTTGCTAACAGACAAGTAAACAAATGCCAATGATTTTTTTACATCCTTTGTGGACGTAATTGCACACAGTCAGTATCCATCATGTTTACACAGCTCATTTGCATAGTTACCTCAAGTTATGACCATTTGGCGAATCTGATGAACCACACTTGTATGGGATCATTGGTTAAAAACATATGACAAATTTAAGATAAGAATAGGAAAGTGTTCTTTCATGAGGCCCACTATGTGGTTATGAAATGATGGACTTACAACACCACCTCCTGCTGAGTGGACTACCACTGACATCCCCTCTCGCAGATTGGCGACCTCAAACAGCATCATGTAAGCTGCCACAAAGTTTAGGGAGAACCCTGCAGCTTCTGCAAAACTCATTTCCTCTGGCATCTTATACACAAACTCCACCGGTGTGCAAACCACCTCCGCCCAGGCATTGTAATTCACAAACGCCATAACTCTGTCACCGATCTGGAAGAAACAGATAAGCACATCAGTAATCTTGTGACAACCATGCAGAATGTGGAAGATTGTTGACTAAAACAAAAAAAAGTGCTGTTGATGTGTTTGTCTGCATAGTCAATACTGTCATTACAGCTAGTGATGAAAGGAATAACTGTCTGAATAAACTTTGGAATCTTTGGGAAACCATTTACAAATATCTGGCAGCTTATGAACTGAACACTTAAAGAATTATTAGTAAAAATAAGTCACAGTGTAATCACAGTTCTATCAGCCACACGGTCATTAAGGCGTCTTGGCAACGCATAATTTCACTCACCTCAAATTCCTTTGTGTTTTCACCCACTGACTCGATTATTCCAGAGCATTCAAATCCGGGGACAAGAGGAGGCTTTGGAGGATTATCAATTGTACCCTGGCGCACCATCAGGTCCAAGAAGTTCATGCCACTGCAACAGCAGCAATAATGACATTTAAAGGATATAATTTAATTCAGGATATCTGGATAGAAATAAAGCAGAACTTAACTCTCATTGTTATTTTTAAACAAGCAGATATATTTGGTGTGAGCTGCTGACAGATTTAGGATTGTCTAAGACTGTTGACTGAGTAAATATCTGGACATTGAAAAAGACTGTGACTTTAGCTTTCTGTTACCACAAATCTGAGTTTGAAGCAAATAATGAATATACTAAATATACAGAGTTTCAGTTTTAATTTGTAGGAGTTCTAGGACTTTTGGGTTTGGTCCCTTATTTTTAAAAGTCCAAATGTAGCTGTTTTGTGTGTCTTATTTTCTCATTATGTAATTAACAAGTAATCAGAAAAATGTGTAGTGTTGATTTCAAATGTTGTATTTGGATTTTTTGTTGTTAACTGTCGGTAGGAAGTCCAAAAAGCTGTCACTGCTGATGACATTTAGCTCATGTTTCTGGGTCTGATGGAAATCTTTAGCACAAACTACCCTTCTTTTAACCAGTCATTTACTGACCATGAAAGATCTAAATAAAAGAACGTGACACACAGGTCAATGCTTGGACTCATATTTCGTTAACACAAATGTTCAAAATAATGGATGAATGAAACTACACACATTCAAATATTTATAAATCTTTTCAATGGAACAACTATATACATATCATATACACATATCACCACTTAATATCAAGGCATGGCTGTTTATGGCTGTATATAATAACAAAAGCTAATAAAGAATACTTTCATGATAAACCATTAGTGTAATTTATAGCAAACATAGCTATAAATGGTTTCCTGAGGCAGCTGGAACCTAGTTACCAGAAAATAAGAACTTCCCGGGAGAGTTAAAAGAAGACATTGAATTCATGAAAATGGTAGCAGAGTCCAAGAAGCCATGGCATTGTACAAACATGCATTTATTAAGTATCAGGAACAATTAAAAAAGTCTACCATTGTATATATATTAGATTCTTTTTATTGAATTTTCAAAAGGTTTTTCAAAACATATACAATACATACAAACACAAAACAAATGGAATACAGGCACAAAAATACAAATGTTTCTGAAGTGGTTCAAATGAAAAAAAAATGTTAAATATTAGTTGTCAGACCCATGAAAAGATGCATTTTAGTATATCAATACTGGCTGCTTGCTGAATGAAGAAAAAAAATGAAAAGAAACTACAGATCAGATTTGAAATAAAGAATAAATGGCTGCCAAATCTTGTAGTACTTTTGCTCTGATCCATTCACAGTATACCTAAAGTGTTCAAGTTTCAAATGAGACATAATATCTTCAACCCAACGTTTAAAAGATGGTGCAGTTGCATTTTTCCAACCAAACAGTATTATGCGTCTTGCAAGCAATGTCATGAAGGCTACTGCATCTGCTTGATGGGGGGTCACTGACACATTTGAAGGAACAATCCCAAACAAAACAGTAGCTGAGTTTGGCAAAATATTTCTTTTACACATATGTGAAATTACCTTAAATATTTTCTCCCAATATTCGCTTAGCTTTGGACAGAGCCAAAACATATGACTAAGATTGGCTGAATTATGCCCACAACGCCTACAGGAAGGATCAGCCTCAGGGTAAAGTCTGGCTATCTTACTTGGTGACATATGTAACCTGTGCAGTACCTTAAACTGTAGTAAACCATGCCTAACACAAATAGATGTGGAATGAATTTTTGAAATGGCTTTTTGCCAGGTATTTTCAGTTAAGCGTTCACCAAGTTCTTCTTCCCATTGAGTTTTTAGGTGGACAAGGGATGGGGACGCTTCACATTGTATTTTATTATAAATGACTGACATCAGACCTTTCTCAAATGGATCCAGGTCGAAGCACTCAAGCCATGATTTTGAAGGCATGGTTAATGAAAAGAACTTCTTAACAAAACTACGTAATTGAAGGTATTTGAAAAAGTCTGTTTGTGGGATGTCAAAGTCAGTCTTTAGCTGTTCAAAAGATATAAATATATTATTTTGGAATAAATCTTTGACACATCTTAGTCCTCTTCTATGCCACTGTTGATAAGATGGGTCAATTAAGGAAGGTGTGAAGTTGATATTTTGCTGAATAGGGGCTGAGATTAGGGACTGTCTGAGTTTAAAATGGGCTTTAAATTGAGACCATATTTTTAAAGTACCCTGGACAATAACATTGTTAGTCAGCATGCGCTTACTCAATGAAAGTGGACTACATAAGAGGGACGAGAGTGAGACCAGGTTACAAGAGTGTTGCTCTAGGTGCACCCATGATGGAGATTCAGCACCCAATCCATCTGCGGCCCAAAACAGAAGTTTGTGGATATTAGTTGCCCAATAGTAATATAGAAAATTAGGTAGAGATAGCCCACCATCCTCCTTCAATCTTTCTAGAAATTCCTTTCTGATTCGGGGAATGTTTTTATTCCAGATGAACATGGACACATGCTTATTTAGTTCTTTAAAGAAGGCTTTAGGACTGAATACTGGTATCGTTTGAAATAGATACAGAAGTCTAGGCATGACTATCATTTTAACAGAATTGATTCTTCCTGCCAGTGATAGGGGAAGTTTTGACCATTTATCCATGTCCTGCCTAGCTTTTTCCAGAGCCTGGGTAAACCTAGGTAATTAAAGTCGTCCTTGTTAATTGTAAAGGGGAAGCCCTGGAAATTTAATTGTTGAGCTTTTTTATTTATTGGGAAGAGTATACTTTTAGTCATGTTTAATTTATACCCCGATACTTGCCCAAATCTGTTTATAAGTTCAAGAGCAACAGGAATAGCAGTGTGTGGGTCGGACAAAAAGAGAAGGAGATCATCAGCATATAGGGCTAATTTATGAATTTGTCCTCCTCTCTGAATCCCAGCCAACTGCACAGACTCCCTAATCATAATTGCCATAGGTTCAATAGAAATATCGAACAAGATTGGGCTCAATGGGCATCCCTGTCTTGTCCCACAAGTGAGGGAAAAGAAGTCAGACACAATTTTGTTTGTTCGGATAGATGCCTGAGGTGTCGAATATAAGATATTGATCCAAGAACAAAAATTAGGACCAAATCCCATCTTTTTTAGTGTAGTAAATAAAAAATTGTATTCAACCCTATCAAATGCTTTTTGCGCATCTAGGGAGATCACTATTTCTGGAACTGCTTCATTGCGTTGATAGATAACATTGAATACCCATCGGAGATTACTTGATATTTGCCTTCCCACCACAAACCCAGTTTGATCTGGGTGTACCAATTTTGGAAGAGCAGTCTTAAGTCTTCCTGCCAACACCTTTGCTAATATTTTATAGTCACAGTTGAGAAGACTAATGGGACGGTATGATTCGCAAAGCAGTGGATCTTTAGATTTTTTCAATAATAGGGAAATTGAAGCTTGTGTCGTTGTGGGAAGAGCTTGTTTGACCAATATTTCTCTGAAAACTTTTAACATCAGAGGGACTAATTTGAGGGCAAATGTTTTAAAAAATTCTATTGGATAACCGTCTGGGCCAGGACTTTTTTGAGACCTCATCTTTTTGATGGCATTGCTTATTTCTAATAGTGATATGTCTGACTCTAGCCTATGTCTGTCCGAATCTTCTACAGTGGGCAATGATAGTTCATTGAAAAAATTCTCTATCTGTGTTATATCATTGGTTTCGGAGGTGTATAGTTTTTCATAGTATGATTTAAATTTTAAATTAATTTTTTTCTGGTCAGTATGTACATGTCCATGTTCATCTTTAATTGCATTTATAAAGCCAGCTGTTGTTGATTGTTTTAATTGGTGTGACAGAAGCTTGCTGGCTCGGTCTCCATGTTCATAGTATGTTGCACGGGAGCTCAATAGCTATAACGTTGGTGACCTCATCAAGTTCACTCTGGAGTAGAGTTCTCTTTTTATAAAGATCATCAGAAGGTAATATCGAGTGTAGTTGATGGATTTCTTTAATGCAATCAATTAATTCTGAGGCTCGTTTATTTCTTTTTTTATTCTCCCCTGCAACAAAAGCGATTATTTGTCCCCTTAGATAAGCTTTTAGGGTTTCCCAGAGTATAGAATAACTTTGGGGATTCATTGAACTCCATGAAGAGATCTATTTGCGAATTGATGAATTCAACAAACCTCTGGTTTGACAACAATCTGGGATTAAGTCTCCATGGAAAGGATGAGGTCACATTATCTGGAAAATTTATTTTCAAAATCACAGCTGCATGATCAGAAATCACAATGCTGCCATATTCTATGTTAGAAATCAAGGGTAGTAATTTTTGGTCAACAAGAAAATAATCAATTCTAGAATAGCTTTGGTGCACTGGGGAGAAGGAGGAGAATTGTTTAGATGTTGGGTGCTTGAATCTCCACGCGTCTATTATTCCATAAGCATCTAAGAACTCATTAATACATTGGGCTGATTTGTTTGGTGTGATAACTTTAGGGCTGGAGCGGTCCAAAATTGGATGTAAGGCACAATTCAGGTCCCTAGCTAGTATTAGGTCATGTGAATCAAGATCTGGTAGGAGGGAGAATAAGCTTGTAAAAAATTTTGCATTATCCCAATTTGGGGCGTAGACATTTGCCAGAATAACAGGTCTATTAAATAATTTTCCTTGCGTAATAACATAGCGTCCGTTTTTATCTCTTATGGTTTTGGTCTCCATATACTGTACATCTCTGTGGAGCAAAATAGCTACTCCTCTGCTCTTACTGTTAAAATTTGAGTGAAAACACTGAGTGAACCCTCCTCTAAGAAGTCTAGAATTATCCTTGTTCAACAAATTTGTCTCCTGCAAGTAAACAATGCAACTGTGTAATTTACTCAAATGTGAAAATATTTTGTTGCGTTTGATTGGGTGATTCAGTCCACGAACATTCCAGCTGACCACAGTGGTAGGAGTTACACTTTTACCAGACAACATTGTGACAGTCCAATGTAAGGGCATTGACGATGGGTAAATAAGAAAGTGTAAAGAAAAGTAACATCTGCAATAAAAAAAAAAAAAAAGAGAGCGAGAGAGCACCTGTCTTCCAAAACACACGCCGGGGGAAAACGACACCCCAAAAACAAAAAAACGAATCGGGTCTAGTCCTAGAGATGGACCGAAATACTTCCCGTGTATAAACTCTAAATCACACTCCATAACAAGTAACAAAATGCTTACCATGTCACCCCATAAGGGACAGATTGTAGCCTTATTAGCCATATTATTAATAATTACATTATTAAATTACTATTACTTTAATCGTTAATGTATAATGTAATTTTAATGTAACTTCGATAACAACAATGTTAATAAAAAGGTAGACATCCTTCTTGATCAGGAAGGTGAAATGCTAATAAAAATATAACTACTCTAATGGAACCGGGCACTAAATAAAAATATATATTGCTATACATACATGTAGAGCCCAACCAACAACATTAAATATGACTTCAGCAGTCAATTTCACCTGGCCATGGATAGTAGGAAACTAAGGTGCATTAAAACAAAGCCAAAGTAATTGGAAATTTCACCTTTTGTCCCAGTCAAGCAGTCTTGCATTCTTTCAGGACAAATTCCTTTGCTGTCTTGGAGTCTTTGAATCTGCTTTCACGGCCATCCGACGTAGTGATCCTTAGTATGGCAGGGTACATTAAGCCGTAGCGGACTCCCACACAGCCACGAAGCAGATTCCTCACTTCTGTGAATGCTGCGCGCTGTTTACTCCCGGCCTGAGTGAAGTCGGGCAGGACCCGAGTGCGATCTCCATCCGTGGTCGTTATCACTCCAGCCTCCGTGGCCTTCTTCAGAAGCATTTCTTTCTCAGTGAAATAGTGGCATTTGATCACGAAAGCACGCGGAGGGGAGTCATCGTTAGTTGGTCTCGCCCGGGTGGTCCTGTGTGCTCTGTCCAGACACGGCAGCTTATCCAGACCCAGTGACTGTTTGAGCATGGTGGTTATGTATTCAGATGGATGTTTTCCGTGTTCCCGGCCCTCTCTGAAGTCTACCATTGTAAAATAGAGATTTTCCCATCACACTTGGGTATACACATATGAATCATCTGTGAACATCCTGTTCAAAGGACAGCTAAGATGGCAGCAGCACAGTACTTCTGAATTATGTCCTGAGTACTACCTTGCCTACTTCTTAGTATGTACAGTACTATGGTAACAGTTAGGTAGTAGGTTCCTAGCTGACATTATTACACACAGAGTATTTGGATGCAGGGATGTTGTGAGGTGTTTGCCACAGCAACAAATGAAAACATCACTAAAAATAATGCTGATAATTTATTTGGAGGAAAACAAAACAAAAGAACAAGATACTTAAAGAGTCAGCCAGGGCTGCAACTAGAATTTTTTTTTTTTTGTCATAGATTAACCTGTTAAGTAATTTTCATTAATTATTCCATGAGTCAATCATCAATTTTGGCCTAATCGGTATCACTTAAGCTGACAAAACAACACTTACAATCCAGCCTCAGTGTACCATGACCTAGACAAAAATGTAGCACACCCATCCCAGGGTGGCAGCTAGGGGTCAATGAAGAATTACACAGAGGTCAAAATGTAAAAATGCTGCAATCATGTTGAAAACTATACCACATTATTTGTCTGATCATAACCATTCCAAAAAGGTATACTTTAGACTATCTATGACTGAATGTTCTGGAGTTATGGGGTAAAAACAGCAAGAATGGTGACAAAGGTCAATTTCAGTTTGTACAGTGGTTAAAAGTTAAAGTTGCTCCAATTTCAGTAAAAAAAATGATGCAAATTACTGGTTGAAATAAAAGGATTAATAAAAGGAATAGTTTTGAATGTGCTGAATGTTTCATCTCCAAAGTAAAGGTCAAACAAAGTCGATGTCTATTGGATTCTATGACATGTGACATATGTTACCCTGTAACATGGTAACTTCCTTTTTAGAGCCCTATTAACCCAAACAATTCCAGCTGACTGATTCTGCACTTTTTCTCTCTGTCCGAGGTACTGGTGATGTCTCAAAGCTGACAGCTGCACACACCACAGGGTGCTGGACTGACCACGAGATGTCATGGCTGAAGCTGACACAGCACACTGCAGTCTGTTTTTGGAATAGATTCTACCAGGAGGATGGGCGCACTGATGGACGCTGGCCCTGCATCCCAGGTGCTGGATGACCGCCTGCCTGCAACGCAATTGCTTGTGTGGTCATCTCAAAAATTAAATGTTTTTGATGTTACTCTGTTTTCTGTCTCCTGTTTCTTTAGCTTTGTAAAAACTTTGTAAAAAGCTTGTAACTGTTAGAATGTCCTAAGCAGTGGGTCAGCCCTCTGAGTCAGGTCTGCTTGAAGTTTCTTCCTCAACATCAACAGGGAGTTTTTCCTTATCACTGTCACCTGTGTGCTTGGCCGAGGTGTTGGTAAGGTTAGACCTTACTCGTGTGAAGCACCTAGAGGCAGCTTTGGTGTGATTTGGCACTACATAATTGAAATAAATTGAATACTGTCTTGTAAACTTTCCCTTCACTCTTGCAGATATTCTTCTATTACAAATCACTCCTACCACCTTTCTCCACCCTGCCTGCACTCTCTTCTTCACCGCTCTACCACACTCTCCATTACTTTGGACAGTTGACCCCAAGTATTTAAACTCATCTACTTTCATCACCTTCTACTGCTTGCAACCTCACTATTCCACCAGGCTCCCTCTCATTCACACATACATACTCAGTCTTGCTCTGACTGATTTTCATTCCTTTTCTCTCCAGAGCATATATCCACCTCTCCAGGTAAGACTCAAGTTGCTCTGTACAGATCACAATGTCACCTGCAAACATCATAGTCCGTAGAGACTCCTGTCTGATCTCGTCCGCCAACCTGTCCATCACCATTGTGAACAAGAAAGGAATCCCACCTTCACCTTGAATGAGTCTGTCATTCCTACTGTGCATCTAACTGCTGTCTCACTATCCTTGTACATGTCCTGCACTACCCTCACATACTTCTGTGCCACTCCAGACTATTTCATATAATACCGCAACACTTCTCTTGGCACTGTCATAAACGTTTTCTAAATCCACAAACACACAGTGTAACTCCTTCTGGTCTTCTCCATACTTCATCAGTATTCTCAGAGCAAACATTGCATCGTAGTGCTTTTTCTCAGCAAGAAACCATATTGCTTCTCACAGATCTTCTCACCTTTGTTCTTAAAAATATGAACCAGCACACTTCATTTCCACTCCTCACTTTCCAAGATTTTATTAAACAATCTGGATAGAAACTTCACTGCCATCTCTCCTAAATATTTCTATGCCTCCACTGGAATGCCATCTGGACTGACTGTCTCTCCATGCTTCATCCTCTTCAGAGCTGCCCTCACTTCATCATTACTAATCTCTTGCACTTCATGATTTACTATCTCCACATCATCCAGCCTTTTCTCTTTTTCTTCATTCATCAGCTCCTCAATATATTCCCTCCACCTTCTCAACACACTCTCCTCACTTGTCATCACATTACCATCTTCATCTTTTACCACCCTAGCCTGCTGCACATCCTTTCCAGCTCTGTCCCTTTGTCTGGCCAATCGGTACAAGTCCTTTTGTCCTTCCTTACTATTCAACTTCTTGTACAGCTTGCTATATGCCATTTCCTTAGCTTTTGCCACTTCTCTTTTCATCTTAGACCACATCTCCTTGTACTCCTGTCTACTTTCTTCATCTCTCTGACTATCCCAATTCGTTTTTGCCAACCTCTTTCTTCTTATGCTTTCCTGGAGATCTTTGTCTCAATGAGAAAGACAGATGTAACAATTTAGAGATTTTTAAGGTTATTTCAACTTTTGACTGAGTTAATGCCACTTCTCCAGTTAAGTTGACTCACCTGTAGAGCCTAGAAAAAAACCTCCTGTCTTTTTTATTTATTTCTCTTGGATTTATTGTTATAGAATGCAATGGCCCCAGACCCAGGATCTATAGTTGCATCCTAAACATTGCTGGCATTGTATCTGAGGGCTCTCTTCAAGATGCACCTCCTGGGCACTTGGGTGACCAGGGATTACCTCACGTATTTCTTCAGGTTCTTCTTCATATAAGCCTTGTTGCCCCCACCACCTCCTGATGTGTGTGCGCACGCAGAAATGAACAATTTGTGTGCTTGTTAAGCTTCTTGTTGTGACTCACTGATTCCCTCTATTCCTGTGAAAAATAGTGGGGTCCAGTGCCATTTGGAGGGGGAGGGGTTCGTCTTAAACCAAGAAAAAAAAAAAAAAAACACCAAAGTATTAATCCATCCATAAAAATAACATATTCAAGTCATTATTCATGCACCAGGTTACACTGAATTATCAGCATCAAATATTTAAAATGTAGTGTTCAAATAATTAATAAAAAGCGTAAATGCTGCTGGTATAGAGACAAACTGACGCACTAGAAAAGACCTGTGGATTCATCACTGGCAGATTTTGGGGTGAAGACAAGTGGGCGCTGAATGAGTGGGCCAGAATAAAGGACGTGCGCGCGCGCGGTGTGTGTGTGTATATATATATATATATATGTGTGTGTGTGTGTGTGTGTGTGTGACGGGTTGTTACCACGCTTTGACGCGGATCTTCACCTCGCCACCCTGCGGCTCGGGCATCGCCTTCTTGGTCACCCTGAGTTTGCTGAGACCTCCGAATCCCGACAGCGTCACCGCGCGCATGTCTCTGGCCTCGGCGCCAGAGTCGGCGCTGCTCGTCTCCTTCCCCGGATTCTTCTCTATCATGTACTCCGTCTCCTCGGTTTTATCCGCTCCTTCTTTCGCCATGTCGGAGAGCCGCTGCAGTGGCGCTCCGCTCCTCTATTTTGCTCCTCCTTTCGCTCCTCTCTCCTCGCGCTGTGCAGCGGAGGTGCGCAGCCCTCTGTGCGCGCGCCCGCCCGCCGTCCGAATCTTCACCGTTTATAAATTTATCGTTCTTCAGGCAAATTAAGCCAACACTCCTCTGGACAAATCCATCGCACACTGTTACTTTTATGACGATAACCACTGTTTGATCAAAGTTTCGCCCCTGGGTTTTGATAATGTTCGTTCAGTGAGCTAAACCGCGCCGTCTGTTGGTGAAATAGTTTATTTAGCGAAGGATGATGCCTTCACGTCCGTTAGAATTTGAATGGTTCACAAATTGGGCTGCGTTGCAGGCCCCCTTTGGCCAATTAATGATTGATTACTCAGTTGACTAACACACACACACACTTTACACACATAATAATAATGTTTGGTGTAAATAAATGACTGCTATAAGACCTGGCTGAGTTTGGTAGCCTGATTCCAAGACCTATTAATTTTGGAGAGTGAACCAACGTCAGTAAAAGCTTTTTTTTTTTTTTTTTTGACTGGTAATTTGCTTTAGGGGCATGAGAAGGTTCACTTCCCACCTGGTCCTTTTTGTGTGTGTTCCTTCTGGCTTCCTCGCACTTCCAGAGATATGCAGGTTAGGTAAATTGCAACTTTAAATTGACTGTACATAAGAGTTCTTATGTCTATGTGTGGCCTTGTGACAGACTGGTGGCCTGGCCAGGGTATACCCTAGAGGTGGGCGATACCGGGAATTTTGGTATTGATCTGATACCAAGTAAATACAGGCCCAGTATCGCAG
Source organism: Thalassophryne amazonica (assembly GCF_902500255.1). NCBI lineage: Eukaryota > Metazoa > Chordata > Actinopteri > Batrachoidiformes > Batrachoididae > Thalassophryne > Thalassophryne amazonica. Next base: position 100,685,929 of record NC_047104.1, on the reverse strand, counting down.
ATATTTATACCGATACTTTTTCATATTTAAGCTTCATAGATCAAAAGGATCCAAAAGACCTAGGATAGAATTTCGCCAAACATTGTACGTGACAACAAAATACTTTATCACAATCAACATTTTTGTTTAAAAAATATCACTCAACACAACTTAAAACAAAATCTCCTGAGGTAGAGGGCTGACAAACGTGCACAGCAGTTACTGCGTGCGGGAGAGAAAAAAGCTTGAATATCAATCTTTTTACATGAGAATCATTCAATATCAATACCAGCACTGGTATCGATATTATCAATATTAGGATCGATCCGCCCACCTCTAGTATACCCTGCCTCTCACCCAATGACTGCTGGGAGACCCCCAGCATGACCTTTAAACTAGAATAAGCGGTATAGAAAATGACTGAATCACTTTGCTTTGTGAGCATAGTGACATATACTGTAGAACACCTGGTATGGTGTTTGTCATGTTCTATGTACTGAGTGTGACACACTCAAGTGGATGTGAAGGCCTGTAGTCAGGTCAATAAGACTTCTTTGGGCAATAACAATTTGTGTAATTTTACCTCTGTACACCACCATAATGGAATTAAAACGAAACGACCAAGATGTCAAATTTCAGTCAGTTTGCCAGAAGCCTTGGTCTGATCTACTATGTTGTAGGAAAATCCATCTATGTGCCACTCCATCATGAAGTTATGACTGGAACTGCAACATACCAATGTTGCAACATACAGTTTCTCCACTCATAAACACAAAAGCCTATCACTCCTTGAGAAATGTTTTAGTTGGTGGCTACCTTCACAAGTATCTTGTACAGTCACTCAGTTTTTACAACTGCTCCAGATTCACCATACATTTTGCATTTCTTAATGACATGAAGTCCAAGACATATTAAGTGACTTGTAAATGTTTCTTCCGTCCCACTTGTCTGAAATAAACTGGCTATAAAACTGATGATTCATGTTAACAAATGCTATGTCTAATTTGCCTTATGACTGATGGATAGTGAAAACAAAGGGACTATGTATAAAAACACCTGTAATTGTTATATTGTTGTTGTTAAACCCCTTGAAATAAAACTAAAACTATACACTACAAACATATCTTACTTTTTACTGAATTTTGCTGGTGTAGATGTAGCAGCTCCAGTCTGCGTTGTGTTATGACTCCGCCCATTCACTCCCCTCAGGATGCACACTCACTATCTCCAGCATGGGAGTCGGACTCTCTAGCCAGAAGGCTAAAACCAGGGCTCTGGCCGTGTGACCAGAGAATCCTTTTGAGCTGTTGGGAGTGAGGTTTATGAACTACATCTGCACAGCGACACCTGCTGGCCTCCGTTACACTCACCCCCCTAAACTCACTCCCATCCGGGTCACGGCACCAATGTAGTAGCTGCAGTCCTCGTTGTGTTATGACTCAGCCCATTCGCTTCCCTCGCAATGCAAACTCACGATCTCCGGCATGGGAGTCGGACTCTCTAACCAGAAGGCTAAAACCCAGGGCTTGTGACCAGAGAATCCTTTTGAGCTGTTGGGAGTGAGGTTTACAAACTACATCTGCACAGCGACACCTGCTGGCCTCCTTTACATAGACAAAATTACATCAAGTTTGTAGTTGTCCAAATACTTATGGACCTTGCTGTATTTAGGCTTAGAAATCTCGACTGCAAACGTGATGGCCTCTGTGCCTTTCTTTTGCCTTTTGTTTCTGAGCTGAATGTATCCTCGTTTCCTTCTGTACCCTTTGACACCCTTGCATCATTGACCACTTTCAAATAGCTAGTTCCCAGTTGGTGACTAGTATACTACAGTTCTTGAGGTTGGCAACTGTCTACCTTAAGTGCACTTGCCCTGATTTTGCTCTGAGTATAAAAGGTTTTTGCGGCTCCATTAGATATCCTGCCCAGAGGCAGAGGCCAGGCCCCTTCAGCAGTGCCTCTATCACTAATGCTGGACATTTTAGGCTTCTTGAACACCTGTGTCTAGAATTCTCTGCTGTCATCTCATTCTTGTGATGGATGTGAAGGCTGTAAGAGGTCCAGGAGTCACACTCATACATGAGAACTACAGCCTTACAAACCCTTTGTGCTGTTGAGTCAAATACAGACTAAAGACTCATCTTATTGTAATTTGTAATTACTTTAGGCATTCCATCACTGGTTTGCACTTCTTTTAGTCTCATCACCCATGTGGAAGGATTCAGTCTCATTCAGTTCTTAATTCTTGGTGGGTATGTGCGAAATGGACTCTCCTGTCAAAGAGCATGTTAGTGTTAAATGTCAAACTGACATTAAGATGAATTGGTCATTCAATTATTTTTCTTCCATGTTAAATGTTAAACTGACGTTAAGACAGATTGGTCATTCGATAGTTAATTTTGTTCTGTTTGAGCTCCTATCTGGTGGGGATGGAGTGACTATCTGCTGCAACTGGATGATGCAGATGTCCCAAATCAAATGGGCATATCCTTGCGAATGTGCTCTGGTGTAACTGAACATTACTCTCTGGATCATTGCTAGTCACTTTAATGAGCGTTGATGTTGAAAGATTCATGGTTATCTCAGCCACCAACATGTGCACAGTGCATTGGAACCTTTAGAAGTAAGGAACACATATTGCTGCATGATGGGCTCTTTATGGAGGAGTTGGGTCACCCCAACCCTTCTGGTTTGGGGTGACCTGGGGGAGATCTTTTGCTTCAGTGACTTATCTGGTATTAATACAATCACTGACTAACAGTCTGTTTTACTGGGACTCCCAATTTACAGCGTGTTGTCTTTTCAAATATCTCCATCAGTGCCAACACTGGAAGACATGCAGTTTAGCTCCCACTTTTACACAATCACAAACACGCATTCCAGACTCTGAATTCAGGAAGTATGTTGGTGCCAGTCAGACAACTCCTTTATTCTCTCAAAAGTAACAGGTACTGCTGATTAGATTTAGTAACTGAATAAAAAATTAAAGCAACAGCTTGTGTTGTATGTACAATGTAGTGCACAATTCAATGAATCACACAGTGGTGGGTCATCAGGACCAATCAGGCCTTCTGTGCTGGACTAAACATTGTCCGGGTGAAAACATTTATTTTCATTCATGTTACATGCATTTTACAAAAATTGTTCCAATCATTCATTTATTATTGACATCTATGTATTTATAGTCATGAAATATATTCCACGTGCACATTGTTGTGCTCTTTCCAGACAGCACAAATAAAGGAAACTGTCTTGTCCAATCAAATTTCTCCCTGCTGTCTCTGGGTGAAAAATCTTCTGTGAGGCCTTCAGAATATCAGTGATTCCCTCTACTGTTTAAACAAATGTGGGTGGTGGTGTGACTTGTCATGTTCTTTAACCAATCAGATTCGCTGTTGGGCATGTTCTTATAGGCAGTATGGAAAATGAAAGAGGAAAAACACTCCCAGTGATCCTTCCATTTACTTTGACTTCTATTTCATTGCACACAGGCAGTATAAACCAAAGATATTTCATGTTTTGTGTGGTCAACTTCATTTCATTTAATGTCCATCTATTCCTGCATTTCAGGGCTGCGACACGTTCCAAAAAATGTTGGGATGCTAAAGCATTTATCACTTTGTAATGTCATTCCTTCTCACAACACTGAAAAGACTTTTTGGCATTCAGGATACCAGTGATGAAGTGTTTGAGGTATTTTGTCCCATTCTTTCTGCAAACACATCTTAAGGTGTGTAACAGCATGAGCTCGTCATTGTCGCATTTTTCATTTCAGAGATGTTGATGCCACTTCTGCATAAAGTTAACATAAGGCTTCTTTTGAGCATAGTGAAGTTTTAAGTGGCATTTGTGAATATAACTATACTATAGTGCTTGACAAAGGTTTCCCAAAGTAGTCTCTTTCCCATGTAGATATATCAGCTACTGATGACTGACAGTTCTTGATGCAGTGCCATCTGAGGGATCAGAGATCACTAGTACACCCTTGTCTTTCATGCACTGAAATTGCTCCAGATTCCTTGAATTGTTTACTGATATTGTGCACTGCAGAGGGAGAAATACGTGTATCTCTTCCCATCTTTCTTTGAGGAACACTGTTTTAAACAATTCAATAATTCTCACATTTATTGATAAATGGGAGATCCCTGCCCATCTTTGCTTCTTAAACACTAAGCATTTCATAAATATTGCTTTTGTACCAAATCATGACTAAAATCACTTGTTCACATTACTTGAGTGAAATTCATTTATTTATTTTCTAAACCCACTTATTCAAATTAAGAGTACGAGTGTGAATGTTTTTCTTTGTTTTTAACCTCATTACTAGCACTAAATTGCCCCATCCCAACTTTTTTGAAGTGTTGTGAGATGTAGGAACGGATCTTTATTAACAAATGAAATAAAGCTGACCACACAAAAAATGAAGTATCTTGGGGTCATACTGTCTGCAATGCAACATGAGTCAAAGTACATGCAAAAATACAGTAGTGTTCAGAATAATAATAGTGCTATGTGACTAAAAAGATTAATCCAGGTTTTGAATGTATTTCTTATTGTTACATGAGAAACAAGGTACCGGTAGATTCAACATTCTCACAAATCCAACAAGACCAAGCATTCATGATATGCACACTCTTAAGGCTATGAAATTGGGCTATTAGTAAAAAAAAGTAGAAAAGGGGGTGTTCACAATAATAGTAGTGTGGCATTCAGTCAGTGAGTTTGTCAATTTTGTGGAACAAACAGGTGTGAATCAGGTGTCCCCTATTTAAGGATGAAGCCAGCACCTGTTGAACATGCTTTTCTCTTTGAAAGCCTGAGGTAAATGGGACTTCAAGACATTGTTCAGAAGAACAGCATAGTTTGATTAAAAGGTTGATTGGAGAGGGGAAAACTTATACGCAGGTGTAAAAAATTATAGGCTGTTGATCTACAATGATCTCAGATGTGTGGAAGAAAATGGAAAACAACCATCAAAATGGATAGAAGAATAACCAGAATGGCAAAGGCTCACCCATTGATCAGCTCCAGGATGATCAAAGACAGTCTGGAGTTACCTGTAAGTGCTGTGACAGTTAGAAGACGCCTGTGTGAAGCTAATTTATTTGCAAGAATCCCCGCAAAGTCCCTCTGTTAAATAAAAGACATGTGCAGAAGAGGTTACAATTTGCCAAAGAACACATCAACTGGCCTAAAGAGAAATGGAGGAATATTTTGTGGACTGATGAGAGTAAAATTGTTCTTTTTGGGTCCAAGGGCCGCAGACAGTTTGTGAGACGACCCCGAAACTCTGAATTCAAGCCACAGTTCACAGTGAAGACAGTGAAGCATGGTGGTGCAAGCATCATGATATGGGCATGTTTCTCCTACTTTGGAGTTGGGCCTATATATCGCATACCAGGTATCATGGATCAGTTTGGATATGTCAAAATACTTGAAGAGGTTATGTTGCCTTATGCTGAAGAGAACATGCCCTTGAAATGGGTGTTTTAACAAGACAATGACCCCAAGCACACTAGTAAACAAGCAAAATCTTGGTTCCAAACTAACAAAATTAATGCCTCACAGATGTGAATAAATCATGAAAAACTGTGGTTATACAACTAAATACTAGTTTAGTGATTCACAGGATTGCTAAAAAAGCAGTTTGAACATAACAGTTTTGAGTTTGTAGCGTCAACAGCAGATGCTACTATTATTGTGAACACCCCCTTTTCTACTTTTTTTACTAATAGCTCAATTTCATAGCCTTAAGAGTGTGCATATCATGAATACTTGGTCTTGTTGGATTTGTGAGAATCTACTGAATCTACTGGTACCTTGTTTCCCATGTAACAATAAGAAATATACTCAAAACCTGGATTAATCTTTTTAGTCACATAGCACTCCTATTCTGAACACTACTGTAACTGCAGGGGGCATGTGTGAGGTTCCCATTTTCCATGCCAGCCTAACTTTTTTTAGCTAACTGAAATAAGGATAACACATAATGTCGTCTTTAAGTTGATACCCAAATTAATTTAAACTCTTTCTTGGCATTTTGATTTTAGTGTTTTTGAATTTGCTTTTTTGCCAGGTTTTTGCTTAACTTTGTTTTTCAATGGATAATGACTGAAGGAGGAGAAGAAATGGATTTACTGGGCAGCTGTGGATGAACCATCTATGGTCTTGAACATTTTTTTTTTTTTTTTAAAGAAAAGCTGATGAATTTTGTCTACACGTCATGGTCAGCTTTGGTAAATTTATTTTTTGTGTTCCTACCAAGAGGTACACTCCAATGGTCCAAAATGAGACACACCCGAAAGAAAACGTTGCAGTTCCTTGACTGGATCAATCAACTCAATCAATCAACTTTTTTCTTGTATAGCGCCAAATCACAACAAACAGTTGCCCCAAGGCGCTCCACATTGCAAGGCAAGGCCATACAATAATTATGAAACACAGTCTACGTCTAAAGCAACATAACCAAGGGATGGTCCAGGGTCACCCGATCCAGCCCTAACTATAAGCCTTAGCGAAAAGGAAAGTTTTAAGCCTAATCTTAAAAGTAGAGAGGGTATCTGTCTCCCTGATCTGAATTGGGAGCTGGTTCCACAGGAGAGGAGCCTGAAAGCTGAAGGCTCTGCCTCCCATTCTACTCTTACAAACCCTAGGAACTACAAGTAAGCCCGCAGTCTGAGAGCGAAGCGCTCTAATGGGGTAATATGGTACTACGAGGTCCCTAAGATAAGATGGGACCTGATTATTCAAAACCTTATAAGTAAGAAGAAGAATTTTAAATTCTATTCTAGCATTAACAGGAAGCCAATGAAGGGAGGCCAACACGGGTGAGATATGCTCTCTCCTGCTAGTCCCCGTCAGTACTCTAGCTGCAGCATTCTGAACCAACTGAAGGCTTTTTAGGGAACTTTTAGGACAACCTGATAATAATGAATTACAATAGTCCAGCCTAGAGGAAATAAATGCATGAATTAGTTTTTCAGCATCACTCTGAGACAAGACCTTTCTGATTTTAGAGATATTGCGTAAATGCAAAAAGGCAGTCCTACATATTTGTTTAATATGCACTTTGAATGACATATCCTGATCAAAAATAACTCCAAGATTTCTCACAGTATTACTAGAGATCAGGGAAATGCCATCCAGAGTAACGATCTGGTTAGACACCATGCTTCTAAGATTTGTGGGGCCAAGTACAATAACTTCAGTTTTATCTGAGTTTAAAAGCAGGAAATTAGAGGTCATCCATGTCTTTATGTCTGTAAGACAATCCTGCAGTTTAGCTAATTGGTGTGTATCCTCTGGCTTCATGGATAGATAAAGCTGGGTATCATCTGCGTAACAATGAAAATTTAAGCAATACCGTCTAATAATACTGCCCAAGGGAAGCATGTATAAAGTGAATAAAATTGGTCCTAGCACAGAACCTTGTGGAACTCCATAATTAACTTTAGTCTGTGAGAAGATTCCCCATTTACATGAACAAACTGTAATCTATTAGACAAATATGATTCAAACCACCGCAGCGCAATGCCTTTAATACCTATGACATGCTCTAATCTCTGTAATAAAATTTTATGGTCAACAGTATCAAAAGCAGCACTGAGGTCCAACAGAACAAGCACAGAGATAAGTCCACTGTCCGAAGCCATAAGAAGATCATTTGTAACCTTCACTAATGCTGTTTCTGTACTATGATGAATTCTAAAACCTGACTGAAACTCTTCAAATAGACCATTCCTCTGCAGGTGATCAGTTAGCTGTTTTACAACTACCCTCTCAAGAATCTTTGAGAGAAAAGGAAGGTTGGAGATTGGCCTATAATTAGCTAAGATAGCTGGGTCAAGTGATGGCTTTTTAAGTAATGGTTTAATTACTGCCACCTTAAAGGCCTGTGGTACATAACCAACTAACAAAGATAGATTGATCATATTTAAGATTGAAGCATTAAATAATGGTAGGACTTCCTTGAGCAGCCTGGCAGGAATGGGGTCTAATAAGCATGTTGATGGTTTGGATGAAGTAACTAATGAAAATAACTCAGACAGAACAATCGGAGAGAAAGAGTCTAACCAAATACCGGCATCACTGAAAGCAGCCAAAGATAACAATACATCTTTGGGATGGTTATGAGTAATTTTTTCTCTAATAGTCAAAATTTTGTTAGCAAAGAAAGTCATGAAGTCATTACTAGTTAAAGTTAATGGAATACTCAGCTCAATAGAGCTCTGACTCTTTGTCAGCCTGGCTACAGTGCTGAAAAGAAACCTGGGGTTGTTCTTATTTTCTTCAATTAGTGATGAGTAGAAAGATGTCCTAGCTTCACGAAGGGCTTTCTTATAGAGCAACAAACTCTTTTTCCAGGCTAAGTGAAGATCTTCTAAATTAGTGAGACGCCATTTCCTCTCCAACTTACGGGTTATCAGCTTTAAGCTACGAGTTTGTGAGTTATACCACAGAGTCAGACACTTCTGATTTAAAGCTCTCTTTTTCAGAGGAGCTACAGCATCCAAAGTTGTCTTCAATGAGGATGTAAAACTATTGACAAGATACTCTAACTCCCTTACAGAGTTTACGTAGCTACTCTGCTCTGTGTTGGTATATGACATTAGAGAACATAAAGAAGGAATCATATCCTTAAACCTAGTTACAGCGCTTTCTGAAAGACTTCTAGTGTAATGAAACTTATTCCCCACTGCAGGGTAGTCCATCAGGGTAAATGTAAATGTTATTAAAAAATGATCAGACAAAAGGGAGTTTTCAGGGAATACTGTTAAGTCTTCTATTTCCATACCATAAGTCAGAACAAGATCTAAAATATGATTAAAGTGGTGGGTGGACTCATTTACTTTTTGAGCAAAGCCGATAGAGTCTAATAATAGATTAAATGCAGTGTTGAGGCTGTCATTCTCAGCATCTGTGTGGATGTTAAAATCGCCCACTATAATTATCTTATCTGAGCTAAGCACTAAGTCAGACAAAAGGTCTGAAAATTCACAGAGAAACTCACAGTAACGACCAGGTGGACGATAGATAATAACAAATAAAACTGTTTTTTGGGACTTCCAATTTGGATGGACAAGACTAAGAGACAAGCTTTCAAATGAATTAAAGCTCTGTCTAGGTTTTTGATTAATTAATAAGCTGGAATGGAAGATTGCTGCTAATCCTCCGCCCCGGCCCGTGCTACGAGCATTCTGACAGTTAGTGTGACTCGGGGGTGTTGACTCATTTAAACTAACATATTCATCCTGCTGTAACCAAGTTTCTGTTAGGCAGAATAAATCAATACGTTGATCAATTATTATATCATTTACCAACAGGGACTTAGAAGAAAGAGACCTAATGTTTAATAGACCACATTTAACTGTTTTAGTCTGTGGTGCAGTTGAAGGTGCTATATTATTTTTTCTTTTTGAATTTTTATGCTTAAATAGATTTTTGCTAGTTATTGGTGGTCTGGGAGCAGGCACCGTCTCTACGGGGATGGGGTAATAGGGGGATGGCAGGGGGAGAGAAGCTGCAGAGAGGTGTATAAGACCACAGCTCTGCCTCCTGGTCCCAACGCTAGACAGTCACAGTTTGGAGGATCCCAAAAAATTGGCCAGATTTCTAGAAATGAGAGCTACTCCCTCTAAAGTGGGATGGATGCCGTCTCTCCTAATAAGACCAGGTTTTCCCCAGAAGCTTTGCCAATTATCAATGAAGCCCACCTCATTTTTTGGACACCACTCAGACAGCCAGCAATTCAAGGAGAACATGCGGCTAAACATGTCACTCCCGGTCTGATTGGGGAGGGGCCCAGAGAAAACAACAGAGTCCGACATTGTTTTTGCAAAGTTACACACCGATTCAATGTTAATTTTAGTGACCTCCGATTGGCGTAACCAAGTGTCATTACTGCCGACGTGAATTACAATCTTACCAAATTTACGCTTAGCCTTAGCCAGCAATTTCAAATGTCCTTCGATGTCGCCTGCTCTGGTCCCCGGAAGACAATTGACAATGGTTGCTGGTGTCGCTAACTTCACATTTCTCAAAACAGAGTCGCCAATAACCAGAGTTTGATCCTCGGCGAGTGTATCGTCGAGTGGGGAAAAACGGTTAGAGATGTGAACGGGTTGACGGTGTACACGGGGCTTCTGTTTAGGGCTACGCTTCCTCCTCACAGTCACCCAGTCAGCCTGCCTTCCCGACTGCACGGGGTCTGCCAGGGGGGAACTAACGGCGGCTAAGCTACCTTGGTCCGCACCGACTACAGGGGCCTGGCTAGCTGTAGAATTTTCCACGGTGCGGAGCCGAGCCTCCAATTCGCCCAGCCTGGCCTCCAAAGCTACGAATAAGCTGCACTTATTACAAGTACCGTTACTGCTAAAAGAGGCCGAGGATGCTTGAAGTTAGCTCCAAAAAGAGCAGGTATCCATAGAAGCCCATGTTAAAATATCCAACTTTAGAGCAGAAATAAGCATGTTTATAGCCTGGTGCCAAAGAACAAAAAAAAAATTGTTTTGGTCTCGATAGCTAGATTCCCCTTTCATAACAACGGCACAGGGGGTCATTTTTTTCCTAACTCTTCAGTTCAAGACATTTTAAGCCATAAAGATATTCATAATTAGGGGCACGCCACTTTGACTCACATCTCGCTTGTCCATACCCACTCTGCACAGCACCGTCTCCTAAAAGAGCCATGCTACTCTTATAACATTTGGTAATGAGGGAAGTCTGGAATATATGTGATTTTTCATCATGCGACACTGCGTTTCCTTGAGGATAGCTATGAAGGCCAAGGTGTAAAATGCACGGCCCACCACTGCAATCACATGTGGTAATAAGCCAATTCAGCCTCTCAGTATGCGTGGTGTATGCTGGGCCAGGTCAAAGTTCACGACTACCTAAAACACACGACAAGGGCAGACAGCAACATAAATACTGAAGATTTTGACCTCTGGAAAGTCAATGTTTTGAAAGAATTCTGCAAAAAACAGGGCTACAAAATAGGTGGAGAGAACTTGTGGCCCTATCTTATGCACTACAAAACACCCCCGTAGTACTAACCAAAGAAGACGAACAGGAGGCCGTTCAGAAATACTACAAGTCTTTACTGATGTTTGAAGTTGATGGTTGTCAAATTTGCTGTGTCCACTTTTGCAACCCACGCATACTGTTGTGACAACCATCCACTGAACAATGTGGACCTGGCATGATGCTTTAGCACCGCTTAAAAATTTTAATTTAACTTTAAGGGCAAGATATAAATAGATCACACACTACTAGAGTAACGTGGCTTTGTTTACTAAAGTGGGTAACCGTGAACTTTGACCAGAATATTTGAGTTCACAACACATACGTGCTGATAATGCTGATTTGGCTTACTGTTGGAAATATTTTTTTTCTAGTTTGATTATGACAGACTTTTATCATAAAAATCTGACAAAAGTTTAAAAATGTGGTGAAACAACTGCTTTTTTGCAAAGCTTAGATTATCAATGCAATGACCTTACAGATGAAAGATTAATTTTCATGTCTGCAAGCCTAAAAGAGGTTAAAAATAAATTACAGTTACAGTGCAACAGATCCCCCCCCCAGCTCTGCTGAAATAAACTGTCTGTAATGATTTTCCTAATGATCACTACAGCGGTATTTCTTTGCAGGAACACTTAGCAGACCTGCATCGTGCTGAACTAACATGAACTATGAGGAGAATCCAACCTGGGAAAAACCCTGTGTGACTTGTCACCTTATTAAAGGAATATGAAACGTACATTGTGCGTATCTCAGCTTTCATGTAATAACCTCTGTGTACAAGAGGTTTCACTAAAGAAAGTACACATTCATTCTGTACAATTTTACATTCACTACACTGTTCACACAGCTGATGAAACTGTCACCGTCTTCACTTCTCTAATGCTTTGGAACGTCAGTGAATATTCGTAGTCCGTGCATTTGTTGAATCTCTTCTTTGAGTGCCTGTGGAGAAGAAAAATGCGGCAGTTATTGAGTAACACTAAGCAAAACAAGAAATATCTTTCAGACCAATGTCCTGATGATCTTTGCTACACTTTTTCAGCAAGATGCTTTCCATTTCCTAGCAGACAGATTTGGAAAACAAGCATGGAAATAAGTATCTGACCATCAGATCCAGGGAAATCATTCAATCCAGATCACTGCATATTATCTTAACTTCACATAGATTATCGCTTGACATAAGAGGATGTGAGAATCAGGCACATGACAGGAGACAGAGATCACAAAGTTCAACCCTGCAGTTCCTTACAAAGTGTAAGATATTCCAAGTCAATTGTTTTATGTATAATATGTGTGATGATAATAATTCTTTTCATGATCACTTAAACTGTTATTTTTACCAACTCATTTTGTCTATAAAATGCCAGAAAATAGAAATAAAATTGTTGTAATTTTCCAAAGCCCAAGGCAACGTTGTCAAGTGTCCTGTTTTGTCTGCTTCAGTCTAAAACTCAAACATGTCCATTTTACATTGCTTTAAAAGAGAGGAAAGGAACATATCCTCACTCCGGAGAGGTCGGGACCAAATTCTGGCATTTTTTCCATTATAAACCAGACTTAATTATTTGACCACAATATAAGGAAATTATTTTTCTGTCAAATAACTTACCAGTAAAATTACTAATCAAAGCACAAACATACAAGTGTAAGAGTCAGACATTTAATGACAAAAAGTTGTAGTACAGCCTGTATAATTTAAGCTTACTACACTGTGACACATGCAGTACACTGGGCTAAATGTTATATTACCTGATTGACTAACTGGTGTTGCTGAATGGTCCTTTTACCTTTGAACTCACTTGACTCTATGTGGATTTCATACATGGCACCACAGCCACCTAAAGCAGAACAGCATTACAAAAAAACAACAACAAAAAAACATTATCACTACACAAAGCCATCTAATCTTTGTGCAAAAACAAGTTTGAGTGTCCTACATCACATGGAACCTGGGTTTCATATATGTCTGAAATGCACATGGAACCTGGGTTTCATATATGTCTGAAATGAGATTCAGTTTAGGGCATGTTTTCTTGAGATGACAACTATCTCAGTAGGTCAGAAGATATAGGGGCATGAAGTTCACATCAATTTATTCTTGATTTAGCTTGAGGTTATCCTTGATTCCACTGACTATATCAGCAATTGTAAAGCGTTCCTTTAAGGTCCCATAAAAAACAGTTTGTCATCCCCACCCATATGCTGAAATAAGGCCCACATTAATTTTTATTTTTAATTGTTTATTTTGGCCAATTTCATTGACAGCAGTACAGCTGGTGCAAGAACGGGCACATGAGGAACTGATATTTTAATTTCCTCACTTGGTATGCAGGTGCTGTATGTGTCGTTTTTCAGGTTTGAAATGATGTTGGCAGCACGGTGCCTTAGTGGTTAGCACTGTTGCCTCACAGCAAGAAGGTTATGGGATCAAGTGCCACCTGTGGCCTTTCTGTGTGAAGTTTGCATGTTCTTGCTGTGTTTGCGTGGCTTCCTCACACATCTAAAGACATGCAGGTTAGGTGAACTGGAAACTTTAAAAATTGTCAAGTCTCCCTTGTAAAAGGGATCTCGATCTCAACGGGACTAACCTGGTTAAATAAAGGTTGCATTAAAATTGAAACATTGTAAGTACCTATTTCTAAGAAAGAAAAATCCACCCTCCCTCATCACTTTTTTTTCTGATGTCAAGGATGATAAACTAATGTTTGTTCTGTTTTTTTTTTTTGTTTTTTTTTTTTGTTTTTTTTTTTAAATGGGGCCTAAGACAAACGTACCTCCCACCTGTTGCTTTTATGCCACTTTCACACCGGGCGCGATCAGACGCTACAAATTTGCGGGGTCGCGTGGCGACGGAAGCGCCTCCTTCGCCCGGTGTGTCGCTCTGCTTGGGTGGACTTTCGCTGCGAAAATTCGCTCCAATGCGTCATCAAATAGAAGGAGCTTCCATTCCGCTCGGTGTCAAGTCATCATGGCGGACCTTGATCACACGGAGCGAGTTGTTGTGAAAAGCTCCCAATACAGAGAGTATCATTATTTGCTGCAGGAGCTGCGTCTGGATGACGGCCGCATTCAGTGGTCCTTCCACCTCTGCGGGACCCAGTTTGAGGACCTCCTGTCCCGTTCACGCGCGCACATGTAAACAATTAAAAAAAAAAAGAAACTCCGCTGCTTGCTGCAGCTGGCTCTTCCCCCCAAAAAACTCTGTCATAATTATGTTTAGAAACCAGTCACCATTTGTTTTATTATACATCTGTGTAGTTAATAAGTAAAATATTCTCCACAGACGATTCACTGGCGCACGCACGTAAAGGAAAAAAAAAAATAAGAAAGAAAGAAACTCTGCTGCTTGCTGCAGGGCTGCTCCTCGCTCTTTCCCAAAAAAACTCTGTCATAATTGTGTTTAGAAACCAGTCACCATTTGCTTTATTATACATCTGTGTAGTTAATAAGTAAAATAATCTCCACGGACGATTCACGTAAAATAAAAAGAGAAAGAAACTCCGCTCCCCGCTGCTGTGTTGCTGCTGCTCACTCCAAAAACTCCGTCATGATTGTGAAATAAAGGACAAAAGAGACATAAGTCCTGCTCACAGGCTGCTACCAGAGACAGGACATGTTCACATCTTCAGTCAAACTCCAGACATCTCCACATCACTACATATTCAGTCCCTGATTGGTCATCGTGGCGCGAAGAGACGAAAAAGTTCAGATTTTCCAACTTGGGGAGGAGGGCAACGCGATGTGATGCGACGCAATATCGCGCCACAAATGCGCAAAACGCTCAAAATCGCTTCACTTGCATCCATCGCGTCGCGCTGCGCGGTTTGGCGCCAAAACGCGTCCTTACATAGGATTACATGGCAACCTGTGGCTGCAGTCGCTCGTGTCGTGCCCGGTGTGAATGCGGCATTAGGGTTCATTGTTCTGTAAAATATAGCAAAACAGTAGCCTATCCCAGGACTGAAAATTCTTCTATTTTTTCCTAAATGGCCTGTACCAAAGCAAGACCCAACTAAGTTTTTAACTGATCCTTTAATTGTTCATTTTCCTGGTATTTTTATTATTATTATTATTTGTACTGACTTAAATAGTACAAATCCCAGTCATGTTCAGCATTTCCTTTTTTTTCTCTCTCCATGTGTAAAATGCAGACATGACAATCATCATAACCATAGATAATCAACAATATTTTGTAACTAGAGAAAGTGTGATTTCAAAACGTCATTTCCGCCATAAATACAGATTAATAGATTTTTCCTATTACATCATCACGTGACCTAGTTAGACGAATCAGAAGCGCTGCATCCAAATAGAACTGCTCCGTAATTTAAAAACACACTCCGACCTTCACGGACTTTGTTGGATCCGGTGAAACAGACACGAGCCTTGAAAGAACTGACAGATGCAGTCGTACCTGAAATGTCCACAACTTTGAGGGACGAAGCTAAAGGAAACTTCTCCTTGAGTTTGTTTGTGATGCGGAGCTCCCCGTCTGTCTTCGTGCACAGTCTCTGCTGTGCACACAAGACAACCTGGGGACACAAAACGATCACACACACACACCGCCCCGACAACAAACTAATGCAACACAGCATTTACATCGTCTTACTGTGTTACTGCGAAGAATCCGAAACGCTGGAATCATAGTGACGAAGATGTGGTTACGTAAAAAATGTCACTTTTGACCGGAGACGAGTCATACTCAGGTTCTTCTTCCTTGCTCCGTCATACAGGTGGTGGCAAACAGGCTTTGGACGCATTACCGCCACCTACTGTATTGGAATGTGGGCCAGAATCAACCAGAAAGAACAAATTGGAGGATTTCAACCATTTTTCAATCACATTAGCTGCCTGTTGAATTTTTCTCATAACATGCGTAACATTCCTTCCCCTTTTCCACGAGAGAGAGACCCGTGACAGCCTGTAAAACTTTTATACAACTGTCTGGATGCTGCACGTTGCATGGGACATTATAGACATGCAACCTGACAGAAGCCCTCATTCTACACATTTCAGTTAGCAATCTAGAATTTTGCTGTATTTCATTAGTATGGTTAACCCTTTCATGCATGAATTATGAGAACCTCATTCAAGAATTTTTTTCCAAGGTGTTTTTATTTCTCTTTAGGCATGAAATTAACTGTGCAATTGTAATTTTTCTTGTGTACATATTTTTCACAGAGTTACAAACATGTCCACTCAGCTGGACACCATGCGTTTGATCTTTGATCCACAGAAATTTGTATTCAACAAAACAGTAACAGAAATGATATATTGTGTGAAAACTATGAACAATCATTAATTTACATCATAATAACAAACACCAAATGATTTACCCCCAAAAATTTAACATCAGACCAGCTTTATCAAGGACAGCAAAGTTTGTACATGTATTGCAGTTGAAATATAGCCCATGATGCATGGCATCCAATTTAATGGACATGTGATTAATTGCAAATTTCTCCCAATACAAAATAAACATCTGCAAATTTTAACAGTTATATTAATTCTTAGATGTTACTTGATGCTAGCATATATGATGATACTTGATGCTAACTTAGATGATACTTGATGCTAGCTGTTAGAGGTGGGCGATACCGGGAATTTTGGTATTGATCCGATACCAAGTAAATACAGGCCCAGTAGCACCGATATCCATACTGATACCTTTTCATATTTAAGCTTCATAGATCCAAAGGATCCAAAAGACCTAGGATAGAATTTTGCCATACATTATACATGACAACAAAATACTTTATTATCGCAATCAACATTTTTGTTTAAAAAAATATCACTCAACACAACTTAAAATCTCCTGAGGTAGAGGTCTGACAAACCACAATACAAGGGTGCACTGCTCCGTGTTGTGTGACACAGCGCAGCACTGCTCTTACAGACAGAGAGCAGACTTTGATGAATCTGTGTGCGTGCGGGAGAGAAAAAAAGCTTGAGTATCGATCTTTTTACACAAGGATCGCTCAATATCAATACCAGCATTGGTATTGATATTATCAATATTAGGATTGATCCGCCCACCTCTACTAGCCCACCTCCCACCCACCTCTACTACCAAACATGTTTGGTAGTGGGCATCATTTGGGACAGCTCCTGGACATGATGGAGAGGGAACTACAAAAATGTAAACATTGGTTTGATTTAAATAAGTTATTGCTTCATTTGGGTAAAACCAAGTGTATTATATTTGGAAATAAGCCCAGGAACTTAAGTAGAAATTTATTATTGAATGATGTCGAAACTGAAATGGTAACTGAAACTAAGTTTCTTGGTGTTTTTATCAATGACAAACTAAGCTGGAAAACTCATATAAATTATGTTAAATCCAAAATCTCAAACGTCATTGCGATTTTGTACAAAGTACAAAACTTTCTCCCCCAGCATTCGTTGGTTATGTTGTACGAGGTCTGTCCATAAAGTATAGGTCCTTTTTATTTTTTTCAAAAACTATATGGATTTCATTCATATGTTTTTACGTCAGACATGCTTGAACCCTCGTGCGCATGCGTGAGTTTTTCCATGCCTGTCGGTGACGTCATTCGCCTGTGAGCACTCCTTGTGGGAGGAGTCGTCCAGCCCCTCGTCGGAATTCCTTTGTCTGAGAAGTTGCTGAGAGACTGGCGCTTTGTTTGATCAAAATTTTTTTCTAAACCTGTGAGACACATCGAAGTGGACATGGTTCGAAAAATTAAGCTGGTTTTCAGTGAAAATTTTAACAGCTGATGAGAGATTTTGAGGTGATTCTGTCGCTTTAAGGACTTTTCACGGTGCGAGACGTCGCGCAGCACTCTCAGGCGGCGTCATCAGCCTGTTTCAAGCTTAAAACCTCCACATTTCAGGCTCTGTTGATCCAGGACGTCGTGAGAGAACAGAGATGTTTCAGAAGAAGTCGGTTTCAGCATTTTATCCGGATATTCCACTGTTAAAGGAGATTTTTTTAATGAAAGACGTGCGGGCGGATTGCAGCGTCGGCTCGCAGCCGCCGCGACGCTCCATCACAGGAAAAACACCTCTGCTGGAAGCCTTAAGGACAAGTTGGAACATCTCCAGCTGATAAACAATTTCTCATATACTCACTCCACTGAAAGCCATCAAAAGCCAACTGGATTTTAACAAATGGTTATCAACACGGAGGTGTTTTTCCTGTGCCGCCGCACCGCGTCAGCTGCGTCCCGACGCGTGGACCCGTCCGCACGTCTTTCATTAAAAAAATCTCCTTTAACAGGGGAATATCTGGATAAAATGCTGAAACCGACTTCTTCTGAAACGTCTCTGTTCTCTCACGACGTCCTGGATCAACAGAGCCTGAAATGTGGAGGTTTTAAGCTTGAAACAGGCTGATGACGCTGCCTGAGAGCGCTGCGCGACGTCTCGCACCGTGAAAAGTCCTTAAAGCGACAGAATCACCTCAAAATCTCTCATCAGCTGTTAAAATTTTCACTGAAAACCAGCTTAATTTTTCGAACCATGTCCACTTCGATGTGTCTCACAGGTTTAGAAAAACGTTTGATCAAACAAAGCGCCAGTCTCTCAGCAACTTCTCAGACAAGGAATTCCGACGAGGCGCTGGACGACTCCTCCCACAAGGAGTGCTCACAGGCGAATGACGTCACCGACAGGCGTGGAAAAACTCACGCATGCGCACGAGGGTGCAAGCATGTATGACGTAAAAACATATGAATGAAATCCATATAGTTTTTGAAAAAAATAAAAAGGACCTATACTTTATGGACAGCCCTCGTATCATTCTTTGCTTGTTCCATATATGACTTACTGCATTGAGGTATGAGGAAATACATATAAAACACATATAAATCAATATTTCTGTTACAAAAGAAAGCTGTAAGAGTTATAAGTAAAAAACTATATCGGGAGCCAACAAATCCACTGTTTGCTTGTTTGCACATTTTGAAATGTTGGGACTTGGTTGATTATTTCATGATACAGTTGATGTATAAAGTTAATAATGAACTATTGCCTCAACATGTCCAGGGATTGTTTAGACTGAGGGATTCCTGTTATCTGAAAGGAAATTCAGTATTTGACTGCTTAAAGTATCTTACAACTATAAAAAGTCAGTTATCTGTTAAAGGGGTTAAAATCTGTAATGACTGCCCTGATAGTATTAAATTATCTGGTACTTTGGCTGGCCTGAAAAAATCTTGTAAAAATAACAAAATTGCTTGTTTTCGTTCTGTTCTTCTGTTTAATCTGTGCATCATACTGTTAATCTTTCTGCTATGTTTGGATGGTTGGCGTATTAATCTACAAAACCTTTGCTCGTCTTCGTCTTTTTCCTTGTTGTACTTGTTGTTATGAGTGCATATATATGTATGTGTATGTGGCAACTCGTGATAGGGGTGGGCATTCATAAGCCATTGCTTCAGCCCACACCCTTTTGGCTGCACACAACTGGGAAATTGTTTTTTTTTTAAATTGTCTGAGGTTTTGTTTGCTTTTGTTTTTCTTTGTTTGGTCTTGGGAGAGATTTCTTTAAGTTTTTGTGTGCGTGTGCCAAATAAAAATTAAAAAATAAAATAAAATTATATAAAATTTACAAGATATTCCTTGAGCATTCAGCATTTCTGGCTTCCTGTTGGCCATCTTGGTTTTGCATTAAAAATGCACTTACCATCACTTGCCATTAGGTGGCAATGTATGGGATGGTGCGCAAGTGTTAACTGTGTTTGCTGATATGCAACTATAACAACAAAACCCATGCATATACAAAAGAACAGCTTTTGAATAGCTGTCCACTGTAGTGACCACTATGTATGAAAGGGTTAAAACATATGGTCACCCCACTGAGTCTGGTTTGCTTGAGGTTTCTTCCTATAATCAAAAAATGCCTGAAAGAGTTCTTCCTTCCCACCATCATCAGTGCACTTGCTCATGCGGTGGGTAAGGCTTAAACCTTGCTCATGTGTCAGATCTTGAGGTGACCTATGTTGTGGTTTGGCAATTGGCACTGTGGGTGAAATTGAATTGATTTGAATAGAATTTGGTGTAAATTCTAAGAAAGCAGTAGGTTGCGAGGCACATGTTGGTCCACTGTCTCAATGACAATATGAAATCAGAAATAGAGTCAGTCATACATTAAAGTGTCCCACAATGGATTGATGCTGCAGTTTTGACAAGGATCACATGACCTCATATTGTTTCAGCCGGTAATTTCACTGTTCCACATCAATCTCAGTAACAACAGGCTAATGGGACAGCTAAGGCCATGTGGCTTTAAGTACAACAAGCTTTCAAAACTCACATGGACACTTTCATGGCAGGAAGAGGCCTAAATAAAATGCTTATCTGTCTCTGCAGGCTGTGGGCTGTGTTCTCTCAGTGCCTTTGACTCCACGCCGAAGCTTTGTTTTTGTACAAGAGTTATGGGCACAACACAAAGCTGACCTGTCAAGAAGATCTCAGAGGTAATCCTACAGTGTTTTTTATCATTTAGTTTGGTGACGTCAGTGCCCTTTAAAAACATGCTGTTACTGCAGCGGGTGCACTCCCAGACATGGACACAACCACTTTGCCTGTACTCACTTTGATGCTTCTCTTACTCAGCAGAAGTTATTCTGCTGAGGAACATGCAGAGGGTCTACCCTGCCCAGAATATCAGCAAGGATTGGATGACTCTTGTTATGAATTTGTTGGTCTGCAGCGACCCTTTCTCAGTGCCCAGGGCTGGTGTGAGAAAGGTGGAGGGCACCTTGCTTTTATCCTGAATGATGAAACGCAGCAGTTTCTTCAGAGGCACTTGAAGCCAGAGATGGACTGGTGGCTCGGGTTGGCGCCCGCCTCTCCAAATCTCACACTCGACTCTGCTACTGATGGTGAGAGGGTCTGCAAACAACAGACTTTAAACAGATTTAATGTATATTTAATGTCTGTCGAGGCTGGTTTCTGCTGGAGAAGTTCTATAATAGATCAGTAAATCTCTTAATGGTCTTTCCATTGCTAAAACCTTTTGCATGAAGAAAAAGAGAGAGCAATTTCTGTGTGTGTGTGTGTGTGTGTGTGTGTGTGTGTGTGTGTGTGTGTGTGTGTGTGTGTGTGTGTGTGTGTGTGTGTGCCTCAGTGGGTGAATGTGAGGCATCAATGTAAAGCAATGTAAAGTTCTAAGAAATACAGTCCATTGGCTATTTGTTAACATGGTGGTAACAGCTGTAAACTGCACAGCAAAATCGCTGGTGTTACATTAACACCAGAAAGTGTCTATATGCATCTATTTTCAATGTTATATTAACACTTTTCTATTGTTAACCATGACACCACCAGCTTTAATTGAATACTGATATTGTTAAAGTAACAGTTAAAAAGTGTTAATTTAACACTGAAAAGAGTGGACATAGATACTGCTGATTTTGCTGTGTACTCGACTCTTATTAACTACTGAGGCTAGAAAGCAGATACTGGGTTTAAAGTATGCAAAGACTCCAAGTCTTTCGGCATGGCAGCGCACAGCCACCACACTACAGAACCGCCTTGGGTTCCAGATTGTAAAAACCAGTGAATGGAAACAAAGTAACAGGAAAATAGTAATGGAGAAAAGTAATAGATTTGGCTAGGAAAAAAGCAACAAGAAAGGAAATAACATTGGGATTTATTTACCATATAAAAGTTTATTTTCACATAATTATTTACATGGAAGGTGTTTAGGGTTATGGTTAGGGGTTAGGGTTCATTAAGGTGTTCCCTCATACATGCCATCAATTTCTTAATCAGTAAAACACCCATCATAACTATGTAACAAACTCAACACACCAATATACTCCATTGCCACAACACAGCTGTACTTTTTATTGTTACTTTTTGTACGTTACTTTTTCCTGTTACTTTTTGTATGTTACTTTTTCCAGTTACTTTTTGTACGTTATTTTTTTCCTGTTACTTTCTTTCCTACAATCAAGACACACAACTGGTTCATCCCCACCTCTCGAAATGAATCATCTATCTGCTGCAGTAAGGTCAAACACGGTTAGAAATAAACTGAATAACAATAGTCACAGTTGGCTGTCTATCTTTCACCTTTTGATAACTTAATAAAGAAGAGAAATGATTACTATACAATACGATACGATACGATCAGTGATCTGACCACTTTTTTTAGTAACGAGTAATCTAACGCGTTAATCTTTCCAAATCAGTAATCAGATTAAAGTTACTTCTCCATGTCACTGTGCGTTACTATTATTTTTCATTGTGGGTCGATAGCAGCATTAAACTTGGTCTGTGGGCAGGAGGTCGGGGTTCGACTGAACTGCCCACTTTCAGTGAGCTGTGAGCTTTTCATCCGCGGTTTTTTTTGCAGCTGCTCGACTCGTCGTCACCTCTTAAAGCGCGGTGATCAGCACAGCTGCACTGAGCTTTACAAAGACATTTTTATACTTTTTTTCCTCCTTTATTTAGAGCTGAGCTGAGCCGCTCCGTATCTGCACGTTAAAACAGCTGATCCTCCGCGACGCGTCAACAACTAACACTATTTTCCACTCAAATGCACCTAAACTCTCTTTCTGAGGACCACATGATGTGAAAACACAATAAAACTTTCTTACCTGTAAATCTGGTCACGTTTTCTGCATAAATAAATGTTATCCTTTCTTTGTGCTCAAACGCCAAAGTAGGGGCGAATCCAGGTGGAATGGGGGCGTGGGGCAGGGATGTGCCCCCCTCCCCCACAACACCCCTAGATTAAAGGTCCAGTTTTGAAGCCTTTTTTTACTACAACTACTAATACTACTTAAAATAATATTAATTTCGACAAGTAAAATATTTAGAGAGAATTTAAATGTTAGAAAAATGCTAGAATGAATTTAATAGTTACATTTATAAACAATGTAGGTTCGAAATTGCAAGTTTTACTGTTACAGTGCTGTCAACAGTTAAATATGAGGTCAAGAAAGAGGTCTTTATTTTACTTTTTATAAAACAAGTATTTATTTTCATTGAAGTCAAGAAAGGGTGACTATAAAGTAACTTTTGGCAAAACAGGTATCATTGTCATGTTGAGGTGCCAGAGGGTTGTTGTCGGCAGCTGGGAAAAGTAACTAAAAAAGTAACTAGTAATCTAACTTAGTTACTTTTACAATTGAGTAATCAGTAAAGTAACTAAGTTACTTTTTCAAGGAGTAATCAGTAATCAATAATTTGATTACTTTTTCAAAGTAACTGTGGCAACACTGGATACGATACACTTTATTGTCCCTTCCAGGAAATTTGTCTTGAACTCCAAGAGCTGCACAAATAAAACTGCCATTGCATAATTGCATAACTCATGCATATTGCACATAACTTAATACATACACCAATATTGCACATACCCCTTTTGCACAAAAGTCTTGCACTTATCCCTAATATTGCACATATCCCTAATACACAAACCCGTTGCACAGTCATCTCCCACATATGATTAAAAGGAAAATGCTGACAATATTATGAATGACAATGAATAAATAACACTGAATAACAATGCCACCATGACATTAATGCACAATCCTACTACCTATCCCAGGAACAATTATTTAAAACTCTAATTGACGTGGGCACGAATGAGTTTTTAAAGTGATTCAGTCTGCACTGAGGGACTCTGTATCGCCTACCAGACGGTAGGAGTTCATACTCAGGGTAGAGGATGTGGAAAAGATCCGACAAAGCTCGCTGTACTTGTTTGAGAACAGACTGTTCATACATGGACTGCAGGGAAGAGTTTCCAGCCCTACCTACAACTTTCATAGCAGTCTTCACCAGACGAGCAAGCTTAGATTTTAACTGGACAGAGAGATTACCGTACCAAGATGACATCCCATATCTGATAATGGTTTCCAAAACAGCCTGATAAAACAGAAACAAGATGTTCCGATCAACCCCAAACACCCTGCTTCTGCACAGAAAATATAACCTCTGCTGTAAACGGGAGGATAAATTATTGATGTGTTTCCCAACTAAACTGGTTATCTAAGTAAATGCCTAGATACCTGTAAAAGCTGACCTGATTGATTTCTTAATCATGGATTACCAGAGGGGTATGATCACCAATACAGAGAGAGACCTGTAACAGAAGTTGCCATCTGGGCCAGCAGACTTATTTTTCTGAACCCTACTAAAAAGTGACCTGATTTTGCCTGGATCAACTACTAACCTAGTGCACAAATCAGTAGGTGAAATGGAATTTAAAATATTAGTACAATCCAAAGAAAAATCCTGAGTCTCCAATCTCAAATAAAAGTCGTTGAGCTCATTCGCAATTATGTCTCTTGGGGCGGCTCGAGACAAAACTACGCCTGTTTTATGATGTTGATTACACAAACATCAACACTGTGATTACTGTCTTCAAAATCTGCATGCAAACAAAAGACCTTCTTTATGTAGCAAGGTGAAGTCTGGATTGAAAAGATGTTCCTGCTATCTTGGCTAGTGGGGAATTCCCCTTTGGCTAACCTGGTAGAGTCTTGGTCTCGAGCGCAAGCAAGCTGATGTTCGAATCCCACAGTCATCTCTGTCACAAAAACAGGGTCACATTTACATGTGCCTGCCTGAACAACTCCAGACATGTCCTGTTGTGCCAACATTCCTATTAAAGATAATATATAAAACAATGTGAAAAGATGGCCTGAGAGGTTTGCTGGTCCTCACCTGCATCTATCAATCAATCAATCAATTTTTTTATATAGCGCCAAATCACAACAAACAGTTGCCCCAAGGCGCTTTATATTGTAAGGCAAGGCCATACAATAATTACGTAAAAACCCCAACGGTCAAAACGACCCCCTGTTAGCAAGCACTTGGCGACAGTGGGAAGGAAAAACTCCCTTTTAACAGGAAGAAACCTCCAGCAGAACCAGGCTCAGGGAGGGGCAGTCTTCTGCTGGGACTGGTTGGGGCTGAGGGAGAGAACCAGGAAAAAGACATGCTGTGGAGGGGAGCAGAGATCAATCACTAATGATTAAATGCAGAGTGGTGCATACAGAGCAAAAAGAGAAAGAAACACTCAGTGCATCATGGGAACCCCCCAGCAGTCTGTCTATACCAGCATAACTAAGGCATGATTCAGGGTCACCTGATCCAGCCCTAACTATAAGCTTTAGCAAAAAGGAAAGTTTTAAGCCTAATCTTAAAAGTAGAGAGGGTGTCTGTCTCCCTGATCCGAATTGGGAGCTGGTTCCACAGGAGAGGAGCCTGAAAGCTGAAGGCTCTGCCTCCCATTCTACTCTTACAAACCCTAGGAACTACAAGTAAGCCCGCAGTCTGAGAGCGAAGCGCTCTATTGGGGTGATATGGTACTACGAGGTCCCTAAGATAAGATGGGACCTGATTATTCAAAACCTTATAAGTAAGAAGAAGAATTTTAAATTCTATTCTAGAATTAACAGGAAGCCAATGAAGAGAGGCCAATATGGGTGAGATATGCTCTCTCCTTCTAGTCCCCGTTAGTACTCTAGCTGCAGTATTTTGAATTAACTGAAGGCTTTTCAGGGAACTTTTAGGACAACCTGATAATAATGAATTACAATAGTCCAGCCTAGAGGAAATAAATGCATGAATTAGTTTTTCAGCATCACTCTGAGACAAGACCTTTCTAATTTAGAGATATTGCGTAAATGCAAAAAAGCAGTCCTACATATTTGTTTAATATGCGCTTTGAATGACATATCCTGATCAAAAATGACTCCAAGATTTCTCACAGTATTACTAGAGGTCAGGGTAATGCCATCCAGAGTAAGGTGTTGTGTGGGCCGCTGAAGAGGAGGTACTGCTGGCCCACCACCACCAGAGGGCGCCCTGCCTGGAGTGCGGGCTCCAGGCACCAGAGGGCGCTACCGCATCATGGGAGTAATCTGGGTGACAGCTGTCACCCATCACCAAACACAGCTGTTTCTACTCAGCACCGAGGTATATCAGGAGGACGGCGTCTCCACCTCAGTGCCGAGATATCGCCTAAGACCAAGGTAACATTCTCTGCAGCATATTCTGTGATTGATAAACTTGTTAAACCTTTCAGGACTGGTGACTACTGAGACCCTCCTTCTTTGGATAAGTACTCACCTTCCTGCTGAACTTTGCCAAGAGGTGGAGGCGGCTTCTCCCTCTCTGTACTGGGTGCGTTCATCCACTCCTGTGTGTTCTTGCTCTCTCCTGCCAGCAGTACCGGATCCGACGAGCGGAGGCAGTGGCCACCTGGGAATTCGGGACTTGGCGGTTCCAGTATTTCCGGGGTTCGGTGGCAGTGGAGATCTGGGTGGTTCCGGTTCGACTGAGACGGACGTCTCCTATCTTCGAGCCTGCCCACACGACACCAGCGGATTCGACCCTAAACATTGTGTTTGTTATACTACTCGTGCTTGTTTCAGTAGTAAATCTTGTTTTTTACTTCCTCCATTGTCCATTCATTGCGCCCCCTGTTGTGGGTCCGTGTTCCTACACTTTCACAACATAAGGATCTGGTTAGACACCATGTTTCTAAGATTTGTGGGGCCAAGTACAATAACTTCAGTTTTATCTGAGTTTAAAAGCAGGAAATTTATGTCTGTAAGACAATCCTGCAGTTTAGCTAATTGGTGTGTGTCCTCTGGCTTCATGGATAGATAAAGCTGGGTATCATCTGCGTAACAATGAAAATTTAAGCAATGCCGTCTAATAATACTGCCTAAGGGAAGCATGTATAAAGTGAATAAAATTGGTCCTATCACAGAACCTTGTGGAACTCCATAATTAACCTTAGTCTGTGAAGAAGATTCCCCATTTACATGAACAAATTGTAATCTATTAGATAAATATGATTCAAACCACCGCAGCGCAGTGCCTTTAATACCTATGGCATGCTCTAATCTCTGTAATAAAATTTTATGGTCAACAGTATCAAAAGCAGCACTGAGGTCTAACAGAACATGCACAGAGATGAGTCCACTGTCTGAGGCCATAAGGCCATCTATCAGAATCCAAGATTTTAAAGCTGAATTATGCACTCATTTTTACAGTTACTGGTAGACATTTTGTGGACCCACTCACTCACAGACACTCTGACTTGCTGACTGACTCACTATGGTCTCTGGTTGTTCTGCTAATTGCAGGGAAAATCACTCATTTCCTTCGAGCTGTAGCATAATACAAGGTACAGTATTTGTCAGCTTGCTGGCAAATGACAAATATATGAATGTGTCTTTGTTTCTCTTGAGGACGACTGAGTCTACATCCTTCCATGTTATAACTCTCTCCCTCAGCCCCAACCAGTCCCAGCAGAAGACTGCCCCTCCCTGAGCCTGGTTCTGCTGGAGGTTTCTTCCCGTTAAAAGGGAGTTTTTCCTTCCCACTGTAGCCAAGTGCTTGCTCACAGGGGGTCGTTTTGACCGTTGGGGTTTTACATAATTATTGTATGGCCTTGCCTTACAATATAAAGCGCCTTGGGGCAACTGTTTGTTGTGATTTGGCGCTATATAAAAAAATTGATTGATTGATTGATTGATATATTTTTTGTTGTCTGAGGAAAAATTGTAACCCAACAATGAATGAACTCTTACTTAAAAGATATTTACTATGAACTGGCCTTACTGTTCATCACTGTTTTACCTAAATAACAGAATCTAAAGTGTCACCACACTTGATGTCTGCCTCTTTTTGTCCATTTCCAGGTGCTCTTGCGTGGTTGGATGGCTCAGATGTCAGCTATAGTAACTGGATGAGCTTGCCAGATACAGAAGCAGGCTGCGGACACGTCCTGAGAAATTCAGGCTTTCAGTGGGAAGCTACAAAGAACTGTAGCCAAGAATTCTATTTCATATGCCAGTTTGGTATGAGCTGCACAATAAATTGGTGTAAAAGCTGTATTATGTTAGCACACCATGATGATTCTTTATATGTCTCATTTTCTTAGATTCTACAAGATCTATTGCATGTGGTGACCAAAATGTCACACTGCAGTGTGGTTCTGGAGACATTATAGAGATAGATGACAGCTTCTATGGCCGCAAAACAATTCACTACTGCCGATCCAGGCTTACTGCTTCCCCCACAGCCCCCCAGGAGGAGTGCAGCTGGATAGACGTCATGGATTCAGTCACAGGTATTATCAACTTATTGTGTCATTCATGTCACTTTGAAATGTGAAGACATTCTGCCATGTGCTGTGTTCTGCAAACATAAGTATGGGTATGATAAAAGGGAGAAAATGTTAATTATGCATGTGGCTGCTGCTGATTGATGACATATGCGAGATGGAGAATTTAACAAAACCATAATTATATTGATCAATACTGGCAGTTTTGTCAAACTTACAAGAACATATGCAAAATTTTAAACCACAAAGTATCTATATGCAGAAAAAAATTTTTTTCTTGATTAGTATATCGATAAAAGGTCAAATTTTAAAATGTACATACTAAATACTTTATTTGTATAGCCCTTTCAGGTTGTTACATATCAAAGTGGTTTACATCAGCAAATTCACATCAAAACATCTCATGTTAAACATTAGAAATAAAATTCAGTAACTTAAAAACACCCACTATATACACACTGTAAAGCTTAAAATGTGTACATAAATGAAATGAAATCAAAATATATCAGTTATAAACTACCTCAAAGTGGCATATTTTAAGATTAGATTAAAAATTTTCCAAGTAGTAATTTAAGTGAAATAAAATTAAATAAAATATGTTGTTGCAGAGAAATTTGTCTCTCTTTCTTTACAGAAAGTAGTGTATTTAAAAAAGTTTTCAAATGAAATACAATCTGATTGTTTTGTAGGTTTACAGCTCAGTGTATGTTCCACAAAAACAACCAACCAGCAGCAATTATGGCTCATTCACTCACTCATCTTCAACTGCTTACTCCAACTAGAGCACTGCGCTCTGAGAGCGCAAACCTCCACCAACACTATAGTCTCCAATTCCACAAATTTTACACTCACTCATCTTGAACCGCTTACTCGGGATCGGGTCGCTGGGGCAACAGCTCCAACAGGGGACCCCACACTTCCCTTTCCCTCACCTTGGAAAAAAATTTCAAGGTCAAAGTTCTGTTATTAGTGGCTTTTCATAATCTAAAATATAATACAAAAATATAGATCAAAAGGGCTTTTCAATGTTAAAATCAAATATCTGCTAAATCTGCAATATGGATCAGATGTGGATCAAACTTAGTCTATTCAATGAGCGTGCCAGTTGGCACCTCACTGTCACAAATGAGAGCGATTGAGGCACTTTTCATTAAGATAAAATGCAAAATGTACACCAAATAGGCTTTTCAATATTAAATTCAAATGTCCACAAAATCCACAATCCGGATCAATCAAACTTTGTCAGTGGCTTTATCAAAAAGTACACTTAACATCACCGCAAAGTATCATTTGTCAAAGAAGAAAAATGTTGCGATCCTGTGATGGCTGATGAAATGCTTAGGCTAGTATCTCACTGGATGTTGAAGAGCAGTCGAAAACACAAAATTGCGACAAAACATGCAAATTAGTGATACTTTTTCAGTTGGAATCTCACTGAAGTGGTACTAACGACACGTTAGCGCATGTTGTCTGAATGTTGGCCAAATGTTGCACGAACTGGTGGCAAAAATAGGGCCAAAAACCGCGAGCAGTTCGCATACATAGTGCACAAGTTCTGCTCAAATCTCACAAAGGACTCTAGTAAATGTCAAGCACCATTTACTCGGCCTTTATACAACCCCTGGCAAAAATTATGGAATCACCGGCCTCGGAGGATGTTCATTCAGTTGTTTAATTTTGTAGAAAAAAAGCAGATCACAGACATGACACAAAACTAAAGTCATTTTAAATGGCAACTATCTGGCTTTAAGAAACACTATAAGAAATCAGGAAAAATAATTGTGGCAGTCAGTAATGGTTACGTTTTTAGACCAAACAGAGGGAAAAAAATATGGACTCACTCAATTCTGAGGAATAAATTATGGAATCACCCTGTAAATTTTCATCCCCAAAACTAACACCTGCATCAACTCAGATCTGCTCGTTAGTCTGCATCTAAAAAGGAGTGATCACACCTTGGAGAGCTGTTGCACCAAGTGGACTGACATAAATCATGGCTCCAACACGAGAGATGTCAATTGAAACAAAGGAGAGGATTATCAAACTCTTAAAAGAGGGTAAATCATCACGCAATGTTGCAAAAGATGTTGGTAGTTCACAGTCAGTTGTGTCTAAACTCTGGACCAAGTACAAACAACATGGGAAGGTTGTTAAAGGCAAACATACTGGTAGACCAAGGAAGACATCAAAGCGTCAAGACAGAAAACTTAAAGTAATATGTCTCAAAAATCAAAAATGCACAACAAAACAAATGAGGAACGAATGGGAGGAAACTGGAGTCAATGTCTGTGACCGAACTGTAAGAAACCACCTAAAGGAAATGGGATTTACATACAGAAAAGCTAAATGAAAGCCATCATTAACACCTAAACAGAAAAAAACAAGGTTACAATGGGCTAAGGAAAAGCAGTCGTGGACTGTGGATGACTGGATGAAAGTCATATTCAGTGATGAATCTCGAATCTGCATTGGGCAAGGTGATGATGCTGGAACTTTTGTTTGGTGCAGTTCCAGTGAGATTTATAAAGATGACTGCCTCAAGAGAACATGTAAATTTCCACAGTCATTGATGATATGGGGCTGCATGTCAGGTAAAGGCACTGGGGAGATGGCTGTCATTACATCATCAATAAATGCACAAGTTTATGTTGATATTTTGGACAGTTTTCTTATCCCATCAATTGAAAGGATATTTGGGGATGATGAAATCATTTTTCAAGATGATAATGCATCTTGCCATAGAGCAAAAACTGTGAAAACATTCCTTGCAAAAAGACACATAGGGTCAATGTCATGGCCTGCAAATAGTCCGGATCTTAATCCAATTGAAAATCTTTGGTGGAAGTTGAAGAAAATGGTCCATGAGAAGGCTCCAACCTGCAAAGCTGATCTGGCAACAGCAATCAGAGAAAGTTGGAGCCAGATTGATGAAGAGTACTGTTTGTCACTCATTAAGTCCGTGCCTCAGAGACTGCAAGCTGTTATAAAAGCCAGAGGTGGTGCAACAAAATACTAGTGATGTGTTGGAGCTTTCTTTTGTTTTTCATGATTCCATAATTTTTTTCCTCAGAATTGAGTGATTCCATATTTTTTTTCCCTCTGCTTGGTCTAAAAAAGTAACCATTACTGACTGCCACAATTTTTTCCTGATTTCTTATAGTGTTTCTTAAAGTCAGAAAGTTGCCATTTGAAATGACTTTAGTTTTGTGTCATGTCTGTGATCTGCTTTTTTTCTACAAAATTAAACAACTGAATGAACATCCTCCGAGGCCGGTGATTCCATAATTTTTGCCAGGGGACCCCTGGCTTTAAGACTGAATGGCTTTAAGAAACACTATAAGAAATCAGGAAAAAAAATCCTCATTTGTTTTGTTGTGCATTTTCGATTTTTGAGACATATTGCTTTAAGTTTTCTGTCTTGACGCTTTGATGTCTTCCTTGGTCTACCAGTATGTTTGCCTTTAACAACCTTCCCATGTTGTTTGTATTTGGTCCAGAGTTCAGACACAGCTGACTGAACAACCAACATCTTTTGCAACATTGCGTGATGATTTACCCTCTATTAAGAGTTTGATCATCCTCTCCTTTGTTTCAATTGACATCTTTTCTTCCTGATTTCTTATAGTGTTTCTTAAAGCCAGAAAGTTGCCATTTGAAATGACTTTAGTTTTGTGTCATGTCTGTGATCTGCTTTTTTTCTACAAAATTAAACAACTGAATGAACATCCTCCGAGGCCGGTGATTCCATAATTATTGCCAGGGGTTGTATGATCCTCCTCAGGCTCTGGGATTTTCCGGAAGTGCTACTCTACACGCGCATCTGCTCAAAGCGCTCCCCGACTCGCTGCATCTGCCATGTCTTCATGACATGGCATGCCGTGATGTCCAGCAGCACTTTGGGGTTGTGTATCTTTTGATTTGATTTATTTTGTAATAACATACATGTACATAAAATAATATGGTATATAAAACTGTAGAGGATAACACAATAAAGCATTTAACTTATTTACATTGTGGTCCTCAATAAAAATAAATTAGTCGTGTGAAACTTCAAGAAATCCCTCACCAATGTTTGTTCACAAGCTGTCACAACCCAGTGAGATACTAGCTTCAGACTGCCAGAAAAGCCGTGAAGCAAATCTATTCCTCGGAACACAATGGATGGACTTTGGGATAACTTTATGTATGCTTACACATTTATGTCAAACTGGGATTATTAATGTGGAAGAGTTCCCTCAGGTATGAGACACAGTATTTGTGATTCTCCTAAGAAGTTCTCATTAGAAGGTTATCAAAATGCCAGTGCGATAGTTAAATTTATGCAATAGCAAAGGTTGCAGTTTTAGGAACTCTGCAGTCAGTCAACTTGGAAACACTCTGGGTGATTTTCCTGCCTGATATTATCGAACATGTTTGTGTATTGATGCAGCGCATTGTCGTGGACGGCAAGCTTGCCAGGCTGGAGTGGACACAAGCTCTTTCAGTGAACCTTGCCCTGCACTGGGAAGTTACCTGTCTGTGGAGTATCACTGCAAGCATGGTCAGCTGCACGTCTTATCCTTCCTGTTCCCATCATACACCATACATTTTAAAGGCTTTTGCACATTATTACTTGGTGCATATTATCACATTATATTACTTTATTCATATCACCTTATCTTCATTACCTATAGGGCTGCCCGAACAGCCAGGCTACTTGGTGATGGCACATCATGGCCATTTTTGTGGCAGAGCAAACTCACCATGGCTATACATTGTTTACATCACCTGCTATTGTCAATCTGCAAGCTGTACATTCATGACGGACATTGTTGATGAGCTTTCTGAATAAAATAGATGTGTATTTAAAGGCAAGTAATTAATGTCCTTTTAAACTTGCACCACAACTTCGCTGGCTGTTTTTCCTGCATTGGCACTGCACTATGAAATAGACCACGACTGACACACACTGTTCATCTGTATGAATAAAATAGACTTGTTTCATATTTAAAGTGAATCACTGAGTTCTTGTACTTTTAAAACATGCATTGCAGTTCTGTGTTACACTCAGCAGCAAGGCTTTTATTGGGTAGATTATGATCAAGACATCCCTTAATTTATTCACAATGCCGGACAACTGATACAAATCACTAACTTACTGTTAGAGAGTTTGTAGTTGTGTCGGATGAGTGGATAACCGCTAACATCAAGACACGAGTCCACATTCAAGTAAACAAGTTCCCATCATTAGGTACGTAGATCACTCTTGTCCTAGCAAACCCAAAACTATTGAGGGCCTAAGAGTTCATGGCAAGTTTTTTTGGGGACATCAAGAAAACGTGCTCCATACAATTTGCTCCATACAAAACAGACATCAGACCACAAACATTCAATTGCTAGCATTTCTGTGTCCATCTGAGCCATCCAACCATGCAGAGTGCCGGAAGAAGGGCAAAATGAGATATCATTGTCAGAAGACATTAGAGGTTCTTTAGATTCTGTTATTTAGTCAAAAAGGTGATGACGTATCCAGTGACTACTTAAATAATGTAGCTAGGGCTGAAACGGTTACTTGAGTAACTCAAATAATTCCATTACAAAAAAGTTTGAGGCAAATTCTGTGTCTCGAAGCTCCGTTTAATGTTGTAGTACATATGCCAGACCTGTATGTGGCGCTGTAACGTCCCCAGAAAAAAAACAAGACTAGAGCATGCGTATAAGCCGTGTAAGAGCTAATCAGTGTAACACCAAAAGCTACAGTTTTCCAACATGACACACATAGTAAAATTAAGCCTTTTAAGAGAAAGAGGGTCCATGCTGATCATCTGACATAGACTGCGCATTCAAAGCGAAGCAGTGTGTTTGTCTATTTTTAAAAACACACGGTTTGGTCTGCTAGCTGTGCTCTGCTCTACGTGCACTTTAAGTAAATCAAGTTTATTCAAAAACTGCCTTTATCTGGATATGATCACAGTTTTCATCGATCAATGTGGCTTTTGTGGAAAAGCTGCTCTCCAGAGCCCAGTTTTTCCACAGGCTGTGCTCACATTCAGGTGCAGCCTGACTGATTGAGAATTACAGACTTTCACAATTACCAATTACTATATATGGGCCTAACTGTACATTGTCATGTTTCCCACTCAGGTCTCCAAATGCTGATAAGGAAGCTGGCGGCTGTCTTTGATAATATCACCATCACTATGAAATGGCTCCTTCACCCCTTTCAAGGAAACCTTACATGCACAGTGAACGCAGGAGACGGACACACCATAGATTCATACAGCCCAGAGAAGTGAGAAATACCTGGCAATGCCTGGCATTTAACTAGACAGACAGATACAGCTGTTATTTGAAGGCAGATTGTATAAGGCAGATTGTATAAAATACACTTATAATCAAGAAGCAATCTGTTGGGTTAACCGTGGAGACAGGCGAGGGTTCGGTGCACTGGTAGGCAGTCCAAAAGGTAACAATATCTGTGAGGGAAGCAAAAGTCAGAAAAACCAGCAACTCAGGCTGAGGGTCAAATCTTGATATCGAAACATACCAGGCAAAAAGTTTGATGGTTGGCAAAGAAGGTTCAAGGTGCACAGAAAGGCAGTGGGAGTCAGCAACAAGAATTCTTTGACATATTTTCTGAACTGATATACTTATTCACCTGGAATTTTATGTAACTGTTACCTATACTTGTTTTCAAATTCATTTATTTTGATCATATTCAGTTAAATACTGTAGGTTCCACAATAATTTTTAATGTGGGTCTATTTGGAACCCAGTTTGGTATCTGGTTGGATTCTATAGCAAAATTTTGAGCTTTGTGTCAGTTTTTCATAGCTATTGAGCAGTTAGAGAAGTTTTCATGAAGGATATTTGCATCAAAGCAACTGCAGGAGGAAGGTGCATGTATTGAATTTTCTATTGAAAAGTCTTGTCTGGGCAGCACGGTGGATTAGTGGTTAGCACTGTTTCCTCACAGCGAGGAGGTCATGGGTTCAATTCCCGTGGCCTTTCTGTGTGGAGTTTGCATGTTCTCCCCGTGTTTGCATGAGCTTCCTCCGGGTGCTCCGGTTGTCTCCCACATCCAAAGACATGTGGGTTGGGTGGACTGGAATCTTTAAAATTGTCCTTAGGTGGGTGTGTGGGTGTGTCTGTGTTTGTTTGTCTATTTGTGGCCCTGCGACAGACTGGCGTCCTGTCCTGGGTGTACCCCACCTCACGCCCTATGACTGCTGGGATAGGCTCCAGCCCCCCGCGACCCTTAATTGGACTAAGCGGTAGAAGATGGATGGATGGATGGAAGTCTTGTCTGAAAAACTGGAAAATAAATATTAAACGGAGATAGTTAACAGATAGTTAACAGTCATTTTTAAAAATAGTTGCATGGTGACACTATCTGTAAAAATGGCAAAAAGTAAAAAGATGTCAACAGTATTAAAAAAACAAGATGTTCTGATGAGGGGCAGCATGGTTGCTTAGTGGTTAGCACTGTTGCCTCACAGCAAGAAGGGTGGTGGGATTGATTCCCACCTGTGGCCTTTCTGTGTGGATTTTGCATGTTTTCCCCATGTTTGCATGGGTTGTCACCGTGTACTCCGGCTTCCTCCCACATTTAAAGACATGGAGGTTAGGTGGATTGGAAAATTTAAATTGTCCGTAGCTGTGTGTGCAAGTGTGAACGTGTTTGTCTGAATGTGTATGTGGTCCTGCGACAGACTGGTGTCATGTCCAGGGTGTACCCCGCCTTACCCCCCCCATGACCCTTAATTGCGGTAAGCGGGTATAGAAAATGGATGTTGGGGTGGGGGGGATAGATCGTATGTGTACAGATTAGTAAGTTTCACAATGTGTACTGGTGAGGATTAAGGTGAAGCCCTCAACTGGAAATGTTGAAATACCACATTAGCCAGGAAGAAATCAACTGAAAAAACCTCTGGTTTGAAGCCCTTCTTTATTTATTTGGGAGTCAAACCTTATCTGTATATTTCTGTTAGGTTGGAGAGCACTGTGATGCATAAATTCAATTCGCCTGGTGTTTTTGTGGTTGAAGTGGAGTGCAACACCAGCGACTGGCATGTAAAAGCCCAGAAAGCTATAACCATTCAGGAGCCTGTTGGAGAGTTTGGTGACATCAAGTGCTACAGTGGGAACATATCAACAGGTAGCACTAAATGCTATGCACTTCATGGCAGGCCTCT
This sequence comes from Thalassophryne amazonica, assembly GCF_902500255.1. Lineage (NCBI taxonomy): Eukaryota > Metazoa > Chordata > Actinopteri > Batrachoidiformes > Batrachoididae > Thalassophryne > Thalassophryne amazonica. The sequence continues at coordinate 100,649,686 of NC_047104.1, read as the reverse complement.
TCACATCCAGGTTGCCTTAGAAACAGGTGAGTCAAATATCACAGGTAATAAACAGAATCTTGTTTCTGACATATTCTTAAGATCTATGGGCTTACTAGATTTGTTTCTGTCATATTCAAGGTACAAACGTCACCTACATGGTTCATCATGGTGGCAATCTGATTGGAAACGGTTCAGCAGACAGAGGGATGGCATCGTACAATATTACTGTGATGAAAAGTGCGGTGGAGCGGCTCGGAAATGGCTGCAGCGACCTGACTCTGACTGCGTCTAATGAGGTCACATCACACAGAGTTTCCTCTGAGCTGCGGCTGTGCCTGCAGGAGCCCGTTGAAGGCCTGCAGGCCTCAGTAATAGCACAGGAAGACGAGTGTCCAGACTCCACTGATCTCATCATTAGTGTCTCCCTGGAGCATGGTACTCCTGTGCAGCTCATCTTTTCTTTCTCTGGACTTAATGACACTCTGTCGGAGACAAGGGAAATGCCCAATGGGAGTTTACAAACTTATACTTTCTCCTCTCCAGTTAGAGGTACCCAAAACTTTACTTTTACATATCAAAATTGACTACTATAGTAAATACTGCTCAGACTCAATGCTTAAAAATGCTAATTGTGTTTTGGTAAAGGATTTTTTGGTATGAAAATACAAGCGATCAACAATGTCTCTGCTTCTGATGTGACTGTGGACTTGCAGAACATTCTGCAGGTTTGCCAGAACAACTCAAACTTTTCATCAGAGAAACGTCGAAATGCAGTATGGAGAACAGTTTGTGCAGTATATTGCACTGATTTGTAATATAGATTTTTCATATATTCTTATTACATTGGCATGACTTTTTGTTTCTTTTTCTTTTTATTAAGACAGGTAATATGAAAGGGCCTCATAATTTGACAGTCATTGCTACTCCAGACACTTTGGTTGATTACACACAGACTGTCACACTGGGGCTGACTGAAACTGAATCATTACCCAGCAAAGGAATCACATTTGAATGGGAGTGTAGTAAGTACCACAAAAATTCTCATACTTCTGATTATTTAATGTTATTTTTATCAAATTATCACCCCTGTAATACAGCGTTGGTTACAAAACTGAAAACAGACTACAGCTTTTAACATAGAACAGTGCTGAACCAACCCAGTGGTCATTTCTGAATCATTCATGGTGGTGTGTGTGGTTGAATTATGTTGTGAGAGGTTTTGTTTATGTTGCCCCCATCCTGTGAATATTAGAAGTTTAGGATCATCCTGGTCAATGTGGTAAAGAGTGTGACACATAAGTGACACTCCTCTGGTCATTACTAATGTTAATACAATCACGGGCACTGACAGGGCTGGTTACTAGGATGATATTGTTCTCCATTGATTGAGCAATGGCTAGTAATGGTCTTGACTTTGCAAAACTATGGGGACTACAATTTTCTGAATCTTGGGTTCAGTGTCCAGACTGGCACTTTTGGACATGGAACTCTCATACCAGTGAGATAGATAAAGAGATGATGTTCTCCTGTGAAGATGCTGGGGAGTTCTGCAGAGCTGCAGATACTACAGATGTTCCCAGTTTGTGACCATTAACTTGCTGTAACTTCCGTAAAGATTCAGATTCCTGTGGAGTGCTCAGTCTTAGAGATATAGTTTTGACAAATTTCAGGATGAGGCTGTTTTGCAGGAGCTGGAATGTAATCTGAGACGTGCAAACATGGAAACAATAAAATGGCCCAAATGGAATGTGGGCGTTCTCTCATGACAAGACTGTAGAAGCTGATTGCAGTGGAGTCATCAAGCTTTGCTGGAGAAGGTGTTTCATCTCTGAAGACACTTGGATCATCCAGAGGAATCAGAGTGCATGGCCTGTTTTGAAAGCTGATAAAGCAAACTGGGGGGGATGACAGCTAGGCATGTATTGGAGTTCTCTGTGAGCAGATGACACATCATCTGGGATCTAGTGACCCTCAGCCTGCTCACAGAATAATTGAACTATTGCATACCTTCAAACTTATACCTCCTCCCAATGTAGTGATGACATGGTCCTTAGAGGTGACTTTGGTGTGCTGACCCTTTAGACAGGCTACTTTGAGCACTTGCCGGAGTCCTGTCCCGCTGCTTGAATTTTGTGCATTTCCGGGGGGGTTGGTTTGTTAGTCAGATGCGAACCACTGAATCTCAGCGGTATTTCAAAAGGCAATGAAACTGCTGAGGGCAGTTAAAATTTCAGGAATCTGTGGTATCAGAGTTGAACTCCTTCAGCCAGGTGGAGATACTGTTCTCCTGACATTGCAAACAATCCTTGCTTTCATTTTGGAGACAGGTGTCTTACCAACAGACTCAAGGAGAGGTTTTGTTGTTCCTCACTGGAAAGGCAGTCATCCAGATTGCAGCAACCACAGGGATATGACACTGCTCTTTGTGTAGGACAAGGTACTGCCAATTGTCATTCGCAACAAATTCCTGTCTCAGCTGACTGCTGCTTGAGTACTCATTTCTTTGCAACCTGTGCTGATTTTCACAAAGAGTGAACCATTTGAACTGGTTGACTGGAAAATTCTGCAGAGAATGACTTTGCATTAAAGGACTACGTAGTTACTCAGGGACACTCTGATGAGGTGTAATAAATGCACTGTGAAGGAACATTAGCTACAACACTATGGCCATGTGGCATTTTCCCTGAGCAGGATTCAGCATGCTGAGGATCCCAGCAACTTGAAGAGGCCAAGGGAATGCTCACATATCACCAGATTGTGTCAGATACATGTCAACTTTCAGGAGGCACAGATGGACTGGTTTTCTGTCTGGGAGGTTGCCAACTAGGATTCTAGTGGGGTGGTGGGATGTGCGGCAGCACTAGGGTATACTCCAGGACCTGACCTGCCCTGTGAACATGCAATACCAAATATAGATACACTAATGATTAATTCATGTGCTGACATTTTTTTTAAGACTTTCTTGTGTCTTTGTCCATACAGTTGGAAACTGCAAATGCAACAACAAAACAAAGGATGAAACCCATGTCATTGAGAAAGACTGTCTTCCAAATCCATTTGAAGTAATCACCTACAGGTTAAGTGTGATGAAAGCAGCATGGTTTAGAAAATGGACTGACCTTGCTTCAGCTTCTACGTGCATCACTGTTAATCCAAAACAATTTACAGATGTCGCCATCAGGTAAAATGACTCGACTGTTACGCAAATAGAATTTGCAAAACCTCCAACATGACATTATGATGTGGCTTTTAAAGGAAAAAAAAAATATGCTTATAGCTTTAGTATATACTGTTTTAAAAAAGTGATTTTTTTTTTTTTTTTACTTTAAAAAGTTTGTGTTGGGGCTGCCATAAAAATTTTAAGGTAGCAGAACTTGGAAATATAAGTTGAAGTAAACTGTATAATGATTTAACCATTGCAGCACTGTATCATGTATTTTCATGTCACGGTCACTCATAATTCATGCTGACCAACACGTATTTCAGAAAAAAGTGCACCAAACTGTACTGATACAGTTAATTTCAAATCCAGTGCTTCTGAAAAGAAAATTAGTTCTTCAGCTGAATTCACAAACCAGGTTCCTGCAGAGTGACATGGTCATTGTGATGTTCTTTAGTTTGTGTGACAGTTAAAGTTGCAGGCTAGAGGTGATGTTTGAGGTGCTGGAGGTGAGTTGGGTTACATATTGTCAGTAATCTGTGCAGTGCATGTGGATTGCTATTGCTTGGAAGTAGAAAGTGTTGGCACCACAGATCAGTAAAATTGTGTTCTTAAAGATCAACTCAGTGTTTTTCTGGAGTTTAAAGAGCACAGCACTCAGACATACATTACATAAGCAGGCTATCTATGCACGTGCTGTGTACACTACTTGCTGGTGGCAGTATATGGCAGCATTCGTGGCACATACTGTATTGTTTCCAGTGACATTAGTTTGTGCCAACAAGCACAACACATATTGTTGCCTGCAACATTCCATTAGTATGATAGTGTATTATCGCCACTGATGGAACAAGAATTACAGAGCGATTAGAGAGACAAAAACTCCTAACTTTACAATATAACACTAATTTTTCAAGTTTAGAGATTCTGTAAGATTACAGTTATAAATTTGCAAAAAAAGAAATTTTCAGAAAATAGTGTCTTTGCATGAGCAGGATGGTGTCTTAGTGGTTAGCACTGTTGTTTTGCAGCAAGAAGGTCGTGGGATGGCTTCCTGCCTGGTCCTTTCTGTGTGGAGTTTGCTTGTTCTCCCATTGTTTGCGTGGGTTCCTTCCAGGTGCTCCAGCTTCCTCCCACTTCCAAAGACGTGCAGATGAAGAGAACTGGTGACTCTATATTGGCAATAAGTGTCTGTATACAAGGTCTGTTAGAAAAGTATCCAACCTTTTTATTTTTTTCAAAAACCTGATGGATTTGAATCACGTGTGCTTGCATGAGCAAACCTTGAACCTTTTTCACACCTGTCGATTGCGTAATTTGCTGGTAAGCAGCATTTGTGTCAGGATGGGTGGAGTCTCGTCCTTTTTTCTTTGCAAATGAAAATGGCGGAACGACTGGAGCAGTGCGACTGCATCAAATTTTGCCAGAAACTGGGCAACAGCCAGGTGGAAACCATTCGGAAGATTCAGACGGCTTTCGGTGGCTTTTCAGTCGTGTGACTATCCGAGAAATTGTGGAAGAGGTGGGCATGTCACAACATGTCCTGTGAGACTTCAACATGGTGGCGCTTTGTTCCATCAGCTTCATGCCCAAGCCATCGGCATGAATTTCGCTGCAACTCTTTTCATGGCCAAATCTTCTGTCACAGTGGAATGTGCCAAAAAAGTGCTGATGTCCACCTCTTCCGCAATTTCTCGGATAGTCACTCGACGGTCCCACATCACCACAGCGTTCACTTTGGAAATTATCTGGTCATTTCAGCATGTTGGTGGCTGCCCAGAGCGTGGCTCGCTCTGCACCATTGTGCGGACGTCTTTAAACTGGTTGTACCACTCCTTAATCTGTGTGATGCCCATAGGATCATCAGCGAAAGCCATCTGAATAATCCGAATGGTTTCCACCTGGCTGTCGCCCAGTTTTTGGCAAGATTTGATGCAGTCGTGCTGCTCCAGTCGTTCCGCTATTTTCCTTGCAAAAAAAAAGACGAGAGACTACACCCATCCTCACACAAAGGCTGCTTACCAGCAAATGACGCAATTGACAGGCATGAAAAAATTCACGCATGCACACGAAGGTTCAAGGTTGGCTCATGCAAACACACGTGATTCAAATCCATCAGGTTTTTGAAAAAAATAAAAAGGTCGGATACTTTTCTAACAGACCTCGTATATCTGGCCCTTTGATAGACTGGTGTCTTGTCCAGGGTGTACCCTGCCTTGTGCCCTATGACTGCTGGGATAGGCCCTAGCTCTCTGATTTGATTTCTAGCCACATAAATACCAATGTGTATATATGCTTTGTATTTCTGGCCAAATTCCAGCTGACACACACTAACATCTAACACCACTCGTTTGGCACTTAGAAAATGTGTGGCCATTCGCATTATCATCACGAAAACAGTTAGCAGACGATCACTGTGGAGCTGGATGTGAAATTTGTCTAAGTGCCTCCATGAGTGTGGAGTTGCAAAAAGCCACACATGTGGTGCATGTGTATCACACGTGTCGCCCCCCCCAACACATTTGACATGCCAGGTGGGGGGGGAACCACACTTGCATAAAATGCTCATATATTTGTACAGATCTGGTCACAGCACACTGACAGCTGGATGACAGCTCAGTGCACACGTTACAAACACAGACACCACCACCAGGACAGTCATATAAATTGTTACAATAATTACATAACAAATAATAATAATAATTACATAACAAATAATGAAAATGAATGGCCACATAACACAGAGACACATTGGTCAGGGTGCTGAATGGACAGGGGGCGTGTTCCCTCACAGCCATGGCTGTAAAGAGCTCTGCTCCTGGATGTCCCAGCTTGAGAACACGTTCCATGTTTGGAAGGACATGAACTTCCAACATTCCTCTGTGAGGTGTGTTTCTCTGCCTGCTGTCCTCACATGGAAATATATAAAACATTTTTTGCCTTTGCGCCAGGCTGCAGCGTCTGCACACAGCACAGCACGTCTATGTCTTTGTTGATTTTGGGCATTTTTTCCACACTGATTACAGGCCAGCGATGGTAGCACAGTGGTAAAGTTTCCGTCTGGTAATCAGAGCTTATGGGGTTGAATCCCTTGAGTGGCATTTTTTTAACCAGGGTTATTTAACCATGGGGTTCTGTATTACGTCCCCTTTTATGTATTATTTATATCAACACAGTGATATTCATTAATTATATAGCTGGTTTTTATTTCATTGTTCTCCACATCAGTGGCATGATGTGATGCAGCTGCTTGCACTGTGTTCCTGCTTGAAAGACACCATTGCGTGCACAAACTGTTGCACTGGGATCGTGCACGCCTTCCCGTCGGTGCGATGTTTTTGCGGTTCACTCATACGGGCTGTTTCGCTGTGAGTCACCCTGAGTTGTACTTATTCGCATGTGTGAAGGGGCCCTCACTAATGCCGTCTATGTGCTTGCTCAGGAGGTTGGAAAGGTTAGACCTGACCCCTGTGAAGCTCCTTGAGGTAGATTTGTTGTGATTTGGTGCTATATAAATACATTGAAAACTGGTAAGTATGTTGTTATATTAAAAAATAAATAAAATGCCACACATATCAAAATTTAAAACTTGTTCTCAGTATAAGTCTTCACTACTCAGATTCACATTATATGACAACTCTGTATATTTTGGCAAAATGTGTTTTTAGGGAGCTATTGCTGAAGTCAGCATTGAGAAAAAGTTGACAAATTTTGCCATAAAGAATTACCATGTCATTACTGTCATGTACTGAGTTTGTGTATTTACTCTCTTACAGCTGTGACAATTGCCCATTGTTCAATATAAACAGTGATGCCAAACTACGGTTAACCTGTGAGACAGCTTGTCCAGAAGTAGTTTGGTACATTGAGGATCCCAAACCTGTGAGGGTGAGTCTGAAACAGGACTTCACTAGATTTGAATCTCATGCATGAAATGAAAGTGTCTAAAATGCAGCAGTTTATCAATGAATTACTGTTTTTTTTTTCTGTCCAGGGTGATCTTGAAAACTGTTACAACAAAATAGGACAACAGCCACTCATTGATAATCAGGATGGCAACACTGAATATGTTGTACATAGTCAACGTCTGAAAGATTCAAGGGATTTTTCACACAACATCAGTGTGATTGTTTATGGTGCGTTTTCTTTTAATTCTTGTTTTATTATAGCATGCATTGTGTGTGTTAGATTAGAGATTAGATTAGATTAGATTAGATTGGATTAGATTAGACAGAACTTTATTGATCCCTTGGGAAGACTTCCTCAGGGAAATTGAGGTTTCGGCAACATTGTATAGCAGCACAAAGGGTAAGAAACACACAGAGTTTGGGGATTAAAATCTCTTTATTGTCATCTTATTGTATATAAAAATAAAGGAATGTATTGCGAGCTGTACAAGAAGTTGAATAGTAAGGAAGGAGAAAAGGACTTGTACCGATTGGCCTGACAAAGGGACAGAGCTGGAAAGGATGTGCAGCAGGTTAGGGTGGTAAAAGATGCACATGGTAATGTGCTGACAAGAGAGGAGTGTGTGCTGAGAAGGTGGAGGGAATATTTTGAAGAGCTGATGAATAAAGAAAATGAGCGAGAAGAAAAGGCTGGATGATGTGGTGAGAGTAAATCAGGAAGTACAAGAGATTAGCAAGGAAGAAGTGAGGGCTGCTATGAAGAGGATGAAGAGTGGAAAGGCAGTTGGTCCAGATGACATTCCAGTGGAGGCATGGAAATGTCTAGGAGAGATGGCAGTAGAGTTTCTAACCAGATTGTTTAATAAAATCTTGGAAAGTGAGAGGATGCCTGAGGAGTGGAGACGAAGTGTGCTGCTTCCTATTTTCAAGAACAAGGGTGATGTGCAGAGCTGCAGTAACTACAGAGGCATAAAGCTGATCAGCCACAGCATGAAGTTATGGAAAGAGTAGTAGAAGCTAGGTTTAGAAAACAGGTGAAGATCTGTGAGCAGCAATATGGTTTCATGCCGAGAAAGAGCACTACAGATGCAATGTTTGCTCTAAGAATACTGTTGGAGAAGTACAGAGAAGGACAGAAAGAGTTACATTGTGTGTTTGTAGACTTAGAAAAAGCTTATGATAGGGTGCCAAGAGAAGAGTTGTGGTATTGTATGAGGAAGTCTGGAGTGGCAGAGAAGTATGTTAGGGTAGTGCAGCACATGTATAAGAATAGTGTGACAGCGGTGAGATGCACAGTCGGAATGACAGACTCATTCAAGGTGGAGGTGGGATTACACCAAGGATCATCTCTGAGTCCTTTCCTGTTTGCAGTGGTGATGGACAGGTTGACGGATGAGATCAGACAGGAGTCCCCATGGACTATGATGTTTGCAGATAACATTGTGATCTGTAGTGAGAGTAGAGAGCAATTTGAGTCCAGTCTGGAGAAGTGGAGATATGCTTTGGAGAGAAGGGGAATGAAAGTCAGTAGAAGCAAGACTGAGTACATGTGTGTGAATGAGAGGGAGCCCAGTGGAATAGTGCAGTTACAAGGAGTAGAAGTGGTGAAAGTAGATGAGTTTAAATATTTGGGGTCAACTGTTCAAAGTAATGGAGAGTGTGGTAGAGAGGTGAAGAAGAGAGTGCAGGCAGGGTGGAGTGGGTGGAGAAAGGTGGCAGGAGTGATTTGTGACCGAAGAATATCAGCAAGAGTGAAGGGGAAAGTTTACAAAACAGTAGTGAGACCAGCTATGTTGTATGGTTTAGAGACAGTGGCACTAACAAAAAGACAGGAGGCAGAGCTGGAGGCGGCAGAGCTGAAGATGTTGAGATTCTCTTTGGGAGTGACAAGAATGGACAAGATTAGGAATGAACATATCAGAGGGACAGCTCAGGTGGGACGGTTTGGAGACAAAGTCAGAGAGGCGAGATTGAGATGGTTTGGACATGTGCAGAGGAGGGACCCAGGGTATATAGGGAGAAGGATGCTGAGGATGGAGCCACCAGGCAGGAGGAGAAGAGGGAGACCAAAGAGGAGGTTCATGGATGTGCTGCGAGAGGACATGCAGGTGGTTGGTGTGACAGAAGAAGATACAGAGGACAGGGTGAGATGGAAATGATTGATCTGCTGTGGCGGCCCCTAACGGGAACAGCCGAAAGACAAAGAAGAAGATGTAGATGATTAAGTTACTAAATCTGAAATGGAGCTGGAGTGCTTCTTTTAAAGGTCATTGTTTTGTTTTTCTTAGAAACTAGTGCAGTGCCTGTAGAAAGTATATATTCCTATAGAAAATTGAGAGCCTTGTGGATGATCTTTGTCGAAGGTGGCACGTGACAACGTTCCGCCTTGTGATAATAAAGTCTGAAGTATCTGTGTGTCTGTGGCTCGCATATCTGTCGGAATGTTTCAGTATTATTTATTTCCTTAATTTATTTCTTCTGTGTCTCTCCATTCGCCTTATTGAGATATCTCATACTCCCTTGCACTCCAGAGAGTTGCTGCAGTCTAAATAACATAGAGAAACCACATGACGACAATTGCAAATGAACATTAAATAACCAAAATGTATTTTTTTTTATGCTTTTCATCACGTTAATAAGAGACTGCATGCATGAGACCCTGAAAACTTGCAAATATTCCAAATAATCCATGTCTGCTACGTTTAACCTGCGTGCAACTTCATGAATGCAAAATGAATTTCAGACATCCTATATATTACTCTGGAACAAAGAGGACAAACAGTGTTGTAAAGGACAATAATCAGGACGATAAAGGGCAAACTTCATTTTCTTCCAGAATGACAGCAGGAAGTGATCGCAGATCACAGCGATTCCCATTGAAAATAATGGAGAAACAACCTGAGCTTCTCGCGTGTTTACATAAAACAAACACAATAACAACATCTTTAAACCCAGAGAATATATTCACGAGAGTTTTAGCAGAATACAAAGTGTTTTATGTTGCAATGTTAATGTTGTCTGTGTGCAGCGGTTAAAGTGCAGCCTGATCAGAGGGTCTCAATGCATTTCTCAATGTTACAGACATCTCGCGAACTCTCTGATGTTTTGTGAGATTTTGGGGGATTTGAAACCTCAATAGGGTGAATGAAGGCGTTAGAGATAGGCATCTGTTTAAGGCAGACAGTGACTCGTCTTTGTTGGTGATCTTTGTCAAAGCACTTTGTCAAGTGCAGAAAATCCACTATGGTGATAGTGTAGTTTATTTGCCAGGGAGGGAATTTCAACAAGTTGAGACTGTGGCCTGCTGAGGGATATGCTTTCCAAACTTAATACCCATTGCTGTATTGGATGATGTTGAAATTGAGGATGGCCCAGTGGTTGTTCCAGCAAAAGCAAAGATTTCATGTCTGCTACCTACAACGCGCGTGGAATGTCTTAAACCTAAACCTACTTCTAGGCATCTTATATATGCTACTCTGGAACCACCCCTAAACCCAAACAGTTCAAACCGTCAACCCCACTGAGGTCTTAGACTGGGTCTCATTAACATAAGATCACTGTCCTCAAAATCATTGTTGATCAATGATCTAATTATTGATCATCACTTAGATATGATGGGCTATGTGAAACCTGGCTTAAACCTACAGCTGTCCTCCCCTTAAATGAGGCCTGCCCACCAGCAGATACATTTAGTCACGTCCCACGTGATGCGAAGCAAGGCGGGGGTGTTGCTCTTTTTAGAAATCTAGGTTTAGCTTATTAGCTGTTGGGGGTTACAATATCACTCGTTTGAGCATCTGAGTCTCCACTCTGCTCAGGATATTACACATTGCCAAGGTCAGAAGAATAAAATCAGTCGTATTCCTTTGTCACTGTATATAGGCCTCCGGGCCCCTATTCTGAGTTCTTAGATGATTTGGTGCGTTCATCTCTAACTTGTCAACTAGTGTAGATAACATTCTGATCATTGGTGACTTTAACATTCATATAAATAAGCCTTCAGTGGTGTCTGATCACTTACTTATTAAGTTTACAGTTTCACTGCTGTGTTTAGTGGAACAACAACCTTATATATCATTACGGCGATGCATCAACTCCTCAACTAAGACTGAACTCGACGCTAGACTGCCTGATGTCTTAGCTTCACATTTGCAAATACCCAGTCAGTAGACAGACTTGTGGATAGTTTAAACTCAGTGCTCAAAACTACACTCGACATGATTTGCAACACCTGTGTTAAAACCGCACTCCCCCAAATCACAGTCACCTTGGTTCAATGATTATCTGCGTGACCTCAAGCATAAAGCAAGAGGTCTAGAACGGAAATGGTGTCCTTCAAAATTAGAAGTATTAACCTTGCCTGGCGTGATGCTATCTTAGACTATAAGCATGCATTATGGCTACAAGTGGACTTACTACTCTGATTTGAACAACAAAAACAAGCTGTCCTTTTACAGCACAAAATTTCCTGGATTACTTGAGAAGAAAATAGAAGACATCAGGTTAAACATATCCCCCTTACCAAAAGTAGTACATGCAAGTATGATTCAAGTATACTTCCAGTTTACTTTTTATATAGTTATCAGTAATATTTTTTGGTAAGGGCCGGCATGCCTTAATCCAGCCACTACACCCTGCTATTGATGTGGGTGCCACTACTGAGGTATTACCTAGATTTACAGAATTTGACAGTATCTCACTAGGCATGCTGACAAAACTCGTAATGTCAACAAAAAGCACAACCTGTTTATTTGATCCTATACCAACAAAACTGTTTAAGGACCTGTGGTCCACTCTTGGGCCGACTGTACTGGAAATTATTAATCTTTCTTTCATTTCTGGATCTGTTCCTAAATGTTTTAAATCTGCAGTGATTAAACCATTACTTAAGAAACCTAATCTTGACCCTAGTGTATTGACAAACTATCGGCCGATATCAAATCTATCATTTTTCTCTAAAATTCTGGAAAAAGTGGTGTCACGGCAGCTCGTAGACTATCTTACTGAGAATAATCTCTTTGAGCCACTGCAGTCTGCTTTTAGAAAATATCATGCGTCAATAAAACAGTCAGATTCTGTGGAGATTTTCAAGTCCAGACTTAAGACGCACTTATTTTCCCTTTCATATGGCTAGCATACTGGTACAGTTTTGTTTTACACTTTTTACTCTTTTAATTCATTTATTAGTAATTGGAGCGGGCCGCGGCCTCAACTTTACCTAAATTCTGGGTCTTTTAGTGAACTTTAGGGCTAGTGGCCGGCGATCACCTTAGTATTTCTCTGTTTTTCTTGTTGTTTAATGCTGGCAAATTATACGGTATTTTTTTTTTGTCTTTCTGATGCCTGATTCTGTTTTTTCTCTCTGTTTAAGGTGCAGCTCCATCCAGAGATGGGAGTTGTATTTGTGTTGGTGATCCTCCTGTCCTGTGCGCCAATAGCATTTCTTGTATATTCGTACGTGAATTGTTCTGTGAATTGTTCTGTAATTTATGTTTGTAGCATGGCCCACGCAGAGGGTCACCCCTTTGAGTCTGGTCTGCTTGAGGTTTCTTCCTCAGAGGGAGTTTTTCCTTACCACTGCTGCTCTGGGGGTTGGTAAGGTTAGACCTTACCTGTGTGAAATGCTTTGAGGCAACTCTGTTGTGATTTGGCGCTATATAAATGAAAAAAAAAAGCTGGTGTGTGAGAATGTTCCACCTTGTACTAATAATGATGATGACTTCAAAATAAAGGTTTTGAAAATTAATCCCCCAAAAAATGTCATAATAAATAATGTACATCATCATGTCATGTGCAAACCATATCTGAAAGCTGAGGCTGATCTGACAAACAGTCAGAGCAATGTGAGCCACATAACCACACACAGACGCATCTTGCTTTATAGACAGATTGTGTCACTGTCCAAACAGATATTGGACCTGAGTGTGTTACTCGTGCTGTTTCCCTCATCTTCAGAATTACAAAAACTGAAAAGTGTTATTATATATTTGCAGGTAAAAAGGAGCCAGGCTTTGCCAAATACACTATTCTGGCACCAGGTGCAGAGCCAAATGAAGAGACCCCTGCGACCCCGAGGGGCCTCTCATGTAGTGTCTCTCCACAGTCGGGAACTGTTCTCGATGCTTTTGACATCAGCTGTGAAACAAGTTCTTTCTGCTCTGCGGGATGTTTTTACTGCTTCAGGACAGATGATGGTGAGAATGAGTGGGCTGTTTTTTGTTTTTTTACACATTTATTTTTTTCATTACATACATTTCTACAAACTGGTGTTTTAAAAAGAAACGGAGGCGGGTAAACTGGCGAGCTGAGGGCATGTGGTAGAGCAATGTTTCTGGGTGCTAGACACAAAGACGTCAAGGTTTGAGTGGCAGGAAGTTTGATTATCATGTTTGACTCAAATCAGAAGATTATGATATTTCCCTTATAAATGTTAATTATAATCAAAGAAGGGGAAAGGGTGGCTTCTCACAACATAACCATACTCATGTCTTGCAGTGTCAAAAAATAATGGAACATAATTTAAGATCAACAAATTAAGTCATTAAAATTTACAGGTCAGAACCAACTTTTTTGCATATTTATTCTCATGTGTTAACAGTGTTGGGGAGTATTGAACTACATTTAATTAAACTAATAGTTAATCTGCATTTTACAGTAGCCTTTCATTTTTTTATATAATTAACTAGTGAAGCTGCAAATTTATGACCATAAAAGGATTTTTTTTTTATTTTTATGATTATTTTTACCTAACCATTTGATTGGTTCATCCCCTCTTTTCTTTCATCCTGTCCAATGCCAAGGCATGCCCAGGCAGTGTCAGAATCAGAATCAGAATCGCCTTTATTGTCATTGTAATTTGCATTACAACAAGATTTGAGTGCAGCTCCAAAAAGGTGCTTTCCGTAGTGCGAGTAATTTTTAGCCAAATAAAGATAGTGAAATTTAACAGTAAATTATTCAGAGTACCGTATATGTGCAACTAATATAAACATAAGGTAAAATAAAATAAAATAAAATGAAATGTTGACCAAGTAAAATGTAAAACAAGAACTATATACAACTGTGGAATCATATTGCACGAAAATATTGCACATGGTTTACAGATATTGCACAAGAAACTTGAAGGTGCGGATTACAGTGATTTGTTATTGTTCAGTGCAGTGATCGCTCTGGGGAGAAAGCTGTCCCTGAGTCTGTTTGTCCTAGTTTTGATTGACCTATACCGTCGGCCAGTGGGTTGTACGTCAAACAGGTGGTTGCTGGGGTGGGATGTGTCTTTGCTGATGCTGGCAGCTCTGCTGAGGTAGTGAGGGCTGGCAGTGTCTTCCAAGCTGGGCAGAGAGCAACTAGTGATCCCCTGGGCTGTTTTGATGACCCTCTGCAGCACTCTCCTGACTGCTGCTGTTGCATCCCCGTACCACACTGTGATGCAGTACGTCAGGATGCTCTGGATGGTGGCTCTGTAGAACAACACCAGCAGCTTCTCCTCCAGATTGTTTCTCCTGAGCACCTTCAGGAAGTGGAGTTGCTGCTGTGCTTTCTTCACCACCACTGTGGTGTTGGCAGTCCAGGAGAGGCTGTCAGAGTGCTGCACTCCCAGGAACCTGATGGAGCTGACCCTTTCCACACAGTCCCCTTGGATGTAGAGCAGGGCTGGGTCAGCCCTGTTCTTCCTGAAGTCCAGGATTATTTCTTTTGTTTTTGTGGTGTTCAGCGGCAGGTTGTTAGCTGAACAGCACGCTGTCAGTCGATAGACCTCGTCTCTATAGTCGGTTTCATCTCCCAGAGATGAGCCTCCGCAAACTTTATGATGGTGTTTGTGGGATGGGTCGGAGAGCAGTCGTGTGTGTAAAGGGTGAACAGGAGGGGGCTCAGTATACAGCCTTGAGGCGAACCAGTGCTGAGTGTGATGGTGGAGGAAAGGTGGGGGCCAAGTTTCACGAACTGTGGGCGGTTAGTGAGGAAGTCCTTGATCCACTGGCAGATGGGGGTGGAGATGCCCAAATGTGTCAGTTTCTGGACAGGATCTCCGGGATGATGTGGTTGAAGGCTGAGCTGAAGTCCAGGAAGAGCATCCTCACATCGCTCCCCTGGTGCTCCAGGTGGCTCAGCGCGGTGTGGAGAGCTGTGGTGATAGTGTCCTCTGTGGAGCGGTTTGCTCTGTAGGCAAACTGGTGGGGGTCCAGAGTGGGAGGCAGACAGGCTCTGATGTGCTGAGAGACCAGTCTTTCAAAGCACTTCATGACCACAGGCGTAAGTTCAACAGGCCTGTAGTCATTTATGCTCTCCACTGCTGATTTCTTTGGGACTGGAATGATGGTGGAGGATTTGCGTCAGAGTGGAATGATGGCCTGCGACAGGGACAGGTTGAAGATGCAGGTGAAAACTCCAGCCAGTTGGTCAGCACACACTTTGAGTACCTTTCCAGGTACACCATCGGGGCCGGCCACCTTCCTGGGGTTCACCGCCTTCAGCACATGTCTCACTTTGTGTTCCTGAAGTGTTAGCGCGCTAGTGCTGGAGGGTGGTGGGTGTGGAGTTGCTGCTGGTCTGTCTGCTTCGAAGCGGGCAAAGAAGCAGTTCAGCTCCTCTGCCAGCGAGGCATCAGACCTAGCATTTCCTGGGTTGCTGCTTCTGTAGTTGATTATATGATTTATTCCCTGCCACATCCTTCTGGGATCATTTACAGCGAAGTGGTCCTCTGTCTTTTCCTTGTAAGCAGCCTTGGCCTCTCTGTGTCTCAGGAAGCCAAATAAAGTGTGGTGCAGGCATTAATCACAACATCCAAATGTAACATCATGAGCAAGTATATGATGTAGACTAGGCTCAGTGTTAAAATCTGCTTTTTCACTTGAGAGTATTGCAAACTACAAAATAAATAAATAAATAAATAAAAAATTGAGCACCGCACTTGTATAGTGCAAACCTCCACCAACACTAGTTTCCAATTCCACAAATTTTTACCTTGGATAAAATTTCAAGGCCAAAGTCCTGTTAAAAGTGGGTTTTCATAAGTTAAATTATAATTCAAAATATAGATCAAAAGGGCTTTTCAATGTAAAAAGAATCACTCACTCTCACTCATCTTCAACCGTTTTTCCGGGTTCAGGTCATGGGGGCAACAGCCCCAGCAGGGGACCCCAGACTTGTCTTTCCCGGGCCACATTAACCACCTCTGACTGGTGGATCCCGATATATATATATATATATATATAATCTCTCCACCTAGTCCTGCGTCTTCCCCGGGGTCTCCTCCCCGATGGACATGCCTGGAACACCTCCCTAGGGAGGCACCCAGGGAGCATCCTTACCAGATGCCTGAACCACCTCAGTTGGCTCCTTTCAATGTGAAGGAGCAGCGACTCTACTCTGAGCTCCCCACAGATGACCGAACCTCTCACCCTATCTCTAAGGGAGACACCAGCCACCCTCTTGAGGAAACCCATTTTGGCCGCTTGTACCTGCGATCTAGTTCTTTCAGTCATGACTCAACCCTCATGCCCATAGGTGAGAGGATACCATCCTACATAACACTCTCAAATATGAAAGAGATTTGATTTTTTTTGACAGACTTATGAATCTTTGAAAATTCATTCATTGTTAAAGGATAGGGATTTTTCCAATTTTCCAAGATTTTTCCTGACTTTGCCCTTTGACCTTGAAAATTGGACCACTTTTTGCCTATCGGGATATGAATCTTCAGTAAAATGTTCAGAATGATATATGAAAAATTATGGGCTCCAGGCTGTTCACAATCAGACAAGCAGACAAACAAACAATCTGGGACGATAACATAGCCTCCGCCAACTTCATTGGCAGAGGTTAAAAAACAAACAACAGCAAAAAAAAAAACACTCTTCACTGTCATGCTATTTCAGGTGTTAAGGCACTTTTTGCAGTGACATTTTTGCTGATACTGTATGTGACATTACCACCTGACAGAAATCAGACTGTAGCAAATTGTAAACACCACCAAATTCATTCACTTTTAATGATACATACTATAGTGTAATTTACACTCTGATGGTGATACCAGTGAGTCAGAAGGAGGATGTGTAATTATATAGAGCGCCACAATAGTGACTACTGGAAAAATATATGGAAAAAAAGGCCTGTGTGATCAGCATGGATGCATCATTGTCACTGAGGGGTATCACTACGTGTCCACCGCTATGTGATTTGATGCATCTCTTAGTAGCATACATACAAACCAAAATGGTGCCAATTGGTGCTGTAAAGTACAAGGGGTGATTGAAAAGTTTTGAGCTTGACCCAGATAAAGTAGGGTGCAGTTCTCCATCTTTTGCATTCTGAGAAACCAACATTTCTCAAGAACATGTTAAGTTTTGACTCACTGGGTGCAATGTTGAGAAATATCGATTTCTCAGAATGCAAAAGATAGACAACCGCACCCGAATGTGTGTGAGTCAGGCTCAAAACCTCTCAGTGGCCCCTCGTACAGTTAGGTGTTATAAAGGTGCTATATGGTACCATAAGTGGTTCCCCCAATGATTAAGACCACAAGTTACTTATGTCTGATCAAAGTGTGACACACAGACAGAGTCCAGGCTCACGTCTGTTTCAGACATAGCTCCAGCTGACCGGGAATGCAATGCAATCTGGTCCGAACAGATGTGCACTAAGTGGATAATGATCTGAACACAGGTGTTGGTCTGCTTTCAAGAGTCTGGCAGGAAGGAGTGAATTGGGATGGATCACCATCCCAAAGGAGATGTTAGGGAGGTGAAATTACACAGAGAGGAAATACTGATCTGCACGAGTTGTCACAAAAAAAAGAAAAGAAAACAAAATCCACTTCATTTTGATGCTTTGGCCATTTTGAGGCCTTTGAAAATATCACTAAATGAGAATCTGTCATTGCTGTTTTACTAAATGATTTGATTTGTCTTTAAGGCAAACCTCTGCGCTGCAGTAGTGCAAATGAAGTGAAATCTGTCTTCCTGCCTCTTGGAGATAAGAACAACAATTACAGTGTGTCTGTTGTGGTAACCGTGAAAAATGAATATGAGATCATTACCACAACCGTCAACACACAGGTTTGTCATTCACCAGCAATCACATAACACACATACAGTGGTCCCTCTCTATTAAGTCCACCTGAACTGTAGACCACACAGAGGGGTGGCCTTTGTTGAGGGGGAGACAAAATATCCAATATGTGTACATACAGTACTCGAAAACATATTGCTACAAGCATAAAGTATGGGGAAAACATCACAGATTTAATGACTGCTGTGTTGGGAAAGTGTAGTGACACGGACCCACAACAGGGGGCGTAAATGAGCGGACAATAGATGAGTCAAAAATATAACACTTTACTGTTGTGAAAAATGCACAACGAGAATACAGACAAATGCAGAATTTGGATCACAATCAAACTGTACAAGGTGATGTACATGGCTCGAGGATAGAAGACGTCTGTCCCGAGAAAAACCGGGTCCCACATGATTTCCACTGCCACCGAACCCGAAGGATACTGGAGCCGCCAAGGCCCGAGTCCCCAGGTGGTCACCGTCTCCGACTGTCGGATCTGGTACTGCTGGCAGAAGAACAGATGTGATGAGTGTGTGACAATACACTCAGTAAACAGTCAGCAATTCGTTATTCCAGGTGGGAAACAACACCTCCACCTTTAACACAGAACACAAGTAAGCAGAGCCAAGAGCTACTTAGCGTTTTGGCGTGAGGGTGAAGAACGTCACTCTTTCACGGAACCACAAAACGCTGCACCCAGCTGACAGCAGCTACAGCAACTCCTGCAAACACTCAGAAAAGGAATTCATGTGCGTAACGGCACAGTCAAATGGCTGAGAATTTACTGTAGAGGTAGACGATATCTCGGCGACGAGGTGGAGATGTCGTCCGGCTTTTGTGTGCATGGTTGAAGACGTGGTGATTGGTGACAGCTGTCATAGTTGATGAGTGACAGCTGTCACCCCGGCTGTTCCTGTGAGGCGGCAGCGCCCTCTCGTGCCTGAAGCCCGCACTTCAGGCAGGGCGCCCTTTGGTAGTGGGCCAGCAGTACCTCCTCTTCAGCGGCCCACACAACATACTGTACAGTCAGAGACAAACCATGTCTTCCACTCAGTCTAAGTTCAAAACATCACAGCACGAGAATTGTATCCTTTACAGTCACAAAAATGATGTAAAATCAAAACAAGATCAGTCCACAAAACACTTATGCACATAAAATCTTTAATGGCAACATCTGATGCCTTGTGAACGTCATCCATTACCATCAGGACATGATGCAAGAGTTTCTCTCTGTAGTGCATCTTCAGCGTTTGTATAAATGTTGTTGAGCTGCGTTTTACCAACACTGAAATCAACAGCTAACTTTTGGGAACCATCTCCTTTCTCACTGAAACAAATTACTTTTACATTTTCTTCTAACGGTAAAGCTTCTCTTTTCTAAGACACAAAAGTTTTGCCAATGGGAGCCCTTTTTCTTTGTTCTTTTGTTTACTGGAGTAATCTCGCAAGCTCACGTTCGCGGGAGAGTTTTCACGCAACGTCTGTTGGAAAACCCAGTTGGGAATTTCCACGGACTGGCCGTTGTTGAGGCGTTTTCATCCTTTTGAGTGGGCTGCTGACTGCATTTGAGGGGTGGCTTCTCTTGAAAGGGGGCACTAATGAGGGGGACCACTGTATTATAAAATCAAGAAGTCCATTTCCTTCATTCAGAGTGTCTGTTAATCTTCTTCAAGGTTCGGAAAAGTGACTCCAGCCCCTCTGTGGAGGCTCTCCAGTCTGCAGTGGACGATACTGTGACACAGTTGGAACACCAAGGTCTGCTGTCTGGTGAAGCACTGGGACAAATATTTACTTCTGTGTCTGACATGCTGAACACAGAGTCTGGAGAAGATCAGAAGGAGGCAAAGACAAAGGTAGAAGTCTGAGTTGACACGGTAGCTCTTTGGCATACTACTGCTGCGATTTGTAATACTTCACTTTTTTTAGCATCGTGATAAAGCACATGTTTGTTGATGTTTGTTCTTTTTCAGCTAAGAGAGCAGATGCTGACCAAAATGGCCACAGTTCTCCTGAATTCCCCCAGTAACACGACTCAGGAAGTCCAAATGACCGCTGGTGCAGTAGCTGGACTCACCCAGTGCCATGATGAGCTTAGTCCATTTGCACAAGTACATTAGATCATTTCAGCAATATCATCAAACAAATTAACTTGATTTGAATTGTAAATGCAGTAACAAAATATTTCCAGTAATTAATACCACGGGTTTGCTCTTTTAAATTCATGATCATGGATCAGTATGAAGTAGTTTGATGAGCAGTGGTCATTTATGTTCCCTCTCCAGGAAGAAGCCAGCTCACTATTAGTAGACCTCAGCTCTTCCCTCCACTCTATCAGTGTCAACCAGGACCGTGGAGATGATGAAGAAGTTGTCCACGCTGCCACGCCAATAGTAACAGCAGCCAGTAATATTCTGAATGTTTCATCAAATGTAAGAGGAAAAGTTGTACCTGCTTGGTTTTTTCCTCAACTCATTCAGGTTTTTTGTTAAACGAGATTCAATTTATGTTCCTCAGAAAAAGGTCTCAGACTTTCTTTTCACTGGAATAAACAATGTTCAGAGTGCTTTGTTGAATGGAAGAGCAATGAATGGAGATCCTGCTATCATTGACTCCGGACAGATCAGTGTGTATGTCAACAGGTAAGAGAGTCAGTGGCAGAAACGTAGCACCTTGATGCTGGACCTTGGCCTTAAAGCACCATCGCGCCCATCTTTTCCAGGCCTTTGTCTTGTTGTTGAATGCATGACCTTGGCCATATCAATAAAATTCAAAGCATATGGAATTGTGCTCATTTTAAATACAATTTGCAATTTAACTAAACAGTCTGTGCAATACAGAATACTACTTTTAATAGGAACTGCTGTTCTTAAGGTTACATACACAGTAAATTTTGCAGAGTAAAATTTACTCTGCTTGGATAACATTTGGTCAAAATCAACTCTTATTGGAGTAGAAACACTTGATTTGACAAGATGGTAGAGGTGATTTTACGCTATACTAGTGTATTTTACTCTATTTAGACTGGGACCAAATGTTATCCCGGCAGAGTATTTTTTTTACTCTGCAAAATTTACTGTGTACATTTTGAACATAAAAGTCCATCTTTTTTGTCTCTTTTTTGTGTGAACCTCCATCTTTTGTATGATCTATTTTTATTTCTTTTTTATATATTCATTTATACCTTGGCCACAAGGAGTCAAATCATTGGACTGAGTCTTGGGAGTCTTGGAGAGGTGGAGAACCCTGACTTCAGTAAACTCACCTATATTGGGTTCACAGGAAGATCAATACATGGTAGGACTTTTATTCACTGAAGCTGGGGTTTTCCATCTCTAGAGCCTTGGCCTGGGCCTTGGTAGTCAAATTCGTAGCCTGGGCTTTGGTGGTCCAGTCCTTTGCCTTTGAGTACAACACTGGTCAGTAGCTGTAACATGCACTCAACAGAAAAACTTAAGCCCTGGTGATGGTTTGGATTGTATTCTCTGCAGAGTGTCTCCAGAAAGCATGCAAATGCAGACCATAAATGTCAAGAAGAACAGCTCCTGCAGATTTTCCTTCCCTGTGCTCCCCACTGATGTCCTTTCTCCAGAGGAGCCAGTGGATGTGAGAGTAAGGAGCTGATGCTGGCAGAATATTAAGAACATATAATATCTCTGTATGTGTGTTTTGAGCTGTACTTAATTCTGTTATAACATGTCTTCTCATTGCATATATCTGTACATCTGTGTGCACTTATGGCTTGTGTAAAATGATAACTAAAAGTACAGTAAAACATGCAGTATTTTCCGGACTGTAAGTCACACTGGAATATTAGTCCCATCTGTCCATAAATCAGTCATCAAGAGGAAAGAAAACATATCTGATACTGCTTTATGTAACAAGAAACAAAATGAATTTAATGGATGCATTATTTGTTTATAACACAAACACTGTTAGCAAGCAGAAGCCAAAGAGCGAGTTAATGTTATTGCAGCAGACACAAATATTTTAGATTGAACTGCTTCTTGTGGCCAGTGAACACACAAAATGTCTGTTCAGTGGCTCTGTTTAATGTCATTAAATGTTAGAATATTATTTGGTAAAACATTTATAAAATATATTAGCCCTACCATACCTTACTGTTGTGAAAGTGTAGTGACACGGACCCACAACAGGGGGCGCAAATGAACGGACAATAGAAGGAGTCAAATTTGAACACTTTACTGTTGTGAATGCCACAACCATACACAGCAGATTATAGAATGATACAAAGTCAATGGATAAAGGTGTCGTGTGGGCAGGCTCGACGATAGGAGACGTCCGTCTAAAGAAGAACCGGAACCACACGATTTCCTCCACCACCGAACCCAAAGGATACTGGAGCCGCCAGGTCCCGAGTCCCCCAGGTGGCCACCGTCTCCGCGTGTCGGATCTGGTACTGCTGGCGAAGAGCAAAGACAGTCAAGTGTGGGTGTGTGTACACCCAGTAACAACAACAGTGGGAATTCCACCTCAAATCACACACTCGTGCAGCTCCTGTTTCAGCACTTATCTGGAAAGAGTGAGAGGCGAAGACGTCGGCACTCTCACAAACCATCAATCAGCGGACAAGGCTCCACAGGAAAACGGCTGCAAAAAGAGTTCAGACTAAGATACAGTTTAGTTTATGGCTGAGAATATTACCTCCTTAGAAGAACGATATCTCGGCGACGTGGTGGAGGTGTCATCCTGCTTTTATCTGGGGTGAAGTGCAGATGATCGGTGACAGCTGTCATAGTTGATGAGTGACAGCTGTCACCTCAGCTGTTCCTGTGAGGCGGCAGCGCCCTCTCGTGCCTGAAGCCCGCACTTCAGGCAGGGCGCCCTCTGGTGGTGGGCCAGCAGTACCTCCTCTTCTGGCGGCCCACACAACAGGACCCCCCCCTCAACGGGCACCTCCTGGCGCACGACCAGGCTTGTCCGGGTGGCGACGGTAAAAATCGGCCAGGAGGGCCGGGTCCAGGATGAAGCTCCTCTTCACCCAGGAGCGTTCTTTGGGTCCATACCCCTCCCAGTCCACCAAATATTGGAAACCCCGGCCCATTCGACGGACGTCCAGGAGCGGGCGCACTGTCCAAGCTGGCTCCCCGTCGATGATACGGGCAGGAGGCGGCGCCGGACCGGGTGCACAGAGGGGTGAGGTGAGACGTGGTTTCAACCTTGAAACGTGGAATACTGGATGAATCCGCAGTGAGGCCGGGAGTTGGAGCCTCACTGCGGCGGGACTGAGGACCTTGAGGATCTTGAAGGGCCTGATGTACCGGTCCTTCAGTTTGGGGGAATCCACCTGGAGGGGAATGTCCCTTGTGGATAGCCACACCTCCTGCCCGGGGCGATATGCGGGGTCGGGGACCGTCGACGGTCTGCATGGGTCTTTGCCCTTGTCCGCCCCCTCAACAAGGCCGAACGGGCAGTGCGCCACACCCGACGGCATCTCCGCAGGTGGGCCTGGACCGAGGGTACACCGACCTCTCCCTCCACCACAAAGAGGGCTGGTACCCCAGACACACCTTGAAGGGGGAGAGGCCGGTGGCAGAGGACACTTGGCTGTTATGCGCATACTCGATCCAGGCCAGGTGTTCACTCCAAGCCGTCGGGTGTGCAGATGTGGTACATCGCAGGGCCTGCTCCAGCTCTTGGTTAGCCCGTTCAGCCTGTCCGTTGGTCTGAGGGTGATACCCAGACGAGGCTCACGGTGGCCCCCAGCTCCCGGCAGAAACTTCTCCAAACCTGCGAGGAAAACTGGGGACCACGATCTGAGATGATGTCTGTTGGTATCCCATGCAGGCATACGACATGGTGGACCAGGAGATCCGCTGTCTCCTGGGCCGACGGGAGCTTCGGGAGGGCCACGAAGTGGGCCGCCTTGGAGAACCGGTCCACTATCGTGAGGATGGTGGTGTGCCCCCAGGACGGCGGGAGACCCGTGACAAAATCCAGACCAATGTGGGACCAGGGGCGATGAGGCACAGGAAGCGGCTGAAGGAGTCCCTGTGCCTTTTGGTGGTCTGCCTTGCCCCTGGCGCAGGTGGTGCAGGCCTGGATGTAAGCCCAGATGTCAGCCTCCAGGGGCGCCCACCAGAAGCGCTGCCGGACCACTGCCATGGTCCTACGCACCCCTGGGTGGCAGGAGAGCTTGGACCCATGACAGAAGTCCAGGACAGCAGCCCTGGCTTCTGGTGGGACGTATAGTCTGTTCTTTGGCCCTGTTCCGGGATCCGTGCCAGGGCCTCCCGGACGGTCTTCTCCACGTCCCAGGTAAGGGTGGCCACGATAGTGGACTCCGGTACGATGGGTTCCGGTGGATCCGACAGCTCGGTTTTGACTTCATGTTCATGCACCCGGGACAAGGCATCCGACCTCTGGTTCTTGGTCCCAGGGTGGTAGGTGATTCGGAAGTCAAAACGGCTGAAGAACAGTGACCAGCGGGCTTGCCTGGGGTTCAGCCGCCTGGCGGTCCTGATATACTCCAGGTTCCTGATGGTCAGTGAAAACCGTGAATGGCACAGACGCTCCCTCCAACAGGTGTCTCCACTCCTCAAGAGCCTCTTTCACCGCTAGGAGTTCTCGATTGCCCACGTCATAGTTCCGTTCTGCTGGGGTCAACCTGCGGGAGAAATAGGCACACGGGTGAAGAACCTTATCGGTCTCTCCGCTCTGGGATAGCACGGCTCCTATCCCTGAGTCAGAGGCGTCCACTTCAACCACAAACTGGCGACTGGGATCGGGCTGCACCAAGACGGGTGCAGTCGAGAAGCGCTGTTTCAACGCCCTGAACGCGGCTTCGCACCGATCCGACCAGGTGAAGGGGACTTTTGGAGAGGTCAGGGCTGTCAGGGGGCTAACTACCTGACTATACCCCTTAATGAACCTCCTGTAAAAATTGGCAAAGCCGAGGAACTGTTGCAGCTTCCTACGGCTCGTAGGTTGGGGCCAGTCTCTCACCGCCGTGACCTTGGCCGGATCCGGGGCGACGGAGTTGGAGGAGATGATAAACCCCAGGAAGGACAAAGAGGTGCGATGAAACTCACACTTCTCGCCCTTCACAAACAGCCGGTTCTCCAACAACCGCTGCAGGACCTGACGTACATGCTGGACATGGGTCTCAGGATCCGGAGAAAAGATGAGTATATCGTCCAGATATACGAAGACGAATCGGTGCAGGAAGTCCCGCAAGATGTCGTTAACCAAGGCTTGGAACGTCGCGGGGGCGTTGGTGAGGCCAAACGGCATGACCAGGTACTCAAAGTGACCTAACGGGGTGTTAAATGCCGTCTTCCATTCGTCTCCCTTCCGGATCCGAACCAGGTGATACGCATTCCTAAGATCCAGCTTAGTAAAGATTTTGGCTCCATGCAGGGGGGTGAACACGGAATCTAACAACGGCAACGGGTATCGGTTGCGAACCGTGATTTCATTCAGCCCCATGTAATCAATGCATGGACGGAGTCCGCCATCTTTCTTGCTCACAAAAAAGAAACCTGCACCCATCGGGGAGGTGGAGTTCCGGATCAGCCCGGCAGCTAATGAGTCCCGGATGTAGGTCTCCATTGATTCGCGCTCAGGTCGTGAGAGGTTGTACAGCCTGCTGGACGGGAACTCAACGCCTGGAATCAGATCAATGGCACAATCGTATGGACGGTGCGGGGGAAGGGCGAGTGCCAGATCCTTGCTGAAGACATCAGCAAGATCGTGGTACTCAACCGGCACCGCCATCAGATTGGGAGGGACTTTGACCTCCTCCTTAGCATATAAACCGGGAGGAACCGAGGATCCTAAACACGCCCGATGGCAGGTTTCGCTCCACTGAACCACCACCCCAGACGGCCAATCAATCTGGGGATTGTGTTTCAACATCCACGGGAAGCCCAAAATCACGCGGGAGGTAGAAGGAGTCACAAAAAACTCGATCTCCTCCCGATGATTCCCAGACACCACCAGAGTTACAGGTTGTGTCTTGTGCATGATTAAAGGGAGAAGGGTGCCATCTAGTGCCCGCACCTGCAATGGCGAAGGAAGCGCCACCAGAGGGAGCCCTACCTCTCTTGCCCACCTGCTATCTAGCAGATTCCCTTCGGACCCCGTGTCCACCAATGCTGGGGCTTGAAGGGTTAAATCCCCACTCAGGATTGTAACTGGGAGTCGTGTGGCAATATGTGTGTGTCCCACGTGAATGTTATGACCCCCCCTTAGCCCAGTCTCTAAGGGCGGGTGTTGTCGTTTTGGCCGTTTGGGGCAGTTTTTCTGTATGTGCTCTTTTGAGCTGCAGAGAAAACACTCCCCGCAGACCAGCCTCCTCATTCTGTCAGCTGTTCTCATTTTGGCCCTGTGCGTTTCCCTAGCAATGTCAGCAAGGGGAGCTGTTGCCCCACGGAGCGCTGCGGCTGTGGAGTGTGGGGAGGGCGGAACCTTTTTGAACCCGGAAGGGAGAGGGACGGCGTGTGCCCGGCCACGTCCTTCGCCTCGCTCCCGACGGCGTTCCTCCAACCGATTGTCTAACCGTATAACGAGATCGATAAGCCCATCTAAATCCCGCGGTTCTTCCTTAGCTACCAGGTGCTCCTTCAGGACCGACAACAGTCCGTTTATGAAGGCGGCGCGGAGCGCAACGTTATTCCAGCCGGACCTCGCAGCCGCGATGCGGAAGTCGACTGCATATTCAGCTGCGTGCCGGCGCCCCTGTCGCATTGACAGCAGCACTGTTGAAGCGGTCTCTTCTCTGTTAGGGTGATCAAACACTGTTCTGAACTCCCTCACAAACCCAGTATAAGAGGTAAGGAGCCATGAGTTTTGCTCCCAAAGCGCTGTAGCCCAAGCGCGTGCCTCACCACGAAGCAAGTTAATAACATAAGCCACCTTGCTGGCGTCAGACGCGTACATGACGGGACGTTGTGCAAAGACGAGCGAACACTGCATCAGAAAGTCCGCGCACATCTCCACACAACCTCCGTACGGCTCTGGGGGGCTTATGTATGCTTCAGGGGATGGTGGGAGGGGTTGTTGAACGACCACTGGAACATTCATATCTTGCACAGGGTCGGCAGGAGGAGGAGCCGCAGCAGCGCCCTGAGCGCTCGCTGCCACCTGTGCGGAGAGAGCCTCCACCCTGCGGTTCAGGAGGATGTTTTGCTCGGTCATCTGATCCAACCGAGCCGTAAAGGCGGTGAGGATGTGCTGCAACTCACCAATCACGCCTCCTGCAGACGCCTGTGCACCCTGCTCTCCCATTGGCCGTTCAATCGCTGGGTGACGCCCCTCGGTGTCCATGACGCTGGCCGAGATATCCTGTTGTGAAAGTGTAGTGACACGGACCCACAACAGGGGGCGCAAATGAACAGACAATAGAAGGAGTCAAATTTGAACACTTTACTGTTGTGAATGCCACAACCATACACAGCAGATTATAGAATGATACAAAGTCAATGGATAAAGGTGTCGTGTGGGCAGGCTCGACGATAGGAGACGTCCGTCTAAAGAAGAACCGGAACCACACGATTTCCTCCGCCACCGAACCCGAAGGATACTGGAGCCGCCAGGTCCCGAGTCCCCCAGGTGGCCACTGTCTCCGCGTGTCGGATCTGGTACTGCTGGCGAAGAGCAAAGACAGTCAAGTGTGGGTGTGTGTACACCTAGTAACAAGTAACAACAACAGTGGGAATTCCACCTCCACCTCAAATCACACACTCGTGCAGCTCCTGTTTCAGCACTTATCTGGAAAGAGTGAGAGGCGAAGACGTCGGCACTCTCACAAACCATCAATCAGCGGACAAGGCTCCACAGGAAAACGGCTGCAAAAAGAGTTCAGACTAAGATACAGTTTAGTTTATGGCTGAGAATATTACCTCCTTAGAAGAACGATATCTCGGTGACGTGGTGGAGGTGTCATCCTGCTTTTATCTGGGGTGAAGTGCAGATGATCGGTGACAGCTGTCATAGTTGATGAGTGACAGCTGTCACCTCGGCTGTTCCTGTGAGGCGGCAGCGCCCTCTCGTGCCTGAAGCCCGCACTTCAGGCAGGGCGCCCTCTGGTGGTGGGCCAGCAGTACCTCCTCTTCTGGCGGCCCACACAACACCTTACCCCAGCTAATCTGCTGTTGCTGTTTTTGTTGTCTCACACAGTCCATACGAGGGCAGTGCGAAGTACAATGAATGTTGTAGTCCTCCTCTTTTTGTATAGTCCCCCAGTATGAAATACTGTAGCAAACAGCATGTCCATCCATCCATCCATCCATCCATCAGTTTTCACTTGTTTGTGTGATAGCTCAAGAACCTGCGGACCAATTTCATTCATATTTAGCATAAGAGTGTACTTTGGTGATCTCCCGATTTCAGTCGATACGGTGACCTTGGGGTCAATTTTGAGGTCACAGTGAGATATTCAAGATATTGCCATTGTCACCCTTGTTTGTGCGATATCTCAAGAATCAGTTTGCCAACTTCAGTCATATTTAACATAAGGGTGTACTTGGGTGATCCCCAACACTTTGTATTGCTGATTTGTGGGGACCGGGAGGATACATCATCTCCTCTGACTCTTCTTTAATCTTGCAAGAAAACACATATTTCTGCATTTTCATCAATTTCTCATGAAATAATGTCTCAACATCAATTAAAAAACTAGATACAATCAAAGGGTTCAGGTTAATATGACCAAAGGATCTGTTCTGCCTTATTGGAAGTATGTTTGTTACTTCATGCAACCCTAACTTTAATTTTAATGCATAACAGCTTCTGTGTCACTTCTTGCAGATGATGAGTTT
Organism: Thalassophryne amazonica; assembly: GCF_902500255.1. Classification (NCBI taxonomy): domain Eukaryota; kingdom Metazoa; phylum Chordata; class Actinopteri; order Batrachoidiformes; family Batrachoididae; genus Thalassophryne; species Thalassophryne amazonica. Next base: position 100,620,803 of record NC_047104.1, on the reverse strand, counting down.
TGAGAAGAATCCGTATTCTTGGAACAAAGACATGATTACGGGAACTGTAGGATCTGTATCTCTCACCAGAATGAATGGCTCAGTCATTCCTGTGGAGAACCTGCCCAGTGAGATTGAGGTAACATACATTTTAGTTATTTTAGATGAGATCAGAAAATTGTGCAAAATAAACAATTTTCTCTGGGTTTCAGATTCTCTTACCAAGGCCTGATATAGAGCAGCAGAACTCTACAGTTCTGGACCTGGCCAATTTCAGCACATTAATAATTGACATTCCCTCACCTGATGTAACACTGGTACTGAAACTGGAACCATCTGAGGATATTTCCTTCACACTATTCCTGGGATATAAGGATTATCCAAGTGATAAAAACTATGTAGCCAAGACGACAGTACCTCGGGAGAATTCCAACAAAGGTATGTATCTATTTTTAGCACTGCCAGACTGACACTGGAGTAAAAACAATGGAAATCATTTCACATAAATGGAATAGTGTTTGCTTCTGAAGACAAGAAGGAGGCAGACAGAGAATATATGAACAGACTGTAATGTGGTTGTCCAACCACAAACCAGTTCCAGGTTCTTTGGACATGTTTAGTCCTGTTTCTCATTTCTAGTGTCATCACCACAATCATTATTCTGTCATTATTGCACACTGATTCTGCTGCTGCTGATTTCAGTTATTTCATCTGCATGACAGTGATGTTCAATATTTTGTTTTGTTATGGATGCATTTCCTTCAAACTGCAGCTATTTGGAACAGATCTGACATTTTACAAGTACATCAGTGTCAGATGAGTTTGGTGGCCAAGAAAGGCCACATCATTTGCAAATGTAAAAAACACAAATCCAAAAATAATAATAAAAAAACACCTGGATCAATTCTACAATAGGTAGTTGCATTTAAAAATAATAAAAAAAAATCTTTTAACTTGAGATCTTTGCAAACATGGAAACAATAACTACCTCAAACCTTAGTGACATGAAATTTGGGGTTCCACAGGGGTCTGTCTTGGGCACATATTGCAGCATTTTGGGATTACCTTTCATTGCTATGCTGATGATACATGCTGATAACTGCTGGTAATCTCATCCACATAAAATCCTTAGAAGACTGCCTTGCATCAGTGAAAAGCTGGATGTCTAGCAGTTTCCAACTTTTAACCTCTGACAAAACTGAAATCATGGTTCTTGGTCCAGCGAGACATTGGTATCAATTTGACCGGTTAATGCTTAGCCTAGGCTCACGTGTCATACATCACACTGACAAAGTGAGGAACCTTGAGGTAATTACAAGGACTGCTTTCTTCCACCTGCGAAATATAGCAAAGATTCATCCCATCGTGTCTATGGCTGATGCTGAGACCCTGATTCATGCATTTGTCTCTAGATTGGACTACTGCAATGTTCTATTTTCTGATTTACTGCAGTCCAGCATTAGGGGTCTCCAAATGGTTCAAAATGCTGCTGTCAGACTTTTGACATGAAGCAGAAAGTCTGATCACATTACACCCATTTTGCCATGTCTTCACTGGCTTCCTGTCCCTGTGAGATCAGATTTTAAGGTTCTGCTACTAACCTATAAAATTGTTCATGGATTGGCACCTCCCTACTTAGCTGACCTACTTAAATCCTACGTACCGACCCGGGCTTTGCATTCTCAGGGTGCAGGACTACTTTGTGTCCCCAGGGTGAATAAAAAGTCTGTAGGTCACAGAGCTTTTTCTTATCATGCACCTGCTTTGTGGAATGATCTCCCTGCGTCAATAAAACAGTCAGATTCTGTAGAGACTTTCAATTCTAGACTTAAGACGCACTTATTTTCCCTTTCGTATGGCTAGCATACTGGCATAGTATGTTACTACGCTTTTTACCCTTTTAAATTCATTCTGTTACTAAAGAGAGTGGGGTACAGCCTCACCTTTATCTAAAGTCTGGGTCTTTAAGTGAAACTTAGGGCTAGCAGCCGGCAATCACCTTAGTATTTCTTGTTTTTCTTGTAGCTTAATGCTCACAACTGTATTTGTTGTCTTTGTGCCACCTGATTCTCTTTTTTCTCTCTGTTTGAGGTGCGGCTCCATGCAGAGATGGGAGTGGGTGTCTTCTTATGCAGGCCTCCTGTTTTGTGCACCAGCATGGATTCCCAAAATTTCCTGTATATTCATATTGTCAATTGTGTCGGGAGCATTCCCCAAGCAGAGGGTCAACCCTTTGAGTATAGTCTGCTTGAGGTTTCTTCCTCAAATCATCTGAGGGAGTTTTTCCTTACCACTGTCGCCTGTGTGCTTGCTCTAGGGGTTGGTAAGGTTAGACCTCACTTGTGTGAAACGCCTTGAGGTAACTTTCTTGTGATTTGGTGCTACAGTTGTATGTAAAGGTTTGGGCACCCCTGATGATTTCCATAATTTTCCTTTATAAGTCATTGGTTGTTTGGATGAGCAATTTCAATTAAATATATCATATAGCAGACAAACACAGTGATATTTCAGATGTGAAATTAAGTTTCTAGGATTTACAGAAAGTGTGCAATAATTCTTCAAACAAAATTAGGCAGGTACATAAATTTGGGCACCCCAACAGAAAAAATACATCAATATTTAGTAGATCCTTTTTGCAGAAATAACAGCCTCTAAACACTTCCTATAGCTTCCAATGAGAGTCTGGATTCTGATTGAAGGTATTTTGGACCATTCTTCTTTATAAAACAGTTCCAGTTCAGTCAGATTTGTTGGTTTCCGAGCATGGACAGCCCGCTTAAAATCACACCACAGATTTTCAATAATATTCAGGTCTGGGGACTGAGATGGGCATTCCAGAACGTTGTACTTGTTCCTTTGCATGAATGCCTTAGTAGATTTTGAGCAGTGTTTAGGGTCGTTTTTGAAAGATCCAGCCCCAGCGCAACTTCAGCTGTCACTAATTCTTGAACATTGTTCTCAAGAATCTGCTAATATTAACTGGAATCCATGTGACCCTTATCTTTAACAAGATTCCCAGTACCTGCACTGGCCACACAGCCCCACAGCATGATGGAACCACCTCCAAATTTTACTGTAGGTAGTAAGTGTTTTTCTTGGAATGCTGTTCTTTTCCAGCCATGCATATTGCCCTTGTAATGTCCAAATAACTCAGTTTTAGTTTCATCAGTCTACAGCACCTTATTCCAAAATGAAGCTGACTTGTCCAAATGTGCTTTAGCATACCTCAAGCGACTCTGCTTGTGGCGTGTATGCAGAAAAGGCTTCCTCTGCATTACGCTCTCATCCATCATCTCCTTGTGCAAAGTGCGCTGTATAGTTGAATGATGCACAGAGACACCATCTGCAGCAAGATCATGTCGTAGGTATTTGGAGCAGGTCTGTGGATTGACTATGACTGTTCTTACCATCCTTTGCTTCAGCTTATCTGAGATTTTTCTTGGCCTGCCACTTCAGGCCTTATTTAGTACTGTACCTGCGGTCTTCCATTTCCTCACTATGTTCCTCACAGTGGAAACTGACAGCTGAAATCTCTGAGATAGCTTTTTGTATCCTTCCCCTAAACCATGATGTTGAACAATCTTTGTTTTCAGGTCATTTGAGAGTTGTTTAGAGGCTCCCATTTTGCCACTCATTAGAAGAGATGCAAAGAGGGGAAACATTTGCAAATGGCCACCTTTCTCATGATTAGATTTTAAATACTAGAAACTTCATTTCACTTCCCAAATACCAGTGTGTTTATCTGCTATATGATATATTTAACTGAAATTTCGGATCCAGACAACCAATGATTTATAAAGGAAAATCATGAAAATTGTCAGGGGTGCCCAAACCTTTGCATACAACTGTATATAAATAAATTAAATTAAATAATAAATAAATTAAATTAAAACAGCAAGTTACATTGATAACATGTCTGCTAAAAAAAAAAAATCACACAATGTTCGCAAAAACCCAGATGCATTGCAAATAGCAGCAGCATAAAGTAAGTATAAGTAACATCAATGTGCTTCTGCCCAGATAACTTCCACTGACGGATCATTTGGTGTATCATGGCACTCTATTTGTTTAGGCTGAACTAATGAAAGAAAAGAACCCATAATGCAGAGAGCTGTGATGAAACAAAATAACAATTTATTGGAATAACAGAATATTAGAATAATTTGTGGAGGAGGCAACAGAGCAGGGAAACACAGCCTTGACCAGGATGTGTGGTGGATCTTGAGCCAGGACCAGGTAGATGCATCAGAACTGACAGGAGGCAGGAATGCTGGAAGCAATGAGCACAAGACAAATGTCAGAAACAGGGAAACACTGAGTCATAAAAATCTGCAGAGGATTAAATCCAAAAACAGATCTATGGGGGCCAGGAACAGAGCTAAGTTTCTGGTGACTGAGAGAGGAAGGACTAGGGTTTAAATACAGGTGTAGGTGATTGCAGACAGATGTGATGAATCAGCTCCATGGCGTGGTGCCTGGAGAAACAGAAAGGAAGGAGAAGAAGAGCAAACACCAAGGCAGCACAAACAGTACCCCTTCACCTCAATGGGAGCCCCCAGGTGACCTACCAGGCCGGCCCAGGTGGGCCTGTTAGAAGTCCTGGAGAAGGGAGGGGTCCAGGATGAGGCCCCACGACACCCAGGAGCCTCAGGTCCAAAAACCTCCTAGTCCCCCAGATACTGGAAACCCAGACGCCACACATCCAGAATCTGGCACACAGTCCAGACCAGATGGCCATACACAAGCCGAGCAAGAGGGTGATTGGCCGGAGGACACAACAAGCTAGTATGAACAAGCTTTAACCGGGATACATGGAATACAGGATGGATGTGTAGAGACTGGGGAAGATGGAGCTGGACAACTGCAGCATTGATGATCCGAGGTTCCCTCACAAACCCTGCTGAGCTGCTTGGGCTCATCGGCAGGGGGTGCTGTCACTGCGTGGAGTGCATTGCTGGTGGAGCACGAGGAAGAAGGAGCAAAACCAAGTCACAAAGCAATCTGAGGGGTAGATGCGCGTTCAGCCCTTCTGCCTCTCTGCTGTCATCTTTCCCTCAACCCGTTGTCTATTTTAATTGCGAGAGATATTAATTTGTCTAATGTGTTAGGTTTGTCTAGGACTGCCAGTTCATCTTTGACATTATCAGCTGACCCATTAGCAGCATCGGAGCTGACAGGAGGCAGGAACGCTGGAAGCAACGAGCACAAGAGAAATGTCAGAAACAGGGAAACACTGAGCCATAAAAATCTGCAGAGGACTAAATAAAAAAAAAAAACAGATCTACGTAGGCCAGGTACCACTAGGCTGAGCTGAGTTTCTGGTGACTGTGGAGAGGAACCAGGGTTTAAATACAGGTGTAGTTGATTGCAGATAGGTGTGATGAATCAGCTCCGTGGTGCAGCACCTGGAGAAACTGGAAGGGAAGGGGAGCAGAACAAACACCAAGGCAGTACAACACTATTAACTTTGGGTTATAGCACATACCTAGTTAGTAAGTTTTTTTTATCTACTTTAATGATGATTTTACTCTTAACTGAGCTCCATTTTGTAATAATTTTATCCACAATGCATTGAGAGATCCATCAGTTAAAGTCCTCCAGGCAGAAAACTCTTTTGTGTTCTTTATACTTCTGATGTGTTGTGGATCTTTGCAACGCGTCTGTGTTTTGTGTGTGTTGTGTGAATTTGCAGCAGCCGTGATATCAAATTAATTGTACTGTAGGTTATGTTTGCTTGGATTCTTTTTGTTTTTCAGATTTCGAAAGATGTTTTTTGATGCAACCGCTTGTTGAATCGATGCAGGTGGTTATTGCATTTGCTAGTATTTTTTGCATTTGCTACTGTTGTCTTAATTTGGAAGTGTTGTGGCTTCTCTTGGCCACCAGACAATGGCATGGCACATATAAAGTACATTGTAAAAACAACACATTTAAGTTTGATTTCTTGACAAGGACAAACTTTTACCAAATGGTTAATGACCCGTCCTTGAGCAAAACATTTGAATTTTAACTACAAGTTCACAGATACCACACCCGATGGTTTTCTCCCATCGACTGCATGTGCCTGAATGTGTGTTTTACTATTTGAATACAGATGAACAGTACACCTGGGTGCTAGCTCCCAAAGATAGAACAGGAGATGTCGGCGGGCACTACCTTGTTATAAAACCAATTGTTGAATCAGGTGTTAAATCCATCAACGCAACCGTATCGGTCATTTCCTTCGCCGCCCAGTGCAAGTACTGGAGTGAAATGAAGTCTTCTTGGAGTGAAGATGGCTGCAGGGTGAGTGCAACACTGTTGCTGCATCAACGTGTCATTCGAAGTGTGACATGTCAGTCGATCATCATTGTCCCCTACAGGTCGGCCCTCTCAGTACACCACTGCTGACGCAGTGTCTCTGCAACCACTTAACTTTCTTTGGGAGCACTTTCTTTGTCATGCCCAACTTGGTTGACGTGTCACGCACTGCAGAACTTTTTGCCACTTTCACAAACAATCCTGTGGTGGTGTGTTTTGTTGGAGCCGTCTTTGCGGCTTACCTTCTGGTGGTTGTATGGGCACGCAGGAAAGACATCCAGGACTCAGCTAAGGTAAAGCTCAACAAAGACTTCATCGCAGTACTGCTTTTAATTCTGTGCCAGACATTGTGGGCTCACATACCTGCTTTGCTCCACACACATATAAGACTGAAAACACCTGTGCAATTACATGGCCCTCTTTAATTAATTAACCTAAAAAAGGGTTTGTAGAACAGTTTTAACTTAGGCCAAATTATGGCCATCTGGTATTGCGAAGACTTTGCATCCATCCATCCACCCATCTGTCTGTGCTCAGCATAACTCCAGTCCTATTACTGCCAGGGTCTTCAAATTCACAGGGACCATTCTTGGGACACAGACCTTGGACAAGTTCAAAGATGGATAACCTTGACCTATTTTAAGAGGTTAAAAAGTCACATTCTGTTTCTTATTTTTATGCCCATACGGCCGAGGGTATTTTAGCATTGTATTATATTTTTTATTTGGTACTGGCACATTGTTTGACGCCACACAGTTGATTGAAACATCTAAGTAATGATGACTCAGTTATCATTTGCAGCTGCTTCACCTCACGTATAAAAAATTCCAAAAATTATGTTGTTTTTGTGAGGACTCACACCCACAACAAAAAAACAGGCAGCTGTGATTGTCAGAATAATTCTGTAAAAAATATGTAAATACCTTTACAGAAAATACTGCAAGTTTTACTGTTGTAAACTAAACTATTGTAATTTGCAAAATAAATAAATAATTAATTAATAAACAGTAAGCGTGCTTGTCTTAAAAGCAAAATATCTCAGGTTTAAGTCTGTGTGAGTCTCTTTCTGCTTATACAGCCTAAAGCCTCAGTCCCACCGAATAATAATCCATGAATAATGAACCACGCATGGGTGTGTCAGCGATTGTTTGAAGAATGATCCACGTTTCCATCACATATCCACTACTAAGGCACCTCTATGTGCCTCTTTGTACCTTACATGTGCCTCTAGTGAGCCACGACTGACCTGTCATTTGAGCCCCGTCCAGCCTCAAGTGGCTCGTTTCACCGCATATGATCCACGTCAATCCACATATGATCCATGTAACGCCATGATAACGTGAAGTTGGTGCAGATTTAGGCATGGGTTTGGTCCAAACCTCCAGCCCTCCCACACTTGGTCCCTTTAAAGTGTGGGTTTTCAATTCACTATTAAACGCAGTCCCAAAAAAAGATGCTGCACTGAGTGAGTGCACACTGCCGCAACTGTGGATCACTTCCAAAGAAAAAAAAAATTTATTCCTTCCATGGCTTACAGTCACCGTGATACAACTTTTAACTTTGTGTTAGGTGTGCAAAATCGTTCTTTTGCGCACTCTGTGTTCCTGGACAGCGCTGAGCTCCTTCTCGCGGCTTCATTGGCATTATTTCTTCCGTGGCGTTAAACACACAGCCACTTTGACACTGTGATCCAACTTTTAACTTTGTTCATCCATCATTGACTGCAAAACCACTCTTTTGCGAGCAGGTGTTGTGTCTAAATGCTTGTTTTGAGCATGAGTCATTGTGTCAGTGCGCACACACAGTGGAGCTCAATCTGATCCATTAACAAGATATTAAATCTATCATAGACATACTTTTACAGCTAGGAATGAACAAGCTATAAAAACATTAAAAATAGTTACCTTTAAGCTGTTCCAAAATATGTTCCTCATTGAGCAGGAAAGAGACGAAAAAAGCGTCCAGATGAAACTGTTGGGAAGGTGTCGTGACACGGACCCACAACAGGGGGCGCTAAAGGAATGGACAATGGATAAGCCAACCAGTAACAATTTAATGTTGTGAAAACACACAACGGAATACAGACAGAGATATGGATTGCCAATGAGACACCAGGTGACGTGTGGGCAGGCTCGAAGATAGGAGACCTCTGGCAAGAGATGAGCTGATTCCCACACAGCTTCCACCACCAGCGGGCCTGAAGAACACCGGAGCCGCCAAGTCCCGAGTCCCCAGGTGGCCTCTGCCTTCGGCTGTCGACCCTGGTACTGCTGGCAGAGAACAGAGAAAATCCAGGTGAGTGTGAATCCGCACACTCAGTAGTCCACTCACAGTCAATGTTCTTTAAGGAGGGAGCGCCTCCACCTCCAATCACACACTCGTGCAGCTCCTGTGTAACCACTTATCTGCTATGGAGCGTGATGCGAAGTCGTCGCGGTCACGCTATTACTCCAGCTCCGATAAGGACACCACAGGGCAAACGGCTGCAAGGAAGAGTTACGTTAGCAGAGAAAATTACCACAGAGAAGGTTACCTCTTGGTTGCTGATTTCTCGGCGGGGAGGTGGAGTTGTAGTCCGGCTTTTATGGTGATGTGGTGAATGAGTGACAGCTGGTGCAGATGATGAATGACAGCTGTCACTCTCCGTTGCAACGACGCCCTCTCGTGCTTGAAGCCCGCACTCCAAGCAGGGCGCCATCTGGTGGTGGTGGGCCAGCAGTACCTCCTCTTCTGGCGGCCCACACAACAGAAACAGTCTTCTGTGATTCCAGAAGCGATTAGAGGTGTTTTCAACATCCAAGGTTTGACAGAAAATTATTAATCCACTACAAAAGGTTACCTCTTGGTTGCTGATTTCTCGGCGGGGAGGTGGAGTTGTAGTCCGGCTTTTATGGTGATGTGGTGAATGAGTGACAGCTGGTGCAGATGATGAATGACAGCTGTCACTCTCCGTTGCTCCGACGCCCTCTCGTGCTTGAAGCCCGCACTCCAAGCAGGGCGCCATCTGGTGGTGGTGGGCCAGCAGTACCTCCTCTTCTGGCGGCCCACACAACAGAAACAGTCTTCTGTGATTCCAGAAGCGATTAGAGGTGTTTTCAACATCCAAGGTTTGACAGAAAATTATTAATCCACTACAAAATAATTATTTTATATACAGTGTCTGGCGCACAGAGCAGGTGGAATTGTGTGCGCAAGAGTCCAGCCGCTCCGAAGCCTCTCAGGTCCCACGTAGCTGCCAGGCGCTCGGATAATAGGCTTTTAGCAGCCTCCTCCACACCACACACATGCCTCTATAATCCTCATTAGTCCTCGCAGTAACTCGTACACAAACTGCCTCGCGCTGTTGTTGCTAAATTTTGAACATCTTGAAATTGGCGCCACGCTTGGAGATGAGCCTCATTAGCCACTATTCTCCCACGATACTGTCGTTGAAGAAACCCTCTCATAGCAAAAAAAAAGAAAAAAAAAAAAGAAAGTAAACATATGCTGCGTGACTCATTATTCATCCTTCATTATTTGGTGGGACCAGGGCTTAAGTTGTGCAGAGGTGCAGTATCCTGGCTTCAGTGAGTAAAAGTCTGACCACACATTTGTACCATCAACCCATTAAACCAGCTGATTCTAATTTGTTCATCTCTTTAGGCAGGTACATGAGCTTATCACCAAAATCACTTGTTTTAGGTACACAGGTAGAAGCAACACATGGTAGCAGTTTTACTCCCGGAAGCTGCTACTCCCACAGTTGTGTTTGGAAAACCCACATCTACATGTGGATCCTAGGCCATGTTCCTGTGGAGAAAAAGGGACTCAGTGTACAATACGTAACAGGTGCATTTAAATTCCACAGAAATAATCATTTTAAAAACTGCATGATAATAATTTAGCAAAAAAATAACTGTTGGATTTATTGGTTTGTTTATTTATTTATTTATTTATTTATTGTCTCTTATGTAACTTAGAACAGCTTTATATTGTAAAATCTACAGGTTGTAAATTGTAAACATGTATTTTTACTGTATTTTTTACAAATTATTCTGTCAACTGCAGCTGCCCGTTTTTAACCCATAATGTTGTCGTGTTGTGTTCTGTATTGTAAACCTTTTTGGTAGAATGGGCTAAGCAGTGGGTCACCCCTTTAAGTCTGGTCTGCTTGAGGTTTCTTCCTCAATATTATCAGAGTATCAAGACCAGACTCACAGCCATGGTTGGTTTAGATGGATAAAAGGCTTTATCAGATGACCAGGCAATGGGTTCGGTACACAGGTAGTCAGTCATACAGGCAGAGTTATCAGACATGGTACAGGCTGGGTCGTGGTCCAGAAACAAGCAGAGTTCATACAAACCGCATCGAAGAGTAAACCAGGCAAAACAGAGGCAGAGTCAAAAAAACAGGCTGACTTCAGGGTGACAGTGAGGCAGAGGCCAGAGTACACAAGCAAGGTAAAAAAAACAAGAGCAGGAACAGGACAAGAATGAGAGGTGAGAGAGTGAACAAAGTCAACAATTGGGCAGTGAGCTGTGGAACTGTGAGGGCTTAAATAAGGGGGAGACTAATCAAGGTGATGTGAAGCAGGTGCACGCAAGGTTCTGGAAAGAGGTGTGGTTTTGAGAATCAAAGAAGAGGGAAGAAAGGCAAGCGTGCAGGAGTGAAAAACAAAGTGGTGCAATGCAAGAGAAGTAAGTGACAGAAAAAACTAACTGTGAATAACATGTTCCAGACAAACAATAATGCGTGAGCAAACAAAAGGGGCAAAACTAAGAAATAATGTGACTAGTCTAAAAAGGGGAAAAACAGGAACCCTAATAATAAACCAAAACTAGGACAGGACAGATACTGGCTGAGACAAAAGTGAATACAATAAATGATGATGGTAAAACAAACTATTGGTTAAACAGAAAATAAACAAAACTGGTGACAACAGAATAGTGTAATAAATAATGCAATAAATGACAAGTGGAACATAATCGGATAAGGAACACTGCAGATGAATAATAACCAAAACCTGGCTGTGACTAAAGCATAATACAATAAATGTGATAAACAGAACTAAACTAAGACTAAAGTAACTAAAGGGACCAAGAGTGAAAGAATACAATAACCAAAGAATGAAAAGTGCAACACAAAGAAAAGCAATAAACAGAACCAAACTGAGATTTACATGACTAAGTAAAAACTTATGAAAAGCAAAAACAGAAAATCACAGAGGAAATTATGCAGAGAATCCAGACCTAAGCCCTGAGCCGGGGCAGAGCATGACACAGAGGGAGTTTTTTTCTTACCACTGTCACCTGTGTGCTTGTTCTAGGGGTTGGTAATGTTATACCTTACTTGTGTGAAGTGCCTTGAGGCAGCTTTTGCTGTGATTTGGTTCTATATAAACTAAATAAATTGAAAATAAATTGAAATTTTAATGTTTGGGTGCAGATCTATTTCCTCACCAGAACCTTTCATTTCTGAGTCCACCAGCTAAATAACAATGACAGTGTGCCAGGTTCAAGTACACAACCCTCTTTAAACTAATAACAGATAATAATCTAAAAGGTTTTGTTTTTTTTTAATTTGTGAGAAACTGTGCTGGGAGCAACTGTTGCTTGTTGGACCACCACTCACAACTTCATGGTACAGTGGTGCAGATGTGAATTTTCACACAAGAATACAGATCAAATATTGGCTTGACGCTCCCATGTACCTTGAGGAAAACTGCAGCTGAAGTGTCTCATCTTCTTTTTAATCCTTCTCTGCCCAACACCACCATGAAGCTGTATGATGCAGCAGACAAAAGTTGTATGATGCACAGTTTCTTCAGTCACATTCAAAGAAGCCTCTACCTTCTTCAGCATCGTCTTGGTGGCTTCCTTCACTGTTTTCCTTCACTGTTACTCAGTTATTTCAGACAGATTTACCCTACAGTACTATACTGTTTGTTTTGAAGTCGAAGACATATTCAGTGCCTTGGAAATGTTCTGGTATCCATCACCTGCCAAGCATTAACACACACACACACACTCACACAGAGAAAATCTGTGATTTGTATTAAGAATGACCTTATTTAGTTTGCCCAGTTAATTATGACTTTTGAAAATATGGCATCTGAGAATAAAAAAGTCTGTAATTTTAAAATGGTTAACACAATATTTGTTATGTGAGTTTAACGGAGGCAATCCAGGTGTCGCTGTGTAGATGTAGTTCGTAAACCTCACTCCCAACAGCTCAAAAGGATTTTCTGGTCACAAGGCCAGAGCCCTGGGTTTTAGCCTTCTGGTTAGAGTCGACTCCCATGCCGAGGATCGTGAGTTTGCATCCCAAGGGGAGTGAATGGGCGGAGTCATAACAACACAACGTAGAGTTCAGCCGCTACATGTGCATTTGTAAGCCATGTCTGTGCCCTACCTGGTCTCACGGCAAGTCGTGCTTCAGCAGCATGAAATATACATTAATCTATTGGTTTGTGATATTGTGACGAAAAGTACCTCATTTTCGTCACGGCAGCACAAATTCATTGTCATTCATTCCGTGATGGCTGCACGAAATTAAAAGTGAAGCGGGGGGGTTGGGGTGGTTATGGTTGGGGTGGGGGGAAGGAGTAAGATTAGGTTATTGTTAAGGTTAGGGTTGGGGGTGGGAAGTAGGGTTAGGAATAGTGAGTTAAATGAAAATTTGACTCATTTCATCACGGGAACACAAAAAAAACAAAAACAAAACGTGAGACTGGGCTGCTGTGCCTTATGTTTGTGTGTTTGTATTTGGTCCTCTGTCTTTTTTTTATGTCTACAGTTATGTGTTGATTGTCTTCTGCCTGCGCCCCTTTTGTTTTCAGTGTGTGTCCTCCCTGGTTAGTCATCCATGTGGATCCCTCTTGTGGTTTGTGCTTTGGCTATGTCCTGGGTCTGTCTCTCCTGTGTCTTTGTGTTCAGTCTTGTCTGTGTTGTCCTTATGTTTCCCCTGTGTCAAGTTCATCTTGTCTTGGTGTTTTTGCTCATTAGGTTTCATTATGTGTTCTTAGGTTTTTCATGTTGCACTCTGTTCACTTTTGAGGTCCATGATTCTTTACTGTGTATGTTTGTTGATTTAGTTTTTGATTATTGTTTAGTTTTTGTCGTAGCTTGTGTTCTGATTGCCTTGTTGTTTGTTTTTAGTCTTCATGTCAGTTTTTCCATTGCTACACTTCTCCACTTGAGTTCCACGTTAGTTTTTATTAGTCACTTTGTGTTCCTTTTGTTAAACATGTGTCTCTGTTGTTCCTGCGCTCCCTGATTTCACACACCTGTCGTTCATTAGTTCATTTTTTCTTTGAGGGAGGTGAAGGTCTAGTGGTTAAAGCGTTGGGCTTGAGACCGGAGGATCCTCAGTTCAAATCCCAGCCTGACCGGAAAATCATTAAGGGCCCTTGGGCAAGGTCCTTAATCCATAACATAAAAACATAAGACAAAACATAAGAGTTAAGTTTCACTTCCATCACGCATGTGAAAGTTTCAGATACAGGGAGGGCTCCCCCTATCTGTGAGAGCCAGTAACATTAGAATTGTGAGACTAAACCACACCCACTCTAATGCCCACAGTGTATAAAAGTGTTGTGCGAGCTGCGTTCGTGGTCCCTTCACAAGATGGACGTTGTCTGTGGGGACCCCAGTCCAGTTTCAACGTCACTTTCACTAAATTCAAAATGAGAAATATATTGATGTGGTTCTTTGTAAGGGGCAGTAAGTTACATAAAGAACCGGGGGAAATTACAGTACAAATGACTGTTCAACTATTTATGGCCCTGACTTTATAGGAGTAATGTGAAGATTGATTTCTTTGTTATGATTGTGCCTGCAAATGTGCTCTGTCAGAAATGACTCAATAACACCTGTACCTTTGTATGCCTTCTTCCAGTTTACTTTTTATATACTTATCAGTACTATTTTTTGGTAAGGGACCTGTATCTTTGTATGCCTTTTTTTTTACCACTGAACTGTCAGCATTGTTTACAAAACACGCTGACATAATTAACTGAATAACTTGGTATCTTTGTACTATTTCATATGCATTGTAGAAAGGTAGTAGAATTTAGATTCAACAAATAAATTTTCCACATTTCATACCTTCATTTGATATACAGTTATGTAGTACAGATATAAGGATGGTGAGTTTATAAAATTTAAAAAAAATTAACCTGAACACTGTCTTTTTCCATTCATTTGAAGGTCAAGATAACAGTGCTTGGGGATAATGATCCACTGGCTGAGTATCGCTATATGTTGAACATTAGCACAGGGCATCGCCATGGTGCAGCGACGTCCTCTCAGGTCAGCGATGTCTGTTCCACTTTAAGCCTTTTCCAAGTTTAAAGAGACCCACAGAATCACATCCTGCTTGCTGTTTCTGGTGCACAAGCTATGCAATGCAGAACCTTTGCTGAACATCAGCATTTCTGCTTTGAATGATCTGTATTGTTTTAGGTGACAATAACGCTGATGGGTACAGAAGGAGAAAGTGAGCCACATCATTTGACAGACCCAGAGAAGCTGATGTTTGAAAGAGGTGGGGTGGACATATTCCTACTGACCACACATTTTTCCCTTGGAGAGCTGCAGAGCATCAGATTGTGGCACGACAACTCAGGGAAACACCCTGCATGGTACGGACGAGATAGTGGGCTTGTTAAGCATGACAACTGTGCACAGAATGAAAGAAGCATGAAACTTTCAGGGTTTGTTCTTGATAGCATAAGCTTTAATTTAAGATGTAGAGGCATTCTCAGTTTGTCCTCTGGGGTCAGCTAAAGGTCATTGATCTCCAGGATATGACATTTCTATGCATGAAATTAGAAACGGGAAGTGCATTTGGAAAGTATTCACAACAATGCACTCTTTCAACATTTTGTATGTTACAGCTGTATTCCAATGTGGATAAAATAAACTTTTCCCTAAACACTGAAATTCTGAGATTTTTGCAAATTTATTAAAAATTAAAAAAAATACAAAAACCTAAGAACTCACATGTACGTAAGTATTCACAGCCTTTTCCATGAAGCTCAAAATTGAGCTCAGGTGCATCCTGTTTCCACTGATCATCCCAGCCCAGTCTCACATTTTTTTTTCGTACACGAAATGAGTCAAATTTTCGTGATGGTTTTTTTTTTTTAACTCGCTATTCCTAATCCTACTCCTACCCTGACCCTAACCTTAACCATAACCTAATTTTACTCTTTCCCCCCACCCTAACCATAACCACCCCTATCCCCTTGCTTCACTTTTAATTTCGTGCAGCCATCACGGAACAAATTAGAATGAATTCGTGCTGCCGTGACGAAAATGAGGCACTTTTTGTCACAATATCACGAACCAATAGATTAATGTATATTTCGTGCTGCTGAATCATGACTTGCTGTGAAACCTGGTTAGATCATCCTTGAGATGTTTCTACAACTTAGAGTCCACCTGGGGTAAATTCAGTTCATTGGACATGATTTGGACAATGGACACGCCTGTCTGCATATACGGTCCCACAGTTGGCAGTGCATGTCAGAGCACAAACCAAGCATGAACTCAAAGGAATTGTCTGTAGACCTCCGAGACAGGATTGTCTCGAGGCACAAATCTGGGGAAGAGTACAGAAACTGTTTTGCTGCTTTGAATGTCCCAATGGGCACAGTGGCCTCCATATTATATTATATATATATATATATATATATATATATATATATACACACACACACACACACACACACACACACACACACACACACACACACACACACACACACACACACAC
This sequence comes from Thalassophryne amazonica, assembly GCF_902500255.1. Taxonomy (NCBI): domain Eukaryota; kingdom Metazoa; phylum Chordata; class Actinopteri; order Batrachoidiformes; family Batrachoididae; genus Thalassophryne; species Thalassophryne amazonica. Next base: position 100,604,767 of record NC_047104.1, on the reverse strand, counting down.
ACACAGGTGCATTGAAAAAAAAAATAGAATATGGAGAAAAAGGTTCAATATTTTTTGTCAGGAATTTCATGAAATGAAAATTGTACATATTCTTAAAATATTCTTTAAATGTGTAGAAACTACAATGTTTCAATCATTTTTTAATTTTAATTTTGATAATTATAGCCTGCAGCTCCAGGAAGTACAAAACGTATTAACTCAAAATATTAGACTATTTCAGCAGATCAGATTAAAAAAAAAAAAGGATTTATAATACAGAAATGTCTAACTTCTGAAAAGTATTTTCATTTATGCATTCACTCAGTACTTGGTTGTGGTTCCTTTGAATGAGTTCCTGCATCAGTGTAGTGTGTTATGGAGCTGATCAGCCTATGGCACTGCTTGGGTGTTCTGAAAGCCACAGTTGCTTTGATAGCAGCCTTCAAGTCATTTTGATTGTTGGATCTGGTGTCTCTAGTCTTCACCTTGACAATACCCCACAGAGAATCTGAGGGATTGTCTACGGGGACAATCAGGTACAGTATCACTATGTTACTAACCAGTTGCTAGTAGTTTTAGCAGTGTGGGCAGGTGCCAATTCCTGAACGGAAAAGAAAATCAGCATCTCCATAAGGCTTGTCAGCAAATGGAAGCATGAAGTGCTCTAAAACCTCCTGGTAGAAGGCTGGGTTGACGTTGGACATGATAAAAGACAGTGGACCAACACCAGCAGATGGCATGATGCCAAATCATCATGGACTGTGGAAACGTCACACTGAACTTCAAGCAGCTTGAATTATGTGCTTCTCCACTCCTTCTCCAGACTTTGGGATCTTGATTTCCAAATGAAAAGCTAAATTTACATTCATATGAAAAGAGGACTTTGGAATACTGAGCAACGGCAAAGTTCTTTTCCTCTTTTTTCCAGGTAAGGTGTTTCTGGCATTGCCCCTGGTTCAGGAGTTTCTTAGCACCACAATTAAAACTTTTAGCCTATTTTAGCATATTTGTGTGTGTTCTTGATGCACTGACTCCATCCCAAGTCCATTCCTTCTGAAGCTCCCCCGAGTTCCAGAATCAGCTTTGCTTGAGAATATTCTCAAGCCTGCAGTCATCCCTGTTGCTTGTGCATCGTTTCTGACAACACTTTTGCCCTCCAGTCAACTTTCCATGATTATGCTTTGATCAAGAACTCTGTCAACAGCCAGAGCTGCCAGAGCCAGTAATGACATTCTGTTACTTAACCTCCCTGTGGACGATGTCTGTGAGTGTTTTCTGGACATCTGTCAAGTCAGCAGTCTTCCCCGTGATTGTGGTTATTTGAACTGAAACAGATTGGAGAGATTCAGGCTATTCATACTGCATAAATAGTGACTTGAAATTAAATATTCTAATGTTTTGAGATATGCATTTTTTGTATTTTTTGCAGCAGGAAGCTGTAATAATTACAATTTAAAAATGACTAAAACATTTTGGTTTCTATGTATTGAAACTAGAATATGTAAAGTTTTTGCTCTCTGAAATACAAGACAAAAAGTATTTAACTTTTACACAATTTTTTAGGGTTTTATTTATTTATTTATTTTGTGTACAGGTATGTCAACAAAGTAATGGTGCAAGATCTGGAGAGCGGTCAAAAATGGCACTTTCTGTGTAATTCCTGGCTCGCCGTGGATGTGGGAGAATGCACTCTTGATAAGGTTTTTCCAGTTGCAACAGAAATAGATTTGAAGACATTTAGGTAACAACAGTGTTGCATCTTACAACAATGCAGTACCTATAAATTTGGCTGTGTATATTCTAATCACTTTTGTTGATCCTAAACTTGCTTTTCTTTGATAATTTGCAGTAATCTTTTTTTCATGAAGACAGCTAAAGATTTCAGAGATGGCCACATCTGGTTCTCTGTCATCAGCCGGCCTCCATGCAGCACCTTCACACGTGTGCAGCGAGTTTCATGCTGTTTTTCACTGCTGCTGTGTACCATGCTGACAAGCATCATGTTTTGGGGAATCCCTACAGACCCCTCTGAGCAGACCATGGATCTGGGTATGTAACACATCAGAAATGATTCAAATCAGTAAAGAAAATACAGGTCACATCAGTGACTTGCATAAAATATATTCATTAAGGTACTTTTGCTCCCCAATGAAATGTTTTTAAAGGCCCCTTCACACATAGCACGAATAAGGCCAAATGGCGCACGAAGGAGGATTCGGACGACAGTCGTGCAAATTTGAAGCAGTAGTCGGCACATCTGTTCAGCCACAGCACATGCACACCACATTCGCATCGCGCTCACGTTGGAAACCCAATCGAACATCCATCGAGATGCAGTCGTACCGTTATCTGACTGCAGTCGCAACATTCATATGGCAAGTTGGATGCAAGTTGGAGCATTCAGACTGCAGTCAAGGGGCCATACGAAATGTTCGGCCACGTTGAATCCTGGCTGAATATGCCGACCAAGCCAGCCTTCACACTACAGGCCGAATGAGGGCGAATGACGGGGGAATGGCCATTCAACCCACAGTCGACCAAAGTTGAGGTGCAATCCAAAGATGTCCAACAGCAGTTGCAGTGCACCCACAACAGCCAGGCCCATTCACATGGCCAGCCCGAATGTAGCACACATGACACCATAGTCAAGGTGTGGTTGAGGTGGCGAAAGCTCGAACGGTGATGGGAGTACTGTACGATTGCTGTTCATTGCAGCACGCACATCTGGACGGGCTGTTACAGTGCAGCAAATAAATATTTGTTCCACTGTCGATTTTGCAAGTTTTCCCTCCTACAAAGAATGGAGAGGTCTGTAACTTTTATCATAAGTACACTTCAACTGTGAGAGACAGAATCTAAAAAATTTTTAAGTAATATTTTTAAATAATTAATTTTTAAATAATTAATTTTTAAATAATTAATTTTTAAATAATTAATTTTAAATAAGTATTTGATACAATAGAAAAACAGACCTTAGCATTTGGTACAGAAACCTTTGTTTGCAATGACAGAGGTCAGACGTTTCCCGTAGTTCTTGACCAAGTTTGCACACTGCAGCAGGGATTTTGGTCCACTCCTCCATACAGATAAATGGACTGTATTTATATAGTGCTTTTCCATCTGCATCAAGCACTCAAAGCGCTTTACACATCAATGCCTCACATTCACCCCACTGTCAGACTGCTGCCATGCAAGGCGCCCACTACACACTGGGAGCAACACATCTTCTCCAGATCTTTCAGGTTTTGAGGTTCAGCTCCCTTCAAATATTTTCTATTGAGTTCAAGTCTGGAGACTGGCTCGGCCACTCCAGGACCTTGAAATGTTTCTTATGGAGCCCCTCCTTAGTTGCTCTGGCTATGTGCTTTGGGTCATTGTCATGCTGGAAGACCCAGCCACGAGCCATGTTCAATGCTCTTACTGAGGGAAGGAGGTTGTTTGCCAAAATCTCGCAATACATGACCCCATCCATCCTCCCTTCAATACGGTGCAGTTGTCCTGTCCCCTTTGCAGAAGAGCACCCCAAAAATGATCTTTCCACCCCCATGCTTCATGGTTGGGACGATGTTCTTGGGGTTGTTCTCATCCTTCAAGCATGGTGAGTGGAGTTGATACCAAAAAGCTCTATTTTGGTCTCACCTGACCAGATGACCTTCTCCCATGCCTCCTCTGGATCATCCAGATGGTCACTGGTGAATTTCAAATGGGCCTGGACATGTGCTGGCGTGAGCACGGGGACCTTGCGTGCCCTACAGGATTTTAAACCATGACAGCGTAGTGTGTTACTAATGTTATATTTGCGACTGTGGTTCCAGCTCTCTTCCGGTCATTGACCAGGTCCCCCTATGTAGTTCTGGGCTTTCTCAGAATCATCCTTACCTCATGAGGCAATCTCTTGCACGGAGCCCCAGACCATCGAAGATTGACAGCCATCTTGTGTTTCTTCCATTTTCTAATAATTACGCCAACAGTTGTTGCCTTCTCACCAAGCTGTTGCCTGTTGTCCTGTAGCCCATCCCAGCCTTGTGCAGGTCTACAATTTTGTCCCTGGTGTCCTTAGACAGCTCTTTGGTCTTGGCCATGGTGGATAGGTTGGAGTGTGATTGGGTGAGTGGACAGGTGTCTTTTATACAGGTAATGAGTTCAAACAGGTGGAATTAATAAAGGTAAAAAGTGCAGAATAGGAGGACTTCTTAAAGAAAAACTAAGAGATCTGTGAAAGCCAGAATTCTTGCTGGTTTATAGGTGATCAAATACTTATTTCATGCAACAAAATGCAAATTATCTATCCATCCATCCATCCATCCATTTTCTTCCTCTTCATCCGAGGTCGGGTCGCGGGGGCAGCAGCTCAAGCAAAGCCGCCCAGACCTCCCGATCCACACACACCTCCCCCAGCTACTCTGGGGGAACCCCGAGGCATTCCCAAGCCAGCTGTGAGATGTAGTCTCTCCAGCGTGTCCTGGGTCTTTCCCGGGCCCGGAACACCTCTCCAGCGATGCGTCCATTAGGCATGAGACATTATGAACATCACAGCTGTTACACGAAGTGCATGTGCATGTGCTGCGAGTCGATGCGTGTCACAGGCCCAGCGTACTACAACACAGCTGACTGGGATATGACAGCTGTAATACACCCATCATGACATATACAGCATGGCCAGGCCACCACAACAGAAATAAAATAAAAAAAAAACAGCTGTGGAATGCCTCCGGGTGCGTGTCACAGTGCTGGGTGAACACCAACCACGCAGCAGCCTGTGCTGAACACCCTCTCCCACTCAGCACTCAGCTCCCAGCATCAGCTCACAAAAGCGTCGCCCATCACGACATATAAATCCCATATGACATTGCGTTCCGTGGCCGGTGTGCCATCCCATCAGACAGTGCGACGGCCGCTGGGCGTCATGGCACATACCATGTGATTGCAATGTCCACACAGTCAGTCTGTCATGTGGAGCATTAACTAACAGCCAGGACACACGTGTGTCCCAGTGTGGCCAGCTCATTGGCCCACATCCTGGAGAGGGGAAAGCCGTGAGCTCATTCATGTGATTACTTTGCTGGTCTGGACAGAGGGGCATGTTGAAAAACCAGGTGTACAACAGGAACCAAAGAGAAAAGACAGAGAGGGGGTGAATAAATACAGTAAAATGAACAACAAAGAGGAGAGACAGAGGGAGTGACACAGAGAAAGAGTGAGAGCACACGTGCGTCGGGTGGTGGGGGGGGGGGGGGTGGTGGCCTAGAGTGCCTTGATTAGAGAGAGTGGCGTCAACTCAGAACATGGCACCATTTTGGTTCCAACTGCGCTGAACTACTGAATGAACCTTTAATGTTTTCAACATTTTTTTAAATCATCTAACCACATACAGCAACACATCCCGGTACAGGTGATATCAAAATAAATATAAAAATAGTTACGCTATACAATTTGCATAAATGTACAATTTATAATGATTTATTTAATTAATTTAAAGCCTGATTTATGCAGCTGCACAGCTGTAACTCCGTGTCATGCAATGACATGCGTGACAGTTTTAAAGGGCTCTGTCTCTATGCAGGGTATCAGGACAATGACTGCCCTTATAGTTGTAATTTCAATATGTATGTAGCAGGATGAAGGTCCTGGGTCCTGATTGAAAAGACGTTCCCGCTAACTTGGCTAACGGGGAATTCCCCTTTGGCTGACCTGGTAGAGGAATGGTCTTTAGTGCGAGCCATCCGGGGTTCGATCCAACCACCGGCCCGGCCACAAAGGTCATACGGTCACAAATATATAAATGGCCCAGTCATTCTATGGTGGCTAAGCAGTTAAGTGTGCTTGTTTGGAGTGTGGAAAGTTCTTGGCTCAAGCCACCCCTGCCAAGTCTCCATGTAATGTGGAGTTGTGTCAGCAAAGGCATCTGGTGTAAAACATATGCAGAATCAACATGCAGGTCCACCTTGGATTTGCTCTGTGTACCCTAAAGGAGAATCTGAAGGGAGCTACTTTCCCTTTACCACTACAGGATTAACAAGTTCAGTTCTTCAAATACGTTTCCCATATATACAGTAACTAAAATATTCACACAAAAGGAATTATCCATAAATAACATATAAATAACAGTCCTTTAAATGTGTCTTAATTTGCTAATCTGAATGTTTCAGGTCATATCGAGTTCACCTGGCAACAGATTATGATTGGAATTCAAAGTTCAGTCATCATGTTTCCTATCAATCTCCTCATTGTGAGTATCTTCAGAAACACTCGTCCTCAAGAGAAGGCTGTCAGTCCCAATGCATCGAAGCAAGGGAAGTCTGTTCGAGTGTCTCCCTCGCAGGCCTCGTCCCCTCAGAAACAACTGAAGGACATTACACCAGATACTGTGCTCAAGGTGGGCTGAGACATATCATAAACTTGGAAATAGCAATTACTCTAATCTGCATGTCTGCAGCATTTGTTACGATTTTTGCCTCAGGACATCAAGAGAATTGCTCAGTCACTGTCAAAGGCCATGAGACACCCACTGGATATCCGGCCAGGTCACCAGGCTGATATTAACACTCTGCTGTCACTGGTGGAGGACATCATCAGACAACAAAACCGGGGAGACTTCTACACAGACATCAGCAAAAAAGAACACTCCATGATCCTCACTTTAGGTGCAGTCAATCTGCAAGGTGAACTACACTGTAACACAAAAAGGACCTTGTTGTCCTGGGGATGTACTATTTTGCAGTGGTGGGCACACTTCCAATAATCAGATAACCGATAATCAGATAACCGATAATTATCCAAGATAAAGTTTTCATTATCAGATTATCTTTTCAGATAATTTTGAAAACCATTATCAGACTAATTATCGTCTGATACATTTTTTTCCGATAATTTTTAGACCGTTAACTTGGTAAACAAAAGTAAACAGTTGCAGTTCTGTCCTCTGCAAACAGTCAAGAACTATTTCTGTAAAAAAACACTCTATCCTTTGCAAGCAAAGAAGAAGTAGTCACCAAAAAAGAAACATTTCTTTTAACACCATACTGAAACGCAGCCAATATCACCCAAGTCATCCAGAGGCATACATTTTTAACTTATGGTTCAAATTTTAACCAAACTTATTTCGGACAAGTTATTTAAATTAACATCACTTCTGAACTTTTATAAAGTGAAAATATCAGATATATGTTTTAGTTTGTTTTTTTGTTTGTTTGTTTTTGTTTTTTTTTATGTTTTTTCTGGTGCCTGTCACGGCGGCAATCCCCGAACCCGGTGGTGGACACCGGAAGTAAGGGATGCCGTCAAGCTGAAGAAGGAGTCCTACTTATCTTTGTTGGTAGGTGGGACCCCAGAGGCAGCTGACAGGTACCGGCAGGCCAAGTGTGCCGCAGCCCGTGCGGTCGCAGAGGCAAAAACTCGGGTCTGGGAGGAGTTCGGGGAGGCTATGGAGGAGGACTATCAGTTGGCCTCGAAGAGATTCTGGAAAACCGTCCGACGCCTCAGGAGGTGGAAGCAGCTCTCCACCAGCACTGTTTACGGTGCCGGTGGGGAGCTGTTGACTCTGACTGGGGATGTTGTCGGGCGGTGGAAGGAGTACTTCGAGGATCTCCTCAATCCCATCGTCACATCTTCCGAAGAGGAAGCAGAGACTGGGAACTCAGAGGCGGAGTCATCCATTACCCAGGCCGAAGTCACCGAGGTGGTTAGAAAGCTCCCCGGTGGCAAGGCTCCTGGGGTGGATGAAATCCGTCCTGAGTACCTTAAGTCTCTGGATGTTGTGGGACTGTCTTGGCTGACACGCCTCTGCAACATCGCGTGGCAATCGGGGACAGTGCCTCTGGATTAGCAGACCGGGGTGGTGGTACCTCTGTTTAAGAAAGGGGACCGGAGGGTGTGTTCCAACTATAGGGGGATCACACTCCTCAGCCTCCCCGGTAAGGTCTATTCCAGAGTACTGGAGAGGAGAATTCGACCGATGGTCGAACCTCGAATTCAGGAGGAGCAGTGTGGTTTTCGTCCTGGTCGCGGCACACTGGACCAGCTCTACACGCTCCATCGGGTGCTCGAGGGTTCATGGGAGTTCGCCCAACCAGTCCACATGTGTTTTGTGGATCTGGAGAAGGCGTTCGACCGTGTCCCTCGGGGCACCCTGTGGGGAGTGCTCCAGGAGTACGGGGTCCAGGGTCCTTTGCTAAGGGCTATCCGGTCCCTATATGACCGCAGCAGGAGCTTGGTTCGCATTGCCGGTAGTAAGTCAAACCTGTTTCCAGTGCACGTTGGCCTCCGCCAGGGCTGCCCTTTGTCACCGGTTCTGTTCATTATTTTTATGGACAGAATTTCTAGGCGCAGCCAGGGTGTAGAGGGGGTCTGGTTTGGGAACCACAGAATCTCGTCTCTGCTGTTTGCGGACGATGTGGTTCTGTTGGCTTCGTCAAATCAGGACCTTCAGCGTGCACTGGGGCGGTTTGCAGCCGAGTGTGAAGCGTCCGGGATGAAAATCAGCACCTCCAAATCCGAGGCCATGGTTCTCGACCGGAAAAAGGTGCTTTGCCCTCTTCAGGTCGGTGGAGTGTCCTTGCCTCAAGTGGAGGAGTTTAAGTATCTCGGGGTCTTGTTCACGAGTGAGGGACAGATGGAGCGTGAGATCGATAGACGGATCGGTGCAGCATCTGCAGTGATGCGGTCGCTGTATCGGACCGTCGTGGTGAAGAGAGAGCTGAGTAGGGGGGCAAAGCTCTCGATTTACCGATCGATCTATGTTCCAATCCTCACCTATGGTCATGAGATTTGGCTCATGACCGAAAGAACGAGATCGTGAGTACAAGCGGCCGAGATGAGTTTCCTCTGCAGGGTGGCTGGGCGCTCCCTTAGAGATAGGGTGAAGAGCTCGGTCACTCGGGAGGAGCTCGGAGTCAAGCCGCTGCTCCTCCACGTCGAAAGGAGTCAGTTGAGGTGGCTCGGGCATCTTTTCCGGATGCCCCCTGGACGCCTCGCTGGAGAGGTGTTCCGGGCACGTCCCACTGGGAGGAGGCCCCGGGGAAGACCCAGGACACACTGGAGGGACTACATCTCTGGGAATGCCTTGGGGTTCCCCCGGAGGAGCTGGGGGAGGTGTGTGTGGATAGGGAGGTCTGGGCAGCTTTGCTTGAGCTGCTGCCCCCGTGACCCGACTCCGGATAAAGCGGAAGAAAATGGATGGATGGATGGATGGATGGATGTTTTAGTTTTAAAGTAATGTGCTAATTTTTAAGGTTTTAGTGTGGGCATGCTGTGTCCAGCAGTGCATTATGGGTAGGATAGGGTAATCTCAGTATGTTCTCGACAGGAGAATGCATTTGAGACACTTTGATCAAGACAACAGCATTAAACTCTAGTGCCTAAAACTCTCGTGAATATATTCTCTGGGTTTATAGACGTTTTTGTGTTTGCTTTTATTAAATTCCACTCATCTTAAACATAGCAAGTATAGCAACACAGATTATCTGGAATTTTGTTTTAGCACATTTTCAAGGTCTCTACTGCCATCTACTGGCCAGTAGTGTTCATGGCAGTGCTCAGACACTGAGCAGACACTGTACCACAGAACCACACGGTGTAAAAGTTCAGAGCGCCCAATTTATGCTCTCACACACGTACGTTCAAAAACCACGTCGGAGTCGACGTAAACGTAAGCTTTTTTTTCAAACTTAATTTACAAAAACTCTCGATGGGAGACATCAAAGTTAAAAAAAACAAAACAAAAAAAACATTGCAAGACAGCTCTGCAGTGTTTGCACAGGCACAAGAGTATCAAACAGGTTTGATTTTCCTCTGACCATATGATTGCCAATCAGGAGGTGGTCGTGAGATGTTAAACGCAGCTTGTTACTCCTTGTATACTAAACGATGCAGGACGCGCGATTAACCTGAAACTCGGTGCGATCCAAAAAATTCTCACACAAATGAAAAATCATCTGAAAAAGGGCCAAAACTCGCACTGGCACCAGTAGTTGGCAGTGTCCTATTTATTTTGACACCGGTTATATCAGACAGTTATCTAATTACAATTTGGCTTTTTTTTTGTTTGTTTTTGTTTTTGAAAATGCCTTTTTTTTACAAATAAAAAATGGCATATTTTACAAAAGCACATTTATCTGTAAACACCAACACACGACACACCTCACATTAACGCGTTGGTTTACATAGAATTAATCAACCAATCAGTGTAGCGGAGTCACATTTTACCCAGAATGCCATCTGTCTGTGTTTGTTACAAAACTTCAGAATTAGTGCATTAATCAACATTAAACGATATATGTTATATCTTAACTTTACAGAAATGACAGAATTGACATTAATGGAGTGATTCTATCAGTATTCATTTTATTTATACACCAAACCATAACTCAGGAGGGCTTTATTTTCCAAGACCTCGGCCTGATGGCTGCACTGTGATTGGTTAGAATTGAGCTTTCTGACTCTTCTCAGTTGGATCTATGCTGGAAGCCATGTAATAAATTGGTGTTTCCAGCAGGGAGCAAGATGCTGAAAGACATTGTTTGGGTCTATTGTGGCTTTTAATGCTTCCAGAAGCGATCGCGGTGTTAAAGCTCAAAATCAGCATGTTAGTAGCTTCAACTATGTGGTTTATTGTTTTATCTTTATGAAAGATAACTTTTCAGTTATCTGATTATTTGTTATCAAAGTTAATTTTTTGGGTATCGGTGCCCACCACTGCTATTTTGCATTGTGTATGATGATTAAAATAAAACAAATATTAAAAAATAAATAAATAAATGCAAATATATATTTATAAATCACCTTGTTTTATTGGTCAGGGCCTTTTGTTTTCAGTTATTAATTTTACTGTATTTTATTTCAGAAGGTTTTTTCAGCATGGCCATGATTTAATTCATATTACATTTAGTATGGAGAGATAATATTTTCCCCATGTAGAACTGGAGTTGTTGGGGTGGGCATCTAATGTAAAACTTGTGCCAAATCCTAATGTGGATCTGTCTTAAATCCAATATCAAATTAAACTTTGGCCTAATGCACCAGTATTCACCTCTCTGCATACACCCAAAAAAAATTACTCATTGGACGAACTCAATTCAGTTATGTGCAGGATTTCCAATTAATAAATATAGTATGTAACCCCAACTCAAAAAGCACATCCATGCAAGATAATTTAATTTAGTTTAGTTGGGACTATTATTAGATGGAAATCCAATCCAATGAGTCATTTTTTTGAGCGTACACCCAAAAAGAGAATCGTTGCACCAACTTAATAAAGTTCTTCAGTTGGTAAAAACTCAGATAAATGAGGTTGCGCCAAATGAATTTAACAAGTAACATTTAGGCAAACTTGTTAAGTCAATTTGGACAAACTTAAATTGAGAGTTATCAGTTATCAGAAGAGTTATCAGAAGTAATTTAATTAGATTTTCTCTTTTTTCAGTGTACATAATTATGGTCTGTCAAGCAACTCACCTTGTGCCACACAAGTAGGGTGACTGGTTGATGTGTATAATAATGCCTTTTTATTTTATATGTACTTTGGGCTGCGTACTGTGGAAAAAGATTGCTGAAGGAAAGAACAAATACACTTGAGGGAAAATAAATTTAGACATATAGCTAAATCATTCTACAGTAGAATAGTACAAATGCAAATTTTTCTTCCCTTTTAACAAAACAGCACAAACAACCTGAAATATGTTGTTGCTTCTGACTTCGAGGTTTCAGAGCCTGACAAAAGTGTTTTCCTGTGTGGACAGAAAACAGTGTGTGGGGAAGCCCTGAGAGAACTTCAGATGAGGTTCGGAAGAGAAGTAGCAACAGTCGGTATCTGTACAGACAGCTGCATCATGTGGAGAAAGAGTTGGGTTTGCTGGGACCATCCAGATTTCCTAGCCCAGATAGCTACAACCGAGCTATGCAGCAAGTACACGGAATGAAGGGTCTTCTCGAAAACCACCTCTTGACATCCAGACAAGAAGGAGAAGAGCTAGACTGCACTTCCAGTTTAGAAGAGAGCATCAGTGGAGAAACTTACAAGAAAGGAGGGCTTCCATGGTGGTTTGTCTTTGTTGGATGGACGCTGGTGATTGCAACCAGTGGCGTTTCAGGATACTTCACCATGATGTATGGGCTGACATATGGCAAAGAGCGTTCTGTAAGCTGGCTTATCTCCATGGTAGTCTCCTTCTTCGAGAGTCTCTTTATCACTCAGCCTCTCAAGGTGAGGAACCTGACAACACATGGTCATGGTATATAACAAGCAGTGGTGGCCTTGGTGGCCACCAGACCGAGACTTTAGAAATAAAAGACAAACAGAATCACGTAAGGCTACACACATATGTTGAGAGAGAGCAAGAGAGAGAGAGAGAGAGAGAGAGAAAGAGAGAGAGAGAGCAGCATCTACACTGAAACAAAATCCCTGCTACAGGGTTGTGTGGACTTTTATGGACTTGTGTAGAATGTTATTTGAGCTTTAAACAATTTCCTTTGGATTAATAAAGTTGTTCTTATTCTTGTTCTTAAAATGTAACTTTGGTTTAACAATCAGAAAATCACAGCTTGTTTACCAAATTTCTGTGTGACAAATTTCTGTGTGGAAATCTTCCTCTAAACACTTCATCATGAAGGTGTATACATTTTGTATTACAGGTGTATTACAATACACCTGTAATACACCTGTAATACAAAATATCCTCATATAAAATCAACAATAATTGTAATAATAATATTAAAGCAAACAGAGCTCTGGTATTGGAATAGTATCGGTATGGGTAGATACCCAAATTCAGGTAACGGGATCGGCTTGGAAGCCAAAAATTGTGGATCAGTGCATCCCGAGTCCTGGACTAGGAAATGTGTCCTGGACATGTTTCAGGTCATAAATAGGATTTCCTTTGAAATCCAGAAAGGAGGGGTGGCAGGTCTTCATAAAAATGCCAAGTACAGGGACGTGCTCGGACAGACACCCGGTCTCTCTCTCTCTCTCGGACAGACACCCGGTCTCTCTCTCTCTCTCTCTCTCTCTCTCTCTCTCTCTCTCTCTCTCTCTCTCTCTCTCTCTCTCTCTCTCTCTCTCTCTCTCTCTCTCTCTCTCTGTCTCATGGTTAAATTCATATAAATTCCTTCCCCCCTGTCTGAGGTATGACTGTTATTTGTATTTTAGAATATAACCACTGCAGAAAGGGTTCCTCCCAGTGGCAAACCTTGTGTTTAACCATCACTCTGTAGAACTGCTATAAACTGTTAAGGTGCTTCAGAGCATGTTTTTCTTACTTTGTTAGGCTATGTAAGCATGTCTAATGAATATGAACCACAGAAATGTTTTAAAACTCACCATTTAATGATGCTGTTGAAGTTTGATGTTGTTATTGTCATTTAAGCAGTCATGTTAAAACAAAAGAAATTTATTACAAATTATTAGATTATATATGATGCAAGGTTGTGCTGACCTTTGACATACTTTCTTTTCACAGGTTCTTGGTTTTGCTGCATTCTTTGCTCTGGTTTTAAAAAATGTGGACCAAGAGGAATACGGAGAACCGCAGATACCCCCCAGCCTCAGACACTCGGGTTCTAATTTATTTTCATGTTTTTTGTGTGTGTGTGTGTGTGTGTGTGTGTGTGTGTGTGTGTGTGTGTGTGTGTGTGTGTGTGTGTGTGTGTGTGTGTGTGTGTGTGTATGAAATACAATAACTGTGACTATAAAATGCACTCCCAGATGATCCCGATGCAGTCCAAGCAGCCAGGAGGGACAGCTCATGTAGTTTCTATCAGCCACCGCCTCCCACCGACATAGAGAGGATAAGAAACAACATGATTAAAGAGCAGAAGGTCTTTGCCCTCATCAGAGAGATTATTGGTAGGCAAGCTACTTTTTATATCTCACCCTAGGGTGAGTCATACGGTTGCACACCATTAATCTGTGTTTAAACAGTAGGTCTGGAAAGTATTCACAGTGGTGCACTTTTTCCACATTTTATGTTACAGCCTTGTTCCAAAATGGATGAAATTATTTTTTTCCTCAAAATTGTACACACAATACCCCATAATGACAATGTGGGGGGGGGGGGGGGGGGGTAGATTTTTGCTAATTTATTAAAAACAAAAAAATTAGAAATAGCAAATACATAGGTATTCACAGCCATTGCCATGAAGCTCAAAATTGAGCTCAGGTGTTTCCTGTTTCCACTGATCATCCTTGAGGTGTTTCTAGAGCTTAATTAGAGTCCACCTGGGGTAAATTCAGTTGAGTGGACATGATTTGGAAAGACACACACCTGTCTACATATAAGGTCCCACAGTTGACAATGCAAGTCAGAGCACAAACCAAGCATGAAGTCAAAGGAATTGCCTGTAGACGTCTGAGACAGGATTGTCTTGAGACACAAATCTGGGGAAGGGTACAGAAACATTTTTGCTGCTTTGAAGGTCCCAGTGAGGACAGTGGCCTCCATCATCCATAAATGGAAGAAGTTCAGATCTACCAGGACTCTTCCTGGAGCTGACCGCCCATCTAAAATGAGTGATCGGGTTAAGAAGGGCCTTGGTCAGGGAGGTGACCAAGAACCCGATGTTCACTTTGTGAGAGCTCCAGCATTCATCTGTGAAGAGACGAGAACCTTACAGAAGCACAACCATCTCTGCAATAATCCAACAATCAGGCCTGTATGTTAGCATGGCCAGACAGAAGCCACTCCTTAGTAAAAGGCACATGGTAGCCTGCCTGGAGTTTGCCAAAAGGCACCTGAAGGACTCTCAGACCATGAGAAACAAAATTCTCTGGGCTGATGAGACAAAGATTGAATTCTTTGGCCTGAATGTGTCAGGACGGGCGGCAGCCCGGCACCAGGAGTGCCTGGACTGCAATACAGTCTCCCAGACTAGGCTTAGGTGTGGAGGAATTCATGGTCTTTATTCCAGGCTCGGGTATGGTACACATGTAATCAGTCAGTGAGGCAGAGGTACAAGCAGGGTCAGGCTGAGACGCAGTCATGGACAAGCAGGGTTCTGTGGCACGAGCAAACATGGACATCCGGGGAAAGGCAAGAGGCATAGTCGAGGAGAACAGAGCAGAAATCGGAACACGGCATGGCAAACTCAGGACTGAAAGATGGGCACTGGAAAGTGTACGGAGACAACAATCTGGCAGGGAAGTGAAGGACTGTGAGGTTTAAATACAGGTGGATTAATCAGGATGTGAGATGAGGAACAGGTGGCGTTAACGAAGTGCACGTGAGAAAAGACCTAGAAGGGGGCGTGGCTAGTGAACAAAGATTATACACAGGCAAGATTGTGAGGAGAGGAGTGCACAAGGTGGAGTGATGTAATACACAAAGATGTGTGAACAGGTGCCAAGAGTGAGAGTGAATGGAAATACTAAACAGATTGAATCAACGTGAGGGACACAGACAAAAAGGCAGGTGCAGGGCGTGGAGTGAACATAAGAAGCTGGGTGTGAGAAATAGCGTAATAATGAACAGAAGAAACACAGAATATATAACTATGACAATAACGAGAATTAGGCATGGACATGAGAACTGATCAGGAAACATGGAGCATAAATACTAAAGCAAAACTAAACTGGCGACAACAGCAAAATAAACAAGTGATAACCTAATGAACAATAAATGAAAACACAACTGACTGAAGAAAACTACAACAGAATGAAAGGCCAAAGTAAATAGTAACAAAGAAAACAAAGTGACACGTAGAACATAACCGAATGAACCATGATGAAAATAGACAACTAATAAATCAAAGCTGGAGAGAACAACACAAAAGGGGGGGGCTCAATCATGACAGAATGCCAGGGATCATTTTTGGAGGAAACCAGGTATCATCCTTACAGCGAAGCATGGTGGTGGCAGCATCATGCTGTGAGGATGTTTTAGAGCTGCAGGAACTGGGAGACTAGTCAGGAATGAGGGAAAGATGAATGCAGCACTTCACAGAGACATCCTGGATGAAAACCTGCTCCAGAGCGCTCTTGACCTCAGACTGGGGTGACTGTTCATCTTTCAGCAGGACAATGACCTTGAACACACAGCCCAAATATCAAAGGAGTGGCTTTAGGACAACTCTGTGAATGTCCTTGAGTGGCCCAGCCAGAGCCCAGACCTGAATCCAATTGAACATCTCTGGAGAGATCTGAAAATGGCTGTGCACCGACGCTCCCCATCCAACCTGATGGAGCTTGAGAGGTGCTGTAAAGAGGATTGGCCAAACTACCCAAAAATAGGTGCACCAAGCTTGTGGCATCATATTCAAGAAGGCTTGAGGCTGCAATTGCTGCCAAGGTGCATCAACAAAGTACTGAGGAAAGGGTGTGAATATATATATGTACATGTGATTTCTTAGTTTATTTTTAATAAATTTGCAAAAAAAAAAAAAAAAAAAACTAATTCAAGTTATCATTATGGGGTGTTGTGAGTTGAATTTTGAGGGGGGAAAAATTTTATTTACTCCATTTTGGAATAAGGGTGTAACATAAAATGTGGGAAAAGTGAAGCCCCGAATACTTTCTGGATGCACTGTACATTTAAATGTTGCAGCTGACATATTGCCTCCCTCTCTTTCTCTTTCTGTGTGTGTGTGTGCTAGTACATGTGCTAGGCCATGCACTTATCCTCGAGGAAGGACTAGACTGTGGAGTAAAAGTTGTAATTTACAGTCTTTGCCTGCCACCACAAAGAAGCTATATTAAGTAAAGACAGTTAAACTGACAGTAGTTACCAAAACAATACATAATTTTAAAAGGTCTTTAAAAATGATTGCATGAAAAGGTAGTGAATATGGAGTTGGGGCAGAGGCTTTGGCTATATCCCCTCTAAATTTCCTCACCTACACTGTCACCTATTCAAATCAACTCAGTCATATACATTATACAAATAATGAATATTTACGAGTTCAATGGTATGAATATTCATTCCATTGAAAATATGTAAAAACATTCATTATTTGTTTGATATAATGGCGAAAATAGATCCTTGTCATTTGATATTTTATTAATTTATAAACAACAAAAGGGGCTTACATTTTGGTGTGTCACCGGTGCTTTGACATCAACAGTCCAACACAAACTTTCAACTTTCCAAAGTTGTTCTCAGTCAACTTGCAAAAAACAGTTCTGACAATGTAGTCCATGATGCTGTGCACTGACTTCGTGTACAGACTGCCGTCTGCTTTCCTCACTCGAGTGAAAAATCGCATCAGAAATTTGTCCAGCTTTTCATCCTGTCTTCATCCTCTTCATCCTAACAGCTCTTCATGCCTCCAGATGGCTTACAGCGTAGTGGATTTGTTTTCTTGTGTTCAAAGAATTAGTACCATCAGTTCGCTCCTTCAAATTGTCCGCCAGCAAAACAAACTCTGCCATGTTTAGCTAAACGCTGTCCTTGGTAGTGTGAACATACGCAGTGGTTGGGGTGTGCAATAGCACATTTCATGTAGTACCAAAATTGCATACAAAAAAAAAAACATAACGGCTGAGTGGACCCTTGTCAATTGATTGGTGCTTTGTATGACATGTGACATGGATTATTCATCCCATTTATGTGGAGTTGCATTTAGCATCCATATTTGGTTCCATTTAGCGTGCAAATTTGGTTCCATATGTTTTGTACCACTGCCCGCTGTGACCACTGCCCAGTGCCCACTACTGGGGGTGGCGTTTAGCTAAACATGGCAGAGAAATAATGAATGTTTTTCCATTCTTTCAATGGAATGAAGGTTTCAAGAGGTGAAATGTACCATTCAACGAGGCGTACCACTGAACTCATAAACATTCAGTATTTGTATACTATTGCACTGTAAATGAAACACAATGGCAAATGGTAAGAATAATCCATGTCACATGACATACAAGCCATTAATCAAATGAAAAGGATCTACTCAGCCGTTATATAATATGCTTTGTTGTCCCTGCAATGACATTTTTCTTGGGCAAAAAGTGGTGCAACAGCTGCAGAGCAATGCAAACTGAGAGACAACACAAAAGACAGAAAAAACAACGATTAAATAATTAAAACTGAGTTATAAACCCTGTCCAAAGTCAACCTAAACAAGAATTTAAAAACCCATGAAACTCATGGGTGATTTATATACTATCACCCATGAAAATATCCCATCATTTTTAGAATTTTCTGCAATCATGACAAAGTCCTGTCATGAAAGACATGAAAATGAAAACTGATCATAGAAGCAAGTTGCAATTACCTTAAATTTTGTAATTAGCAAACACCAAAAGTAATATTATTTCATAATTGTGGTGGACCTGTTTTTTTTCCATGGCCACAGGGATTCAGCAGTGTTGTGTTTATGCAGTAATTTGGCCCAACATATTCCCCAAAGCAACTACACAAACCTGTATCCAGCAAAGGTGCCAGAAATGCACACTAGCAGGACCGACTGAATCAAAGGCACCCATTGCCAATATCCTGTCAGGGTACCAGGCATTTTGCTCCATCACCAATGGAGCACAGCAGCACACACACCTCATCTCTTAGCACAGACCTCCACCCCAAACTTTCCCCATCGCACATATCCGATTCACACTGTTCATACCATCAGTCCTTCGCTCTTTCCTCTTTTAAATGGCAGTGTATGTTTTCAATTATTATTCTTTTTGTGTGTGTGTGTGTGGGGGGGGGGGGGGGGGGTGCATATTGACATACAATATCATTTTGGGTTGTATTGCAATTCACTTTTTCATGCCAGCATATACTTACTTGTATTGCAGCGTACATGGGATTCATGTGGATGTTGCTCCTGGTGGCATATGGCCAGAGAGACCCAAATGCTTTTTTCTTGACCCAACATATTCGTCAGAGCTTCAGCAAAGGGATTTCAGACAGCATGACCATTCAAGATGTATTCTCCTGGGCAAACACAACTCTGCTGAGCAGCCTCTTCGGAGAACACCCAGGTTGGTTTGTATGTTGTGTTGTCATTATCCTGAAACTATTGCAATACAGTAAGGCTAGCTAATATTTCTTACATATACGATCCAGCACGCAGTTGCCTCAGTGTTGAGTACCCCAGCTACTAAAAAATGGCAATGACATGCCCACATTTCACCTGACTGCAGCAGATAGATGACTATGAGCTGTGCAACTTCCCCCAAAAAAGAAACTCTTTAAATGTAGACTCCATATGTCACAATGTCATGTATCTGATGTTATTTCCTATTAGGTTTAAAAATAGTTTTGTTAATCATACAGTATCAGCTTTGATCAGTTTTATCTCCTCCTTAACCCACATGCAGTAAAATTGGAAAATTGACTCAAACCATTCTAAATTTATGCGTTAAATGGCTGTGAACGTTTTTTTCAAGGATTTACAGTGCATCCATAAAGTATTCACAGAGCTTCACTTTTTCCACATTTTGGTATATTACAGCCTTATTCCAAAATGGAGCAAATTCATTTTTTCCCTTGACATTCTACTCACAACACCCCATAATGACAATGTGAAAAAAAGGTTGTTGTGGGTTTTTTTTTTTTTGCAAATTTATAAAACTTGACCCCAGTCTGAGGTCAAGAGCACTCTGAAGCAGGTTTTCATCCAGGATGTGTCTGTACATTGCTGCATTCATATTTCCCTCAATCCTAATAATCCTGCTGTCTAATCAGTATCTTGATATGCCACACCTGTGAGGTCGGACGGATTATCTCGGCAAAGGAGAAGTGCTCACTAATACAGATTTAGACAGATTTATGAACAAAATTTGAGAAAAACAGGTGTTTTGTGAATATTGAAAATGTTTTAGATCTTTGAGTTCAGCTCATGAAAAATGGGAGCAAAAACAAAAGTGTTGGATTTATATTTTTGTTCAGTGTAGTTATAAAGATTTCCATTTTCATCTGTGTTTTGTTTTGATGTAAATATTTGCAACAGGATTCATCACTGATGGAAACTCCAAGCTTGTGGGTAACGCTCATCTTCGTCAGCTGAGGGTGCAGAGAAAGTCTTGCAGCATTGCACGGTCCATGCAGCAGTCTGTACCAGACTGTCATGCTACGTACTCATGGGAGGTGGAGGACACGGGCACCTACGGTGTTGGCTGGAGTGCTTCTGTGGGCAATAGAAGCACACAGAACCCTCACAGTGCATGGATGTACCAGTCCCAGGCCAAACTCAAGTCTTATCCCATCTGGGGCAGTGTGGTCCTCTACAGAGGAGGTGGTTTTGTTGTTGATCTGGGGCCAGATTTACAAAATTCCAGCAGGTAGGTATTTTAATACTTGAACTTGCTCAAATTGTATCAACCTCATTAATAGTTTTGTCAGTAGTTTCCCATGCATACATATGTCTGCCAATACACAAACTTTGCCAGAAAGACGTCTCAAAAAATAAGGATAGACTTCTGTGACTGTATGTGAAGACGTGAAGTTTAAATCCAAGTCCAGGATATATTTTTTTTATATTTTCATTCATCTGATTTGCCAAAACAGTGTCAAAGCATTCAGAAAACCTTACCCCTTTACAGCTGGGTGGACCAACAGTACAAATGACTTGTACAGGCAGGTAGAATGACCAGGAATCAAGCACCGGTTGTCATATTAGCAGTTTAACTTATCCCACTGAGCTACATAATGTACGAGCAAATAACAAATAGACAGACAGCCAAATTCCAGAGAAAATATACTTAACCTCCAAAGCAAAAATAAAAATGCAAAATGTTTGTGGAATGAGGAATCACAAATTCTCTTCATCTCATGATTAGCGATATTAATTACAAATTTCACTTTTCAGTTAATCAACTTCTATTGAACATGTATTGTTAATTGTGTAATATATTTTAGGTAAAGCAATTAAAACAAAACAAACTAACAAACTAACAAAAAATCCAGCGTTGTTCAGTTTAATTACATTCATTTATTTTCTAAACCCCCTGACTCAATGTTAAATGTCAAAGGGGGTGCTGGACCCTATCCCAGCAGCTATTGGGTGAGAGGCAGGACACACCCTGCATGTCTTGGGAAATAGAAGGAAGCTTGAGCACCAGGAGGGAAGCCAGGCAAACATCAATCAATCAATTTTATTTATATAGCGCCAAATCACAACAAACAGTTGCCCCAAGGCGCTTTATATTGTAAGGCAAGGCCATACAATAATTACGTAAAAACCCCAACGGTCAAAACAACCCCCTGTGAGCAAGCACTTGGCGACAGTGGGAAGGAAAAACTCCCTTTTAACAGGAAGAAACCTCCAGCAGAACCAGGCTCAGGGAGGGGCAGTCTTCTGCTGGGACTGGTTGGGGCTGAGGGAGAGAACCAGGAAAAAGACATGCTGTGGAGGGGAGCAGAGATCAATCACTAATGATTAAATACAGAGTGGTGCATACAGAGCAAAAAGAGAAAGAAACACTCAGTGCATCATGGGAACCCCCCAGCAGTCTAAGTCTATAGCAGCATAACTAAGGGATGGTTCAGGGTCACCTGATCCAGCCCTAACTATAAGCTTTAGCAAAAAGGAAAGTTTTAAGCCTAATCTTAAAAGTAGAGAGGGTGTCTGTCTCCCTGATCTGAATTGGGAGCTGGTTCCACAGGAGAGGAGCCTGAAAGCTGAAGACTCTGCCTCCCATTCTACTCTTACAAACCCTAGGAACTACAAGTAAGCCTGCAGTCTGAGAGCGAAGTGCTCTGTTGGAGTGATATGGTACTATGAGGTCCCTAAGATAAGATGGGACCTGATTATTCAAAACCTTATAAGTAAGAAGAATAATTTTAAATTCTATTCTAGAATTAACAGGAAGCCAATGAAGAGAGGCCAATATGGGTGAGATATGCTCTCTCCTTCTAGTCCCCGTTAGTACTCTAGCTGCAGCATTTTGAATTAACTGAAGGCTTTTCAGGGAACTTTTAGGACAACCTGATAATAATGAATTACAATAGTCCAGCCTAGAGGAAATAAATGCATGAATTAGTTTTTCAGCATCACTCCGAGACAAGACCTTTCTAATTTTAGAGATATTGCGCAAATGCAAAAAAAGCAGTCCTACATATTTGTTTAATATGCACACTGAATGACATATCCTGATCAAAAATGACTCCAAGATTTCTCACAGTATTACTAGAGGTCAGGGTAATGCCATCCAGAGTAAGGATCTGGTTAGACACCATGTTTCTAAGATTTGTGGGGCCAAGTACAATAACTTCAGTTTTATCTGAGTTTAAAAGCAGGAAATTAGAGGTCATCCATGTCTTTATGTCTGTAAGATAATCCTGCAGTTTAGCTAATTGGTGTGTGTCCTCTGGCTTCATGGATAGATAAAGCTGGGTATCATCTGTGTAACAATGAAAATTTAAGCAATGCCGTCTAATAATACTGCCTAAGGGAAGCATGTATAAAGTGAATAAAATTGGTCCTAACACAGAACCTTGTGGAACTCCATAATTAACCTTAGTCTGTGAAGAAGATTCCCCATTTACATGAACAAATTGTAATCTATTAGATAAATATGATTCAAACCACCGCAGCGCAGTGCCTTTAATACCTATGGCATGCTCTAATCTCTGTAATAAAATTTTATGGTCAACAGTATCAAAAGCATCTGCGGCAAACATTTTTCTTCTTCTTCTAAGGTGGATTAGAACTTTTGTGGTACACAGCACCAACTACTGGAAAAGAGGAACCCAGCAGTCAGTGTGACTCACTGATTTCAAAATGCAGCTCTTTTCAACCAGACATGCGATGCCGTAATGTGTGTCACTCTGGCCTCTGCTCTAGCTCCACCCGTGCCAGGAAGTATTCAACATTTGACATTTCCTGTTCACTGTTAACTCAAAATTTGGCACTTCCTGTTTCAGTGTGAACTTGCCACTGAGTTCCTGCGAGATTCCGGAAGTGTCGATCCAAGAAGTGTTTGACATTTGACATTTCCTGTTTCACTGTGGGCTCAAAATTTGACACTTCCTGCTTGGGACTGCCTGTACCATGAGTGAGCTTTATGCCACTGTGCGGCGCTTCACTCGTATTATTATTATTATTATTATTAATCATATTATAGTAGCCAAGTGGCCTCTGTGTGCGTGAGTGGGTATGTCTTCAATCACAAAGAAATTGGGGAGAGCTGACATTTCCCATGTGGTATGCTTATGTATTTTTGATCAAGGATGAACACTGCAAAAAACAGAAAGCTGATAGGACAAATATTTTTTGGAGTCATTAGTGATATTAGCTAACAGCAGTGAACAATGGACTTTGTGCTGCAATGCACCATGGGAGTTCAGTATTTTGGAGTTTTAAATGTTATTGGGAATCATGTTAGTTTAACAGTGTTGTCCGTGTTATTAGTTTCTTTGTAGTTTAATTGGTTTAGTCAGTTTAGTTCAGTGTCATGTTGCCATACCATGAGTAAGAAGTGTAGTGCGTTTGATGTCTTCCCCCACAGTCTCTGTTTGTGGGTGTGTAAAAATAAAAGTACCTGCTTGCAGCAGAATGCAGGAAAGACAAAATGTTTTGCGTGTGTGTGTGTACATGTGTGTAACTTCAATCACAGAGAAACTGGGGAGAGCTGGCATTTTCCGTTTGGTATGCTCATGTTTTTTGGGTGAAGGATGAATGCCATCTAAACAGAACATTGATAGGATTTATTTTTTGGAGAAACTACAGATATTAGCTCACAACACTGAACAATGGATGTTGATAATTATATTCTGGACTCACACGCCATTCCAGCGTGTAAATCCAGTAAATCATCTATATATTAAAAGTGTGCATGCATGCATGATTTTATTTAGTAAATTCAATGTAAGTACACAATATAATTGTAAATATGTTAAAAATACATGGATGACACAAGAAACTGAAACACTTATTTCCATTGTGGTCCATTTAAAAATCAAAGGATGTAGTAATAAAATAAAAATAATAATAATAATAATAATAATGTGTATATGATAACAAGAACAGTGTGAACACCGCAAGTACAAGTGGCCGAGATGAGTTTCCTCCGCATGGTGGCTGGGCGCTCCCTTAGAGATTGGGTGAGGAGCTCGGTCACTCGGGAGGAGCTCGGAGTCGGGCCGCTGCTCCTCCTCGTCAAAAGGAGCCAGCTGAGGTGACTTGGGCATCTTTTCCAGATGCCCCCTGGACGCCTCGCTGGAGAGGTGTTCTGAGCACGTTCCATTGGGAGGAGGCTCTGGGGAAGACCCAGGACACGCTGGAGGGACTACGTGTATTGGCTGGCTTGGGAATGCCTCGGCGTTCCCCCGGAGGAGCTGGGGGAGGTGTGTGTGGATCGGGAGGTCTGGGCGGCTTTGCTTGAGCTGCTGCCCCCACGACCCGACTCCGGCTAAAGCGGAAGAAAATGGATGGATGGATGGATGATAACAAGAACCTAAACAATTTATAAATATAGTGAATTAACTTTTTTGTTTTTAACAAAATTATGTCAGTAACAAGAAATAAAAAGGTTGAGTTCTTATTCTAAAAACTGTTGAAGTCTAAGGTCTAAAAACATTCTGGACACACTCCAGTCCAACTCTTTATAGAAACTTATAATAGTTTTTATCATCCTTGAAAATGTCAGCTACCTATTTTATAAACACTACCCAATCTAGAGCCCATGGATCCCACGGGCAACACTCAAGTTATTATTATTATTTCATTCATTCTTTTTCTGTACACAATTACTCCAATCAAGAGTCACAAGGGGTCTGGAGCCTATCCCAGCAACATGGGGCGAGAGGCATCCTGTCCACCTGGACAGTCTACTACATGCCCACATATATAAAGAGACAAACATACTCTCACTCACACCTACAGTCTATTTAGACTTACCTATTCACCTTAGCATGTCTTTGGAAGTGGGAGGAAGCCTGAGCACCCAGAGGGAGCCCACACAAACAGGGGAGGACATGCAAACTCCACACAGAAATGCCCAGCCAGGCAGGAAGCAATCCCATGAGTTTCTTGCTGTGAGGCAACAGTGCTACCACTAAACCACCATGAGCCCCTTATTATGATGATGATGCTTAGCTCACAATTGGGGTTGAAGCAGACACAGACAAATTACACGAGGCATGTCAAGGTTTATTAACATACACAGAATAAATCCAACACAGTCCCCGACACAATTTCTTAACTGGAGCAAACAGTTTAGAAAATGGCTGGCTGAATAAATCAAAATATCACTTTAAGAGCTTCGTACTGGTATGTTTTGGTTCAGCTGGTCATCAAACACACATCACACACCGAATCACCTTCTCCTAAGCCTGTTAACAACGAGATTAAATACAGTTGTATGCAAATGTTTGGGCACCCCTGATAATTTTCATGATTTTTGTTTATAAATCATTAGTTGTCTGGATCAGAAATTTCAGTTAAATATATCATATAGCAGATGAACACACTGATATTTGAGAAATGAAATTAAGTTTCTAGTATTTACAGAACGTTTGCAATAATTATTTAAACAAATTAGGCAGGTGCATAAATTTGTCATTGTATTGATTTGAATACATTTAGCAGTAATTATTGGAACACAAAATTGGTTTGGTAAGCTCACTGACCTTTGACCTCCTTACACAGGTGAATCCAACGTAAAAAAAAAAAAAAAAAAAAAAAAGCGTATTTAAGGTGACATTTATAAATGTTTCCCCCCTTTGCATAGCTTCTAATGAGTGGCAACATGGAAACCTCTAAACAACTCTCAAATGACCTGAAAACAAAGATTATTCAACATCATGATTTAGGGGAAGGATACAAAAAGCTATCTCAGAGATTTCAGCTATCAGTTTCCACTGTGAGGAACATAGTGAGGAAATGGAATACCACAGGTACAGTACTAGTTAAGGCCCGAAGTGGCGGGCCAAGAAAAATCTCAGATAAGCTGAAGCGAAGTATGATGAGAACAGTCATAGTTAACCCACAGACCTGCTCCAAAGACCTACAACATGATCTTGCTGCAGATAGTGTCTCTGTGTATCATTCAACTATACAGCGCACTTTGCACAAGGAGATGCTGTATCATGCTGTAATGCACAGGAAGACTTTTCTGTGTACAGGCCACAAACAGAGTCACTTGAGGTATGCTAAAGCACATTTGGACAAGCCAGCTTCATTTTAGAATAAGGTGCTGTGGACTGATGAATCTAAAATTGAGTTATTTGGACGTAAGGGGCGGTATGAATGGCTGAAAAAGAACACAGCATTTCAAGAAAAACACTTGCTACCTACAGTAAAACTTGGAGGTGGTTCCACCATGATGTGTGGCTGTGTGGCCAGTGCAGGTATTGGGAATCTTGTTAAAGTTGAGGGTCACATGGATTCCAGTCAATATCAGCAGATTCTTGAGAAAAATGTTCATGAATCAGTGACAAAGTTGAAGTTGCGCCGGGGCTGGATCTTTCAACAAGACAACAACCCTAAACACTGCTCAAAATCTACTAAGGCATTCATGCAGAGGAACAAGTACAATGTTCTGGAATGCCATCTCAGTCCCCAGACCTGAATATTATTGAAAATCTGTGGTGTGATTTTAAGCGGGCTATCCATGCTCGGAAACCAACAAACCTGAGATGTTTTGTAAAGAAGAATGATTCAAAATACCTTCAACCAGAATCCAGACCCTCATTGGAAGCTATAGCAAGCATTTAGAGGCTGTTATCTCTGCAAAAGGAGGATCTACTAAATATTGATGTATTTTTTCTGTTGGGGTGCCCAAATTTGTGCACCTGCCTAATTTTGTTTAAATAAGTATTGCACACTTTCTGTAAATACTAGAAACTTCATTTCACTTCTCAAATATCAGTGTGTTCATCTGCTATATGATATATTTAACTGAAATTGCTGATCCACACAACCAATGATTTATAAAGGAAAATCATTCAAACCATCAGGGGTGTTCAAACTTTTACATACAACTGTAAAAGCTGGATAACTGAACAATTGCTGATGGTGCATAAGCAGTTGGTATTGCACCACAGCTGCACATCGTGCACCATCTCTGTCCGGAGAGCTCAATACCATGTCTTCTCTACTTTTTCATTTCGTAAACATGATTTCACTGGCTTTTAACCAATGAGTCATCATAAATTATTAAAGTTCTGACAGTCAATTAGCAGAAAATTGCACCCACATAGGTAACAACCATTTTTATTACAATGATGATTTAGTGAAATATGTCACGGTCTAAATTGTGTAAAGTGGGTAATGTGTCAATGTTTTTGTTCCTTTAGAGCTCTTCAGTACCTATATGATAACACCTGGCTTGACATGTACACTCAAGCACTCTTCGTTGAGTTCACAGTATATAATGCCAACGTCAACCTTTTCTGCATAGTGACACTTCTGCTTGAGACCACAGCTGTTGGTATGTTGTCCATGTTCAGTTTCACATAAATCTCAAAAACACAATGCATTCTGTAACAACGTGTTCCTCACAGGAGCCTTCCAATTCCGCAGTGAGATTCAAAATGTGCGACTTTACCAATCAACTGGTGGTCTTCACATCTTTGTTGTGGCCTCGGAAGCTATCTACTTCCTCTTCATTATCTATTATATGTTTGTTCAGGTACCTGTGTATGTTTATTACACCTTATAGGCCTGTCACACCTTGATGATTTAGCCATCTTATGCCAATTTATGAACAATATGCCGAATATGCTGGCGTATGTCTAATAAGCTATGGGCAAGTTTTGTATAAGTTAAGAGCATGTTGAAGCATGCTGGTATACGGTGTAGTATGGCGAGTTCATCAAAAAAATTTGGGGCATGCACAGTATTTTCAAAGCATGCCAGCATATGTCTCATACATCCCACATTTGCGGGCTATAAGTTATAAGTAAGTTATACGATTGTTGACACATGTTTCTTGTAAGTTACTCATAATTCAAAATATATCCATTGATGCTGTCCATTGATTGGCTCAACAACTGAAAGCTGCAGTCATCATGCGAACACTTCAGATTGTTTCAAATATTAAAACCACACACTGAATAAATATAAAGTCTTAATCTTGCCTGTTCGTTTTAGTCGGATTCATCATCACAGCCTGATAAAAACTTATCCACATAAAGCGTCCTGATTTTGGAAACGATGTCTGAAAATGGCCTTGTCACAGCTGAAGAAAAGTAGCATTTTAAAAGAAGTCCCTCTGTGTTTTGTGCGTTTCTCAGCCTGAACTAGAGAACACTGGTGCTTTGTGCCACAACATTCATTCATTCACGTCAGCGTTTATCTTTAGCATTCTGCACGAGATGAAAATAAATCTCATGAGCCAAAGACAAAAATAAAATAAAGTAAAATAAAATTAAATTTAAAAAAGTGTTAAATCACCCTGTTTGGCCGTGTGGAGGAGAGAGGCCGCACAAAAGCATACGCATGCTCGATGGTGTGCATGTTGACATTTACATGCTCTGCCTACCAAACAAAAGGGTACTGCTGGTGGTGGAAACGTAAACCAAGCCAGACTTAACCATTCTGACCTGTACCATACAGTGCTGTACTGACCCGGACTATCGGTGGAATTGGGACTGTCAGCATACGCTGGCTAAATCGTCATGGTGTGACAGGCCCATCAGAGTTACTGTGAGTAAAAGTGAAGGTGAGGTGTCTCTGTCACAACCAGTGCTTGTGCTGACAGGGAAAGCTCATGAAACAGCAGAGATGGGCCTATTTCAAGAGTAAATGGAACCTGCTGGAGCTGACCATCATCATCCTAAGCTGGAGCGCACTGTCTGTCTTCATCAAAAGGACTTTTCTGGGGATGCGGGACATGGCCTACTACCAGAGTAACAAAGACCGGTAATGTTTTTCTGATTAGCACACACTGATTGTTTAAGAGTTGAAATATGTTTTAAATATGTTACAGCTACTTTTTTGATGCTATTCCTTTTTACCTCCACCAAGGAGGTTATGTTTTCGGTCGCATTTGTTTGTTTGTCTGTCTGTTTGTCAGCAGGATAACTCAAAAAGTTTTGAACGGATTTTGATGAACTTTTGTGGAGTGTTTGGAAATGACAAGAGGAACAAGTGATTCAATTTTAGTGGTGATCCGGATCACGATCCGGATCCAGGAATTTTTTAAAGGATTCTTCACCATTGCGGGATAGGGGGAATTTTGACATTCTAGTTTCTAACTCCAAAAAAACAAGGCAGAAAGGCTTGAAAAGAATTAGGGTGTAACATAGTCAAATGTTCTATCAAACAACAAAGTTTGGTGATGATCGGATCCGGATCCCGGATCTGGTGATCCAGAATATGCAAAAATATAGGGAAAATAGAAAATGTGTCAGTGTGGGGTGACAAATGAAGCTAGAGATGCACAACTAACACCAAATTGTAGCTGAATCTGTACTGATTCAGTAAGGTGTCATCAGATTTGATGTAGCTTCAAATGTTATGGAGTTAGATCCAGAAGAAAACCGCCATTACCGAAAAATCGTTTTTATACAATAACTTTTGAACTAATAAAGACATAAAAGTGATTCCAAGTTCTAGTGGTATGTTTTCATGGTCAAGGATGTCAAATATAAAGGAAAGAAAAGTGTATGTACAACCCCTGGCAAAAATTATGGAATCACTGGCCTCTGATGATGTTCATTCAGTTGTTTAATTTTGTAGAAAAAAAGCAGATCACAGACATGACACAAAACTAAAGTCATTTCAAATGGCAACTTTCTGGCTTTAAGAAACACTATAAGAAATCAAGAAAAAAAGATTGTGACAGTAACGGTTACTTTTTTAGACCAAGCAGAGGAAAAAAATATGGAATCACTCAATTCTGAGGAATAAATTATGGAATCACCCTGTAAATTTTCATCCCCCAAACTAACACCTGCATCAAATCAGATTTGCTCGTTGACATTGACCCTATACCATGATATTGACCCTATGTGTCTTTTTGCAAGGAATGTTTTCACAGTTTTTGCTCTATGGCAAGATGCATTATCATTTTGAAAAATGATTTCATCATTCCCAAACATCCTTTCAATTGTCCAAAATATCAACGTAAACTTGTGCATTTATTGATGATGTAATGACAGCCATCTCCCCAGTGCCTTTACCTGACATGCAGCCCCATATCATCAATGACTGTGGAAATTTACATGTTCTTTTCAGGCAGTCATCTTTATAAATCTCATTGGAACGGCACCAAACAAAAGTTCCAGCATCATCACCTTGCCCAATGCAGATTCGAGATTCATCACTGAATATGACTTTCATCCAGTCATCCACAGTCCACGATTGCTTTTCCTTAGCCCATTGTAACCTTGTTTTTTTCTGTTTAGGTGTTAATGATGGCTTTTGTTTAGCTTTTCTGTATGTAAATCCCATTTCCATTAGGCGGTTTCTTACAGTTTGGTCACAGACATTGACTTGTTTCCTCCCATTCGTTCCTCATTTGTTTTGTTGTGCATTTTTCGATTTTTGAGACATATTGCTTTAAGTTTTCTGTCTTGACGCTTTGATGTCTTCCTTGGTCTACCAGTATGTTTGCCTTTACAACCTTCCATGTTGTTTGTATTTGGTCCAGAGTTTAGACACAACTGACTGTGAACAACCAACATCTTTTGCAACATTGCGTGATGATTTACTCTCTTTTAAGAGTTTGATAATCCTCTCCTTTGTTTCAATTGACATCTCTCGTGTTGGAGCCATGATTCATGTCAGTCCACTTGGTGCAACAGCTCTCCAAGGTGTGATCACTCCTTTTTAGATGCAGACTAATGAGCAGATCTGATATGATGCAGGTGTTAGTTTTGGGGATGAAAATTTACAGGGTGATTCCATAATTTTTTCCTCAGAATTGAGTGATTCCATATTTTTTTCCTCTGCTTGGTCTAAAAAAGTAACCGTTACTGACTGCCACAATCTTTTTTTCTTGATTTCTTATAGTGTTTCTTAAAGCCAGAAAGTTGCCATTTGTAATGACTTTAGTTTTGTGTCATGTCTGTGATCTGCTTTTTTTCTACAAAATTAAACAACTGAATGAACATCCTCCGAGGCCGGTGATTCCATAATTTTTGCCAGGGGTTGTATCATAGTTTTGGTTGTAACACTGAATTGTTGAATAGATCACTGTGCCAAGGAGGGAATCTCTTTAGGGTCAGTGACCCTATGGCCTTGTTTAGAGAAGTGTTTCATAAATGTTAAAAAAAATCATATATTTGCAGTTTAGTTGAATAATAAATTGAATTTTGTCTATTTGTTTTTGTCTATAAGCACACGCAATATCAATATCAGTGCTCAGATGACAGTAGCTTCTGGGAAAGGTGCAAGTTGCAATAAACTGTGATGCCAAGCGCTAAGGATACATGCTATCCAGTCACAGCAGATGAAACTTTTTTACTACTGAGCAAACATCATTGTTAGACTTTTTTAGGTTCAATGATTCCACAGCGTGTAGATGTTATGGCGTCAGTGACCCCATGGCCTTGGCGGAGATTTGCACTCTCTGAGTACTTCTAGTTTATATATAATTTTTAATCTTATGTTTTGCACTGCATGATTCATGGAGCTGCTTCACTGTGTTTGTTTTATAGACGTAGAAGATGCAAGTCCTGCATATGTCCTGCACAGCAAAAAAGAAAAAAAAAAAAAGCTGAGAAGTCGGCCATTTCAAATTTTCTTTTCATTTTGGCGTGATTTCCACAAGTTGTATTTGAACGAAGTCCTGCGAGGGATTTTGTCCAATGCACTTCAAATTTCTTTCACAGCATCCAGAGATGATACTGATCAAAAGTTATCAAACGCTTTTCTCTATGTCGAAGGGTGTGGCTGCTATGGCGCCACCATTTTGTCCCTTCGCCATGGAACATCAAGTCATGATAACTCCTTCATGCTTTGCCTGATTGACTTGAAACTTCACATGTGTAATGAGGGTCAGCCCATTAACACCTTGCCCCTCTGTTTGTGCTCTGAGTGCCCCTAGTGATGAACATCAACTAGTCATAACTCCTCCATGCTTTACCTGATTGACTTGAAACTTCACATGTGTAATGAGGGTCAGCCCATTAACACACCTTGCCCCTCTGTTTGTACACTGAGCACCCCCTAGTGGATGAACTATCAACATGTCATAACTCCTTCATGCATTGTGTGATTTGCTTGAAATTTGAACTGTGTGATGAGTGGTTGCCCCCCATGTATGCACATGCCCACATCAGGTCACAAGGGGACACGCTGACCTGGGTAGGCGGTTTGCGCGGAACGAGGACCGCGTATATGACTGCTTGCAGTCCTAGTTGGTTTCTGTATTTTGACTTGAGCAAAGTCAGTAAGCGCCTGTCAAATTCTGACAAGATGCTCTGCACTTGCTCAGCATAACGTGCACTCTCAAGCTCAGCACAGTCTCTGTTCTGGCGCTTAATTTCTAGGTCCATGTGTGGAAAGGTCCGTAGATCACACTGCTGTAACCTGCTTGATAGCAGATGTTGCTTGTTTTTAAATGTGTTCACGGAGCTGATCATGTTTGATGATGTGTTTTGTCTTTACCCTGCAGCTCTAGATTCAAGTTATTGAGCTTGTCAGTCAGATCAGTAAGAAAGGCTAAATCCATCTTCTAGCTGTGCATATTCAGCACGGTTTGAACATTTCAGAAATTCTTCAATTTCGGGCAACAACTGAGAAAACCGTTCCAGAAATTTCCCTCGGCTGAGCCATCGAATATCTGTGTGCAGGAAGCAGATCTGTGTGGTTCTGCACCCGTCTCCCCCAGCGGTGCATGAAGTAATTGCCTCTGCAGACTCCTGGCTCGAACAGAGACAGGCAATTTGTTGGTCACATCAATAACAATGAATGAAATGAATGAATTTGAAGAGGGGCAACTGGCTCTTAACAAATTCCATAGAAACTTGAAAAATGTCTGTGCCTCTCGTGTGCCCTTTCAAAGGCAAAATGGTCCGTAGCTGTTCTTTTACATTCATGTTGTCAAAAACCATTCTAATAAAAACACATAACTGAGCCACATCGACATCATCAGTGGATTCATCGAATTGCAGAGAAAACACTCACGTCTCAGTATCATTCTTCAGGTGCCATCAACATCCTCCGCCATTCCCTTGCATCGCAGTGTAGCAGAATTTCTTGAGAGCTCCACTGTTGTTGGGCCGCTGAAGAGGAGGTACCTGCTGGCCCACCACCACCAGAGGGCGCCCTGCCTGGAGTGCGGGCTCCAGGCACCAGAGGCGCCGCCGCCTCACGGGAGCAGCTACGGTGACAGCTGTCACCCATCACCTGAGACAGCTGACGGCAATCATCAGTGGGTATATCAGCAGGACGGCACCTCCACCTCATTGCCGAGATATCGTTTCTACCGGGAGAGGTAACGTATCGAAGCTAACGGAGTGGTATCTTTTTGGATTATGCTAGTTTGTGGATTACTGTTCCAACGAGAGGTGGAGGTAACTTCCTGCTGTTCGGAGTCCTGGGTACAACGCGCCCCCATCTAACTGTCCTTTGTTCCTCGCCAGCAGTACCAGGTCCGACACGCGGAGGCAGTGGCCACCTGGGAGTTCGGGACGTGGCGGCTCCAGTATTCCCGGGGTCCTGTGGCGGAGGAAGCCGTGTGGTTCCGGTCTTACCTTGGAGAGGCGTCTCCTATCTTCGAGCCTGCACACACGACACTTTTGTGAATTGACTGTTGTTCATTCCGTGATTGGTTGTATTCCGTTGTGCACATTCACAACAGTAAAGCGTTGTTATTTTGACTTACTCCATTGTCCGTTCATTTGCGCCCCCTGTTGTGGGTCCGTGTTCCTACACTTTCACAACATCCACAACTTGAATAGCAGACACCAATCAATCACCTTTCGATTTTTAAAATCAGCAAAGAGCATATCGTGGCTCCATAAGTGCTTCTTTCACAATCTCACCATCCTTGAAAGATTTCTTTCCTTTGCAGAACAGGACTGACTGACACGATAAGAAGCTATGGTTGCAGCCTTATTTGTGCTATTTGGCCGGGTAAAAACAGCCTGTTGTGCTGATAGCTTACTTTTCATCCCTGCACTTTTCAGGCAAAGAAGAGGTGATTTAGTGGGAAGCTAGCAATCGTAGCTCTTGTGGATCATCTTAAAATGGGCGCTCCAAATTCCCTTTCTTCGGTAATGCCACATTTGCATTGCAGGATAAGGCAGATGGATTTGCAGTTCAAATAAATGAACAAATAATCCTCCTCCCACTCTGGAATGAAAAATGATAAATTTTGGATTTTTTGGCTTCCGCCATTGTACGCTCGCCTCGCTCTCCACTGTAACTCCTCACCACCTCTTGACTCTGCACATGCACAGATATAAAGAACCACGTGAGATCCCCCCCCCCCATGCGATTGACTGGAAGTCGGCCGGCGATCGACCTGTCGCCTGTGATCGAATGGTTGGGCACGCCAGCACTAGACCATGTCTATTCCAGCTTAAACCATGGTGATACAGCACTATCTCTCCCACATCAGAACCTGTCAGACCATCTTTCACTGCTCCTTATTACAGCATGTACACCCGGGGCTCCCCTTTCATACCGGGCCAACAAGTTGCGTAATGCAGTGTACCGACTACACCAAGTTTATGCAGCCCTATGTGGCAATACACTGAGGGATGCAAAGGGGTCCGCAAAATGGACGCAAAAAATTAAACGTTTAATTTTTTCGCAGACATTCAGCATAGAGCACTGCAAGTCTATACAACACTCCGCTACTGTATACAAGTCTCCGCAACACTGTGCTACTGTACACGCTGCCGCCACAATTGTATGCTACCGTACACCAGTCTGGTGAAAAATCCTTTTAGGTTTTTTTAATCAGTACATATAGTCCATGAGCCGGTCATGAATTTTGATCTAATCGGTACCACTTAAGGGGAAAAAACGACACTTAGAATCCAGTCTCAGTGTATCATGGCCTACACAAAAATGTATGATAGCCATCCCAGGGTGGTAGCTGTAGCCTGTAAAAATGCTCCAATCATGTTGAAAACTATATCACATTACTTGTCTCATCATAACAATTCCAAAAAGGTATAGTTTGGACTATCTGTCAAGATACGTGGTCGTGTGGCACAGAAGGTGGGTGGACACAAATGCAAACTCTCAGACAATACGTACAATGTAATAATAAACTTTATCTCACAAACAGTCCAGGGTCTGGTATACAGAAAGGCAGGCAGCATAGCAAAGGCACAGATGAGGGCAAGGCAAAAATACCTGGTCAGGAACAGGCTGAGGTCAAAGGCACGGAGAGACACAATATCGGAGGCAAAGGCAGAAGGCAAAATCCAGAGAAACAGAACGAGGTCAAAAAACACTGAGGCAAACAAGGCAAGATCAGGGCTGGAACGAAGACATGAAAATCAATGAGCTGGCACCGCAGTGAGGGAAAAGAGAGCTTAAATAACAGGTGGTGTAACAAGGTGCACATGTGATCGAGGGTTCTGGAAGGAGGTGTGGTCTGGTGAAACAAAGAGACGGGATGAAAAGCAAGAGAGAGAGTGACTGTGAGTGAAAACGACACAGATCAAAAGAAAAGGAGTCAGTGAATGAAAACCAATGGTGAAAGTATAACGTGCCCACAGACCAACAAAAGGAAACATGAATAAAATAAAGGGTAAACTAGGAAACAGAGTAACAGACCTAAAAATAGCACAAGACTAAAAACACCACTTGAACCAAATCTGAATCTGACATCACAGACACAGTAAATAAGATAGAACCGATTAGAAGTAGAACAGAATGTGGCTGAAGTATAACTAATAACATCACAGAAAATAAAGAAAGAACAGAAACAAAACCAGAACCTACAGCAAAACAATGGAATGACTAGAACAAATGATCACAGAAAACAATACCAAAAACAAAAAGAACACAACAAGATAATAAAATGCCAAAGATACATAATAAACACAACCAGAGAAAACATAATACAAAATGATCAAAAAGGCAACCAAAGGATCAAATCTGGAGAGGCAGATGACTATAGGGTCCAACCCCATAACATTGGCCAAGCCAAGACCCACCCTGACACTATCTATGATGGAATTTTCTGAAGTTATGGGGTAAAAACAGCAAAAATGGTGACAAAGGTCAATTTCAGTTTGTACAGGGGTCAAAAGTTAAAGTTGCTCCAGTGTCAGCAAAAAATGATGCAAATTATTGGTTGAAATAAAAGGATCAATAAATGGAATAGTTTTGACTGTGTTGAATGCTTTGTCTCCTACGTGAAGGTCAAACAAGGTCAACATCCATTGAATTCTATGACATGTGATAACTAAGCATGACAGATGGTGCAAACTATTCCTTTTTAGAACCCTATTAACTCAAACAATAATTTGCATAATTTTTTAAAACATATTTTTATTGTTTTGTGAACAAGTTAACACAAATCAACAGTGTCATATAGGCAAAAAAAAAAAAAAAGGGAAAGGGGGGGGTCAGCAGATATTGACATCAATGTATATTACAGTTGTTCAGCATTTACATTATCTTCAGTAAGGTCATAAGTATCAAGGAATGCGTAGAAAGCTGTCCAAATGAAGGTTCTTGCTTGCCTCTACTGGTGGTTGGCTCTCACTGCGGTATTGTATCACTTCCTGTTCCGGAGCACAGCGGTGTTTTTCTGTATCTGTTAGCTGTTTAATCTGCGCAGTTAGATTGATCTAGTTATCTAGATTACGATTTGTTTCCCAGTGTAATCTTTACGTGCCTTAACTAAAGCACTCCTTCTGCTGAATCACCTCTAAATTATTTACACATTATTCACTTTGCGTGTTTTAGGAATCCGCTAGCTTAGCGTAGCTACTAGCTCTTAGCCGATTTAGCATGGCGGCTTCTCCTGTCTCTCCCGCACTTTTCTGCTCTGGGTGTGAAATGTTTAGTTATTCCTCGGCCTCCTTTAGCAGTAATGGTACTTGTAATAAGTGTAGCTTATTCGTAGCTTTGGAGGCCAAGCTGGGCGAATTGGAGACTCGGCTCCGCACCGTGGAAAATTCTACAGCTAGCCAGGCCCCTGTAGTCGGTGCGGACCAAGGTAGCTTAGCCGCCGTTAGTTACCCCCTGGCAGATCCCGAGCAGCCGGGAAAGCAGGCCGACTGGGTGACTGTGAGGAGGAAGCGTAGCCCTAAACAGAAGCCCCGTGTACACCGCCAACCCGTTCACATCTCTAACCGTTTTTCCCCACTCGGTGACACACCCGCCGAGGATCAAACTCTGGTTATTGGCGACTCTGTTTTGAGAAATGTGAAGTTAGCGACACCAGCAACCATAGTCAATTGTCTTCCGGGGGCCAGAGCAGGCGACATTGAAGGAAATTTGAAACTGCTGGCTAAGGCTAAGCGTAAATTTGTAAGATTGTAATTCACGTCGGCAGTAATGACACCCGTTACGCCAATCAGAGGTCACTAAAATTAACATTAAATCGGTGTGTAACTTTGCAAAAACAATGTCGGACTCTGTAGTTTTCTCTGGGCCCCTCCCCAATCGGACCGGGAGTGACATGTTTAGCCGCATGTTCTCCTTGAATTGCTGGCTGTCTGAGTGGTGTGCAAAAAATGAGGTGGGCTTCATAGATAATTGGCAAAGCTTCTGGGGAAAACCTGGTCTTGTTAGGAGAGAGGGCATCCATCCCACTTTGGATGGAGCAGCTCTCATTTCTAGAAATCTGGCCAATTTTCTTAAATCCTCCAAACCGTGACTATCCAGGGTTGGGACCAGGAAGCAGAGTTGTAGTCTTACACACCTCTCTGCAGCTTCTCTCCCCCTGCCATCCCCTCATTACCCCATCCCCGTAGAGACGGTGCCTGCTCCCAGACTACCAATAACCAGCAAAAATCTATTTAAGCATAAAAATTCAAAAAGAAAAAATAATATAGCACCTTCACTGCACCACAGACTAAAACAGTTAAATGTGGTCTATTAAACATTAGGTCTCTCTCTTCTAAGTCCCTGTTAGTAAATGATATAATAATTGATCAACATATTGATTTATTCTGCCTAACAGAAACCTGGTTACAGCAGGATGAATATGTTAGTTTAAATGAGTCAACACCCCCGAGTCACACTAACTGTCAGAATGCTCGTAGCACGGGCCGGGGCGGAGGATTAGCAGCAGTCTTCCATCCCAGCTTATTAATTAATCAAAAACCCAGACAGAGCTTTAATTCATTTGAAAGCTTGTCTCTTAGTCTTGTCCATCCAAATTGGAAGTCCCAAAAAACAGTTTTATTGTTATTATCTATCGTCCACCTGGTCGTTACTGTGAGTTTCTCTGTGAATTTTCAGACCTTTTGTCTGACTTAGTGCTTAGCTCAGATAAGATAATTATAGGTGGGCG
This sequence comes from Thalassophryne amazonica, assembly GCF_902500255.1. NCBI lineage: Eukaryota > Metazoa > Chordata > Actinopteri > Batrachoidiformes > Batrachoididae > Thalassophryne > Thalassophryne amazonica. The sequence goes on along the minus strand of NC_047104.1, from coordinate 100,566,543 downwards.
ATTTTAACATCCACACAGATGCTGAGAATGACAGCCTCAACACTGCATTTAATCTATTATTAGACTCTATTGGCTTTGCTCAAAAAGTAAATGAGTCCACCCACCACTTTAATCATATCTTAGATCTTGTTCTGACTTATGGTATGGAAATAGAAGACTTAACAGTATTCCCTGAAAACTCCCTTCTGTCTGATCATTTCTTAATAACATTTACATTTACTCTGATGGACTACCCAGCAGTGGGGAATAAGTTTCATTACACTAGAAGTCTTTCAGAAAGCGCTGTAACTAGGTTTAAGGATATGATTCCTTCTTTATGTTCTCTAATGCCATATACCAACACAGTGCAGAGTAGCTACCTAAACTCTGTAAGGGAGATAGAGTATCTCGTCAATAGTTTTACATCCTCATTGAAGACAACTTTGGATGCTGTAGCTCCTCTGAAAAAGAGAGCTTTAAATCAGAAGTGTCTGACCTCCGTGGTATAACTCACAAACTCGTAGCTTAAAGCAGATAACCCGTAAGTTGGAGAGGAAATGGCGTCTCACTAATTTAGAAGATCTTCACTTAGCCTGGAAAAAGAGTCTGTTGCACTATAAAAAAAGCCCTCCATAATGCTAGGACATCTTTCTACTCATCACTAATTGAAGAAAATAAGAACAACCCCCAGGTTTCTTTTCAGCACTGTAGCCAGGCTGACAAGAGTCAGAGCTCTATTGAGCTGAGTATTCCATTAACTTTAACTAGTAATGACTTCATGACTTTCTTTGCTAACAAAATTTTAACTATTAGAGAAAAAATTACTCATAACCATCCCAAAGACGTATCGTTATCTTTGGCTGCTTTCAGTGATGCCGGTATTTGGTTAGACTCTTTCTCTCCGATTGTTCTGTCTGAGTTATTTTCATTAGTTACTTCATCCAAACCATCAACATGTTTATTAGACCCATTCCTACCAGGCTGCTCAAGGAAGCCCTACCATTATTTAATGCTTCGATCTTAAATATGATCAATCTATCTTTGTTAGTTGGCTATGTACCACAGGCTTTTAAGGTGGCAGTAATTAACCCATTACTTAAAAAGCCATCACTTGACCCAGCTATCTTAGCTAATTATAGGCCAATCTCCAACCTTCCTTTTCTCTCAAAAATTCTTGAAAGGGTAGTTGTAAAACAGCTAACTGATCATCTGCAGAGGAATGGTCTATTTGAAGAGTTTCAGTCAGGTTTTAGAATTCATCATAGTACAGAAACAGCATTAGTGAAGGTTACAAATGATCTTCTTATGGCCTCGGGACAGTGGACTCATCTCTGGGCTTGTTCTGTTAGACCTCAGTGCTGCTTTTGATACTGTTGACCATAAAATTTTATTACAGAGATTAGAGCATGCCATAGGTATTAAAGGCACTGCGCTGCGGTGGTTTGAATCATATTTGTCTAATAGATTACAATTTGTTCATGTAAATGGGGAATCTTCTTCACAGACTAAAGTTAATTATGGAGTTCCACAAGGTTCTGTGCTAGGACCAATTTTATTCACTTTATACATGCTTCCCTTAGGCAGTATTATTAGACGGTATTGCTTAAATTTTCATTGTTACGCAGATGATACCCAGCTTTATCTATCCATGAAGCCAGAGGACACACACCAATTAGCTAAACTGCAGGATTGTCTTACAGACATAAAGACATGGATGACCTCTAATTTCCTGCTTTTAAACTCAGATAAAACTGAAGTTATTGTACTTGGCCCCACAAATCTTAGAAACATGGTGTCTAACCAGATCCTTACTCTGGATGGCATTACCCTGACCTCTAGTAATACTGTGAGAAATCTTGGAGTCATTTTTGATCAGGATATGTCATTCAAGCGCATATTAAACAAATATGTAGGAACTGCTTTTTTGCATTTACGCAATATCTCTAAATCAGAAAGGTCTTGTCTCAGAGTGATGCTGAAAAACTAATTCATGCATTATTTCCTCTAGGCTGGACTATTGTAATTCATTATTATCAGGTTGTCCTAAAGTTCCCTAAAAGCCTTCAGTTAATTCAAAATGCTGGCAGCTAGAGTACTGACGGGGACTAGAAGGAGAGAGCATATCTCACCCATATTGGCCTCTCTTCATTGGCTTCCTGTTAATTCTAGAATAGAATTTAAAATTCTTCTTCTTACTTATAAGGGTTTGAATAATCAGGTCCCATCTTGTCTTAGGGACCTCGTGGTACCATATCACCCCAATAGAGCGCTTCGCTCTCAGACTGCAGGCTTACTTGTAGTTCCTAGGTTTGTAAGAGTAGAATTGGGAGGCAGAGCCTTCAGCTTTCAGCTCCTCTCCTGTGGAACCAGCTCCCAATTCAGATCAGGGAGACAGACACCCTCTCTACTTTTAAGATTAGGCTTAAAACTTTCCTTTTTGCTAAAGCTTATAGTTAGGGGCTGGATCAGGTGACCCTGAACCATCCCTTAGTTTATGCTGCTATAGACGTAGACTGCTGGGGGGTTCCCATGATGCACTGTTTCTTTCTCTTTTTGCTCTGTATGCACCACTCTGCATTAATCATTAGTGATCGATCTCTGCTCCCCTCCACAGCATGTCTTTTTCCTGGTTCTCTCCCTCAGCCCCAACCAGTCCCAGCAGAAGACTGCCCCTCCCTGAGCCTGGTTCTGCTGGAGGTTTCTTCCTGTTAAAAGGGAGTTTTTCCTTCCCACTGTAGCCAAGTGCTTGCTCACAGGGGGTCGCTTTGACCGTTGGGGTTTTACATAATTATTGTATGGCCTTGCCTTACAATATAAAGCACCTTGGGGCAACTGTTTGTTGTGATTTGGCGCTATATAAAAAAATTGATTGATTGATTGAAATGTCCCAAAACGTATCAAGTTTGTTTCTTGCCATGTAGGTGATTTTTTCCAAATCCAATATTGATGTTAGTCCACTCAACCACTGTGACAGTCCACACACTTTTTGGTCCTTCCAGGCTCTTGCAATGCAGCGCTTTGCCTCAAGAAACCCAATGTTTAATAACATTTTTGTCTTTTCGGGAAATTCTAGTTGATCAGGATAACCATTAAGAAGGCACAAAGTAGGATCTAGCGGTACAATTTTCCCAACAACCTGACTTAACACTTTCAATATTTTGTTCCAAAAGAAAGCAATTTTGGGGCACTCCCACACACAGTGGTAGAAAGAGCCCTTCTGAACCCCACTTTTAATGCATGTATCTGGAATATCTGGATTAAAGCGATGCAATTTAGCTGGTGTAATATATTGTCTAGTTAGCCACTTATATTGCAAAAGTTTAGAGTGGGGATTTATAGTTTGAGTTTGAGCTAAAGAGCACGTCCTGCGCCAATCGTCCTCTGACACATCCACTTTTAAGTCACTTTTCCAAGCCTCCAATATTGACTGTGTTGTTTCATTATAACTGTCCACAAATTGTTTATATAATACAGACACCTGACCCCTTCCATTTGAATGCTTTATAATAATCCTTTCAAGAGTGGATAACAAAGGGGCTTTTAAGCTGGACCCCTGTTTGGTCACAACATAAGCTCTTATTTTATGGTATTTGAAAAAGTGTTTCGATGGTATACCAAAAGATTCTTTTAACTGCTCAAAAGACATAAAGGTACCATCTTTGTACAGATCAGACACCTTCGTTATACCTTGATTAAACCAAAATTTAAAACCCAGATCTGCCCTACCAGGGGGAAAATTATCATTACCAAAAACTGGGGTAAAATGGGACAGTTGTTGTGAGTCTCCCAAATATGCTTGAGCCTCATACCAGATCTTTATTGTATTCTTTAGAAATGGGTTTGTAGTCTTTTTAATAAGTTTCTTATCGGCCGAGTAAAAATACAAATTTAAGGGAATGTTGACAGATGAAGGCTCCAATAAAACCCATGCAGGTGTCTGGTCTGTAACAAAGTAGAACATTGCAGCTCTGATTTGAGCAGCCCAAAAATACCAAGTTTGGTTAGGTAATTTTAATCCCCCTCTATCATATGGAAGATACAATAAGGAAAGTCTGAGTCTGGGCCTTTTGTCATTCCAAATAAATTTTGAAAACAATTTCCTTAAGGTCTGAAAAAGAGAAGTTGGTGGGGATAGAGGAATTGACTGGAAAAGGTAAAGATATTTAGGCAGGATAGACATCTTTAAAATACTAATACGACCAATCAAAGATATAGGTAGTTCCATCCATCTAGTTATAAGCTGTGTTACTGTCTCTGTCATAGGGTCATAGTTAGCTTCAACAAGTCTGTCAACAGAAGGGGTAATTTTTACTCCCAAATAAACAAGCCCGTGTCCGACACTAAAAAGGGTGTTTGAACTGGGGGGTTTCGCCTTTCATTTTCATTTAAAAATAATAAAACTGATTTACTGTAATTTATTTTATAACCAGAAAATGTACTGAAAACATCTATTAAGTTCAATATAGAAGGTAACGAGGTGTCCAAAGAAGAGCAGAACATAATCACGTCATCTGCATACAAAGCAATACGATGGTCTGTACTGCCAATTTTAATGCCTGATATACCACCATGAGTGCGAACAGCCATAGCCAACGGCTTGATTGCAAGAGTAAACAGGAGGGGGGAGAGGGGGCACCCCTAATGGGTCCCCCTATGAAGGCTGATTGGTGTTGAGAGAAGGCTGTTAGTCAATATCTCAGCTTGAGGGTTGGAATAGAGCAGTTGAATCCATTTTAGGAATGTCTCCTTCACACCAAATTTCCTCAAAACTTCAAATACATATTGCCATTCTATCCTGTCGAATGCTTTCTCTGCATCCATTGACAGTAAAGCATTACCAATATGCCAACCTTTCTCGTGACTTATGTTCAACACCCTCCGTATGTTGTGAAAACCCTGCCTACCCTTAACAAAACCATTTTGGTCAGGGTGAACCATGAGAGGTAGAAGAGGTTCTAACCTCCTCGCCAGAAGTTTACAGAGTATCTTAAAATCATAATTTAACAGTGAAATTGGTCTGTACGAGCTACAGTGAGATTCTGGTATATCTGGTTTGAGTAGTAAAATAATTGTTGCAGTATTGAGTGTAGGAGGGAGAGATCCGCGGCTAAACGATTCCAGATACATATCTAAAAGGGGTTTAACTAATTTCTCTTTGAAAATTTTGAATATTTCTATTGGGAGGGAGTCAGGGCCTGGGGTTCTACCCCCTTGCATGCTCTTTATGGCTTGGGCAATTTCATCAGTAGTGATATTAAGATCAAGATTATCTAAGGAGTCTTCACTCAGAGTGGGAAAGTCTAATTGTTCCAAGAATGTATTTTGTTGTAATGGGGTTACACTGGAATAATCCGATTTATATAAGTTCTGATAAAAAAAATGAGAAAGTGTCATTAATTTCTTTTAAGTCTGTGGTAACACAGCCATTATCTGTGGTAATTGAATTTATTGCTTGCGTCTGCTTAATGCGCCAGGCTAAAAGTTTACTGGCTCTTTCACCCTGCTCATAGTATGACTGCCTTAGCCTGAGCAAGCTTTATGTGGCTTTGTTAACTGACAAGATATTATATTTAGCTCTAAGTCTATTAAGTTCTGAAAATAGTGAGTCAGAAGGGCTCCTGTGAATTTCCTCTTCCACATCTTTAATTTTAATTTCCAGTTGCTCCATTTCTGTTCTAGATGTCCTATATCTGAAGTTAGTACAGCTAATCATCTGCCCCCTTAAAAAAACTTTGAATGCCTCCCACCTTATACTTGCAGATGTTTGGTCAGTGTTATATTGAAAATAGTAGTCAATTTGCTTTCCTACATAGTCTAAAAATTCTGGGTCCTTCAACCAAAAGGACTGAAGACGCCATCTAGGGGTGAGAGGTGGGCGGTTTGGTCAATTTAACTGGAAAGATACACTTGCATGATCTGAGATTACTATGCCATCATACCAGGAGTTAGATATCAAAGGAGTCAAAGCTGCAGAAACTGTTGTATGGCTGGGGGGGCCTGGCTGCCTTTTTGTTTCTGTCTTTTGTTTTTCCTTCCAGGTGGCTTGCATTTGGGACTGAGTGGCTGTGTAGCTGAGTTTATCAGGACCTCACCCTGATCACCTGAGGCTGATCACCTGCAGCTCGTCAGGACTCACAGCTATGGTGCATCTACATGGATTGGAACATGGTGGCATTTAAGACTGGAGTACACAGTGTGTATTTGCCAGAGACTCGACCTTGTGACCAGACGGGTGAGATCGTCGTCTCGGGAGCCATCTCATCATCAGTGGATGCAGAGAACGTCCAGGTTTGATGCATGGTCTGTGAAAGAGGAGGGGGTGAGGTCTCACGCTCGTCAGCACACTTCCTGAGGTACATTAGATTTTGTGACTAACATTTATACAGTCAGTAAATGCGGTGTCCCTCACACCTTTATTATATTGAGCTGTATGTTGGTCGTGTAATCAGCTTCCTCTGCAGTGGAGTTTTGTGAACTGGATGTTCCATGCCTGCAGGGTGGGAAGCTGATTAGTAATTAAGCCAGGAAGTGTTTGCTGTTTGTGCACCTTTGAGCGTTCTCTCTGTGTGTTGAGTGTGGACTCACATAATGATTCCTTCTTTCACAGACTCGGTTTGTCGCGGCCACCTGGGGGGTGTCGGCGGGGTCCTTGGGTCCGAATTGGTTCTGGCTCCGGACCGTTGGCGCTGCTGGGAGCGCACCGCAAAACCACCACGCCAGACCGCGCATTTTTCTATTTTTTCACATCACTGTTATGTTTATTAAACTCTGTTATCCTTTGTACCGTGCTCTGCTTATTTTATACTGGGTACTTCAAACGCTGGTCGGTTCTCCGGGTTGCGTCCGACACATAACAGAAACCAAAAAATAGTCAATTCTGGAGAACGTATGATAGGTATTAGAGTAACAGGAGAAAGCCACCTTATCTTTGTGCATGTTTCTCCATACATCAACCAAATTATAATCTGCCATGCACTGCAACAATTCCTTCCTTGTATGCTGGTGTGTGGTGTCCACCCCTGATGCTCTGTCAATTTCAGGCTGAAGCGTACAATTTAAGTCGCCCCCCAAAATTAGGTAACCAGGAAGTGGTGCAAGTTGTAAAAACAAATTCCTAAAAAATGAGGGGTTATCATTGTTACATCCATACACGTTGACTAAATTGAATCGGACTGACGCAATCTCACATTCAATAACAATATACCTACCAGATCGATCTATAGATGTGTTAATTAGGTGAAACTGAACAGAGTTGTGCACAAGTATGGCTACTCCCCTAGATTGAGAGTTGTATGGAGCATGAAACACCTGGCCTGGCCATCTCCTTTTTATTTTAATAATATCTTCCATAGACAAGTGTGTCTCCTGTAAAAACACCACTTTAGCTTTCAATTGACGAATCCGGGACATAACTTGTTTCAGCTTAACTAGTCTATTCAACCCTCTTACATTCCAAGAAGTTAACTGAAGATCAGGCAAGTAGGGCATCTAAGTCAGAAGTGCATAGTGTAAAGTCTGCTTGGGGAATACAAAGGGGTGTCATGATCTGGCCCATTTGGGCCAGCTGTTCTGATTCTGGACTTTGTTTTTTCCTTTTTCATGTTCTGAGCCTTTTGTCTTTTAGTCATGTATAGTCCCGCTTAGGTTATGTCTGGTCTTGTTTCATGTTCATGTCAGGTTGTCATGCTTATGTTATCAATAGTTTTGTTTCTGTTATCCTGGTATTTGTCATTCATGTTCACTTAGTCACTTCAGTCCTAGTTTGTTTCTGTTCATTTATGCTTTGGTCTACAGTTCGGTTTATCACATTTTTGGTATTTTGCTTTTGTCACAGGTATTGGTCATTATTTATCTCTGATTATGTTCAATTTATTATTTATCTGTTAAGTCCTTTTATTTATATCTTATAGTCACTGGCTGTCATTCTGTTCATTATTCAGTCTTAGTTTATACTGTCATCTCACCATTGTTTATTGCATTCACTTTTATATTTTGATCCATCTCACTCCGGTTATAGTTAAGATAATTGATTTCTTTGTTTACTGCCATCTTAGTTCCGTCAGGTCTGGTTTATATGATTCTGTTTTAGCTCTGTTCATTCTTCTGTTTCTTTCATGCCAGCCCAAATATGTTCCCACTCCATATCACTGCACCAGCCATTGTGTTTTTGTCTCACACTTTGTCTGCTTTGTATTTTCACTCACTCCCGCTCTTGCACTTGCTCACGTGTCTTTGTTACTTTCATCACTCCACTGTGTTTTCCTGCCTTCGCTCTCTTGCACTTACCTTTATCTTCCCTGACACTTCTGTCTTGTTCCACTAATTACATCACCAGTTATTTAAGCCCTCACAGTCTCACAGTCCCTTGCTCGATTGTTGAATGATTTCACTTTCCAGCACTCACGTCCTTGTCTTGTTTTGCCTGCCGGTATCTGACCTTGTTTTGCCCTCGACCTTGTACTTGTCTTTGCCTCTGATTACCTCCACGCAGTGTTTTTTGACCACAGCCTGTTTTTTGGCCCAAGCCTCAGCCTCACGTCTGTCTGTACCTTTGCCATCGCTACTGGACCTCCTGTGTACCAAATTCCAGCTTGTAATTCTTACACCAGTCTGTTTGTGAGCATTTTGCATTTGTGTCCTGCTCTGTTTGTGCCACGCCTGACAAGGGGGAGAGGAAGAAGAGAAAGAAGAGGAGAGAGAAAAAAAAACCCCAACAACAACACCAGTAACCGAGAGATAACATCAGAACAATAGAACAGTGTAAACCAAGGTGCACTCACAACTCCCATTAAAATGCACCTACCCCATCCCAAATACACACTTCCTAAAGACCCAAAAGGGGGCCAAGCCATGGGGCTAAGCTGGTCCACTATCATCCTACAAGGAACAGCGTAAAACTAACAGTCAACAAACAGAGCCCTATATATTATTATCAATGTAGCGGGATGAAAGTCCCGGGTCCCAATTGAAAAGACGTTCCCGCTAGCTTGGCTAACGGGGAGTTCCCCTTTGGCTGACCTGGTAGAGGAACGGTCTTTTCAATTGGGACCCGGGACTTTCATCCCGCTACACATCTCCCCACCATTTTTGACTTCGTCTCGAAGTCACAGGTGCATGTTAGCATACTCTGTGACCCACATCCTGTTCGTGACGCCAGATCGAAGCAGCAGGACCTTCATGGCCGGGACGACGGTGGGGGATCGAACCCACGCGGCTCGCACAAAAGAACGTTCCTCTACCAGGTCAGCCAAAGGGGAACTCCCCGTTAGCCAAGCTAGCGGGAACGTCTTTTCAATTGGGACCCGGGACTTTCATCCCGCTACATTAATAACTTAAACCACCAAATTAGAAAAATATTAAAATAAACTCTTGTCAAAATAAGTATATGTATATATAAGTATAAATACTCACTGTACGTCACCTCCTTAGTGAAAGTAATAGAAAAAAGTAAAACAAATTATAATAAAAATAAAAGTAAAAAGTAAATTTTGTAACAACCACACACTCTAATTACCAGTCAGGTTTTAGGAGGAGTATTTCACGTGGCAATATTTATCGAATCCTGCCATACTCACTGGCATCCACCGTCTTTCAGTTGCTGAGCAAACCTGTTAGCCTGCAACGCGTTGTCAAACACATGTCGTTTCCCTTGGTATATTACAAATAGTTTTGCAGGGTGGATAATACCAAAACGCAGATCCGGAATAGAGAGGGACACCAACATCTTCTTGACCGCGTCGTAGGTCTTACGTTGCTTGAGGAGTTCCGATGAGACGTCAGGAAAGAACATGATTTTCGTGTTGTTGTTGTAGAGCACAGTGCCCATCTCCCTGGCAGCCCTCATCACGCGGGTCTTGTCCCCGTAGTTCAAAAACTTCATCACCACTGCTCTGGGGCGAGCTGTCGCAGCCGCATTCGCCCCAGGGGGCCTCCCCATTCTATGTGCCCTCTCGATTATCAGCGGTCCTGGAAAAATGCCCATCCCAAACACCTCCAGTATCCATTTGGCCAGAAATGTGCACATATCGCCGCCCTCCGCCTTCTCAGGGAGGCCCACCAGACGCAGGTTGGAGCGCCTGCTGCGATTCTCCAAGTCGTCAACTTTACATGTTATTGCCTCCAGCTCACTTTTAAAAGTACTATTATCAGCCTTTAGCACCGCGATGTCGTCTTCATTGGTCCCTATTCTGTCCTCTGCCTGCGATACGCGGGTAGCAATTGATTGAATCTCATTCTGCACGCCCTGTATTGCGTGAAGTAGGCCATCAAATCTTGAAGCAAGTCAACCTGCAGTGACTTAATAGCCGACATAACGTCAGGAGGAGCTAAACCTGGTTTCCCAACTCCAGCATCTTCATCAGCCTGGTTAGCCTCATTAGCTTCACTAGCATCTTCCAATAGCATAGCTATAGCTCCCTCGCTAGCTGGCGGTTCAGACTCACATGGAGGGTCCGACTTCTGATGTTTTTGTGTTTGCTTCGAACTTCTTGCTGGCATGATGATAAGGTCTTGTTTCGCACAGGCAGTACACTGGAAATTGGGAGGTTATATGAATTGTATCGGTGGTTTAATTCAAAGTCTCTCAGAGTGGCTCTGTTCCACGTCTGCTGAGAGGCGCACCATAACCGGAAGTCATTTGCATAATTTTTTACTGAAATTGGAGCAATTTTAATATTTGACCCCTGTACAAAGTGAAATTGACCTTTGTCTCTATTTTTGCTGTTTTGACCCCATAACTCCAGAACATTCCATCATAAATAGTCCAAACTATACCTTTTTGGAATCTTTATGATCAGACAAGTAATGTGATATAGTTTTCAACATGATTAGCGCATTTTTAAAGTTTGACCTCTGTGTAATTTTTCATTGACCCCTACCTGGCTATAGCTACAACCCTGGGATGGCTATCATACATTTTTGTGTAGGCCATGATACACTGAGGCTGGATTCTAAGTATCATTTTTTTCCCCCTCAAGTGGTACCGAAAACCTGCTTGGCCCATGGACTAGCTGGACTCTGCTGAACTTTGCTGGCAGTGAAGCTTCAAAACCACAGAAGAAGAAGAGGCGGGCCAAAACCACAGAAAGCTTCCCCCTGCATGCAACATACACAGCCTTGCCTTCCTAACAGATTTACAGCGCAATGCAACTCTACGCAGGCCAAGTGTGAAAGGGGTTACGTGGAGGCTTAAGTGGAGGCTTAAGTGGAGGCTTAAGTAATGGCGGCGCTGCCAACAATGCAACGTCCACAGCAGCAAATTCTGGGATTCCTATAGGCTATTCTGCTTCTCTCTATGGGTGATGTCACACAGGCTTTGTCCAGTATACCGAGGTTCTGTCCAAAAAGTATCGGACCTTTTTATTTTTGCAAAAACCATATGGATTTGAATCACGTGTAATTGCATCAGCCAAGCTTGAACCTTCGTGCGCATGCGTGAGTTTTTTCACGCCTGTCGGTTGCGTCATTCGCCTGTGAGCAGGCTTTGAGTGAGCACTGGTCCACCCCTCTCGTCGGATTTTTATTGCGAATAAATGTCTGAACGATTTGGAGCTTTGCTGCATCAATTTTTTCCAGAAACTGTGAGAGACCTCCAGGTGGACACCATTCGGAAAATTAATATGGCTTTCAGGGACGCTTTTATGGGGATTACACAGATTAAGGAGTGCTCCAGCCGGTTTAAAGACCGCCCACAGCTGCTGAGAGCGCGCCGCGCTCTGAGCGCTGATTGACAGGCTCAAACCCCGCTGAATCAACCAGATCATTTCCAACGTGAAGGCTTTGTTGATCCGGGACGTCGTCTGACTTTCACAAAAAGGCAGAAGGCGTGGACATCAGCACTTTTTCAGCACATTCTACTGTTACAGGAGTTTTTTTCATGGAAAAAGAAGCGGAGGATTGCCCCACCGTGCCGCTCATGGCGCGGGACAAAACCACCTCCATGTTGGTCTCACAGGTCGGCTTTCAGACGGCTTCCGGTTGCTTTTCAGTCGTGTGAATATCCGAGAAATTGAGCATGAGCTGGACATGCCCCAACATGTCCTGTGAGGCTTCATCACGGCGTTGCTTTGCGCCATGTGGCTCCATCCTGATGTGCCGAAAATGCGCTGATGTCCACGTCTTCCGCAATTCCTGTGCTAGTCAGACGACATACCGGATCAAGACAGCGTCCAGTTTAGAAATGAACGGCACATTCTATTGTTACAGGAGTTTTTGTCATGGAAAGAGGAGAGGAGGAATTCCGCATGTTGCGGCGGAGCCGCATAGTGCAAAGCAACGCCGTGATGAAGCCTCACAGGACATGTTGGGGCATGTCCAGCTCATGCTCAATTTCTCGGATATTCACACGACTGAAAAGCAACCGGAAGCCGTCTGAAAGCCACCTGAAAGCCATCCTGTGAGACCAACAAGGAGGTGGTTTTGTCCCGCGCCATGAGCGGCACGGTGGCGCAATCCTCCGCTTCTTTTTCCATGAAAAAAACTCCTGTAACAGTAGAATGTGCTGAAAAAGTGCTGATGTCCACGCCTTCTGCCTTTTTGTGAAAGTCAGACGACGTCCCGGATCAACAAAGCCTTCACATTGAAAATGATCTGGTTGTTTCAGCTGGGTTTGAGCCTGTCGATCGGCGCTCGGAGCGCGGCGCGCTCTCAGACGCTGTGGGCGGTCTTTAAACCGTCTGGAGCACTCCTTAATCTGTGTAATCCCCATAAAATCGTCCCTGAAAGCCATATTAATTTTCCGAATGGTGTCCACCTGGAGGTCTCTCACAGTTTCTGGAAAAAAAATTGATGCAGCAAAGCTCCAAATCGTTCAGACATTTATTCGCAATAAAAATCCGACGAAAGGAGTGGACCAGTGCTCACACAAAGCCTGCTCACAGGCGAATGACGCAACCGACAGGCGTGAAAAAACTCACGCATGCGCACAAAGGTTCAAGCTTGGCTGATGCAATCACACGTGATTCAAATCCATATAGTTTTTGAAAAAAATAAAAAGGTCTGTTACTTTTTGGACAGACCTCGTATACACTCTGTGGTCAGTAACAATAAGTAATGGGAAGTCATTTTGTATGTATGTTGCTATGAGCAGAAATAAAATATTGTAACATGCAACCTTAAAATTTCAGTGACTTTTTTAACAGCATGAGCATGTTATCTCATGCTGTGTCCAGATATGCCAGTTTCCATGAAACAGCCCGTGCAGATGCTGTACTGGGGTATCTGATAGCCTTCCTTGTGCTGCTGGCTACAGTCAAACTGTGGCACCTGCTGAGACTGAACCCTAAACTGCATATGATCACAGCTACACTGCGTCGAGCATGGACAGATATTTCAGGCTTCCTGGTGGTCATGACCATCATGTTCCTGGCCTACTCCATTGCTGTGAGAGAATTTCCCATACTCTGCATCATCCTACTGTCATCAATGGATTAAATACATAAGTGGTTATTAACAAAGATAATTTTCTGATATTTGATGTTCCAGTCTAACCTGATGTATGGGTGGAAGTTGTACTCCTATCGGACTCTGCTGGATGCTGCTCAGACTATGATCAGCTTGCAGCTTGGCATTTTTAACTACGAAGAGGTTAGTGTGAGAGAAATATAACTCTGTGATCACAGCAGACACACCAGCTTGCTGTTCTTCAGCGTGCCTCTCGATTTTTCAGGTTCTAAACTACAATCCAGTACTTGGTGCTTTCCTCATTGGGTCTTGCATTATCTTCATGACCTTTGTGGTACTGAACCTCTTCATTTCTGTCATCCTGGTGGCATTCAGTCAAGAGCAGATACATCACAAGGTAGACTGCACACACAGGATATGTCTTGTCTAAATGTTGCTGATGTCACTTCTGTACTATGTGGAAAAACTACACAACTATGTTGTGGATGTGATATTTGTGTGTTATTCATTTTTTTTTATGTAAATGCTGTTTTACAGCCATCAGAAGAAGATGAAATTGTGGACCTGATGCTGATGAAACTCTGCTGTTTGTTTGGGATCAAATGTAAAAATCAAGGTGGCAACAGTCTCAGTGAGAAAACAGCTGCTTCCAGTAATGGACTGATTTCTCCTGGAAATATTAATGATGGTTAATATGTTCATGTTATGTGTTATTATGCTGTACTACAGTCAAGTATAACAATAATAAGTACATTAATACTTGTGCTTTGTTTGTCATGGGTGACTTAAATGTTTTTGTGAGTCCTTATTAGTCTATATAAATGACTATTCACATTTCATGTAGGAGATAATAATTGCTGCACAGAGGAACTGTGTGTAATCTGGTGTATATTTGGTTCAACAAATATAGTTGTGATTCTGTGCCAAACATTGTAATTATAAACATTTATTCTACAACTGGTGAAACACTTTTTCCAACCTGAAAACAACTGAAGGATTAAACTTGAATAATTTATGTAATGTTTATGAACAATCTGGTTAGAAACTCCACTGCCATTTCTTCTAGACATTTCCATGCCTCCACTAGAATGTCATCTGGACCAACTGCCTTTCCATTCTTCACCCTCTTCTTAGCTGCCCTCACTTCATCCTTTCTAATCTCTTGTAATTCCTGATTTACTCTTGCCACATCATCCAGCCTTTTCTCAAACTCTCATTTTCTTCATCAGCTCCTCAAAATATTCCCTCCACCTTCTCAACACACACTCCTTGCTTGTCAGCACATTACCATCTGCATCTTTTACCACCCTAACCTGCTGCACATCCTTTCCAGCTCTGTCCCTTTGCCTGGCCAATCAGTACAAGTCAGTTTCTCCTTCATTACTATTCATATATGTTGATTATAGAGAGGAATATAATCTATGAATTTTACATTTTTGCTATTTGTCAGTTTTCCCAAGTAGTAGATAATATTATGTTGTAATTATTATTTTTATTGATACCTTAAATCTCTATGGCCCAAATCTGTGTGTTTGTTATATGCTAGTGTCATCACCAAATCACATATAAGATAGATTATCTTATTTTTTCAAGCAACAAGTAAAATTACCTGAAGATGTGCAGTAATTTTTTTTCAACGCTAAGCTGTAACTGTAGTTGTATTTTTAAGCACATTATAAATCCCACTACCTCTCAAATCACGCTAACAGCTCCTTAGTATCATGTTATGTGATGGTAGTGAATTTTCATGTTAATGTCAGCCCATTATCACTCCATTATGTGGTTCTAGCGAGTTTTCATGTGAGCGTTTGCCTGTTTTTGAAATTTTATGCTAACATTAGCCAATGCTAGGAATCACACCATGTATGTCTTTATGCGTGTATGTATATATTTTTAAGCACATTGTAAATCCTGTTGCTCACAATGGAGGCGCTCAGCTCATTCTAAAGTTCAGTGCAATATGAACGCACTGACATTGCAACTAATGCCAAGCTAGTACCAAGCCAGTTATACAACATGTTACATAAAGACTGTAATTTTAAGATATAACAAAGTATTATTTCTACTCACTTCTTTGATGTAATTTACTGCCCTTTACCAAGAACCAAACTATTGTATTCCTCATTTTTAGTTTATTAAAGGTCATGACAAAAATCAGGTCTGTGTCCTTCACAGACAGTGTCCATCTTGTGAAGGCCCACGAAGTAACTTGTACAACATTTTTATACAATGTGGGTGTTAACAATGGGTGTGGTTTAGTCTCACATTTCTAATGTTACTGTCTCTCACCAACAGGGGGAGCTGTCCCTGTGTCTGAAACTTGGACATATAATGGAAGTGAAACTTAACTTAGATTTCTCAGAACTTCCAAACAACTAACACAGACAAATACTTGATAGCTAACATAAAATAAAGAATTAGCACAGATATTATCTAACAAAGGAAACAGTGCTGCAACCCAGTAAGAGCATTTCCCAATTATGAATTACAATTGGATTAAATATACTCAACAAAAATATAAATGCAACACTTTTGGTTTTGCTCCCATTTTGTATGAGATTAACTCAAAGATCTAAAACTTTTTCCACATACACAATATCACCATTTCCCTCAAATATTGTTCACAAACCAGTCTAAATCTGTGATAGTGAGCACTTCTCCTTTGCTGAGATAATCCATCCCACCTCACAGGTGTGCCATACCAAGATGCTGATTAGACACCATGATTAGTGCACAGGTGTGCCTTAGACTGCCCACAATAAAAGGCCACTCTGAAAGGTGCAGTTTTGTTTTATTGGGGGGGGGGGGGAGACCACCATTTGCCTCATGCAGTGTAACACATCTCCTTCGCATCATCCGTGAAGAGAACACCTCTCCAACGTGCCAAATGCCAGCGAATGTGAGCATTTGCCCACTCAAGTCGGTTACGACGACGAACTGGAGTCAGGTCGAGACCCCAATGAGGACGACGAGCATGCAGATGAGCTTCCCTGAGACAGTTTTTGACAGTTTGTGCAGAAATTCTTTGGTTATGCAAACCGATTGTTTCAGCAGCTGTCCGAGTGGCTGGTCTCAGACGATCTTGGAGGTGAACATGCTGGATGTGGAGGTCCTGGGCTGGTGTGGTTACACGTGGTCTGCGGTTGTGAGGCTGGTTGGATGTACTGCCAAATTCTCTGAAACACCTTTGGAGACGGCTTATGGTAGAGAAATGAACATTCAATACACGAGCAACAGCTCTGGTTGACATTCCTGCTGTCAGCATGCCAATTGCACGCTCCCTCAAATCTTGTGGCATTGTGCTGTGTGATAAAACTGCACCTTTCAGAGTGGCCTTTTATTGTGGGCAGTCTAAGGCACACCTGTGCACTAATCATGGTGTCTAATCAGCATCTTGATATGGCACACCTGTGAGGTGGGATGGATTATCTCAGCAAAGGAGAAGTGTTCACTATCACAGATTTAGACTGGTTTGTGAACAATATTTGAGGGAAATGGTGATATTGTATATGTGGAAAAAGTTTTAGATCTTTGAGTTCATCTCATACAAAATGGGAGCAAAACCAAAAGTGTTGTATTTATATTTTTGTTGAGTGTATAAATAATTTAGAAGGATCTTGGAACATGTTTTTTAGTATTTTCCCTGCTGCTTTAAAAAAAGCTAATGATTCAAGAAATCATTCACTAAAAGAAATGTTTTACTAAAACCCTTCAGTTGCTCCTTTGTTTTTACTCAGGGATTTGGCACAAGCTTTACCCTTCTTGACGTAACTCCATATTACATGGAGATCAGGTAAAGGTGGGATTTGAACCAGGAACCATGGAAACAAGTTTACTTAATGACCACCACCACTGCACGAAATATGTATTTTAGTGATGTTATTAAATTAAATTAGTATATAAAATAGCAAACTATTTTAGTAGGTTACAGAGGAGGGACCCATTGTATATAGCAGGGGTGGCCAAGTTCGGTCCTCAAGAGCCACATTCCTGACACTCTTAGTTGTCTCCCTGCTCCAACACACCTGAATCCAATGAAAGACTCATTTAAAAGTCTGCTAACGAGTCTTTCATTGGATTCAGGTGTGTTGGAGCAGGGAGACAACTAAGAGTGTCAGGAATGTGGCTCTTGAGGACCGAACTTGGTCACCCCTGGTATATAGGGAGAAGGATGGAGCCACCAAGCAAGAGGAGAAGACAGAGCCCAAAGAGGAGGTTTATGGATGTGGTGAGGGAAGACGTGCAGGTGGTTGGTATGACAGAGGAAGATGCAAAGGACAGCATCAGATAGAAATATCTGACCTGCAGTGGTGACCATTAATGTGACCAGCTGGAAACATTTTTGTTTTGGAGAATGGTTATATTAGAGTGCACTCATCCATGGGTATTGTGCAGATGATAATATCAGATTTATTCATTAGAAGGACTTTCAGAGAGGACATGCCTTGACAAAAGCCCCACAATCCACTTTAAGTTAAAGCATAAACTAAATTCCAAGCCCTGATCCACTCTAAAAAAAATTAATTGGTAACATGGTTTAGTTTAGAGGGGTATCAAAGTAATGTTCCTCCAAACATACATCTTGTCCATTTGCAATTATGACAAGAGGACAAGAGATGGGCCAGTGATGACTCAGCTGTTCTGTCTGACAGGCCTGGCTACCTTGAGCAATGGTATGAGGCAGATCAACTTTCCAAGATTTCAGACATCTCTGATTTCAGAGATCTCATGACTGATCTAATGACTGATTACTGCTGCAACCCATAAAAACTTCATGGCATTGCAAATGTGGTGAAACAGCAAAGGGTGGGTAAAGCTGCAGGGATCTGTGGTATCAGGGCTGAAGTTCTCAAAGCAGGTAATGATGCTTTTCTCCTGTATTTACAGTCCCAACTAAATTAAATTAAATTATCTTGCATGGATACACTTTATTTGAGTTGGGGCTAAATATTTATTAAACGGAAATCCTGTTCATAACTGAATCGAGTTCATCCAATGAGTCATTTGTTTGAGTGATGCACTCAAAAAATTGAGTCATTGGATTGGATTCCACCTAATAAATATATGTAGCCCCAACTCAAATAAAACACATCCATGCAAGATAATGTAATTTAATTTAGTTGGGACTACACATATTTATTAGATGTAAATTCTGCACATATTTGAATTGAGTTCATCCAAAGAGCCATTTTTTTTGAGTGTATTTGTATCCATCACAGAATTCAGTCCCAGTTCCTTAACACTCAGGCTTTATGACTCAGCCGTCAGAAATGTACCTGTTTGTGGTAAAAGTGTTGTGTTAAGAGATTTACTTATCTCCGTAAAGAAATTCATGTCTCTAGAACTTCAGCCTTTGATGCCTGGAAAGAGTTCATGAAGTCACAAGGTGGCTGAACAGAGAGTTTGGTGAGCTGATACCTTTGCAAAACAATGAAAGTCCTAGTACTTCCTACCTTAGTGTATAGTTGCGAGACATGGATACTAACCAGTGTTCCAAGGCAATGACTGGAGGTTTTTTAGCATAAGTCTCGCTGGAGGATACTTGGATACTGCTAAAATGACTTTGTCAAAGGAATGGTTACTTAGGGAGACACACAGCGGTTGTTCATCCTCAGGGCCCAGCCCTCCCAGATCTTGCTGCCAATTTGACTTTCCACTCTGGAGTTGTCATAATAGAAAGCGTTATCCTATAGAGATTTTAGTGACCCCACCTTGTCTAAGGACGTAGACAAGTATGTCAAAGCCTGTCCAGTTTCTGCCACAACGAAAACTTCCAAACTTCCACCCTCTCCCGGTTCCGAACTGCCCTTGGTCCCACCTGTCAGTGGACTTTGTCAACAGGTTGCCTAACTCTGAGGGGTAAAGTTGCATTCCTTGCGTCACAGATTGCTTTTCTAAAATGGCATACTTTTGGAACTCAGGAACTTCTATAGAAGCACAGTCAAGAGCATTCTCTGCCAGGGCTGCACAGTGTGGCACAGCAGCTGCATGGCAGAGGACAGAAAAGATCTGTCTCAGGTGGCGAAGACAGCACAGAGGATTGTAGGTGCTGAGCTCCCAGACTTAGACTCTGTGTATGTTGAGAACTTGCAGAGAAAAGCACGGGCCATCTGCAAGGATTACAGCCAGCTGGGACATTCTCTGTTTGCTCCTGTGCCATTGGGGAAGATGTACTGCACTATAAGGACACAGACTAATAGGCTAAGGAACAGCTTTTTCCTGAGAGCTGTAGCTTTCATCACTCCATCCTGCCCCCTCCCACAAACACAGACATTCAACAAGAACAGATATCAACATGTCCAATAAATAATGTAGTCTGTTTACATATCTAAAACGATCCTACCTCAATAAGCATTAAGCATCTTAATAATTTATTAAGCACCTTTTTTTTGGAATTTAAGGTCTTGCCATCCTGTGAAGCTGTTTGTTGTTTTTTAAAGCTGCTGTTGTGTTTTTTTTGTGTGTGTGTATAGCTGCTTGTTAAGTGCCACAAATCAAATCGAATAAAAATCAAATCAAATTTATTAATTTCTATAGTGCCAATTTGTGATGAGATTGCCTCAAGGCTCTTCACACAACACAATTCTGAAAACAGAGAAAATTTAATTAAAAAATTTAAGAAGACAATAAAAAGACAAAATCATAAAAGAGCACAAGAATAAAAACACATCATAACACAATAAAACTAATGATAAAACAAGGAAAACAAATAGGTCAAATGGGTGCCACCAGAGTTTAATCGCAATGCATCAAAATGCAATGACAATAAACTTCTATTCTATTTTATTCAATTTTATTCTGTTTATCCCACTGGGCAAACTACCATCTGCAACTGCAGCTCTAATGGTGCAGGATTTGTTCTGCCTGCAAGGATTCCCATCTGACATTGTGCCTGAGACATTTTAGTTTAAATGAAATGAGTCAAGAATACATAAAAAAATCACTTTCTGAAATGCTTGACAAAATTATTTACTTTTTACGATATTTTAATTATTATTATTATTATTATTATTATTATTATTATTATTATTATTATTATTTTAGATGCACCTGTATCATGTCCTACAGTCTGTGACAATGTCATCTAAAAAAAAAAAATCTGCAACTAGTTGGTCGGTGGTTTTTCACATGCGTCACAGTGTGGGCGTGTCTTGCAGTGTGGGCGGGGCGTAGACTGTTCAGCTCGGAGTCGCTGTCTGAGCCCTAACGGAAGGGTCCAACTTATAAGTGCTGCGCTTTGAACTCAGGTCGAAAAATTTTTTTGGGGGGGGGTGCTTTTTTAATCGTTAAAGAGAAAATTAAATCGTCAGTGTGTGTCCTGTTTCTTGCTGTGAGGGTTTGCGATGCCCTCTGACTTTATCTCCCTTTTCAGCGGGGACCTCGACCTGAATGCTCCCAGAGCCTTCTACTCCAAAGGTAAGAATAAGTCACTTATGAATACTCGTCTTGTTTAAAGTTGTGCTTCGTTAGATTTTTGTTGTTTGTTTTTGTAACGCGTGCCTGGTGATTCACGTGCGTGCGATTTGTCGTTCAGCCCCCTCAGCTCGACTCCTGTCTGTCACACACACACACTTTATTCCAGATTTGTCTCGACGCTGTCTGTCCTTCAGCTTTTAACTTGGTGTTTTGTGGAGGGAGGTGAAATGGATTTTTAACCCTGAAGCCCTCCGCACACCGGTCAGACTGGTTTATTTATGTTCGTCTGTCATGTGAAGGTTTGTGGGCTGTTTGGCTGCCTGAGCCCCCCAGAGGCTTAACGTGTGAACTGCAGTCCACCTGCAGGGGGCGCTACCTGTTCCAACTGTCTTCATCACCAGTGAAGACAGGCACAGTTTTTGAACAACTCATGTTTTATTTTATATCTTATCACCTTTTAGACCAAAATGTATTTTCCAAAAACATGTTTAGTCAAAGGCACTAAGTTACATTCGAGTACTCTGTTATTAAAACTGTCTTTTAATGCAGGGTTTATGTATGTAGAAGCAGCATATTTCATTGTGAAATATAGTTCTTTAGAGTTTTCAGCTTTTACGCAGTGATGAAGGTTGATGTTGTGGAACAACTTTGAGATGAACATGCGTAGTGTTATGTGTCATAAATTCAGCAAGGAGAGAAAATTGTAGGATAGATAGTGGTAGAAATACTAAGATGAGAAGGAAAATTCAACAATTCAGTTTCAGTTGATTTA
Organism: Thalassophryne amazonica; assembly: GCF_902500255.1. Classification (NCBI taxonomy): domain Eukaryota; kingdom Metazoa; phylum Chordata; class Actinopteri; order Batrachoidiformes; family Batrachoididae; genus Thalassophryne; species Thalassophryne amazonica. The sequence goes on along the minus strand of NC_047104.1, from coordinate 100,544,975 downwards.
GTTTATATAGCGCCAAATCACAACGAAGCTGCCTGTAGGTGCTTTACACAATTAAGGTCTAACCTTACCAACCTCTAGAGCAAGCACACAGGTAACAGTGGTAAGGAAAAACTCCCTCTGATGATGTGAGGAAGAAAACTCAAGTAGACCAGACTTAAAGGGGTGATCCTCTGCTTAGGCCATTCTAACAAAGGTGTTTACAGTACACAACACAGCACAACAATAATTGTTGAGAGTCTATCCAGGTGTCCAGCCCACCGTCGGATGGGTTCATTGAGCTGAGTTCCTACAACAGAGTCTGTGGCGCGTCTGCCACAGAAATCATCCAATCCAGCATGTGGATTCAGCCGCATCTCAGACAGATCTTTTCCTTTCTTTACTGGCTTTTTTAACGTTAATCATTAATTTGAAATCAAATAATGTATTTGATCATTTTATTTCTCAGATCAAAAATTACTGTCTCTCCCTCTCAGAAAGTGAATCAGAAACTTATCGCCTTCAGCAATCTATAATAATGCTGGTCCGTCTCCATCTGACTTATTGTGGCAGCCAACGGCACAACAATAATTCACCACGATATTGTTAGAATGTGAAGAATAGAGGCCGGTATTCTAATTTATTTTTTTTTTTGACTCAAACAAACTTTGAGTTTTGAAGACAAAACAAAATGGATACCACACAGTCTTAAGTAGAACATCAAACTCAACAAAATGAAAAAAGTACACTGCTCGTTGTCTCATAAGACAGGTGTACACAAGACATGTATTAATAGCCTATTCACCAGACGACTTCTCCTATAGATTGCCCATTCATTGTCAATGTGAGATTCAATGTTAACAGAAAATATTTCAATTAAAGATCCTTATATTGGAACAGAACCATCCACATCCTAGGCTTTTTTGCATTCCAAACACTTTGACCAAATTATTCAGAGTGCACAAACATATTATTCAACTGCTCTGTAGAAAAAAAAAATCTTAAGAACACACTTCATTTCTCATCATATTTTACAGTCTTGTTTACTATACTATAAGGTACTCTTTCAAAAGCAGCAACTTTGCTTACACCCCTATTCCACAGGGCAGCATTCTATTACGATCTCACACGATCCACAAGCATCCTTTCTTTCTTTCTTTATTGTTTATTTGATGAGGACAATGCATATTAATGAACACTTTGTACATTTTCATGCCTTAGCGTAAATATGCCAGATTTAGCTAAAAGCTACTTTCCATCTGTAGTCCTCAGACACACAACAGCAAACAATTACAATAAATAAATTAAAACAAAACATGAGATTATGTACAATACATCTCACCTGTGTTGACAGGTTTGATTGTTTTTGAATCATTTTTTTAAGCTCATTTTTAAAAGCACTCAGTGTGGGGACTGTCTCGTATCCTTGCTGGAAGGCTGTTCCAGTTTGTTCAACCCTTCATAGAGATGGTGTTTTGTCCTGCATCCTCCTTTCCCAGCACCCTGGAGTAGACTTTACCTGGGAGGCTGAGTAGTGTGATGACCCTGTAATTGGCACACACTCTCTGGTCTCCACCTTCACCTTTTTAATAAAGCAGTCTCAGATACAGTAGTGTGTACACAATGAAATAAATTCAAGATCCATACCAAAAAATCCATGTACTTGAATATTTTAGGAATAGTACTGATGAACAGCAACAAAATGTGGTATTTACATGGCTATATTACATTCTAAAAATGTTGCCTGGGTAACACAGATGGACACCGTCCTGATTGTGAAAAGGGCATGAGCCTTATATTAAAACAGGAAGCTCTGTCTTTAATGGTATCTTAAAAAGGTAACTTTCTGAGGTTATAGATTAATCCATCTCTGTATCACACAAGTGATTCACATTTAGGGTGATGCAGTGGCTTAGTGTTTAGTACTATTGCCTCACAGCAAGAAGGTTGTGGGGTTGCTTCCTGTCTACTCTTTTCTGTGTGGAGTTTGCATGTACTCCCCATTTTTGCATGGGTTCCCTCTGGGTGCTCCGACTTCCTCCGGCTTTCAGAGACATGCAGGTTAAGTGAATAGATGACCACAGAGCTACGTCACATCCGGTTAGCAAGGTAGAGATGTCGACATATGAATCGGTTTGTTTGTAGCGGCTGTGGCATTGCTAGCCAGTGAGGAGGGAAGTTCCTGGTTGCGTGTGCAGGAAATGCCCGGCTGTCTGCGGGGGTTTATTGGAAACCTTAACTTGACAATAGATGTTCATGCGAGTGTAAAAATGTTTCCGTTTGTAGATGGCCCTGCGATAGACTACTGTCCTGTTCAGGGTTTACCCCACCTCCAGCCCAGTGATTAGAGGTGGGGTGGTGATTATGGGAAATCGGGAACAGCTGGGGTATTTGCGTGTAGTTTGTGTGACAGCTGCTGAAACACTGAGCACCTCTTGTGCTTGTTGTTGCACTCCGCACCTCAACTAAGCATCAGCTACAGGGTTAAACTAGCAACTGCTGGCAGAAACATGATACCCAATATATGGGCATATAGAGGATGAAATATACAGAATAACAGGAAAGTAAAACCAGAATTACAGAATACATGGACTGTGTGGCTGGGAACGATAACAAATCTTTTTGTCGATAATGCAAATTAGTGATGGCTTATGCAAAACACTGTTCTGAAACATTTTGAAACGCCTATCTGTATGAAAAGAAGTCATCAAGTGCAGTGCTGCCAACTGCTGAACACTGGTACCTGAATGTGCATCCATATCAAATTATGAAATTCATATTTAAAGGCTCCCCCATGACCCTTAGTTGGAGTAAGCAGGTATTGAAAATGTAAAGATATTTAAAGGCTAAAATCAGCAGTGTATGTGTGCTAGCAGGTACGTTGCTTGTTCAGTTGGACTCATCAGGTCTGACCACAATAATGCATTCAAAAAAGGTTTTGTGTTTGCATATTTTTTGTTGTTTATTTAGTGTGGATGAAAGCTGTCATTTGAACTCTGATACTTATCAAAGAACTGTGAGTCCACATGAGAAGACTGCTCTTGGCCTGGGTCCAAACAAACTTTGGTGTGATTTGTTTGTGACGTCAATGAAAAGTGGTGGTAAGAGAAATGTGCTACAATAGACATGACAGTTGTATGAGCAATGATAGAGGAGGTCCCTTGACAATCTGAACTACTGATGACTATGGTCACTTTCTTTCAAGATTCTCAACACACAAAGCATTAGTGAAGTCCAGCGTATGCTGCTGTTATTCAGAATAAATTTTGTTCTTATTTGGGTTTTCCATTGTTAAATTTTTTTCCTGTATTTATTTTAGTTTGTATTCAGCACAAATAAACTATAGCTAAACTGCTAAATTGTTCCAATTATTTACATTGAGCTAGTCCAAAAGTTGCTTTTGCCACCAACCTCTTTCATACCAGACTCTGACTGCAGTGAACCTGGAACAGAGTCGTCCATTGACTGTAGCCAAAAATGACTCACGTCACCAACGCAGACATGCACTCATGCGTCAGTCATAATGTGGCATTGAGCAATTGCATTTATTTGAATTGAAGCATATTGGAAACCAAAAAGATTAAATTCATAATAAAAAAAAAAAAAACGACTCACAGATTACTTCCCCCCCCCCCCCCCCCCCCATGTATTTTCCCACAGACCCATGAATTTTTCAGTGTCAACATAATTGAATTTGTGGACTAATCACTGTAACTTAGTTAATAACTAGGTATTGAGTCTGAAAACTGCAGCTTGATGTAGCCCTCTGCTTCAGATACTCTATTATGCATTTTGTTTTCGGTGATTTGTGGAAAAAGAGATTGTCTGATAACACAATTATCAAAAGTGAATAGAGCACTTTGAGGCTTCATTGCCAACACTGTTTGAATATGACTAAGGTTTATCGGATATCATAACTTGAGTTAATAATGCATTAGGGCTGCAGCTATCGATTATTTTAGTAAGTGAGTATTCTATCGATTATTCTGGTGATTAATCAAGTAATTGGATAAAAGTACTTTTGCGTTTTAAAACATCAACAGTCCAGGGCTCTCCCTAAGTAATGGCACAATGTCACTGCATCATCAAGGAGATTGTCAAATTTAGTGTATCCCTTTCTGTTTTCCTGGGTAATTATTTATTTATTTTTTCACATCTTTACAAGTTTTGGATCTTTCCTGGTGTCAGGAGCTCAGCCAAAGTCGGGCCAAAGTCTTGACATTTTGCTGAAATAGCGATAGGTTGTGACTTTGTGTTTTGTTTTCCCCAACTTGTAAAATGTAACCATTTTTATTCATTCATTTATTTATTTATTAAGGTGGTGGACTGGGTCCCTGCATGAATTTCTTTTTAACACTCTCTCTATGATTCAGCCAGTGCAGTTCATTTTCAGCTGGAGGTTGAACATGCAGCCTCGCAGTCACTGTTTTTTTTTTTTTTATTATTATTATTATTATTATTTTATTTGAGTTTTCGTGTTTGTGAAGCATTGTGTGTTGCCCAAAAAAGTGAAAATTAAAAAGCGAAACACTCATTGCGAGTCACACAGAAGAAAGAGTGGACTTCTTCCAGAGACTGTCTGTAGCCGGGACGGAGCTGTGTGAGTGCAGAGCTGAGCCGCTCACAACAGGCAGAGAGAGGCAGCAGCCGGCCGCCGCGCGTAGAGTTGCCAGTGGACCAAACTGTTTTTTTTAAAAAAAACAAAAAACAAAAACAAACCCACTGCTTTGTTTTAAATGCACAGTAAGCTATTTCAGATGATCAGCGTGGACCATCTTTTTCCTAAAAGGCTTTATTTCACTCTGTTTGTCACGTTGGAAAACTGTAGCTTTTGTGCTAATTTGATTAGCGCTTGCTCTACTACTTCTGTTTGTTTTTCTGAGGACATTACAGCGCCACACACAGGCCTGGCATATGTACTACAACATTAAATGAAGCTTCGAGGCACAGAATTTGCCTCGAACATTTTTTGTAATCGAATTATTTAAATTACTCGACTAATCATTTCAGCCCTATAACGCATTTTTCATTGTCGCTGCATGCCCTTACAATTCTGTGTTTTGCTTTTTGTTTTGGCTTGTTAGTATTACCACAGCAGATGGTCACTTCACTGTGTCTGGTCTACTTGTGGTTTCTTCTTCTACTCAAAAACACTGAGGGAGTATTTCCCCTTACCACTGTCGTCAGTGTACTTGCTCATGGGTTGGGTAAGGTCTACAATTGACTCATATATTGCATCTTGAAGTGACTTGTGTTGTGATGCTGGTAAAATTAATTGAAATGGAATTTGAACTGTATGTTACTCAGCGGTAAACATAGCTGCAGAGCTCCTTTCGAGAAATTTAGAACATGGTGATGCTAGGGGTGGAGGTGGGTTTTTAAAAAGGAATAGTTTGCACCATCTGTCATGCTTAGTTATGTTACGGGATAACATATGTCACATGTCATAGAATCCAATGGATGTCAACCTTTTTTGACCTTTACTTTGGAGACAAAGCATTCAGAATAGTCAAAACTATTACATTTATTAATCCTATTTGCGCAATCAATAATTTGCATCACTTTTTAACAAAATTGAAGTAACCTGTACAAACTGAAAGTGACCTTTGTCACCATTTTTTTCCCCATAACTCCAGAACATTCAGTCAGTCATAGATAGTCCAAACTATACCTTTTTGGAATTCTTATGATCACACAAATAGTGTGGTATAGTTTTCAACATGATTGGAGCATTTTCAAGTTTTGACCCCTGTGTAATTCTTTATTGAACCCTATCGCTCATTAGAAGTCAGCTCCAGGATGGCTCCATATCTGAAAATAAACATTAGTTAATTTAGAATATGTGTGCCAAATTTCATGCTTTTATCACAAACTGAATGATTGATTTGGTTATCTGCTACACTAGCTGAATATGAAGAGCATATATTCTCAGCATGTGAGTTGACCATGTGATACTTAGAAAAGCACCCTGAGAATGCTTGTTGTACACACACACTCATCTTCAACCGCTTAGTCCAATCAAGGGTCATGGGGGGCTGGAGCCTATCCAAGCAGTCATAGAGTGCGAGGCAGGGTACACCCAGGACAGGACGCCATTCTGGCACAAGGCCACAAACAGACAAACAAACACATTCACACCCATTATCACACCTACAGACAATTTAAATTTTCTAATCTACCTAACCTGTTATGTGCAGACGCAGGTTGAGGAGCGGACCAACGTCTGACCGAACCCAGCGCTAAATAACCAGAAAGCGGTTCCACAAACAAAACAATTTTATTTCTCCTCCAGTGCAGTAATTAGTGTACAACATAAATATTTGGTTTGTCTGGTGGAGTGAAGGACGGCGCGCTCTCCAGCGCCCAAAAGGATCGAAGCCTCGGCGCTTCTGGACTCAGATTCACCGCCAAACACCCCCCAGGTGGACACCACAAACTGACTCTGTGAAGGATGGAAAAGGTGAGGTAAGTCAACAGAGCTACAGCAAATATCTTTCAGAGGCACACACTATCAGCAACACATTCAGGTCTGAATTTAAGCTTTATGTAAATGAACAGCTTCTCACAACAGGTGGAGGATCATCAGTCCGTACGCCACGGCAGTGAGAAGCAAACTGCACAATTCTCATCAATGTTCAAATATACTGCGTAACAAAATGCCAAATTACTATTAACGATCATTCAGACAATAATCACCTCTGATGTCTGCTGACAGCATGTGTCCCTCACCCGTCCTCCTTCACAGGCACGATGTGTCAAACCCTGGCGCGGTCCTCAGCGTCTCACAAGCGAACGTCACAAGGTCGAGTTCCCGGCAATTCTGTTTGAACCACTCATGGCTTAAATGCAGAACGCCATCTCATTATCTGCTTCAGCTGAAAGTCTTTAAGTTTACACGTGAGCATCATCCACAGGTGCAGCTAATAATGCTGATGAGGGTGAAGGACTCTTCTGCCAGCACCGTCTCCACAGACAAAAAACAGTTTGCATACCACCTGTAGAGCAAAGAAAAGAAAACAACACAAAAACATCCAGCCAAACCCCCCAACACACAACATAACCCGCATGTCTTTGGCTGTGGGAGGAAACCAGAGCACCCAGAGGAAACCCACGCAAACACGGGGAGAACATGCAAACTCCACATAGAAAGGCCCCAGACTGGAATTGAACTCATGACCTTCTCGCTGTGAGGGAACAGTGCTAACCACTAAGTCAACGTGCTGCCCTGCTTGTTGTACACCTTTATTGTAATTAGTTAAAGCTGCGCCTTAGTGTAACATGATGCCTTTCAGCTAGGCTCACATCAAAGGTACTGAATGTTATGGCTTTCCCACCACTCTTTAAATCTTTCCTAACAATTGTACAACCAAAGGTCTTGACAGAGCTGTCATGTCCCTCCCCACTAAACACCCACTAAAGCCTGGTCAGTCATTAACCCTCTGGCTGCATTGTCTCTAATCTTGGTTTGAAATAGAACTCTATTAATATTGACTTTACTGCATTATGCAAACTTTGTGGCATTTGCAAAAAAAAAAAGTGTTGAAAGTTTATTGATGCTATAATAAAATATGCTGTAAAAGGAAAACAGGTGAATTTATTAGTACCAAAAAGGATACAGCTACCTTGAGTATAATTCCACAGAGAACACTGAAACTGGCTGTAAAAGTGATGACTTAACACTACTTGTGTTAAGTACATTCCATTTATATTATGTTGTCAAGATTTGTTTTCACTAATTAAATGGCATAATTTTAAAAATGTTAATATAGATAAGCCATAATTCTTTTATTCAAATTTTATTAAACTTGTTAACTGCTGAAATCCTTGTACATGTCCTAAACTAATAACCTAATCATGTGGTGAGGCAAAGTGTTTGCATCCTTATTTTATTTTAAATCACTTTGAGGAATCATTAACACTAACCAAACCTGTTTGTAATGCTAATCAAGCCCAGGTCAGAATATCACCTCCTTAGGTATTTACTGCACACTTGTGACTTTGTTTTGGCTTGGCTATATTGACTGAGTGTATGAGTTGTTTAACTTGTTAAAACACCGTTGTCACATACTGAGAGTGCACTGTACTGAGTTTGTAACAGCACATGACTGGAAAATTTGAAATTGTGCATGCGCACTGCCGAAAAACAAATGTCTGCCACTTCTGCTGCGCAGAAAATGCTTGGTCGTGTTTTACTAGTTGTAGTTGGAAAAACCAGCTTAACATTTGTGATTAAATGTGTGTGTGTGTGTGTTATGGGTGCACCGATACCACTTTTTTCCAGACTGAGTAGGAGTACATACATTTTGGTACTCGTTTATACCGTGTACTGATACAAATACTTAATGATACCACAGAGCTCAACATAAACCAATTTAGAAGTTAGTGGCCCACAGTGTAGGCGCACTGGCCCATGGTTTTGCGCGCAAGAGTTCATGATATTCCACCCTGAATGTTGTGTGGGCCGCTGAAGAGGAGGTACTGCTGGCCCACCACCACCAGAGGGCGCCCTGCCTGGAGTGCGGGCTCCAGGCACCAGAGGGCGCTGCCGCCTTATGGGAGTAGCCTGGGTGACAGCTGTCACCCATCACCAGACACAGCTGTTCCACTCAGCACAGAGGTATATCAGGAGGACGGCGTCTCCACCTCAGTGCCGAGATATCGCCTTAAGACTGAGGTAACGTTCTCTGCATTCATAGTCTGAATAACCAGCTAAAACTTGTTAAACCTTTTCAGGACTGCTGACTACTGATAGCTAAATTGCTTGGATAAGTACTCACCTTCCTGTTATATATTGACAAGAGGTGGAGGCGGCTCTTCCCCTCTCCGTTACTGGGTGCTGTCGCATCCACACCTGTGTGTTGTTGCTCTCTCCCGCCAGCAGTACCGGATCCGACGAGCGGAGGCAGTGGCCACCTGGGAATTCGGGACTTGGCGGTTCCGGTATTTCCAGGGTTCGGTGGCAGAGGAGATCTGGGTGGTTCCGGTTCGACTGAGACGGATGTCTCCTACCTTCGAGCCTGCCCACACGACACCAGCGGATTCGACCCCAAATTGTTAATTGTTGTATTTGTTGTGCTCGTTTCACAACAGTAAAACTTGTTATTCACCTTTCTCCATTGTCCGTTCATTACGCCCCCTGTTGTGGGTCCGTGTACCTACACTTTCACAACACTGAAATCCTGCAAATATATATATATATATATATATATATATATATATATATATATATATATATATATATATATATATATATATATATATATATAAACAAACCGATCCAGAAAAAAACATAAAATAGTCTATGGACCATGAAGTTAAAAAAAAAAAAAAGAATTTATTAGAGGGCATTCTCAAGTGTAAAAAAAATAAAGTGACTCCCCTAAAAATTTAGAGGGCATTTTTTAGCAACCCTCAGAGTTGGCTAACTCACAGTCAGAAATGTAAAATACAGATGTAGGTCCATATCAAAACTAAAAAGTATGCCTTGTCTGGATTGGAGTTATAGATCTAAAAATTGAAAAAAAAATTATGCTTGGCTCCTTTGCTAATGTTGTCACCGTGGGGTTATCACAAAGGCAAGCTGGTTAAACTTTTAAACGAGCTTCAAAACAGCCAGGGTCTCCCAGGACCAAGCATATACTTTACTTACTTGTCAGCATACGATGGATAGGTCCTGCAGATTTGGCAGAAAACCTCATTCTTCTCTTGGTCATGACAACCCACGGCCATTTCTGTGGCCAGGTCAGGACAAAACCTCTCTTCCTCTTGTTTCTTTCATATAGCCTGTCTCTCTCCTTTAACTCATCATCACTAACCTTCCTCTTCTGGCCAATTCCTTTGCAAAACTCTTTCCTGGTTGTTGTCCAGGTTTGGGTGGTTGTAGTTAAAAACATATTTCAATACCAATTTCAAAGCGTTCTGTTAGATTTGCGTCTTGTTCGTCTTCATTTCCTGCAGCTTCCCGCGCATTTAAAGATGCTAACATACATTGCCGAAGATCGGTGATGGAAACGGGTGAGCGCACACTCCACGCATCGACAACATACATTTCAATGTGCGCAAGATTCTGGGGAAGCATGGAACGTGGTTAGGGGTGGGTATTGATAAGATTTTATCTATCGGTACCATTATCGATTCCGCTTATCGATCTGATTCCTTATCGATACCGCTTGTGAATTTTCTGTGTACTAACAGTAGGCTTTACAGGTTTTCTATGTCAACAACATTTTATTGAGTCTTAAAGTAAATAAATATGAAATTGCTCACTGGATCCTTAAACTCTAGACCTAAATAAACTCTACATGGTGGCTCCTTGATCTCTGAACATAAATAGAAATAAACAAAATCTGTAGTTTTTGTCAAATGCATTTCCTTTCAGACATTATTGGCATGAATGTCTTTCCATTCATCTGAACTGAACTCTTGCAGCTGGCTGTGCTGCACGTCAGGATGTAATTCATGAAGAATGCAGGACGTCTGATTTTGGGAGGAAAAAATCATTTTAGTCTATTGTAGTTTGTCTGTATTACAGCATTTGGAAAGAGGTGTCATTTTATTTAAAGTAGCAATTCGTTTTGAAGTTATTCATTCTGACCGGACTTTGTCTTGGCAGAGAGCCATGCAGCATTTGGAGCTGTCCAAATGGAACAGAGGACGATTCTCCTTTCTTGACTGCAACAAGACAAGAGTCCCACTTAGCAACTTTAATCTGCACAAAAGTGACTCAGTCACGATTGACATTTTAATGGCTTTGAGAGGAGTTGCGAAGCGGACTTGCCGCTTCTGAAGAGTTATTATTACTATTATTGCTATTGTTGTTACTATTATTATTATTATTATTAATATATAAATACAAATAAAATAATTATAATTTTGAATACATTTGACTCCTTTACGACAACAAAAGAACCATTAATTATACAGAAAAGAAATGCACACAAACGTGCTGAAGTGCGAACAGCTAATGCTAACTTTAACATTGAAAATGACATAGACATGCTAACGCGTTAGTATCTGTCCCATTTTTAAATTATAAAATACATCTGTCAACTGTTTCAGAAGACCATAACAGGTCGGTTTAACATAAAAGGGTATATATTACTCACAGGCATATGCTCTTTAGGGTTTTAGCGTGGGAAAAGTTAAGAAACTCCAATGAGCCAGCAGATCGAAGCATTGCTTCATTGGTTCATGCTTCAAAGTGCCATCGCTCTGCAGAAGCGGTTGATTACAGAGCCGCTGCAGGGTCTGCAGTCAACGTAGAGAAATGATCATTTTCCCAAAAAACACCCTCAAAAATAACGGCCGCTCTGAAGGACTGATAAGGGAATTGTTAAGCAAAACGATTATTTATATCGGTGGATCGACTCATTTCGTAATGATACCCAGCCCGAAGCGTGGTACAAGACCAAAAGTAACATGGCAGACTCTGTGAAGTTTGATGACACAGAGATGTAAAGAAATTTGACTTTGCTGCTGCAAAATATGTGTTGTGTGGGCCGCTGAAGAGGAGGTACTGCTGGCCCACCACCACCAGAGGGCGCCCTGCCTGGAGTGCGGGCTCCAGGCACCAGAGGGCGCTGCCGCCTCACAGAAGCAGCCAGGGTGACAGCTGTCACCCATCACCTGAGACAGCTGATTCCAATCAACAGGGAGGTATATCAGCAGGACGGCATCTCCACCTCATTGCCGAGATATCGCCCTATCAAGAGGTAACAATCTCCGCCCAAACGTGCTATTAATTACAGTTGTAATTCTTGTTGATTGTTTGTAGGATAGCTGACTACTGGACAACTCTTGGATAAGTACTCACCTTCCTACATTCCTTTATTGTTGTTGACGAGAGGTGGAGGTGGAATCTCCACCCTCCGTGTTGCTGGGTGCAGCTGCACCCACACCTGACTGTTTCTGTTCCTTGCCAGCAGTACCGGATCCGACGAGCGGAGGCAGTGGCCACCTGGGAGTTCGGGACTTGGCGGCTCCAGTATTCCCGGGGTTCGGTGGCAGAGGAAATCGGGTTGGTTCCGGTTCGACTTGGACAGACGTCTCCTATCGTCGAGCCTGCCCACACGACACCGTTGTAATTGGACTCAATTTCAATATTGTAATCGGCTGTGTTTGTTGTGCCTGTTTCACAACAGTAAAAACAGTGTTATTTGACTCCTCCATTGTCCGTTCATTTGCGCCCCCTGTTGTGGGTCCGTGTTCCAACACTTTCACAACAATATGGTAAAATAAAGATTTTTGAGTATTTTTGTAGTGGCCCGAGCGGGCCATCATTTGATAAATTGTAGTGGCCCGAAAGGGCCAAATTGGCACCGGGCCAGCAGGCAAATGGCTATGTCAAGCCCTGTACCATTACAGTTTTATGATGACTTTGAAAACGTTTTATTCATCAATGGTTCCTTACTTTTTGACTGTAAGTGCTACCAATATCATTAGCTTTGTTTTTGTTTACAAACATTTCACTTAAATCATGTAACCTCACTTTTTGACTACAACAAATTGTCCTTTAACATTAATTGTGTGTTTCTTAACAAACATGACACTGCCAGACATCTCACTCACTTGTGGACTTCAGCATTACAAAATATACAACACCAGGAACTGAACTTGTCCATCACTAACTTTATTTATGTCTGAGGACTAAGCCTCTTCTTGAAAATGTGAGGGCAGATTCATTTTGATGAAAAGAAGCTTGTCTGTGTTAACAGCTGTGAGCCTGTTTCTGTTTTCATGTACAATGTGTGACATTGAGCTAAACAACCTCTCACTCATTTTTAAAAAACTTTTAATTAAATGCGTACAGGTAACATACAGAAATACAAACCGTAAATGTTTTGTTCCCCAAAGGTGGAACATGTAGTATTGGAGGAGCACATCGTGCATGCACATGCGGTGCCGCAATGCATCTCTGCAACACATGGAGGCAAAACGGAGTAATTTTAACTTTATTTTATTTTTTCTTGTGGATCATGGGATAATTTCCTCATGTTCAGACAGAATAGCCCATTGCCTATGGTAACTGAGTCATTAACGACACAGTGACTCAACTTCTGGCCCAAATTGCAGCTTTTATTCACTTTATACATGTTTCCCTTAGGCAGTATTATTAGACGGCATTGCTTAAATTTTCATTGTTACGCAGATGATACCCAGCTTTATCTATCCATGAAGGCAGAGGACACACCAATTAGCTAAACTGCAGGATTGTCTTACAGACATAAAGACATGGATGACCTCTAATTTCATGCTTTTAAACTCAGATAAAACTGAATTTATTGTACTTGGCCCCACAAATCTTACAAACATGGTGTCTAACCAGATCCTTACTCTGGATGGCATTACCCTGACCTCTAGTAATACTGTGCGAAATCTTGGAGTCATTTTTGATCAGGATATGTCATTCAATGCGCATATTAAACAAATATGTAGGACTGCTTTTTTGCATTTGTGCAATATCTTTAAATTAGAAAGGTCTTGTCTCAGAGTGATGCTGAAAAACTAATTCATTCATTTATTTCCTCTAGGCTGGACTATTGTAATTCATTATTATCAGGTTGTCCTAAAAGTTCCCTGAAAAGCCTTCAGTTAATTCAAAATGCTGCAGCTAGAGTGCTAACAGGGACTAAAAGGAGAGAGCATATCTCACCCATATTGGCCTCTCTTCATTGGCTTCCTGTTAATTCTAGAATAGAATTTAAAATTCTTCTTACTTAAGGTTTTGAATAATCAGGTCCCATCTTATCTTAGGGACCTCATAGTACCATATCACCCCAATAGAGCGCTTCGCTCTCAGACTGCAGGCTTACTTGTAGTTCCTAGGGTTTGTAAGAGTAGAATGGGAGGCAGAGCCTTCAGCTTTCAGGCTCCTCTCCTGTGGAACCAGCTCCCAATTCAGATCAAGGAGACAGACACCCTCTCTACTTTTAAGATTAGGCTTAAAACTTTCCTTTTTGCTAAAGCTTATAGTTAGAGCTGGATCAGGTGACCCTGAACCATCCCTTAGTTATGCTGCTATAGACTTAGACTGCTGGGGGTTTCCCATGATGCACTGAATGTTTCTTTCTCTTTTTGCTCTGTATGCACCACTCTGCATTTAATCATTAGTGATTGATCTCTGCTCCCCTCCACAGCATGTCTTTTTCCTGGTTCTCTCCCTGAGCCCCAACCAGTCCCAGCAGAAGACTGCCCCTCCCTGAGCCTGGTTCTGCTGTAGGTTTCTTCCTGTTAAAAGGGAGTTTTTCCTTCCCACTGTTGGCAAGTGCTTGCTCACAGGGGGTCATTTTGACCGTTGGGGTTTTTCCGTAATTATTGTATGGCCTTGCCTTACAATATAAAGTGCCTTGGGGCAACTGTTTGTTGTGATTTGGCGCTATATAAATAAAATTGATTTGATTTGATCAGAGGCTAAGAACAATACTGCAGCCTCTGTGACAGCGAACAGAAAGGCTTTTATGAAGAAAACGGCAGAATGGAATTTGAAATTCTTCAGGTACTGAGACACACTTTGAGATTTTGGTACTGGATAGCTGCATGCATTATTTCCATTCTTCTATGTTTTAAAGGACATGTCGCACTGAGTGTTTCCGACAGCGTTTCTTAGAGGAAACCGCGCACTTGAACGCTGCTAACGTTAAAAACAGAACCAAAGATTAATTACAAAGTTTACATAAGTGCGATGTGGTGTTATGATGACTTGTTTTTTTAAGTGATAACTGTTAATTTTGATGCAGTCATGGTAAAAGCAGCTGCTTTCCACTGTGCAAAAAGTTAGTGCGTGTGCACATTGCGCGAGTGTGGTGCGCGCTACTGTTACAGAACAGTCTCACGTCAAGACAGACACTCAGAGTAAAATAAAATAACCCCTACCAGCTCCACTGAGAAGAAGAAAAAGAAACCTGAACAGTCATCCACTTGTGATTTCCAAAGTCCGCGCCACCAAATAAAATAACCCCTACCAGCTCCACTGAGAAGAAGAAAAAGAAACCTGAACAGTCATCCACTTGTGATTTCCAAAGTCCGCGCCACCAAAGGAGTCCCCATGCACGGATCGCGCATGATCACCAGCCAGTTTTGCGGAGCTCCTCACAAAGTTCTCTCACAGTTAGAGAACCATTATCTCCTGAAAATAACATATTCTGACTTTTTCCCAATGTAAAAAAAAAAAAATCCATCTGTGTGTCCAGCCTGTAAAGAAACCGCGTCATGAAGACATTCCACATGCACGCTCAAGGTGGGGCTAAAATAGTGTTCAGCGACACAAACGGCAGCGTCACCACACGATAGAATCCCAAATATGACAGATTCTGAAAATATTAAGCGTTTTGGGGTGAAGTGTGTCACCTCCTGTCTCTCTGTACAGCCTCTGTAAATCCAAACCCTTACTTTTGAATGAAAACGAAGCAGTGTTTGTTTCTTCACCGTGTCAGCCTGATGTTTCTGCTTTTCCTAAAATGTGCATCACGCGCTGAGAAATGCAGACAGATGCAGAGTAAGAAGGCGTTTTCCAGAAATGCACCTGCTGACTCGGGGAGGAAAGCTGGACCTTTTGTTTTTCTATTTTTATTTTATTTTTTGACAATGTAGAGAAGTGTCAAAATCTGAATCACAAGAACAAGGTGGGATTTTAACACTGTGAAATGAATGCCCCCAGCCTGGTGATATTGTGACTTGGGAATTCAAACTTTTCAAATTGAAAACTATGCAGCGGAAATGTGTAGTTTAAAAAAAAAAAAAAAAAAAAAAGTCTGGAATCTTCCACATTCTAAATCGTCTTTCTGTACATTATTTTTTTTTTCAAACAAGTTTTATTGCGCATTTGTTACATACAGTGTGTCAACAAAACACAAACATTTTAGAATAATTAAACTAATCAACAATTCAGCACAGAATCACACCAGAAATGGTACTAAATGATTTTCGTTTTTGTCTTTGGGCTTCAGGACATGAAGTTGGCTAGGTCACTGACTGGAAGTGTTGCGTGCGGTAATGGTTTACAACAGCACCGCTATACTAAACATTTCTGGGGAGAACCTTGAATACGTGTGTGTGTGTGTGTGTACATATACACACACACGTGTATGTGCTGTTGTAAACCATTACCGCACGCAACACTTCCAGTCAGTGACCTAGCCAACTTCATGTCCTGAAGCCCAAAGACAAAAACGAAAATATATATATACGCCTCATGGATGCACTGGGACGCATCATCAGTGATATATCCTGGGGTCATCGGGTGTTTCGGGTCTTGCAACATCATACACCCTCACCCAGGCGACCCAGCCGGGGGTGATCAAGCCCCGACTTGCGTCCCAGTAGCAGCCCACGGATCTGCCCTCTTCATCCAAAGCCACCTGGTGGCCTTTTCCGCGGCTTAATCCAGGTTTTGAGTATATTTCTTATTGTTACATGGGAAACAAGGTACCAGTAGATTCAGCATCGTCGTTCACTTTGTTAACCTTGACTGTTTGCAGCGGGGCTCCTCCTCGCTCTTTCCCCCAAAAAACTCTGTCATAATTGTGTTTAGAAACCAGTCACCATTTGCTTTATTATACATCTGTGTAGTTAATTAATAAAATATTCTCTACAAACGATTCGCTCGCGCGCACGTAAAAAAAGAAATAAAGAAACAAACTCCGCTCCCTGCTGCTGCTGTTTGCAACGGGGCTCCTCCTCGCTCTTTCCCCCAAAAAACTCTGTCATAATTGTGTTTAGAAACCATGTGTGCACATTGCACACTCGTGCAATGTGCACGCGCACTAAGTTTTTGCACAGTGGAAAGCGGCTGCTTTTACCATGACTGCATAAGAATTAACAGTTATCACTTAAAAAAACAAGTCATCATAACACCACATCGCACTTATGTAAACTTTGTAATTAATCTTTGGTTCTGTTTTTAACGTTAGCAGCGTTCAAGTGCGCGGTTTCCTCTAAGAAACGCTGTCGGAAACACTCAGTGCGACATGTCCTTTAAAACATAGAAGAATGGAAATAATGCACGCAGCTATCCAGTACCAAAATCTCAAAGTGTGTCTCAGTACCTGAAGAATTTCAAATTCCATTCTGTCGTTTTCTTCATAAAAGCCTTTCTGTTCACTGTCACAGAGGCTGCAGTATTGTTCTTAGCCTCTGATCTGATCGATCCCACAGCAGACAGCGTTGATAGAGTTGGCTGTGCACCTGCCTCCGTGACGCTCGGTGCCGGCGTGTCTCCTCCCCAGACGGCCCGGTGATCGCTGCGCCCCGCCAAGATGAAACAAAAAATGCAGAGATCTGGCTTCGTGTAAGGCTTGTTTTGTCATGGTTTGTGTCATCTGGATGTACGAGGGCTGTCCGTAAAGTATAGGTCCTTTTTATTTTTTTCAAAAACTATATGGATTTCATTCATATGTTTTTACGTCACACATGCTTGAACCCTCGTGTGCATGCGTGAGTTTTTCCACGCCTGTCGGTGACGTCATTCGCCTGTGAGCACTCCTTGTGGGAGGAGTCGTCCAGCCCCTCGTCGGAATTCCTTTGTCTGAGAAGTTGCTGAGAGACTGGCGCTTTGTTTGATCAAAATTTTTTCTAAACCTGTGAGACACATCGAAGTGGACATGGTTCGAAAAATTAAGCTGGTCTTCAGTGAAAATTTTAACAGCTGATGAGAGATTTTGAGGTGATTCTGTCGCTTTAAGGACTTTTCACGGTGCGAGACGTCTCGCAGCGCTCTCAGGCGGCGTCATCAGCCTGTTTCAAGCTTAAAACCTCCACATTTCAGGCTCTGTTGATCCAGGACGTCGTGAGAGAACAGAGAAGTTTCAGAAGAAGTCGGTTTCAGCATTTTATCCGGATATTCCACTGTTAAAGGAGATTTTTTTTAATGAAAGACGTGCGGGCGGATTGCAGCGTCGGCTCGCAGCCGCCGCGACGCTCCGCCACAGGAAAAACACCTCTGTTGGAA
This sequence comes from Thalassophryne amazonica, assembly GCF_902500255.1. Lineage (NCBI taxonomy): Eukaryota > Metazoa > Chordata > Actinopteri > Batrachoidiformes > Batrachoididae > Thalassophryne > Thalassophryne amazonica. The sequence goes on along the minus strand of NC_047104.1, from coordinate 100,527,055 downwards.
GCCTTGAGGACACGTTGGAACATCTCCAGCTGATAAACAATTTCTCATATACTCACTCCACTGAAAGCCATCAAAAGCCGCCTGGATTTTACAAATGGTTATCAACACGGAGGTGTTTTTCCTATGCCGCCGCGTTGCGGCGGCTGCGAGCCGACGCTGCAATCCGCCCGCACGTCTTTCATTAAAAAAATCTCCTTTAACAGTGGAATATCCGGATAAAATGCTGAAACCGACTTCTTCTGAAACTTCTCTGTTCTCTCACGACGTCCTGGATCAACAGAGCCTGAAATGTGGAGGTTTTAAGCTTGAAACAGGCTGATGACGCCGCCTGAGAGCGCTGCGAGACGTCTCGCACCGTAAAAAGTCCTTAAAGCGACAGAATCACCTCAAAATCTCTCATCAGCTGTTAAAATTTTCACTGAAGACCAGCTTAATTTTTCGAACCATGTCCACTTCGATGTGTCTCACAGGTTTAGAAAAAATTTTGATCAAACAAAGCGCCAGTCTCTCAGCAACTTCTCAGACAAAGGAATTCCGACGAGGGGCTGGACGACTCCTCCCACAAGGAGTGCTCACAGGCGAATGACGTCACCGACAGGCATGGAAAAACTCACGCATGCGCACGAGGGTGCAAGCATGTCTGACGTAAAAACATATGAATGAAATCCATATAGTTTTTGAAAAAAATAAAAAGGACCTATACTTTACGGACAGCCCTCGTAAACAGGATACAATAAAGAAGCTGTTTATGTGAAATTTCCCCCAAAAGTGGGTTTGCGTGCCGCTAAAACATATGTCTAAGGTCAAGGTCGCTGTTCACTTTGTTTTTCTTTTGTTAGTTTCGGTCTTTTATGTGCTCTGCCGGCTCATTGGTCCGCTTTTTCTCAACAATTTGTGGCTTTGTGACTTTTTTCCTTCGTTCACTTAATGCCGTGTGACCGGGCTCTTAGTCCGGTTATGGCCCAATCACACAGCACACAATGATTCCTAAACGAAAGGAAAAAAGTAAAAAAAAAAAAAAAGTCAGAAATTGCTGAGAAAAGGTAGACAAAAGAGCTTTATCACTGAATAGCCTTCGAAGCAAGAGCGCAAAAGGGACGAAAGAGGAAATAAACGAAAACGAAGCTAACGTTGCTCTTGATGCTTTTTTATTTTTTTTTTAATTTGAACTTATTTATTTGGCACACAACTCGTCACTAACAAACTGATATACAAGACAATTCCACAGTGACGTGTAACCAAAAAGGGGGTGAGCAGAAGCAAAGCTTATGAACACCCACCCCATATATGCATACATACATACATATATACACATTACCAACCCCCAGAGCAAGCACACAGGCGACAGTGGTAAGGAAAAACTCCCTCTGTTGTATTGAGGAAGAAACCTCAAGCAGACCAGACTCTAAGGGGTGACCCTCTGCTTGGGCCATGCTACAAACACATTTAACAGCACAAACTCAAATCCCATTATCATAAACATATCAATTAAACACCGTGTCTTCGTCTACATACATATTTACATACATATACAGTATACATGTATACACACACCATTGTACACCTACACATACATACATAATTACACAAACACACACATATACATACACAAATGAATGTTACTGAACAAGTTCACAATTACAACTGACAACACAAAATTCATCGTACTTCATTAGATACATATCTTGAAAACATCATTTTTTTTTATATTGATTTTTAAACTGATTATTTGGACATCGTTTGAGTTCATCCGTCAGGTTATTCCATATTCTAGGGCCACACATGGAAACACAGAAACCTTTCCTGGTCGTCCGAGCGCCAGCAATTTTAAAATGATACAAGCCCCGTAAATTATATTTTCCTTCTCTCTCAGTAAAATATTCTTGAATTCTACATGGCACTTGTTTATTTTTCTCTTTGTGCATTAATTGAACAGTCTTGAATTAAATCATATCATTAAGTTTTAATATTTGAGATTTAATGAACAGTGGGTTGGTGTGGTCTCGATAACCTGCATTATGAATTGTCCTTAATGCTCTTTTTTGAAGAATGAATAATGGTTGCAATTTAGTTTTGTAATTGTTGCCCCAAACTTCAGCGCAATAAGTCAAGTAGGGTGCAACCAATGAGCAATAGAGAGTATGTAGTGCTCTGCAATCAAGAACATGCTTTACTTTAATATTGCAATACTTTTTGATACCTTCATTTGAATATGCTGAATATGAGCTTTCCAATTAATTTTTTCATCAATAATGACACCTAAAAACGTATTCTCTTTGACACGCTCTGTTTACCCCATGTATATTTAACTGAATTTGTATGTCTTTTTTATAATTTCCAAATAACATCAATTTAGTTTTAGACAAATTTAATGATAATTTGTTTATCAAACCATCTCTTTAACTTTATCATTTCTGTTCCTAAATCAGATAAAAATTGTTGCAGATTTTCCCCTGAGCAAAGCAGGTTTGTGTCATCTGCAAAGAGCACAGTTTTAACCTTATCTGAGACTTTACATAAATCATTAATGTATAAAATAAATAATTTTGGGCCCAACACAGAACCCTGTGGTAGCCCACAAATGATGTCCAGATATGAAGAACAGTATTCCCCGAGTTTAACAAACTGCTTTCGGTTTTGTAAGTAGCTTTTAATCCAACTCAGAGCAACCCCTCTGATCCCATACAGTTCCAACTTTTGAAATAATATTTTGTGATCAATTGTGTCAAAAGCCTTTCTTAAGTCAATAAATAAACCTGCAACTATTACCCTTTGGTCCACATGTTTATTGATCTCTTCTATGGAATCGAGCAATGATAGTGTCGTGGACCTTTTTCCTCTAAAACCATATTGACTTTCATCAAGCAAGTTGTGTCGCTCTATAAATTTATCCAGTCTGCTGTTGTAAAGTTTTTCCAGTATCTTTGAAAATTGTGACAGTAGAGACACAGGCCTGTAGTTAGTAAAAATATGCTTGCTGCCAGATTTGAATAAAGGTATCACTTTTGCCACTTTCATACTGTTAGGAACAATCCCAGTTTGAAATGATTTGTTAAAAATATATGATAATGGTTTTGCGATTTCAGTAATTATTCGCTTTACTAAGGACATATGTACCTCATTATAATCCGTTGACTTTTTACTTTTACATGTACTAACTATGTTAATAATTTCTCTTTCATCTACTGGGCTGAGAAACATTGTGTGCAGATTTCTGGCGATTTAATTGCTGATTTTCCCATGGACTGTGTGGAATTTCAGCTGCCAGATCTGGCCCAACATTAGCAAAAAATGTATTGAAACTATTCACTACTTGGCTCATGTTATATTCATCTTTGTTGTCATAAGTAAAGTATGTTGGATAGTTATTTGATTTGGGTTTATTTGCTATAATACTATTCAGTATTTTCCATGTTTCCTTTATATTGTTTTTATTATTGTTTAGTATTTTTCCATAGTATGATTTTTTTTTTTACAGTTCCGCATAATAGTTTATTTTTATAGTCCTTATATTTAACCTCTGCCTCTCTTGATTTACTTTTAATGAATTCTCTGTATAGCCTATTTTTCTTTTTACACGCCTTTTGAAGACCTTTTGTTATCCATGGGTTAGCTTTATAGTTATTTTTATTATACTGTATAATTGGACAATTTTTGTTATATATATATACTGAGAAATATGTTTTCAAATTCGGAAATCATTTTTTAAGGCAGTGATAGCTTTTTCAGATTGCAGGCACTTGCAATATTGTTTTTTCTCAGTACATTTTTTTTATTAAACTTCAAATCAGTTACTATAAAAATTGGTAAATGGTCACTAATATCATTAATTAATAAGCCACTTAGTGTTTTGGTATCTATCATTTGTAAATATATTATCAGTGAGAGTTGCTGAATGTGAAGTGATTTTTGAAGGCCTAGTAATTTTTGGATATAGATTTAGACTGTACATAATGTTAATGAAATCCTCAGTTACTATAACTATATGCTGATGCGAGTTTAAGAGATCAATGTTTATATCTCCACAAACAAATACTCACTAGTTACCCATCTGTGAAAACAGTTTCTCTGTCCAATTTTGAAATTCTTCAATTTTAGAGCCAGGAGCTCTATATATGCAGCTAATAATTATATTTTTGCCTTTTTTCCATACCTATTTCAATTGTGATGTATTCCAAAAGATTTTCCACAGCCACAGTCATTTGATCTTTAATTTGTAGTTAATCCTTTTGTCAACATACAAAGCCACTCCTCCTCCTCTATTTCATCCATTCAGATGATTAAATTCATAACCCTCCAGCTCATAGTTTGTGTCATCACCCTCTGTAAGCCATGTTTCCGTTATGGCAATTATACTGAATGGCTGACAAAATTGTTTTAAATAGTCTTTGATACTACCAAAATGTTTGTACAGACTCCTGCTATTAAAGTGGATTATTGACAATTCCCATCACTTGAAATGCAGTTATTGTATTGTTCCTCTGTGTAATACTGACAGTTACTATCTATGAACGAATAGAAATGATTGTCCGGATCTATCTCATATTCCAGATGCCGTATATGATGCTCAGTATACTTAAAAGGTTGTAATTCCACATTCTCATAACCATGTATGATCTCAGTCATACTATTACTGTTCAGAAGCACAAATGAATGGTCTATATGTTTGTCAGTCATTATGAAAGTTGGTTGCGTTCACTTAACATGTTTTAGTCATATTTTGCTAATTCCTCCATGCTTCTGATCAGCAACACTTTGGCTTCTTCTGGAGACCCTTTCAGTTTGATGAATACGTTACAGTTTATAGTCCATGTATTTTGAATTTTTTGTTGTTTTCTCAAGTATCTTGCCTTTTTTGCTATATCTGTGTTGTGTTTAGTGAGATGTTCATTTATGTAAACATTAGATCCTTTAAGTTTATATCCTTGTTTGAGCAGAGTTGTTTTGTCTATCCTGTTAACAAACCTCATGATGACTGTAGGTTTGTCTGCTTTATTCTTCCTGGGTAACGGATGACACGCTTCAAAAGTGTTTATATCCAGATCGATCCCTTTTGTTTGTAAAACGCAGCAACTTGTTGCTCTGTGGAGCGTTCGTCTTGTTCATCGGGCTCCCTCCTGTTACCAGAGGCTGCTGCCCAAGCATACGATCTGGGTCTGATGTAGAGCCCAGATACAACAATATCGTTCAATCGCGTGTACTGCTCCATCTCAGTCACCCTTCTTTCCAACGACGCGATCCGTTTGTCCTTCTGCTCAATAAGGCCTCGCAGGTCCTTAACTTCACTAGTGCCAGTATCTCCTTCTGCTGAGTTTTTATGGCTACGGCTTTAAACGAATCGCAGCTGGAGCAGTGTGTGTCTGCATCTCTGAGTTCCAGGACTCGGTGCTGGGACAGAGCTCATAGTGCCTCAGTCCTGGAGCAGCTGCAAACAGAAGCTATGGAGATCTGTGCGCACATCGGTGGACCCACCTGCTCTGGTTCCTCATCCAGAACAAAAGAGGGATCATCTCCTTCATCATCAGAATCCTCACGGTTTGTCGACATGCTGCGTGCTCCAATTTAAAAAAAAAAACAAACGCTCACAAACCGGCTTCTGCACTGTGTGAAAACATTCAGCTGGTGGAACGAAGGCAGACTAAACGCTAACATTACAAAAATTAAGCAAACGATAAAAAAAACATCAAGAACGACAGCAAAACGAAATACAGATGAATTGAGGTTTTCTTTGCCCTTCGTTCAAATTTTTTGACAGTTTAAAAATCCTGAAGAAATGGCCACTGCAGGAACGAAGCTGCACGAAGGTTAAACACTTGAAACTTGCGTGCAGTTGAATACGTAAAAAAAAAACAAAAAAAAACTGTATGTATGATGTTTAGCAAACGTCCCACTGACATTAGAAGGTCCAATGTGTTCTTTGACGGGGAGGAGTTAGAGCTGGTATTTCAATTTAAATATCTTGGAATTATCTTGGATTCAAACTTGTCCTTCAAAAAACATATTAAAAAAAGTCAAAAACAGTAAATTTTGATTTACTAAATTTTAAACATATACATCCCTCTCTAACAATTAATACAGCCAAAACATATCTGTTTTGCATGGTTTTCTCACACTTTACTACTGTTTCACTAACTGTGCATTTGCAGGCACCTCTGTATTGAAATCCATAGAGCAGCTGTATAACAGAGCAGTTAAGATATTCCATGGTCAGTGAGAATTCCATGTCTAACTGGCGTGCATTATTTTAATGTATACGCACACGTAGTTCGGCGAGTTAAGTCACCGTAATATCACTCTGCTCTGGTTGTCACCATAGCAACGCGCAAATCAGTTGACGCAGATCAGCTGTGTTTTGACAGCTGAATGACAGAAATGCGATAAAACATGGATTTCCAAGTGAATTTTCATATTTTTGGCCAAAATAAAACATTTGAGGAATGGGAAGAGGAGGAGAGCAAACGAGAAGAACAGCAAAAGCAGCGGCGTAAAGATTTAACATCGGACGAACTGGACAAGATTGAAGACGGGAAAGAAGAAGAGAACGGTTGCCAAGGATGAAAATATCTTGAGACTGGCATAAAATAGTCCCAAATACTTACACATTTTTATCAAGTTCTGTTAAATATTTGTGTGTTATCTCATTGTGTGGCACCATGGTATGAGCGGATTAAACAACTCAAAGCGTGCATTATACCGTTTGAATGCACTTCACGGAGTAACACCACTCCGCTTCATGTCATGGTGTTTTAGACTCCACGTCATGCATTCGAGTCATACCATCCCCGTAGAGACGGTGTCTGCTCCCAGACCACCAATAACCAGCAAAAATCTATTTAAGCATAAAAATTCAAAAAGAAAAAATAATATAGCACCTTCAACTGCACCACAGACTAAAACAGTTAAATGTGGTCTATTAAACATTAGGTCTCTCTCTTCTAAGTCCCTGTTGGTAAATGATATAACAACCCCAGGTTTCTTTTCAGCACTGTAGCCAGGCTGACAAAGAGTCAGAGCTCTATTGAGCTGAGTATTCCATTAACTTTAACTAGTAATGACTTCATGACTTTCTTTGCTAACAAAATTTTAACTATTAGAGAAAAAATTACTCATAACCATCCCAAAGACGTATCGTTATCTTTGGCTGCTTTCAGTGATGCCGGTATTTGGTTAGACTCTTTCTCTCCGATTGTTCTGTCTGAGTTATTTTCATTAGTTACTTCATCCAAACCATCAACATGTCTATTAGACCCCATTCCTACCAGGCTGCTCAAGGAAGCCCTACCATTATTTAATGCTTCGATCTTAAATATGATCAATCTATCTTTGTTAGTTGGCTATGTACCACAGGCTTTTAAGGTGGCAGTAATTAAACCATTACTTAAAAAGCCATCACTTGATCCAGCTATCTTAGCTAATTATAGGCCAATCTCCAACCTTCCTTTTCTCTCAAAAATTCTTGAAATGGTAGTTGTAAAACAGCTAACTGATCATCTGCAGAGGAATGGTCTATTTGAAGAGTTTCAGTCAGGTTTTAGAATTCATCATAGTACAGAAACAGCATTAGTGAAGGTTACAAATGATCTTCTTATGGCCTCGGACAGTGGACTCATCTCTGTGCTTGTTCTGTTAGACCTCAGTGCTGCTTTTGATACTGTTGACCATAAAATTTTATTACAGCGATTAGAGCATGCCATAGGTATTAAAGGCACTGCGCTGCGGTGGTTTGAATCATATTTGTCTAATAGATTACAATTTGTTCATGTAAATGGGGAATCTTCTTCACAGACTAAAGTTAATTATGGAGTTCCACAAGGTTCTGTGCTAGGACCAATTTTATTCACTTTATACATGCTTCCCTTAGGCAGTATTATTAGAAGGTATTGCTTAAATTTTCATTGTTACGCAGATGATACCCAGCTTTATCTATCCATGAAGCCAGAGGACACACACCAATTAGCTAAACTGCAGGATTGTCTTACAGACATAAAGACATGGATGACCTCTAATTTCCTGCTTTTAAACTCAGATAAAACTGAAGTTATTGTACTTGGCCCCACAAATCTTAGAAACATGGTGTCTAACCAGATCCTTACTCTGGATGGCATTACCCTGACCTCTAGTAATACTGTGAGAAATCTTGGAGTCATTTTTGATCAGGATATGTCATTCAAAGCGCATATTAAACAAATATGTAGGACTGCTTTTTTGCATTTACGCAATATCTCTAAAATTAGAAAGGTCTTGTCTCAGAGTGATGCTGGAAAACTAATTCATGCATTTATTTCCTCTAGGCTGGACTATTGTAATTCATTATTATCAGGTTGTCCTAAAAGTTCCCTGAAAAGCCTTCAGTTAATTCAAAATGCTGCAGCTAGAGTACTAACGGGGACTAGAAGGAGAGAGCATATCTCACCCATATTAGCCTCTCTTCATTGGCTTCCTGTTAATTCTAGAATAGAATTTAAAATTCTTCTTCTTACTTATAAGGTTTTGAATAATCAGGTCCCATCTTATCTTAGGGACCTCGTAGTACCATATCACCCCAATAGAGCGCTTCGCTCTCAGACTGCAGGCTTACTTGTAGTTCCTAGGGTTTGTAAGAGTAGAATGGGAGGCAGAGCCTTCAGCTTTCAGGCTCCTCTCCTGTGGAACCAGCTCCCAATTCAGATCAGGGAGACAGACACCCTCTCTACTTTTAAGATTAGGCTTAAAACTTTCCTTTTTGCTAAAGCTTATAGTTAGGGCTGGATCAGGTGACCCTGAACCATCCCTTAGTTATGCTGCTATAGACGTAGACTGCTGGGGGGTTCCCATGATGCACTGTTTCTTTCTCTTTTTGCTCTGTATGCACCACTCTGCATTTAATTATTAGTGATTGATCTCTGCTCCCCTCCACAGCATGTCTTTTTCCTGGTTCTCTCCCTCAGCCCCAACCAGTCCCAGCAGAAGACTGCCCCTCCCTTAGCCTGGTTCTGCTGGAGGTTTCTTCCTGTTAAAAGGGAGTTTTTCCTTCCCACTGTAGCCAAGTGCTTGCTCACAGGGGGTCGTTTTGACCATTGGGGTTTTACATAATTATTGTATGGCCTTGCCTTACAATATTAAGCGCCTTGGGGCAACTGTTTGTTGTGATTTGGCGCTATATAAAAAAAAAATTGATTGATTGATTGATAATGCACGGGTTCTCATTTAATCCTTACTGATAGACAATCTAACTCTTATCATCACTGTAAGGTTCTGGAAAAGCATACGTTTCTAGACTTTGAAAATCTGAAGGTATTTAAATATGCCTGCTTCACATATAAATGTTTACATGGACCAGCACCAACTCCTGTTAAAGAATTCATACACATAAAAAGATTCACAGGGTATGGTACAAGATCTGACACAAGAGGTGACTGTGAGATTACTCATAGAAGGACCACCTTTGGTCAGAACATGTTATCCATAAAAGGTGGGCAAGCTTGGAACAACCTTCCAGTCACAATCAGGGAGAGCACCACTTTCAGTACTTTCAAAGGACAACTGAAAACTTGCTGGCAAATCAGACATGCATCATGTTCTCTTATATATACCTTTTTCTTGAGCTGCTTGGGTGGGTAGGGACAGTTCCCATGGGATAAAAAAGCTTTTTAACCTACCATCCCTGGTTCTCAAGACCAGGCACCTAAGTGGCTCTACTCTACTCTTTTCTACTCTCCTATTTTGCTCTTCCTTTTAGATATTTAGATATACCTTTGTATACTTGCATAGTTCCACCTTAGAATTGGAATATAATATATAAGATATACCTTACTGAATTTTCATGCAACCATCTGTAGTCTAAAAAACGATTCAACTGTGGAGGCACCATTTGAGTTTCTTTTTCAGTTATATGTACACAGTGCCCTTGTGTATTTTATTTTATTAAATGGTTTAGTAGTCTTCACACACTAAACTTGTGTATGACACCCTGTGCAATATTTACACTTGTGCATGTGCAGATGAGTGTATTGGGCAACGTGCAGTATAATCCTAGTACTGTAATGTGCAATTATAACCAGGCACTGAAGCACTTTGCACGTAGCACTTGTCACTTTAATACAGTACTTTTGCACCTCACACCCATCATGAAACTCTTTTGGTTCCTCCACATGTCAGCTGCTTATTAAATATCAATTATTGCTACTTTGAATTGTAAATATTTGTATATATTTATATTCTGTTTTAATTGTTTTTCTGTCATGATTAATTGATTTTGATATGTTGTGTGGTCTTAGTCTATGTTACTGGGACTACAGATGGAAATTATCATCCTGCTATAATCCGGCATATTTACATGTAAGAATGTTCATTAATATGCATTGTCCCATTTCAGATAAACATATATATAAACAATGTCAACAAAAGTCCAGATTTCTTGTTTCGTTTGGGCTTTGTTGCCTTTCGTTAAATGCCGTGTGACAGGGCCAAAATAACTACATGAAATATTATTAAAAGGCTACACTTGTTCAGTATGATGTCCTGGACATGACAATTCCAACATGACCACAGACTCGGTATGTGAATGCTGCTTGCTCAGATTGTTTTACAATCTCAGCACAGTGACAGTCTCAGCACAGTGACACTATCACATTGCACAGAGGATATTTTCATTTACACATGAAGCTGATTCACGGTCACCACCTGTTGATCTGTTATTGCTGCCTTTCATGTTTTCTCTTGAAGCATTAGTATATCACCAAAATTACTTGTGACACAGCTTGGGAAATATCCAGTGTTGCAGTCAGGTCCACAAGTAGAATAACTGGCAAAGATTTGTTTGTAATTACCTCTGCCAGCTAAGTTGGGCGAAGGTTATGTTTTCACCCCTGTTTGTTTGTCTGTCTGTCTGTAACCCACAATTTTTTCATATATTGTGATTTTTTTTTTTTTTTTTTTTTTTTAACAGAGGATTTATATCCTGATCGGCAAGAACTGATTCAGTTTTCAAAAGCATAGGTCAAAGTCAGGAAAAATCTTGGAAAAATTGGAAAAAATACCTTTAGCATTGAATACATTTTTAAAAATTCATAACTCAAAATTTTTTTTATTTCTTTCACATTTGAGAGTGTTATGTAGGATGGTATCCTTTATTTACTGACAAAGTTTGATCTGGATTACAAAATCTGTAATCCAGATCAAACTTTGTCAGTTTTGTGGCCATTTAAAGTTAACATTGAAAACCCCATTTAATGTATATTTTACATCATATGTTAATCAAACATGCACCAATCACTGTCATATTGGAAAGTGAGGTACAGACTAGCCCCGTTTACACACAGACGGTAAGAGCTCCCGGAAGCGTCCCGGAAGAGTTTTTGGCCATCTTAAGGATCACAGGTTGTTAACGTCGGCACTAGGGGGCGTGGCTTAGTTCCGGCTTTACCGGGAATCGTCGAAAAAATTATTCAACATGTTGAATAATTCCGGGAGCGCTCCCGGAGACCTCCTGTGACGACAGCGACAACACGAACAACGGCGTATGATACTTTTTAGTCGCCGTTTCATCCTGCCGCTTCCTGTAGTGCCGCAGTTCTCGTTGCGCCGCGATGACCAATCAGGGACTGAATATGTAGTGACGTGGAGATGTCTGGAGTTTGAAGATGTGAACATGTCCTGTATCTGGTAGCAGCCTGTGAGCAGGACTTATGTCTCTTTTGTCCTTTATTTTACAATCATGACAGAGTTTTTGGAGCGAGCAGCAGCGTGGAGCGGAGTTTCTTTTTATTTTACGTGCGTGCGCGCGCGAATCGTCCTGGAGATTATTTTGCTTATTAGCTACCCTGCTGTATAATAAAGCAAATGGTGACTGGTTTCTAAACACAATTATGACAGAGTTTTTTGGGGGAAAGAGCAAGGAGGAGCCCCACTGCAAACATCAGCGGGGAGCGGAGTTTCTTTTTTTTCTTTTTTTTACATGCGCACGAGCGAATCGTCTGTAGCGAATATTTTATTAATTAACTACACAGATGTATAATAAAACAAATGGTGACTGGTTTCTAAACACAATTACGACAGTTTTTTGGGGGAAAGAGCGAGGAGGAGCCCCGCTACGCGCGCTTCACCCCTTTCCACCGCGAAAACAGCCGAAACTACCGCAAACTTCGGTCTACGTACTACTCGCCGACAAAACCGTCTATGTGTAACCTGGGCTTTACACCCACTATTGCCTGACAAAGTTTGATCCAGATTGTGGATTTTGTGGACATTTGAATTTAATATTGAAAAGCCCATTTGGTGTACATTTTGCATTATATCTCAATTAAAAGTGCCTCAATCACTCTCATTTGTGACAATGATGTGCAAACTGGCACTCAGTGAATAGACTAAGTTTGATCCATATCTGCTCAGTATTACTGATTTAGCAGATATTTGATTTTAACATTGAAAAGCCCTTTTGATATATCTGAATCAGAATAGCTTTTATTTGCCAAGTATCCACAGTATACAAGGAATTTGACTTTACCATATTTGATGTACAGAGCTCTGTAACGTCGACCAGAGGGGAGGAGTTTAAACAGTGTGTGTCCAGGATGTGAGGGGTCTGAATAGATGTTACCAGCTCACTGTCTGATCGTGGATAGTCCTGGACAGGCAGCAGGCTGGCTCCGATGATTTTTAAAAAAAATTTATTTATTTATTTTTTCTGCAGACCTTACAGTTCGTTGACGTCTGCGCCTGTTGTGTTTGGAGGCAGAGGGAAATCAAACAGATGGAGATGCACAGGACTGACTGGATGATGGATGTGTAAAAGATGATTAGCAGTTTCTGGGACAGGTTGAACTTCCTGAGCTGTCTGAGGAAGTACATCCTCTGCTGTGCCTTTTTCCTGGTGGAGTCTATGTAAGAGGTCCACTTCAGATCTTGGGAGATGGTGGATCCCAGGAACCGGAAAGTGTCCACAGTAGACACAGTGTTCTTGAGGATGGAGGGGGAGGGGAGAGATTGTGGGTTTCTCCTGAAGTCTACTATCATCTCCAAAGTCTTGAGCGGGTTCATCTCTCTTGGTTCATCTCCAAGTCATTCTGACCACACCAGAGGACCAACTGTTCCACCTCTTGTCTTTATGCACCTTCATCACCATCCTGGATGAGTCCAATAATGGTGGTGTCGTCCACAAACTCAGGAGTTTAGCAAAGGGGTTCCCTGAGGTGTAGTCATTTGTGTAGAGGGAGAAGAGCAGTGGGAAAAGCACACACCCCTGATGGGCACCAGTGCTGATTGTCCGTGTGCTGGATGTGATGCTCCGCAGCCTCACTTGCTGTGTCCTGTCTCTCTGGAAGTTAGAGATCCACTGACAGGTGGAAGCTGGCAGAGAAAGTTTGGAGAGCTTTTTTTTTTTTTTTTGAAAACGTCGGGGTTGATGGTGTTGAACATGGAGCTGAGGTCCACGAACAGGATCCTCACATATGTCTCTGCCGAGTCTAGGTGTTGCAGAATGTAACGCAGACCTATATTGTGTATTATATTTTAGTTTTTGAAAAGTCACTTCGAACAGGACTTTGACCTTGAAAATTTTTTATAAGGTAAAAATTTGTGGAATTGAAAACTAGTTTTGGCGGAGGAGTACACTGTACGAACACGATGCTCTAGTTCTGCTATGGATTACCTACATCAACAAAATTGGATGGAGCTTCCTATTTTATGTCTGTCGTTCTTCCAGTGATCAGTCGGAAACAAAGTGCCAAAAGCAATGACAAATTGTGCATAGCAGCGATAACCAATGTTCTGTGAAAATGATCTGAAAAGAATTCAAAAACTGAAGGGGAAAAAAAAAAACTTGACACCACAACAACAAAAAAAACGATTCAAGTGCATGAACTAAATCCACACTCCTGACATTTGATCACATCTAATTGAGCTTATGAAAAGCCACTTCTAACAGGACTTTGACCTCTGAAAATTTTTTCCAAGGTAAAATTTGTGGAAATGGAAACTAGTGAACTCTAGTTTTGCCTGTGTACACCATCATAATGGAGTTAAATCAGGAGATGGATACATGAATGTTTTCAAGTCACTGAATACATCTTTGGCTTAATCAGTCCTTAACAAACAGTATGGCACTGTACGTGAAATTTGTCTGGAGTAGGCCATACTCAAATTCTGATGGACTTTGTTTGAAAGAGGCTCGTGAAGGAAGCCACCAAGACACCCATGCAACTCTGAAGGAAATAGACTTCTGTGATTGAAGAAACTGTTACAGTGTATCATTTGTTTGTTGCATCACCAGTTGCACAGCTTCATGAAGAAGTGACACAGGGAAAGATTTTCTTAAAGTGATGAGAAATTATAAAGTACATGGGAGACCTGAGACGGGATTTAGTCTGTTTTCATGAAGGAGCAGAAGAAAAGATAATTAGCTCAAGATGATGAATCATAATTCTGTTGTAACCACCACATACAACACAGCCTATGCACCTCCTCAGCACCATGACATAAATGTATAAATATGTTGAAAAGTGTGCCAAGCGCTTGGTGATTCCTGCTTCACTGCTTTTTACAATGAAAATATGATGTATATTAAAAGAGGATGCTTATATATTGCATTTCTTTGGTTGGAGTTGTCAGGTACCATGGTGAAATTGATAGATCATCCACGTTCATTTAGTAATAAATCTACAAAGCGGCTCATACAGATTTTATTAGCCCCCCCTACCCCCTCAATGGAATTTTACATTTCCCTCAAACTTTTCTCAATTGCTCAAGCAAATAATTTTCAACACAGCACTTCTAAACATCCTAGTTTGGATGCTTACATTATTTTAGTTTGTACACCAAAACCAAAAACTACCAGGGTCAGAATTATTAGGCACTGAAGAATTGACCTTTTTGTTGAACCATAGCACAAACCACTGTTGTGCAATGTTGTGCTTTAACTTTGTAATGCTCAAAGCTTGTAAAATCAAGGTAAAACTGAGTATTATCTTCCAGTGTGCACACAGTATGAAAACATCAGTAAGGATTTCAGCAGTCACTTGTGAAAGCATCATGCAAAAAATGAAAAATCAGTTTAGACTTGAGAAAAAGAATTGTTGCTGCTCACAAAGGAGGAGACTGAATTATTGCACTGTTTCCAAGTCTTAAGAACTGGAGTGAGAAGTATCAAGAAATTCAAAGAGAGCCACACAGTACAAAGCATGCCTGGCAGAGGTAGGAAGTGAAAAATATCAGAAGGAAAATTAGTGAGAGATACGAGGTCTGTGAGAAAACTATGCGACCTTTTTATTTTTTTCAAAAACTATATGGATTTGAATCATGTGCGCTTGCATCAGACAAGCTTGAACCTTCGTGCGCATGCGTGAGTTTTTTCACGCCTGTCGGTTGCGTCATCGCCTGTGGGCAGGCTTTGAGTGAGCACTGGTCCACCCCCCTCGTCGGATTTTTATTGTTTAGGAATGGTGGAGCGACTGCTGCTTTGTTCCATGAAAATTTTTTCAGAAACTCTGCCAGACAGCCAGATGGAAACCATTTGGAAGATTCAGATGGCTTTCGGTGAAGATTCTATCGGTATCACACGGATTAAGGACCATTAAAACTGGATTAAAAACAGCCCACGGTGGCGGAGGGCGCACCGCGCCCCGAGCGGCCATCGACAGGTTGGAACGAGCAGATCACTTCCAAATTTAAGGCTCTGTTGATGCAGGACGTCGTGTGACTAGCAGAGAAGTTTCAGAAGAGGTTGGGATCAGCACTTTATCGGCACATTCCACTGTTAAAGGAGATTTTGTAATGAAAGACATGCGGACGGATTCGTGCGTCGGGACGCAGCCACTCATGGCGCTGGACAAACAACACCTCCGTGTTGTAAGTCTCACAGGACAAGTTGGAACATGCCCAGCTGTTAAACAATTTCTCGGATACTCACTCGACTGAAAAGCCACCGAAAGTCGTCTGAATCTTATGAATGGTTTCCAACATAGAGGTGTTGTTTGTCCCGCGCCATGAGCGGCTGCGTCCCGACGCGCATATCCGTCTGCACGTCTTTCATTACAAAATCTCCTTTAACAGTGGAATGTGCCGATAAAGTGCTGATCCCGACCTCTTCTGAAACTTCTCTGCTAGTCACACGACGTCCTGCATCAACAGGGCCTTAAATTTGGAAGTGATCTGCTCGTTCCAGCCTGTCGATGGCCGCTTGGGGCGCGGTGCGCCCTCCGCCGCCGTGGGCTGTTTTTAATCCAGTTTTAAGGGTCCTTAATCCGTGTGATACCGATAGAATCTTCACTGAAAGCCATCTGAATCTTCCAAATGGTTTCCATCTGGCTGTCTGGCAGAGTTTCTGAAAAAATTTTCATGGAACAAAGCGGCAATCGCTCTGCCATTCCGAAACAATAAAAATCCGACGAGGGGGGTGGACCAGTGCTCACTCAAAGCCTGCCCACAGGCGAATGACGCAACCGACAGGTGTGAAAAAACTCACGCATGCACACGAAGGTTCAAGCTTGTCTGATGCAAGCGCACATGATTCAAATCCATATAGTTTTTGAAAAAATTTAAAAGGTCGGATAGTTTTCTTACAGACCTCGTATGTCTAAAGACCACAGAACAACTGCAAAGACACTACTAAATGACTTAGCCAAGTCAGGAATTGTAATTTCACTCATCACTCACTCATTTTCAACCGCTTTTCTGGGTTTGGGTCGTGGGGGCAACAGCTCCAGTAGGGGACCCTGGACTTCCCTTTCCCGTGCCACATTAACCACCTCTGAGTGGGGGATCCCGAGGCGTTCCCAAGCCAGTGTGGAGATATAATCTTCCACCTAGTCCTGGGTCTTCCCCGGGGTCTCCTTCCAGATGGATTTGCCTGGAACACCTCCCTTGGGAGGTGCCCAGGAGGCATTCTTACCAGATGCCCGAACCACCTCAGCTGGCTCCTTTCAACGCGAAGGAGCAGCGACTCTACTCCGAGCTCCCCACGGACGACCGAACTTCTCACCCTAGCTCTAACGGAGACACCAGCCACCCTCCTGAGGAAGCCCATTTCGGCCCATGGCCCAACACTCATGACCATAGATGAGAGTAGGAATGAAGATTGACCAGTAGATCGAGAACTAAATAAAAAAAAAACACAAATTGAAATTACAATTCGATCTACTGGAATTGTAATTTAAATTTGTTTTTGTTTTTTTTTGTTTTTTAATTTATATAGCACCAAATCAGAACAAAGCTGCCTCAAGGTGCTTCACACAAGCAAGGTCTAAAGGCACCTTGACAGTTGCACACATTTAACTCCCGCACTGCTGTGCAGTTCGTCATGCCAATGCATACCGTTTTGGATGCTGCAGTTTGTGCTGCCAGACACTGCTTTACATAAAATAGTCATATCATAGCGGATTAATCATTTGCTCTCAGAACTTGGCTGATGAAACCACCTATAATTGCTCCGAATCACAGAGGAATTTTCTACAGCTGTTCTCGTGTGCTTCATGATGTGAAGAATGCATTTGAAATTGTCTCTCAGGTAATTATTTAGAATATTTATATCGTAATGGCTCTGTAAAACAGTTGCATTTTCATTCCTTCTTATAAGTATCTGAAAAAGTATGTTTAATATAGATTTAACACTTACACTCATCTTCAACCGCTTACTCCAATTAAGTGTCACGGGGGGCTGGAGCCTAAGCCAGCAGTTAGAGGACGTGAGCTAGGGTACACCCTGGACAGGACGCCGGTCTGTCACAGGGCCACATATAGACAATTCACAGTCACACCTGCACACACACCTACAGACAATTTAAAGTTTCCACTGCACCTAACCTGCATGTCTTTGGTTGTGGGAGGAAGCTGGATCACCTGGAGAGAACCCATACAAACACGGGGAGAACACGCAAACACCACACAGAAAGGCCATAGCAGGAATTGAACCCATGACCTTCTTGCTGTGAGGCACGTGCTGCCCTATTATAGATTTAAGATGTCATCATAATCGTTCAGATGAGCTGCGCTGATGCAGTGACTCGCAGTGAAAGTGTTTTTGAATTGTTTATGCAATGATCACGTCTAGTTCACAAAATTAATGCATGTCAGATTTTGAGCATTTCAAAACACCAACCCGAAACACACAGCCAGGCCATCTAAGGAGGGGCTCCGTAAGAAGTATTTCAAAGTCCTGGAGTGGCTTACCCAGTCTCCAGACCTGAACTCAATAGAAAATCTTTGGAGGGAGGTGAAACTCGAAACCTGAAAGATCTTGAGAAGATCTGTATGAAGGAGTGGACAAAAATCCCTGCTGCAGTGTGTACAAACTTTGTCAAGAAGTACAGGAAATGTCTGACATCTGGAATTGCAAACAAAGGTTTCTATACCAAATATTAAGATCTGTTTTTCTATTGTACCAAATACTTATTTTGGGGGGGGCTGGATCTTTCGCAAGACAACGACCCTAAACACTGCTCAAAATCTACTAAGGCATTCATGCAGAGGAACAAGTACAATGTTCTGGAATGGCCATCTCAGTCTCCAGACCTGAATATTATTGAAAATCTGTGGTGTGATTTTAAGTGGGCTGTCCATGTTCAGAAACCAGCAAACCTGAGATGTTTTGTAAAGAACAATGGTCCAAAATACCTTCAGCCAGACTCCAGACTGTCATTGGAAGCTATAGGAAGCATTTAGAGGCTGTTATTTCTGCAAACGGAGGATCTACTAAATATTGATGTATTTTTTTGTTTGTTTGTTTTTCTGTCGGGGTGCCCAAATTTCTGCACCTGCCTAATTTTGTTTAAAGAATTATTGCACACTTTCTGTAAATTCTATAAACTTCATTTCACTTTTATTTTAAATATCACTGTGTTTGTCTGCTATATGATATATTTAGCTGAAATTGCAGATCCAAACAACCAGTGATTCATAAAGGAAAATCATGGAAATGATCTGGGGTGCCCAAACTTTTACATACGACTCTCTCTCTGTGTGTGTGTGTGTGTGTGTGTGTGTGTGTGTGTGTGTGTGTGTGTGTGTGTGTGTGTGTGTGTGTGTGTGTGTGTGTGTGTGTGTGTGTGTGTGTGTGTGTGTGTGTGTGTGTGTGTGTGTATATATACACACACACATACATATATATATATATATATATAAATAGATAGCTGTGGTTTGTTAGTTATGTGTCTTGAAAATGATAACATTGACATTGTACCTTCTCTCAAACTGAGAATCACACATGCTGCAGTCTTAACGTGTAACGTTAGCGAAGAATTTCATCAGTGAAAATTTCCATATCTGCAGAGACTGATAATTAACTTTTTGAGCTTTTATCAGCTGATACTGATAATTTTCTGATACTGTTGTGCATCTTGCGTTAAAAGAAGTTTTAATCTGTGAGATGTTCTGTAAATTTCAACATATTTTTGATGAATTGTCCAGCCTTAGTTTGCACCATATTCTGAGCCCAGCATCTAAATGTTGCAGCATGAATTGAGACTCATCAAATTAAAAAGTGAGTACTTATAGTTTCTTTTTGGGAGAAGTAACTAGTTACAGCATTATAAAAGTAATTAGTTACTAAGGAAAGTCATTTTTGGTTTGCTTTTAAAAAAATATTGAAACGTCATGTGAATGGAATTTTAAATTAAAGTGTATGTTAAATTAATTATAATAAAGCTGAATATTAAATATGTTTGATAAATTCAGTGAACACTTAATAGAATAAATTATTGACGGAAAACATTGTACACTAATCTGCGCTGTTTTAATTTTGCTGGGGGACAATGTGTGACACGACACCTATCAAATTTTTTACATTATTGTAGTTATTATCATCACTATGTTTATGATAGTAGAACAATCAAACATATTGCTTAGATATTTTAGAAATTTTTGATATTATTTATTTTTGATATTTATTACTGGCCGTCAAATAAATATAAAATTAATTTATGCTCCTTCACATGTACATTCTTGCCTTTTGTCTCAATGAGGGGAAAGTATGTCTGTAGTTTCAGTTGAAAAACGCTAATACCTCCCAGAACCACGCCACCCGGGCCCCGGCCCCCGAGGGCGGGAGCGAGCAGCGGCAAGGACGGGGAGCAAAGGAGCCACCGCACCCGAATCCAAAGCACAAGGTAGGGACCACCGAGCCATACGAGGGCTGGGCCCAGCCCCCAGACAAGAGGCAGGGCCCAACCCCGGGGCCAGGAAGAGCACAAGGCCCCCCGACAGCCACACCCCCCAGCGCAGCCAGCAGTGCTCCCCATACCCGGATCCCACCCCAGCCACCAAAGCCCATGACCAGGAGACCGCCCGAGCGAGACCCATCCTGCGGAGACCACGACTCCCCCAGCTCCCCAGTGCCAACACCCGCGCCCCATCACCACCACCCACCCCCACAACGGGCCGCGGGACCCCGGGCCCCACAGGCCCCACAGGCCCCGCAGGGCCAGGGGACCATGGCAGAACTGGCGAGGCAGACCCCTGACCCCAGAGTCCCAGACATCCACAGCCACCCGTGGCCAACCCCACGTGCCACACTCACCCTACCTACCAACCCCACCATAGTTGTTACAATTAATCTCCCTTGCTGTGTATGACCCCCTAAGTGTGCAAATATAAAGTGTTGCATTAAAAGCAGGGCAAGAGGCTCCCCCTTGTTGGTGGGCCTATGCCGGCGCCCTGTGTGCTTCCCTCGGGTTTGGGGCAGCTCCCTGTTACCACGTGGGGGGGGGGGGTTTATCGGGGGTGCATTCCGGCGCTGTTGGGCCGCTCCCCTGTTGGTTTGCTGTGCTGCCCGGTGACTACAGGGGCCGCCTTTCCTGGCCCCCGTGCCCTTCTGCTACTCCTTTTCTACTGGTTCCCCACTTCCGTCGTCGCTTGCGGCCAGCCACATGGCTTCTGACGTGCCGGAGTGGTCCATGTCATATGGTAAGGTTCTGTACTCTTATCTTGGCCCAACACACCAGCCACAGTAGTGATCGGATATTTAGCTGTGATCTGGGTCTCTGTGTGTGGATGGTCGCGTGTTTGTGGCCATCACCACAATTCGGTTTTTGGGTGCTCTTAAGAGTATCAACACTACGGTGTTCTGGATTAGGGTATGGATGTTCACTAATTAGACAACAGACTGTTGCTGTCACTGTTTGTTCATGTGTGGTTGTTTGTCATGCTATGTCGTATGGTTGGGGCCCCGTCTCCTCGGTGTCTCACTTCAGTTATTGTCTTCACCACTTGTCTCTCGTTCTTGTCTGTCTTTGTGTTGTTTTGGTGGTCGCCCCTTCCTGATAGAAGCTGTCCGTTGGCTTTGAGTAGGATGTTGTAGGCTGATCGGGAAGGGCGGATAGGGGTCACGCACACACCACATTCACTCATGCACAACATACCTTCTGTCTTGCAAGAATAAATTGCATATATGCGTATTAATGTTCATAAATGGTTCTGCCAGTGTGGTCCTTACCATTACTATAGATGCAGACAGGGGAAAAAAACGCTAATACGGTGAGTGTGTTTGTATTTGTGCGTGAACTCCCGCACACCTCTACTTCTGGTTGGCTTACCATGAAATTTTACTCTTCCTTAAGCCCCTTTCACACCGGGGGTGCTCCCGGTTGCTCCCAGTTGCGCCGTGCGTCATTATGACGACGCCGCGTGGAAGCAACTCAGTGCTGAGACGATGCAGCTCGGCCCCACAACAGTGCAAGGGCGCAAAGGAGGAAGCAAGTCGGGTGCCGAAAAATTAAACCTGTTTAATTTTTTTGGCGTCCTGTGCTCGACGCAGAAAGGAAGTGGTTCCAGCGCAAGTCGGGGCAAATAGACGTAACTCGGGGCAAAGAGGCATTACCTGGCGTGACTCGAAGCCAATTTATGATTCCTGCTGTGTTCCATTGTTCCCCCAGTATAAATCATGCAGGATTGTTGTTATACCGTGTACTTAATGCAGTAAAAACTACATGCTGAAGAAAAAAAGAAATACAGACTGATTGCCAGAAATATCCAGTAAAAAGTCCGGATATCTCTAGTCCACTCATGGACATTCGTTCACTTGCGCACATGTGAACAGTTAAAAGGAAAAAAAAGTCTGGCTGCAGGCATTAGTTCCTTGTTCTCTGCTCAAACTCTCACATCACAGTTTAAAAAAGGACATAAGTCCTGAGACAGGACATGTCAACATCAAGTAGAACTCCAGACATCTCCACATTTGCTTGACGGTTCGCTTACGCGCATCTCGCGGTCAAAGGAGGAAAGAAAAGAAAAAAAATTGTCTGCAGGCAGTTCCTTTCTCTCCAGACTCTCTCATCACAATTAAAAAAGGACATAAGTCCAGGACATGTCAACATCAAGGAGAACTCCAGACATCTCCACATTTGCTTAAGGACAGTTCGTGCGTGTGCGTGCGCGCATCTCGCTGTCAAGGGAGGAAAGATAAACTATAACAGAACTCAGAGCGCAGCCCTGTAGCTCAGCACAAGTAGAAGAGAAGTCAGAGTGCACAGTCTGTCTGCAGCCAAACTGTGCACTCTGACTTCTCTGTGCAGAAAACCTGCAGGCTGCGTTCTCACCTCCTCTCTGCCCCCTGCTGCGCGCACCTGACGCGTCGTCATGATGCCACAGGTAGCAGCCCAGATGTGAAAGGGGCTTTAACCAATCACCATTAGTTATACGTGTGTGCCCCCCCCAGCAATGAAAAGAAAAGGTGGGGGGGGGGGTGCCTTTGAAGCAAATCTTGCTGAGAGAGTCTGTGAATGAAAATAGTATTGGCGAACTTAATTTTAGTAACGCATTGCATTTTATTGTCCGTAACTGTAGCAGTGTTGTAACGATGGAAACGGTAATTTGTTAGATTACCCATTACTGAACTCAGTTAGTAACGCCGTTTATTTTAACACATTTATTCCCATCAGTGCTCATCAGACCAGGGAACATTTTTCTAAAGTGTTTGTGAGTCCATGTCCTTTGTAGTCTCAGTTTCCTGGTCTTATTTGACAGGACTAGTGCCTGGTATGGTTTTCTGTGGCTGTACCCCATTTGCTTCAAAGTATGATGTGTTCAGAGACTTTCTTTTGAATTTAGTTGTAAAACTGGTTTTTGAGCTACTGTTGTCTTTGTCAACTTGAACCAGCCTGACAGTTCTTGTCTGACCAATGCTATCAACAAGGTATTTTCACCCAGAGAATCATGCATACCTTTTTCTTGAGCTGCTTGGGTGGGTTCCTTATTAGATATTTAGATATACCCTTGTGTACTGGCATAGTCCCACCTTAGAATTAGGATATAATATATAACATATACCTTACTGAATTTTCATGCCCAAATGTGTTGCATTTCTGTCACATGATTGACTGGTTACATGTTTGTTTTAATCAGTGTTGTATAAAGTACTGGAAAATCACACTTAAGTAAAAGTACAGATACCCATTAAAAAAATGACTTTGGTAGAAGTTCAAGTCACTGATTGAAATGCTACGCAAGTAAAAGTCTTAAAGTATCTAGTATTTATTGTACTTAAGTATGACAAGTAATGTACAACTAAATGTACTCAAGTATTGAAAGTAAAAGTACAAGTAAATGTTAATAATCAAAAACGGACTGATTTTTTTATTAAAGTTTATCTAGGCTTGTAAATGACTAGTAGTATTAGTCAAAATACTAAAAATTGTGCATATCACACAAAACACTTCAGAAACAAGGTTTCAAAACCCAAACGAGAGTAGGCGACTCAATAGGTGTTCACAGGAAAGTTATTTCTTTCTTTATGCATTTATTTATTTTCATTGTTACATGGCTTTATCTTTTCTGTTGTTTTTTTTCATTATGTTCTTTTTGTCTCTTTCTCTAAAATTGTATTGTAACATTATTAGTCTATTATTGACTATTATTCAACTCAACTCAACTTTTTTTTTATATAGCGCCAAATCACAACAAACAGTTGCCCCAAGGCGCTTTATATTGTAAGGCAAGGCCATACAATAATTATGAAAAACCCCAACGGTCAAAACGACCCCCTGTGAGCAAGCACTTGGCAACAGTGGGAAGGAAAAACTCCCTCTTAACAGGAAGAAACCTCCAGCAGAACCAGGCTCAGGGAGGGGCAGTCTTCTGCTGAGACTGGTTGGGGCTGAGGGAAAGAACCAGGAAAACGACATGCTGTGGAGGGGGGCAGAGATCGATCACTAATGATTAAATGCGGAGTGATGCATACAGAGCAAAAAGAGAAAGAAACAGTGCATCATGGGAACCCCCCACAGTCTACGTCTAAAGCAGCATAACCAAGGGATAGTCCAGGGTCACCCGATCCAGCCCTAACTATAAGCCTTAGCGAAAAGGAAAGTTTTAAGCCTAATCTTAAAAGTAGAGAGGGTATCTGTCTCCCTGATCTGAATTGGGAGCTGGTTCCACAGGAGAGGAGCCTGAAAGCTGAAGGCTCTGCCTCCCATTCTACTCTTACAAACCCTAGGAACTACAAGTAAGCCTGCAGTCTGAGAGCGAAGCGCTCTATTAGGGTGATATGGTACTACGAGGTCCCTAAGATAAGATGGGACCTGATTATTCAAAACCTTATAAGTAAGAAGAAGAATTTTAAATTCTATTCTAGAATTAACAGGAAGCCAATGAAGAGAGGCCAACACGGGTGAGATATGCTCTCTCCTGCTAGTCCCCGTCAGTACTCTAGCTGCAGCATTTTGAATTAACTGAAGGCTTTTTAGGGAACTTTTAGGACAACCTGATAATAAAGAATTACAATAGTCCAGCCTAGAGGAAATAAATGCATGAATTAGTTTTTCAGCATCACTCTGAGACAAGACCTTTCTGATTTTCGAGATATTGCGTAAATGCAAAAAGGCAGTCCTACATATTTGTTTAATATGCGCTTTGAATGACATATCCTGATCAAAAATGACTCCAAGATTTCTCACAGTATTACTAGAGGTCAGGGAAATGCCATCCAGAGTAAAGATCTGGTTAGACACCATGCTTCTAAGATTTGTGGGGCCAAGTACAATAACTTCAGTTTTATCTGAGTTTAAAAGCAGGAAATTAGAGGTCATCCATGTCTTTATGTCTGTAAGACAATCCTGCAGTTTAGCTAATTGGTGTGTGTCCTCTGGCTTCATGGATAGATAAAGCTGGGTATCATCTGCGTAACAATGAAAATTTAAGCAATACCGTCTAATAATACTGCCTAAGGGAAGCATGTATAAAGTGAATAAAATTGGTCCTAGCACAGAACCTTGTGGAACTCCATAATTAACTTTAGTCTGTGAAGAAGATTCCCCATTTACATGAACAAACTGTAATCTATTAGACAAATATAATTCAAACCACCGCAGCGCAGTGCCTTTAATACCTATGACATGCTCTAATCTCTGTAATAAAATTTTATGGTCAACAGTATCAAAAGCAGCACTGAGGTCCAACAGAACAAGCACAGAGATAAGTCCACTGTCCGAAGCCATAAGAAGATCATTTGTAACCTTCACTAATGCTGTTTCTGTACTATGATGAATTCTAAAACCTGACTGAACCTCTTCAAATAGACCATTCCTCTGCAGGTGATCAGTTAGCTGTTTTACAACTACCCTCTCAAGAATCTTTGAGAGAAAAGGAAGGTTGGAGATTGGCCTATAATTAGCTAAAATAGCTGGGTCAAGTGATGGCTTTTTAAGTAATGGTTTAATTACTGCCACCTTAAAAGCCTGTGGTACATAGCCAACTAACAAAGATAAGTTGATCATATTTAAGATTGAAGCATTAAATAATGGTAGGACTTCCTTAAGCAGCCTGGCAGGAATGGGGTCTAATAAACATGTTGATGGTTTGGATGAAGTAACTAATGAAAATAACTCAGACAGAACAATCGGAGAGAAAGAGTCTAACCAAATACCGGCATCACTGAAAGCAGCCAAAGATAACGATACATCTTTGGGATGGTTATGAGTAATTTTTTCTCTAATAGTCAAAATTTTGTTAGCAAAGAAAGTCATGAAGTCATTACTAGTTAAAGTTAATGGAATACTCATCTCAATAGAGCTCTGACTCTTTGTCAGCCTGGCTACAGTGCTGAAAAGAAACCTGAGGTTGTTATTTTCTTCAATTAGTGATGAGTAGAAAGATGTCCTAGCTTTACGGAGGGCTTTTTTATAGAGCAACAAACTCTTTTTCCAGGCTAAGTGAAGATCTTCTAAATTAGTGAGACGCCATTTCCTCTCCAACTTACGGGTTATCTGCTTTAAGCTACGAGTTTGTGAGTTATACCACGGAGTCAGACACTTCTGATTTAAAGCTCTCTTTTTCAGAGGAGCTACAGCATCCAAAGTTGTCTTCAATGAGGATGTAAAACTATTGACGAGATACTCTAACTCCCTTACAGAGTTTAGGTAGCTACTCTGCTCTGTGTTGGTATATGACAATAGAGAACAGA
The DNA here is from genome assembly GCF_902500255.1 of Thalassophryne amazonica. NCBI lineage: Eukaryota > Metazoa > Chordata > Actinopteri > Batrachoidiformes > Batrachoididae > Thalassophryne > Thalassophryne amazonica. The sequence goes on along the minus strand of NC_047104.1, from coordinate 100,500,693 downwards.
AAGAAGGAATCATATCCTTAAACCTAGTTACAGCGCTTTCTGAAAGACTTCTAGTGTAATGAAACTTATTCCCCACTGCAGGGTAGTCCATCAGGGTAAATGTAAATGTTATTAAAAAATGATCAGACAGAAGGGAGTTTTCAGGGAATACTGTTAAGTCTTCTATTTCCATACCATAAGTCAAAACAAGATCTAAGATATGATTAAAGTGGTGGGTGGACTCATTTACTTTTTGAGCAAAGCCAATAGAGTCTAATAATAGATTAAATGCAGTGTTGAGGCTGTCATTCTCAGCATCTGTGTGGATGTTAAAATCGCCCACTATAAGTATCTTATATGAGCTAAGCACTAAGTCAGACAGAAGGTCTGAAAATTCACAGAGAAACTCACAGTAACGACCAGGTGGACGATAGATAATAACAAATAAAACTGGTTTTTGGGACTTCCAATTTGGATGGAAAAGACTAAGAGACAAGCTTTCAAATGAATTAAAGCTCTGTCTAGGTTTTTGATTAATTAATAAGCTGGAATGGAAGATTGCTGCTAATCCTCTGCCCCGGCCCGTACTACGAGCATTCTGACAGTTAGTGTGACTCGGGGGTGTTGACTCATTTAAACTAACATATTCATCCTGCTGTAACCAGGTTTCTGTTAGGCAGAATAAATCAATACGTTGATCAATTATTATATCATTTACCAACAGGGACTTAGAAGAGAGAGACCTAATGTTTAATAGACCACATTTAACCGTTTTAGTCTGTGGTGCAGTTGAAGGTGCTATATTATTTTTTCTTTTTGAATTTTTTTGCTTAAATAGATTTTTGCTGGTTATTGGTGGTCTGGAAGCAGGCACCGTCTCTACGGGAATGGGGTAATGAGGGGATGGCAGGGGGAGAGAAGCTGCAGAAAGGTGTATAAGACCACAGCTCTGCCTCCTGGTCCCAACGCTAGACAGTCACAGTTTGGAGGATCCAAGAAAATTGGCCAGATTTCTAGAAATGAGAGCTGCTCCATCTAAAGTGGGATGGATGCCGTCTCTCCTAACAAGACCAGGTTTTCCCAGAAGCTTTGCCAATTATCAATGAAGCCCACCTCATTTTTTGGACACCACTCAGACAGCCAGCAATTCAAGGAGAACATGCGGCTAAACATGTCACTCCCGGTCTGATTGGGGAGGGGCCCAGAGAAAACAACAGAGTCCGACATTGTTTTTGCAAAGTTACACACCGATTTAATGTTAATTTTAGTGACCTCCGATTGGCGTAACCGAGTGTCATTACTGCCGACGTGAATTACAATCTTACCAAATTTACGCTTAGCCTTAGCCAGCAATTTCAAATGTCCTTCGATGTCGCCTGCTCTGGCCCCCGGAAGACAATTGACAATGGTTGCTGGTGTCGCTAACTTCACATTTCTCAAAACAGAGTCGCCAATAACCAGAGTTTGATCCTCGGCGAGTGTGTCGTCGAGTGGGGAAAAACGGTTAGAGATGTGCACGGGTTGACGGTGTACACGGGGCTTCTGTTTAGGGCTACGCTTCCTCCTCACAGTCACCCAGTCGGCCTGCTTTCCCGACTGCACGGGATCTGCCAGGAGGGAACTAACGGTGGCTAAGCCACCTTGGTCCGCACCGACTACAGGGGCCTGGCTAGCTGTAGAATTTTCCACGGTGCGGAGCCGAGTCTCCAATTCGCCCAGCCTGGCCTCCAAAGCTACGAATAAGCTGCACTTATTACAAGTACCGTTACTGCTAAAGGAAGCCGAGGAACAACTAAACATTTCACAACCAGAGCAGAAAAGTGCGGGAGAGACAGGAGAAGCCGCCATGCTAAATCGGCTAAAAGCTAGTAGCTACGCAACCTAGTGGATTCCTAAAAACACGCAAAGTGAATAATGTGTAAATAATTTAGAGGTGATTCAGCAGAAGGAGTGCTTTAGTTAAGGCACCAGACAGGCCATGAAGCAGCACAAGTAACGCACGGCAACAGCGAACGCACGACAACGGTGCAAAAATAAAATAAAAATCCACTAGACAGGCTGTGGAGCAGCACAGGTAACGCACGACAATGGCGGCAAAAAATAAAATAAAAATCCACTAGACAGGCTGCGGAGCAGCACAGACAACGCACGACAACGGTGGCAAAAAACAAAATAAAAATCCACTAGACAGGCTGTGGAGCAGCACAGGTAACGCACGACAACGGTGGTAAAAAATAAAATAAAAATCCACTAGACAGGCTGTGGAGCAGCACAGGTAACGCACGACAACAGTGGTAAAAAATAAAATAAAATAAAAATCCACTAGACAGGCTGTGGAGCAGCACAGGTAACGCACGACAACAGTGGTAAAAAATAAAATAAAAATCCACTAGACAGGCTGTGGAGCAGCACAGGTAACGCACGACAACAGTGGTAAAAAATAAAATAAAAATCCACTAGACAGGCTGTGGAGCAGCACAGGTAACGCACGACAACAGTGGTAAAAAATAAAATAAAAATCCACTAGACAGGCTGTGGAGCAGCACAGGTAACGCACGACAACAGTGGTAAAAAATAAAATAAAAATCCACTAGACAGGCTGTGGAGCAGCACAGGTAACGCACGACAACGGTGCTAAAATAAAATAAAAATCCACTGGACAGGCTGTGGAGCAGCACAGGTAACGCACGACAACGGTGGTAAAAAATAAAATAAAAATCCACTAGACAGGCTGTGGAGCAGCACAGGTAACGCACGACAACGGTGCTAAAATAAAATAAAAATCCACTGGACAGGCTGTGGAGCAGCACAGGTACGACAACAGTGCTAAAAAATAAAATAAAAATCCACTGGACAGGCTGTGGAGCAGCACAGGTAACACACGACAACAGTGCTAAAATAAAATAAAAATCCACTAGGCAGGCTGTGGAGCAGCACAGGTAACACACAGGTATTGTCTATTATGTAGACTATTGTTGCTATAGTATATGAATAAAAATAAATAAAAAAATTACAATTTGACTCTTTTACGACAACGAACGCTGAGCCATTAATTATACAGAAAACAAATCAACACAAACGTACTGATGCGAACAGCTTAATGCTAACTTTAACATTGAAAACGCCATAGACATGCTAACGCGTTAGCATTGGTCCCGTTTTTAAGTTATAATATACATCTATCAACTGTTTCAGAAGACCATAACAGGTCGGTTTAACATAAAAATATTAAATATTACTCACAGACATATGCTCTTCAGGGTTTTAGCGGGGAAAAATTAGGATAAAGTGAAACAAAACATTGAATCCACGAATCTCGATCTGCGAATCACTGCTTCGATTGGTGCAAGGTTCAAAGCAAAGCCGCGCTGCAGAAAAGTTGATTACAGACCCGCTGCAGGTCTGTAATCAATGTAGAGAAATGATCATTTTCCTGACAAACAAGTGCACAACTGCAAAAAAGCCTACCGGACATGCCTCATGACAAATCAGCCTGACTTCTTTGCAGTCACTAGTAATCAGTGGTGTCTCTGGGTGAAAACACGACTTTTTTCGTGTGTGTGTGTGTTTTTGTTTTAGTTTTTTTGTAACGAGTAACGGCATGGCGAATAGAAAATGTATCTGAGTTGAAATATGCAATTAAGGTCGGAAATGTAGTGAAGTAAGCTGAATTTTAAAAAAAATTCAAGTAAAGTGCAAAGTCTCCCAAAACGTACTTAAAACAGTAGTGAAGTATTTTTACTTCGTTACTATACAACACTGGTTTTAATGAGTAGTTGAACAGATGTTTCTTAAAAAGTTGGCATTGAGTTAATATTGAAATGTCTTAAACCAGAAAGCCATTACAGCACAATACAGTATGGTAATTTTGCAGTAAAATTAACTTTTTTGAAGCTTTCATTTTTGTTTTGGTAGACACAGTGTGAAGCGAAGTGTTGCATCATTTTGGTGATGTGGGAACTGGTTGATCATCAATGTGAAAACTATTCAAATTAAAACCAATTGACCAGTGAAATGTACCCACTGCAGGTTTTTTCCTTCCTTCTGCATATCATTCCGCTGTGTATTTTCCCTTGCGCCATACTGGAGTGAATCGGCTAAAATAATTACAGTTAGTAGTGATGCATTTGAGTGTTTGGCTGACATAGTTGTGTTTTTAGTAAATATGGCACAGAATGTATGTGAAGTGGTAGCCTTATTGTTTGATTACTCTGTGAGCTGCCACATGTGAATAATGGTTGTCAGTCAATGATGTGTCATGTCTGTTGTTGGGCTTTCTTTGCTGACTCTTTCATATTGGGAAATGCTTTATAACGTGGGTTTGAGATTTAGAGATTAATGAGCGGTTTTGCTGTCTGTCAGAGGATGAAGATGTCATCACCTCTGCTCCTGTCGTTGCCTCTGGTTCCTCTTAAAAGGCGAGCACATTTTTCCAGGATGGGTCACTGACACATGCAATAGACAGGTGTCTGTTTAAAACTGGATTGTGACATGAATCATTTGTGAAAACTGAAAGTAGGCCAAAAAGACCTTTTGACAAGATTTGTCAGTGTACCACTGACTTTTCATTTATTTATTTACCTTTCTGTGTGCCAAGTGTCAGACAAGAACAGAAACCTTTAAACCCTGTTTAGATTAGCCTGCAATTGTTCAAGTTAAAATCAAAGGTTAGGTTCCCCAGATAACACACTCACTGGAGTGACTGATTTCATATAATTGTGGTGGAGGGTGGACTTTTTTCTGGTTCCGGAGCACAGCGGTGTTCTGCTGTATCTGTTAGCTGTTTGAACTGAGCTGTTTGAGTTCTTTGAATTAACAGTCTTTTTCAAGACTTTTTTACTTTTTTTTACTTTTTCACCGTGCTCCAACGCCTAAAGAAGACCTCTAACGGTCGAAGCATCGCGACGGAGCTCTTTTATCAGCTAACCTTCATCAGCGTTGGCAAGCTAACTAGCTTGCTAACGCTTTCGTTTTTATTTTTATTTTATTTTTTAGCACTGTTGTCGTGCTGCTCCACAGCCTGCCTAGTGGATTTTTATTTATTTTAGCACTGTTGTCGTGCGTTACCTGTGCTGTTCCACAGCCTGTCCAGTGGATTTTTATTTTATTTTTTAGCACTGTTGTCGTGCGTTACCTGTGCTGCTCCACAGCCTGTTCAGTGGATTTTTATTTTATTTTTTAGCACTGTTGTCGTGCGTTACCTGTGCTGCTCCACAGCCTGTTCAGTGGATTTTTATTTTATTTTTTGGCGCTGTTGTCGTGCGTTGCCTGTGCTGCTCCACAGCCTGTCCAGTGGATTTTAATTTTATTTTTAGCACTGTTGTCGTGTGTTACCTGTGCTGCTCCACAGCCTGTTCAGTGGATTTTTATTTTATTTTTTACCACTGTTGTCGTGCGTTACCTGTGCTGTTCCACAGCCTGTCCAGTGGATTTTTATTTTATTTTTTACCACTGTTGTCGTGTGTTACCTGTGCTGCTCCACAGCCTGTTCAGTGGATTTTTATTTTATTTTTTAGCACTGTTGTCGTGCGTTACCTGTGCTGTTCCACAGCCTGTCCAGTGGATTTTTATTTTATTTTTTACCACTGTTGTCGTGTGTTACCTGTGCTGCTCCACAGCCTGTTCAGTGGATTTTTGTTTTGTTTTTTGGCACTGTTGTCGTGTGTTACCTGTGCTGCTCCACAGCCTGTCTAGTGGATTTTTATTTTATTTTTTACCACTGTTGCCGTGTGTTACCTGTGCTGCTCCACAGCCTGTCCAGTGGATTTTTATTTAGCGCTGTTGTCGTGCGTTACCTGTGCTGCTCCACAGCCTGTCCAGTGGATTTTTATTTTGTTTAGCACTGTTGTCGTGCGTTACCTGTGCTGCTCCACAGCCTGTCTAGTGGATTTTTATTTTGTTTTAGCACTGTTGTGCGTTACCTGTGCTGCTCCACAGCCTGTCTAGTGGATTTTTATTTTGTTTTAGCACTGTTGTTGTGCGTTACCTGTGCTGCTCCACAGCCTGTCTAGTGGATTTCTATTTTGTTTTAGCACTGTTGTCGTGCGTTACCTGTGCTGCTCCACAGCCTGTCTAGTGGCTTTTATTTTGTTTTAGCACTGTTGTCGTGCGTTGCCTGTGCTGCTCCACAGCCTGTCCAGTGGATTTTTATTTTTATTTTATTTTATTTTTTAGCACTGTTGTTGTGCGTTACCTGTGCTGCTCCACAGCCTGTCCAGTGGATTTTTATTTTTATTTTATTTTATTTTTTAGCACTGTTGTTGTGCGTTACCTGTGCTGCTCCACAGCCTGTCTAGTGGATTTTTATTTTGTTTTAGCACTGTTGTCGTGCGTTACCTGTGCTGCTCCACAGCCTGTCCAGTGGATTTTTATTTTGTTTTATTTTTTAGCACTGTTGTTGTGCGTTACCTGTGCTGCTCCACAGCCTGTCTAGTGGATTTTTATTTTGTTTTAGCACTGTTGTTGTGCGTTACCTGTGCTGCTCCACAGCCTGTCTAGTGGATTTCTATTTTGTTTTAGCACTGTTGTCGTGCGTTACCTGTGCTGCTCCACAGCCTGTCTAGTGGATTTTTATTTTGTTTTAGCACTGTTGTTGTGCGTTACCTGTGCTGCTCCACAGCCTGTCTAGTGGATTTCTATTTTGTTTTAGCACTGTTGTCGTGCGTTACCTGTGCTGCTCCACAGCCTGTCTAGTGGATTTCTATTTTGTTTTAGCACTGTTGTCGTGCGTTACCTGTGCTGCTCCACAGCCTGTCTAGTGGATTTTTATTTTGTTTTAGCACTGTTGTCGTGCGTTGCCTGTGCTGCTCCACAGCCTGTCCAGTGGATTTTTATTTTTATTTTATTTTATTTTTTAGCACTGTTGTTGTGCGTTACCTGTGCTGCTCCACAGCCTGTCCAGTGGATTTTTATTTTTATTTTATTTTATTTTTTAGCACTGTTGTTGTGCGTTACCTGTGCTGCTCCACAGCCTGTCTAGTGGATTTTTATTTTGTTTTAGCACTGTTGTCGTGCGTTACCTGTGCTGTTCCACAGCCTGTCCAGTGGATTTTTATTTTATTTTTTACCACTGTTGTCGTGTGTTACCTGTGCTGCTCCACAGCCTGTTCAGTGGATTTTTGTTTTGTTTTTTGGCACTGTTGTCGTGTGTTACCTGTGCTGCTCCACAGCCTGTCTAGTGGATTTTTATTTTATTTTTTACCACTGTTGCCGTGTGTTACCTGTGCTGCTCCACAGCCTGTCCAGTGGATTTTTATTTAGCGCTGTTGTCGTGCGTTACCTGTGCTGCTCCACAGCCTGTCCAGTGGATTTTTATTTTGTTTTAGCACTGTTGTCGTGCGTTACCTGTGCTGCTCCACAGCCTGTCTAGTGGATTTTTATTTTGTTTTAGCACTGTTGTTGTGCGTTACCTGTGCTGCTCCACAGCCTGTCTAGTGGATTTTTATTTTGTTTTAGCACTGTTGTTGTGCGTTACCTGTGCTGCTCCACAGCCTGTCTAGTGGATTTCTATTTTGTTTTAGCACTGTTGTCGTGCGTTACCTGTGCTGCTCCACAGCCTGTCTAGTGGATTTTTATTTTGTTTTAGCACTGTTGTCGTGCGTTGCCTGTGCTGCTCCACAGCCTGTCCAGTGGATTTTTATTTTTATTTTATTTTATTTTTTAGCACTGTTGTTGTGCGTTACCTGTGCTGCTCCACAGCCTGTCCAGTGGATTTTTATTTTTATTTTATTTTATTTTTTAGCACTGTTGTTGTGCGTTACCTGTGCTGCTCCACAGCCTGTCTAGTGGATTTTTATTTTGTTTTAGCACTGTTGTCGTGCGTTGCCTGTGCTGCTCCACAGCCTGTCCAGTGGATTTTTATTTTTATTTTATTTTATTTTTTAGCACTGTTGTTGTGCGTTGCCTGTGCTGCTCCACAGCCTGTCCAGTGGATTTTGATTTTTATTTTATTTTTTTTGGCACTGTTGTCGTGTGTTACCTGTGCTGCTCCACAGCCTGTCTAGTGGATTTTTATTTATTTTTTACCACTGTTGTCGTGTGTTACCTGTGCTGCTCCACAGCCTGTCCAGTGGATTTTGATTTTTATTTTATTTTTTTGGGCGCTGTTGTCGTGCGTTACCTGTGCTGCTCCACAGCCTGTCCAGTGGATTTTTATTTAGCGCTGTTGTCGTGCGTTACCTGTGCTGCTCCACAGCCTGTCTAGTGGATTTTTATTTTGTTTTAGTACTGTTGTCGTGCGTTGCCTGTGCTGCTCCACAGCCTGTCCAGTGGATTTTTATTTTTATTTTATTTTATTTTTTAGCACTGTTGTTGTGCGTTACCTGTGCTGCTCCACAGCCTGTCCAGTGGATTTTTATTTTGTTTTAGCACTGTTGTTGTGCGTTACCTGTGCTGCTCCACAGCCTGTCTAGTGGATTTTTATTTTGTTTTAGCACTGTTGTCGTGCGTTACCTGTGCTGCTCCACAGCCTGTCTAGTGGATTTTTATTTTGTTTTAGCACTGTTGTTGTGCGTTACCTGTGCTGCTTCACAGCCTGTCTAGTGGATTTTTATTTTGTTTTAGCACTGTTGTTGTGCGTTACCTGTGCTGCTCCACAGCCTGTCTAGTGGATTTCTATTTTGTTTTAGCACTGTTGTCGTGCGTTACCTGTGCTGCTCCACAGCCTGTCTAGTGGATTTTTATTTTGTTTTAGCACTGTTGTTGTGCGTTGCCTGTGCTGCTCCACAGCCTGTCCAGTGGATTTTTATTTTTATTTTATTTTATTTTGTTTTAGCACTGTTGTTGTGCGTTACCTGTGCTGCTCCACAGCCTGTCCAGTGGATTTTTATTTTTATTTTATTTTATTTTTTAGCACTGTTGTTGTGCGTTACCTGTGCTGCTCCACAGCCTGTCTAGTGGATTTTTATTTTATTTTAGCACTGTTGTCGTGCGTTACCTGTGCTGCTCCACAGCCTGTCTAGTGGATTTTTATTTTGTTTTAGCACTGTTGTCGTGCGTTGCCTGTGCTGCTCCACAGCCTGTCCAGTGGATTTTTATTTTTATTTTATTTTATTTTTTAGCACTGTTGTTGTGCGTTACCTGTGTTGCTCCACAGCCTGTCTAGTGGATTTTTATTTTATTTTAGCACTGTTGTCGTGCGTTACCTGTGCTGCTCCACAGCCTGTCTAGTGTCGGATTCCCTGTTTGGGAATCCGCTAGCTTAGCGTAGCTACTAGCTCTTAGCCGTTTTAGCATGGCGGCTTCTCCTGTCTCTCCCGTACTTTTCTGCTCTGGATGTGAAATGTTTAGTTATTCCTCGGCCTCTTTTAGCAGTAACGGTACATGTAATAAGTGCAGCTTATTCGTAGCTTTGGAGGCCAGGCTGGGCGAATTGGAGGCTCGGCTCCGCACCGTGGAAAATTCTACAGCTAGCCAGGCCCCTGTAGTCGGTGCGGACCAAGGTAGCTTAGCCGCCGTTAGTTCCCCCCTGGCAGACCCAGTGCAGTCGGGAAGGCAGGCTGACTGGGTGACTGTGAGGAGGAAGCGTAGCCCTAAACAGAAGCCCCGTGTACACCGTCAACCCGTTCACATCTCTAACCGTTTTTCCCCACTCGACGATACACTCGCCGAGGATCAAACTCTGGTTATTGGCGGCTCTGTTTTGAGAAATGTGAAGTTAGCGACACCAGCAACCATTGTCAATTGTCTTCCGGGGGCCAGAGCAGGCGACATCGAAGGACATTTGAAATTGCTGGCTAAGGCTAAGCGTAAATTTGGTAAGATTGTAATTCACGTCGGCAGTAATGACACTCGGTTACGCCAATCGGAGGTCACTAAAATTAACATTGAATCGGTGTGTAACTTTGCAAAAACAATGTCGGACTCTGTTGTTTTCTCTGGGCCCCTCCCCAATCAGACCGGGAGTGACATGTTTAGCCGCATGTTCTCCTTGAATTGCTGGCTGTCTGAGTGGTGTCCAAAAAATGAGGTGGGCTTCATTGATAATTGGCAAAGCTTCTGGGGAAAACCTGGTCTTGTTAGGAGAGACGGCATCCATCCCACTTTAGAGGGAGCAGCTCTCATTTCTAGAAATCTGGCCAATTTTTTGGGATCCTCCAAACTGTGACTGTCTAGCGTTGGGACCAGGAGGCAGAGCTGTGGTCTTATACACCTCTCTGCAGCTTCTCTCCCCCTGCCATCCCCCTATTACCCCATCCCCGTAGAGACGGTGCCTGCTCCCAGACCACCAATAACTAGCAAAAATCTATTTAAGCATAAAAATTCAAAAAGAAAAAATAATATAGCACCTTCAATTGCACCACAGACTAAAACAGTTAAATGTGGTCTATTAAACATTAGGTCTCTTTCTTCTAAGTCCCTGTTGGTAAATGATATAATAATTGATCAACATATTGATTTATTCTGCCTAACAGAAACTTGGTTACAGCAGGATGAATATGTTAGTTTAAATGAGTCAACACCCCCGAGTCACACTAACTGTCAGAATGCTCGTAGCACGGGCCGGGGCGGAGGATTAGCAGCAATCTTCCATTCCAGCTTATTAATTAATCAAAAACCTAGACAGAGCTTTAATTCATTTGAAAGCTTGTCTCTTAGTCTTGTCCATCCAAATTGGAAGTCCCAAAAACCAGTTTTATTTGTTATTATCTATCGTCCACCTGGTCGTTACTGTGAGTTTCTCTGTGAATTTTCAGACCTTTTTTCTGACTTAGTGCTTAGCTCAGATAAGATAATTATAGTGGGCGATTTTAACATCCACACAGATGCTGAGAATGACAGCCTCAACACTGCATTTAATCTATTATTAGACTCTATCGGCTTTGCTCAAAAAGTAAATGAGTCCACCCACCACTTTAATCATATTTTAGATCTTGTTCTGACTTATGGTATGGAAATAGAAGACTTAACAGTATTCCCTGAAAACTCCCTTTTGTCTGATCATTTTTTAATAACATTTACATTTACCCTGATGGACTACCCTGCAGTGGGGAATAAGTTTCATTACACTAGAAGTCTTTCAGAAAGCGCTGTAACTAGGTTTAAGGATATGATTCCTTCTTTATGTTCTCTAATGTCATATACCAACACAGAGCAGAGTAGCTACCTAAACTCTGTAAGGGAGTTAGAGTATCTTGTCAATAGTTTTACATCCTCATTGAAGACAACTTTGGATGCTGTAGCTCCTCTGAAAAAGAGAGCTTTAAATCAGAAGTGTCTGACTCCGTGGTATAACTCACAAACTCGTAGCTTAAAGCAGATAACCCGTAAGTTGGAGAGGAAATGGCGTCTCACTAATTTAGAAGATCTTCACTTAGCCTGGAAAAAGAGTTTGTTGCTCTATAAGAAAGCCCTTCGTGAAGCTAGGACATCTTTCTACTCATCACTAATTGAAGAAAATATGAACAACCCCAGGTTTCTTTTCAGCACTGTAGCCAGGCTGACAAAGAGTCAGAGCTCTATTGAGCTGAGTATTCCATTAACTTTAACTAGTAATGACTTCATGACTTTCTTTGCTAACAAAATTTTGACTATTAGAGAAAAAATTACTCATAACCATCCCAAAGATGTATCGTTATCTTTGGCTGCTTTCAGTGATGCCGGTATTTGGTTAGACTCTTTCTCTCCGATTGTTCTGTCTGAGTTATTTTCATTAGTTACTTCATCCAAACCATCAACATGCTTATTAGACCCCATTCCTGCCAGGCTGCTCAAGGAAGTCCTACCATTATTTAATGCTTCAATCTTAAATATGATCAATCTATATTGTTAGTTGGTTATGTACCACAGGCCTTTAAGGTGGCAGTAATTAAACCATTACTTAAAAAGCCATCACTTGACCCAGCTATCTTAGCTAATTATAGGCCAATCTCCAACCTTCCTTTTCTCTCAAAGATTCTTGAGAGGGTAGTTGTAAAACAGCTAACTGATCACCTGCAGAGGAATGGTCTATTTGAAGAGTTTCAGTCAGGTTTTAGAATTCATCATAGTACAGAAACAGCATTAGTGAAGGTTACAAATGATCTTCTTATGGCTTCGGACAGTGGACTTATCTCTGTGCTTGTTCTGTTGGACCTCAGTGCTGCTTTTGATACTGTTGACCATAAAATTTTATTACAGAGATTAGAGCATGTCATAGGTATTAAAGGCATTGCGCTGCGGTGGTTTGAATCATATTTGTTTAATAGATTACAGTTTGTTCATGTAAATGGGGAATCTTCTTCACAGACTAAAGTTAATTATGGAGTTCCACAAGGTTCTGTGCTAGGACCAATTTTATTCACTTTATACATGCTTCCCTTGGGCAGTATTATTAGACGGTATTGCTTAAATTTTAATTGTTACGCAGATGATACCCAGCTTTATCTATCCATGAAGCCAGAGGATACGCACCAATTAGCTAAACTGCAGGATTGTCTTACAGACATAAAGACATGGATGACCTCTAATTTCCTGCTTTTAAACTCAGATAAAACTGAAGTTATTGTACTTGGCCCCACAAATCTTAGAAGCATGGTGTCTAACCAGATTGTTACTCTGGATGGCATTTCCCTGATCTCTAGTAATACTGTGAGAAATCTTGGAGTTATTTTTGATCAGGATATGTCATTCAAAGCGCATATTAAACAAATATGTAGGACTGCCTTTTTGCATTTACGCAATATCTCTAAAATCAGAAAGGTCTTGTCTCAGAGTGATGCTGAAAAACTAATTCATGCATTTGTTTCCTCTAGGCTGGACTATTGTAATTCATTATTATCAGGTTGTCCTAAAAGTTCCCTAAAAAGCCTTCAGTTGGTTCAGAATGCTGCAGCTAGAGTACTGACGGGGACTAGCAGGAGAGAGCATATCTCACCCGTGTTGGCCTCCCTTCATTGGCTTCCTGTTAATGCTAGAATAGAATTTAAAATTCTTCTTCTTACTTATAAGGTTTTGAATAATCAGGTCCCATCTTATCTTAGGGACCTCGTAGTACCATATTACCCCATTAGAGCGCTTCGCTCTCAGACTGCGGGCTTACTTGTAGTTCCTAGGGTTTGTAAGAGTAGAATGGGAGGCAGAGCCTTCAGCTTTCAGGCTCCTCTCCTGTGGAACCAGCTCCCAATTCAGATCAGGGAGACAGATACCCTCTCTACTTTAAGATTAGGCTTAAAACTTTCCTTTTCGCTAAGGCTTATAGTTAGGGCTGGATCGGGTGACCCTGGACCATCCCTTGGTTATGTTGCTTTAGACGTAGACTGTGTTTCATAATTATTGTATGGCCTTGCCTTGCAATGTGGAGCGCCTTGGGGCAACTGTTTGTTGTGATTTGGCGCTATACAAGAAAAAAGTTGATTGATTGATTGATTGATTGATATAAGACAAGTCAAATCAGCTGGGCTTTTACTTCATAGTTTTGTGTGTGTGCGTGTTTGATTAGGTTTTCTTTTGCCCTGATTGCCATCTGTTTTATATGCACTTACTTTTTGACACTCTAATTATCATTCTGCTATTGCGCTGTAGTGTCATCAGTCATTAAAGTAAGTAAGTTTTTGTTGTCCTTTCGACTGCTCCAGTTTGTTCGGGGTTATCACAGCAGATACAGCCAGCATTGGTGGTTGGGACACATTTGACGCTGGATGCTCTTCCTGATGCAATTCCAGTTTTACCTGGAGAAACACACAGGTCCTGGTATTCTGAAGAGGTCTCCTATCCAAGTATTAACCAGGCCCCACACTGCTTAGCTCGTGAGATCTGACAGCATTAGGCTTACACAGAGCAAATTGGCTGCTTATTAAAGTAAGTATGATGTTGCAATGTGTCAGTGTTTGATCCATTTTCTCTTTTGCCACTCCTGTGCATATATATTCAGGTTTGGGTCAGGGCATCAGTGTTTGCCAAGTTAAATGCGTCATCAGCAATCATGACCGTTCATATCCCTCTGTCTGAGCAAGCCCCAGCCCGCTTTATTAGAAATCACATCCTAGTTTTATTTTCGAGGCTCACATTATTTTACTTTGTACACAGAACCAAAATTATTTCACAAAAACCCAAAACTAAGACGGTCAAAATTATTAGCTCCCCTGATGCTAATTATTAGCTAATGCTAATTGTCAATTGTGTAATCTTTTTGCTGGATAACAGCCTGCAGTCATGTAGTTTTCAACAAGTCTCTCACATGTCTCCTAAGGAATCCCAGACCATTCTTCTTCAGCCAATCTCTCAACCTCCTCTAGATTTGATGGTCTTCTGGCATGGACATTGGTCTTCAGTTTGCCCCACAGGTTTTCAATGGGATTAAAGTCAGGACTTTGTGCAGGCCAATCAATAATGTTCACTTTGGTCTTCTGGAGGTAGTTTTTCCACCAGGAGCGAAGTATGTTTTGGGTCATTGTCTTGGTGGAAGACAAAGCAACAACCCAGACCCAGGTTTGCTGCTGACTGCTTGAGGTTTTCTCTCAGAATCTTCACATATCCTTTTTTCTTCATGCTTCTTGCCACCTTGAGGAGATTCCCAGTTCCAGATGCACTGAAGCATCCCCACAGCATAATACACACACCACCGTGTTTCATTGTGGGCATGGTGTTCTTTGGGTTAAAAACCTCAACTTTCTTTCTCCAAACATAAGCCATAACATTTCTATGGCCAAAGAAACTCTGGTTTCATGTCATCTGACCAAAGGACACACTCCCAGTATGTATAATCTTTCTCCAGTTTGTCCTTATCATACTTCAGTCTGGCTTGAAGGTGTCTCTTCTGCAGAAGTGAAGTTTTTCTTGGTCTGCAACTAGGGCTGCAGCTATTGATTATTTTAGTAATCAAGTATTCTATCAATTATTCTGGCGATTAATTGAGCAATCGGATAAAAAGTATTTTTGCGTTTTTAAACAACAATAAACAGTCCAGGGCTCTTCCTTAAAAAAATGGCACAGTGTCGCTGCACCATCACACAGATTGTCAAATTTAGTGTATCTCTTTCTGTTTTCCTGGGTAATTATTTATTTCTTCACATCTTTACAAGTTTTGGATCTTTCCCGGTGTCGGGAGCTCAGCCAGAGTCTTGATATTTTGCCGAAATGGCGATGGGATGGGGCTTTCTGTTTCCGTGACCGTATTTATGAAAGATTGTGTGTTGCCCAAAAAAGCGAAAATTAAAAAGTGAAACACTCAGTGCGAGTCTGAGCAAAACACAGAAGAAAGAGTGGACTTCTTTCAGAGACTGTTTGTCAGTGTGGCCAGGGATGTACGGAGCTTTGACTCGCCCGGTGTGAGGGGAGTGCTGAGAGTTCCTCAGCAGCCGGCCGCAGAGCGAATAGTCACTACCCATGTAGAGCAGAGATCAGCCAGCGGCCGAAACTGTGTTTTTTAAAAACAGACAAACACACTGCTTCGCTTTAAATGCGCAGTAATTCTGTTTCAGATGATCAGCAAGGACTGTCTTTCTCCTGAAAGGCTTTATGTGTGTCGCGTTGGAAAGCTGTAGGCTTTGTGCTAAACAGATTAGTGCTTACACAGCTTGAGTGCATGCTCTAGTCTTCTTCTGTTTTTTTGTTTTTTTTCTGGGGATGTTACAGCACCACACGCAGGTCTGGCATATGTACTATAACGTTAAACGAAGCTTCGAGGCACAGAATTTGCCTCGAACATTTTTTGTAATCGAATTATTCAAGTTACTCGACTAATCTTGGCTAAGTCATTCACTAGTGTCTTGGCATTTGTTCTGTGGTTTTAAGACACATCTCTCACTAGTTTTCTTTACAGAAAGTTCCAGACTTTTTCGCTTCCTCAGGCTTCTTCTGTACTGTGTGGCTCTCTTTGAATTTCTTGATGATACTTCTCACTCCAGTTCTTGACACTTGGAAACACTGTGATAACTCCTTCTCCTTTTTGACAGGAAGCAGAAGGTTTGACCACATTACACTTATTTTGGCATCTCTTCACTGGTTTCTTGTCCCTGTGAGATCAGATTTTAAGATTCTGTTACTAACCTATAAAATTATTCATGGACTAGCACCTCCCTACTTAGCTGACCTACTTAAACCCTATGTACCAGCCCAGGCTCTGCATTCTCAGGGTGCAGGACTACTTTGTGTCCCTAGAGTGAATAAAAAGTCCCTGGGTCACAGAGCTTTCTCTTCATCATGCACCTGCTTTGTGGAATGATCTCCCTGCATCAATAAAACAGTCAGATTCTGTAGAGACTTTCAATTCCAAACTTAAGATGCACTTATTTTCCCTTTTGTATGGCTAGCATCCTGGCATAGTATGTTACTATGCCTTTTACCCTTTTAAATTCATTTATTAGTAAAGAGAGCGGGCCGCGACCTCAACTTCATCTAAATTCTGGGTCTTTTAGTGAAGCTTAGGGCTAGTGGTCAGCGATCACCTTAGTATTTCTTCTGTTTTTCTTGTTGCTTAATGCTGACAAATTATACTGTATTTGTTTTTCTGGTGCCTGTTCTGTTTTTTTCTCTCTGTTTGAGGCGCGGGTCCATCCAGAGGGGTAGTGTGTTTTTCTGCAAGCCTCCCGTCCTGTGCACCGGCATGGACGTCCAAAATTTCCTGTACATTCGTTTTTGTCAATTGTGTTGGTTGCATGGCCCAAGCAAACGGTCACCCCTTTGAGTCTGGTCTGCTTGAGGTTTCTTCCTCAAATCATCAAAGGGAGTTTTTCCTTACCACTGTCACCTGTGTGCTTGCTCTGGGGGTTGGTAAGGTTAGACCTTACTTGTGTGAAGCACCTTGAGGCAACTTGTGATTTGGTGCTATAAATGAAATTAATTAAATTAAATTAATATATCTGCCTCTGCTAGACCTGTAGTCACTGAACTGGACTAAAAAGTTTATACTATTTATCTGTTGCACTCCATGTAACAATACCTCTGTTGCTTCTTAATTAACAAACACTCTTCAACTGTGATATTGGATCCACTGTACTTTCTGTGTGTTTCTGCCTCAGTTTTTCTTATTGTTTGATTTATTTATTTATTTTTAGGTACCTGGCTGCTATGACAACTGAAATTTCCCTTCAGGGATTAATAAAGTTGTCTGTCTGTCTGTCACAAAAACAAAGGACGGTCTGAGATTGCCAACTGCTTTTTGCTGTTTGATGTAGAGCAACAAAGATGTCTATCAGTGATGCAAATATGTGTTGCTTTATGACTCATTAAAAGTATACGATAGTGACAAAGTGGATGTGAAGAACACACACACCCACAAAAACCCTCTTCTGTTTGTTTTCCTCTTGTGAAATTTTGAGAATTTATGGGAATATGAAAAAACTAAATTGTTGAGCTACTTTGATAAATGAAAGCCACAACAGATACAAAAAGTGTTCCTGGCTGAGTTTCAGGACGTCTTTATAATGTAGTGCAGCTGACAGTTCGGCCACTGAGATGCAGTGTTTGTGCACAGAATAGTCTTGAAAGACCATGTGTACTATAGAATCCCACACGTTGAGACACTCCATTAGAGGGACTCCCAAATCAGTGTCTTTTTGAAGTAATTGCCCAGCTTTAGATATATTTCTATAATCAGAATCAAATTTACTGCAAAGTAAGCTCACACATACAAAGAATTTGATCTGGTGTTATTGGTGCATAAACAATAAGAAAAAACACTTTTAGAAGAAGTAAAATAGTCGGAAGAAGTAAAAGCAGAAGAGCAAAAGTAAAGCAGAGAACTTTTCAGTTGGTATGCATGTCCACACAACTTACTGTTGTGGTGACATTTTCAGTCATGGCGCGCGTTTCAAGTGTCATAAGTCTTTCACAGTTTAAGAAATGAAGACTGCCAAACCAGCATGTGAACACTCACAGTGACCACGTCCTTCTACTTTTTGGTTCTAATTGCTGGGCATTAACTCAACAAACAATGAAAAATTATTACTTTAATGATTGCAAACTACATTAGCATTCTTCATCTTATATTCCAAAGTACACATACACAAAGTAGACCTCATCAGGCTAACCGCTTATCCAAGATCAGGTCGCGGGGGGCTGGAGCCTATCCCAGCAGTCATAAGACGTGAGGCACTTTACACCCTGGACAGGACACCAGTCTGTCACAGGGCTATATTCCAAAGTAGCAGGTTAGAAATAAATCTTTTTCTGTGATTTCCTTCCATATGCCGAGTAAATATTAATTCGCCTGCTGGTGATGTCACAGTGAGGGTGAGTGTGTTGATGTTGTATTGCTGCAGTCTTTTCCTGTTGCCTCACCACAGTTTTCCTGTGAGCAGGACAGCAAAACCAATGTTCATATGCTAAATGTCTTGTTGAACACTTCTGCAGTTCATATACTATCTTTTTTTTCTTTTTTGCTCTTCTTCTTTTAATGGAGGATCTGTGCAGCAAGTAAGTAGATTCCATTAGTTTGAATTCTAAGAATTTTCAAACTGGGCTCAGTGTGTCTTCCTGCACTTTGAATTCACCTGCCTGAGTTGTAAAGTCAAAGAGCTGATGACACTAACTTTTTGTTGCAGTACAAAAGTCTGAGAATATTAAATAGTAAGTCCCTTCGGCTGCTCCCTTGTTTGCACTCGGGGTCGCCACAGCAAATCCAAGGTGGATCTGCATGTTGGCACAGGTTTTACGCCGGATGCCCTTCCTGACGCAACTCCACATTACATGGAGAAATGTGGCAGGGGTGGGATTTGAACCCAGAACCTTCCAAACTGAATCCAAGCGCATTAACCAAATAACACCAATTAATGCACAGCTTCATTTTTAAAAATACGTTCCTGCTGGGTTCTTTTTTAGCACAGATGGGAAGCACAGTGGGCTGCTTTGTAAAGTCAGCACATCCAGTAAACCGATGCCTGAAGGTTTCCGTGGTTTCTTCAGGATTAGCTGGACTGAAAGAGCTCCATGCCACAAACCCTGTACATAGTGTGACACGGATGACTGCCTTTAGTCTAATCTGAAGTCTGGCTGACTTTCACTTGGAGAAGAAATATGTCAGGCCCAAATGTGAGTTTTTTTCAAAAAGCTCTTGATGTGTTATTAGAATATTATTTATTTATTCTTGGCTGAAGTAACCATTTCAAAACAGTTTCTGTTGATTGATGTTTTTTTTAAAGATTTATTTCATTCATTAATTTTCTATACCCACTTATTCCAGTTAAGGGTCACAGGGGAGCTGGAGCCTATCGCAGCGACCATTGGGTGAGAGATGGGGTACACCCTTGATAGGACGCCATTCTTCCGCAGGGCCTTATTTATTTTACACTGGCAAAATAAAATCTCAGTGACTACAGGCATTTGTCAGGGATGCGTTCTGGACCCAACACTGCTCAATGCTTGCAGGGACTGGATGCTGGATGTGTGGGAATCATAGGCTTTGGTGCCTCTGTTGGTGAGGAAAGGTTCACTGAACTTGACTTTATAGACTGTGTTGTAATCTTTGCGGAATCAATAGATACCCTGATTGCACCTCTTGAGATGCTGAGTGAGGAAACAGAATGGATGGGTTTGTGATTACACTAATTGTTTTATTCATATTTAAACTTCACATTAAAAGGAAGTAAAATGGTCTTTTTTTTTTTCTTTATTACTCTGCACTTTTCCATCTTATTTAGATGTATTTGATATTGGGGAGGTATGGGAGGGGCTTCTGAATGCAAAAAGCAACCCGGATTGATGTACTGTCGTTAGTCCGAGCATGAAACTAACGCTGTAGACGCAGTGGAGTGACCTTCAGCTAACTAAAAGTTGGCCCTCAAGGTTGCGCAATGATTATGGATAAAATGGCTATTAATCTGCATTTTTCTGATGCACTCTGGCTAAGGTTACTTTTATCAGTGCCAGCACAAGTTAGACATGGAATAGACATGAATCTCATCACTAACACTACCAGCGATACGATACATATGGCAGTTCTGATGATACGATGCCATACGATTCACCTCTGTGCCCGATTCGATATGATTTGATATGTATTTGGTGGTGATTCAGTTTCTCACAATGCGATACGATGTGATTCAATATGATGCAAAGAAATTATACCAAAAATTCAAATCGAAAATAAGAAGCTGCAATTCAGTGTGGTACTATGGTAGTCTTCTTCTGATTCTACTAGAGGCAGAGGATTTGTTTTACTCCTTATTAATTTGAGATACATTTCTTACCAGTTTTGTTGGAGCTCAGTTTACAGTCTGAGGAATCCGAGTTAGAGCAAGCAGCAGTAGCCACGGCATTCTTTACAAATGACCTGTGTCTTGTCAAGTTTCCCATGTTTTTTATAAAAAGCCTAAATATCTCAGGTGCGTCTTTTAGGTGCGTCAAAAACTTCTTCCAACTGCTTGCAGCTGTTCTGGCAGACCTCCATTTTGTTGTGGTAGAAATGTGCTTTCTGGCTTCCGTCCATGTTCAAAACACAACGCGAAGCAGTGATGGTGCATTTCATGTGCCTTGAAAAAAAATTGATGCAGGCACGCAGCGAGCGATGCATCATGATGCATCACGATTTCACCTGTCAATTGAATCGGTGCACACTGAATGAATCGATATTCACATCGCGCATGTTTTTATCTAGATACCGATTCGTATCAGTTAATCTTCACGTGCCTAATGTGGAAGGAATGATTTATTATGTTTTTTTTTTTTTTTTAAAGATAGCATTGATTGGAGTGAGATATGCCCTCTAATACTAATGTGTGGAAAATCAGAAAATAAGACATGGTAATAATCTGTTCCAGATGAAGCTTGAGCATCAACCAATGCCTCTGCATCAACTGTAGATGGAGTAGTAGAATCTTGGCTACATTCTGCTATTTACCTTTATCACTGTTACTTAACTGATCATACTGGTGCTTATGTCTCACAGAGCCAGTGGCCCCTCCCCTGCTGAAGTTACAGAGTCCCCAAAAATCCTAATATGGGAGAGATTTTTTTGTGATTATATCAGTGTAATAAGTTTCATCTGCATAACAGTGAAAAATAATTGTATAGCTTGCAATGCCTGTCCAAGAGGTGTAGTATTATGCAAAAATAATAATCTAAAACAGAACCCTGAGGTTCCCCTGTATTTCACTGAAGAGGATTTGGAAGTAGAATTAGTATACAAGACACATTGTGATTGGTCCAAAATAGTTTTCAAAGTTATCTAACAATATGTTATGAGCAATAGCATCAAAGTTGCACTATGATCCAGCAGCACTATGTAACTGTTTGACCAAGGACCCCTGAGCAGGGAACAACAGTATTATGTAGTTTCAGTAGCAATTTTTATTTGTAACCACTGGAATTGAAACAACCCAAACACACAAAGACAGTAGTTTATAGCCACCTTCACACTTGCACGAATTTGATCCCTGCACTGGCACACAAGATTGCGTGCCAGTGAGTAAACTCATCGCAAACTGTGCGAGGCCCTGCGCGCAGTAGCACATGTTGTCATGCAGTGTTTGTGAATAGGTTGTGCAATGTTAATGACTAGTTCACGCAAGTGGCACGAAATGTATGGGTTCCAGAAATTTTGAACATTTCAAAATTTTCTTTGCGCACTGGCACACAGCCACACACAGTTTACCCACAGTGTGACACAGTGCACTTGAAACTGGAAGTCTGAGTGCCCATGAGATGGGAAATAAAGATGGAGAAAATGAACAAGGTCCACATGTATTACAATCAAAGCATCACAGAGGAGAATTCAATATGAGAAAAGGTAAACACAGAGAACACAATATAACGCACAATAGAATGATGAAAACAGTACCCATCCCAGAAGATGTTCATAAACATGAACTGTTACACACTGTGGAGGAATCTATATCTATTACAAGCAGATCATCACTCACCACTTTAGTGAGTGCAGTTTCTGCAGAGTGATAAAGTCCTCAATGCTGATTGTAATGGTCCAATTAGACTATTGACCAAATAAGCCACAATTTATTGTGAAGCTGCTTTTTGAGAATTTACCAAACCAAACTTAAATTTAAGACTGTTCTGTGTGCAGCCAGCAAGCCAAGATCAAGGATAACTTTCATAAGAGGAGGTTTAATCACCACAGTTATAAAACATGTGAGAACAGTGCCAGAGCTATAAGAGACAAACTAATAATATTCACCATTGTGGACTCATATTGGACCCACTGTGGCAACCCCAAGCAATAAGAGAAGCCAAAAGAAAGATAATTGAGAGTTGATGGTCAAAACACAAAAATAATTTTGTTGGCAGCAGATCAAAATCCCAAGTTGTGTGTTGTTGTTTTTTTTTTTCTTTGCATCATTCACAATTTTAGACGGCATATAAAGCAAGAAGACAGAGATTTCTCTTATCATGCACCTTTTTTGTGGAATGACCACCCTATGGAGATAAAACAGTCAGATTCTGTAGAGACATTCAAGTCCACACTTAAGACACATTTATTCTCCCGCTCGCATACTGGCATAGTATGGAACTATGCTTCCTATCCTTTTAAATTAATTTTATTAATAATGGAACAGGTCTCAGCTTCAACTTTATCTAAATTCTGGGTCTGTTAGTGAAGTTTAGGGCTAGTGGCCGGTGATCAGTAAATTGACAGTTTAGTGACATATTGTCTAACCTAACACTGACTACAGTTTGTGGGCAGAAGACTAAAAAGACTAAAAAAGACTAAAAAGACATGATTTGTTATTTTCAATAAAAGTTCATTTAAATTGACCTTTTTCATTTTTATTTATTTTACTGTACTAAATGAGACTACAAATAATGTCATTAGTTATCTTTATTTACATGTTAAAACATAAAGATGCACATACAACATGTACAAGTACCATTAATTAATGGTACTGATTTCATATTTCGGCAATGTTTTAAGCAAGTTTTTTTTAACAATAAAATAAAATAATTTTTTATTACCTCCGCCAAGGAGGTTATGCTTTCGGTCGCATTTGTTTGTTTGTTTGTCTGTCTGTCAGAAGGATAACTCAAAAAGTTTTGAACGGATTTTGATGAAATTTTGTGGAGTGGTTGGAAATGACAAGAGGAACAAGTGATTAAATTTTAGTGGTGATCCAGATCCGGATCCCGATGCTAACGCGTTAGCATGTCTATGGCATTTTTTTTTTTTTTTTTTTACTTTTTATTTTTTAAAGAAGTTTTATGGCATACATAAACAACAAACGTGGGCAGGCACATGAGTACAAACAAAAAGAAGATATTTTTTACAGTTCGTCAACATTGTCAGTGTCCGTGGATTGTACAAAACAGTCCCATCTTTTCCAGTACTTTTCTTTGTGTTGTTGTAGGTGAAGGTGGAATGTTATAAGTTCCATTGTTCTTATGTGTGTCACAATTTGTATTAGGAGAGACACTGAAGGAATGTCTTTTTTGAGCCAACACTTAGTGATGGCTTTCTTTGCCGCAACAAGAATAATCCTTAGTAGGTACAAGTCCATTTGACCTAATCCTTTTGGAGAGACACAGAGGAACAAAGAGCAAAATGACAGGTCCAAATGAATACCCAGTACTGAGTGAATCATACTTATTACCTCCTTCCAAAAACGAACGATGGCAGGGCATGACCAAAATATATGAACTTGATCTGCTTCGATAGATCCACATTCCCTCCAGCAAGAGAACTGAATTCCCATGACTTTTGATTTCCTAATAGGAGTAATGAAAAAACGAACTAAACTTTTCCAGCAGAAGTCTCTCCAGATAGGCGAGTTTGTTGTACAATTTTGAGACTTCCATCCCTCCAACCAGAGTTCTTCTGGTATTTCAACTTTCAAATCTTTATCCCATTGTTTTTTCACATGAAGATACATTTCGTTATTAGTTGAATTCAGAATCTTATAAATTCTTCCTACAATTTTTTTTTTTTGTTATTACACCCTTTGTAGATATCCACAAAGACCTGAACTAGGTTGGAGGGATTTCCAGATGAGACACATTGTATTTCCTTAACAAAATAATGGTGTAATTGGAGATATCTGAAAAAGTCATGTTTACCAAGACCAAATCTGAGTGAAAGATTCTGGAAACTGTCCATCTGGCCTTTAGAAATGATACTGCTAAGGACTCGTAAACCTAATTGGGACCATTGTTTAAATCTAAAATCATGAACTGCTGGTGCAAAGTGTGGGTCACACAGTGGCCATCCCAGGATTTTAACTTGTCTTTGGAGATGAAACATCTTTACAACTTGCAGCCATATTTTAAAAGATGAACACAAGCAAAAATTTCCTAGCTGTATAGTTGTTTTAGCACAATGTGCACGGCCTAGTACTGACTGTAATGGCACTTCAGTCAGGGAAAGCTCCAAACCCTTCCACACCCTTCCCTTCAAATAAAACATGTGCTGTGATTTAATAAGAAAATTGTAACTTCTGCCTCACCTTTGTAGTGTGCAGTAATATGTCATTAATATGGTTATGTTTTGCTACTTTCTTAGTTCCTCCACTTCATCCCACAAGAGACAGAAACACTGTTTTCCTTTGATCTGCGTTGCTATGGATTCTTTGGCAGCCTTCCTGTGGGCTTGGCTGTAAACATTTCAGGGTTGTTGCACATGGTTTGCTGCAGGTGACTGCCCCTTTTCCTTCTGTTGCTCGATATCGTCAGATGTACGGACAAAGTGATCTGAATCTCATCTGCTCACTTGCCTTTTGTTCATTAATATTTGTCAGCTTTTTTATGTGTACTTCATGCTTCAGGTCTTGAAATGACAACGTAAATAGGTGTTATATTTCTGCTTGACAGGATTCCTTATGACAGTACCACAAACCTGTTGAGCAAGTTGAAGTACAGAAAGGGGTCTACGCACATTGTAAACAAGGTGATTAGAGGGAAAAGGGCTGGAGTGGAGGAGGAGGACAGAAAGGGAGTTAAATCATTCACTCAGCCAAAAAGCAGTGGCACGCCTCAGGTGCCAGGGCTAGTAAGAGCAAGCAGCAGGAATGTGAGGGAAATGAATGAGAGTGTAAGTCCTTCCATTCACATGGTGAGTGCATTCTTTTGTCGGCTATAGTCTACACTGCTTTCCGTGTAAGTGTGTCACGTGGTATGACAAGGACAGAAAGAGCAAGAATCTTTTTTTTTTTTTTTTTTTTTAACTCTTGGATGCAGAAATATCTTAAATGCAACAATTATTGCATGACATTTATGCATAATCTCTTATTTACATCCATCTTTACATTGTACACAGAAGTTCAATTTGACACAGAGGACTGACGATTTTCATCAAATTTTGGACATCAGTAGAGCTCAGATTTAATTTGCTGAACATAATGTCTGTGTTCGTATTTTTGGGTATGCTTTAATTTGTGATTAAGATGAATGTAGAGGAACTACAGCTGCATGGATTAGTCAGCAACTGTTTTCATAATCGAGTAATATTTTTAAGTACTTTTTTATGTCCAAATTCTTTGGTTCCAGCTTCTCATGTGTATATTTTTTGGTTCCTTTGCTACCCATCTGTCAAACTGAATATCTTTGGGTTGTGGACAAAATAAGACATTTGATTAAGTTGTCTTAGGCTTTGGGAAGCACAATCGCCATTTTTCACCATTTTCAGACACTTTAAGGATCAAACAACTAATTGACTAATTGAGAAAATAATCAACAGATTAATTGAATTTGAAAATGAAGCCACAAAAAGGAATGGGAAAAAAAAATGAAGGGATGTCCTCTCTGGTCCCCCCCCCCCCCCCCCCAAAAAAAAAGAATGACTGTGGTCTTAAATTAAAGTCAAAACATCACCTGCAATGCAAATCAGTTTAATTTCCCACCGAGTGCAGTTGGGATTTTTTTTTTTAAATCTGTGTTAGAAAGATTGCCTTTGTTTGTTTGGTCATGTATAAATCAAGAATTAAACTCTGCCTATTTATTACCAAGATAAGAGTTTTCACTCCTTTATGAGTGTGGAGGCTGTTGAAATACTTTGAACAGTCCAGCCAGTGATTCAAGACCACTCCTCTGAGCAACAACTGCATATTTTCTGTCTGTGTGGTTGGCAATCTGTTTACTGGAAGGGCTGCTCACTCGGAGCACATGTCGCTGCACGTGCTTTCGGGCACTAAGCCCTCAGAAGGCTGCAGAGTATAGATGCAAGGCAAGGGGATATGTTTGTTTATTTAAATGTTGAAGTGCTAGACGGTGGAGTTGCACGCATATCCATGCACAGTGTGTCTATCATTTTGTTTGGATAACTTAGCAAATAACCAGCAAAACCACACTGGAGTTCTCTGTATGAGCTCTAAGTTTGCTGCGTCCAATTTTAAATTCCATTTCTGGGAATCAGCACTCTCTGCTCTCCTAAACCAAGCAGCAACAGACTACAGGGCTTTGGGAATGAAGAGGCATGGGATGGTTTCAGTGTGTCCCAGGTATGTATATTGTACACAGCTAGTGGTAACAATGGGAGGGTTAACGATCCGATATGAACTCAGAGCCATGGGACTCAGCTGCAGTAATTAAGCTGGCAGTTGGTAGAGAAGAAAGTCAGGCAGCTATAGTGGCTGCTCTGAGTTCATACATAAAATTGGGATGATAAATCAGGCTGGTAGTTAGTGTTGCCATGCTGCTAACCCAGGGCTTTCTTCCCTGGCCACATGTGAGTGGCCCAGAGGAAGGCACAGAAAAGACTGGGAAAAGCTTTATGTTCCTTGTTTGTTTGATATGCTGCACCTTTTGTTTGAACACCTAGTATTTTCATTGCATTGGTCCTCCCTAACATGCATCAAGTGCCGTGAATGTACCTTTAATACTGTCATTAAATGAGCAGTCTTTACATAGGAAGAGATGTTAACTTTATTTACACAGATCTAGTGTGAGAGCTTACTATGTCCACCAAGGATGTAATAAAATCACCATTTATTTATGTTATTTGTCTGTCTGTTTTTTTTAGTTCTTACTTTTGCTTACACTACGCAGGAGTGTTACAGTACCCTGCTTTGTGTGATGGTGCACAAGATTATAAATGGCATCATCCTGGATGTCTCCAACTGAAGAGTGCATGAACTGTCATGAGGAGAGACAGATTAATACACACCTGGGCATTGTACAGCCCACAGGCTGTATGCGGCCCTTTGGCTGACTCGGACCGGACCACAAATACCTTAAATTAAAGAAAAAATCAGTGTTCTCTCCAAACAGTGGAACAACACACCACATTGTTATCCTGCCATCTAGTGCAGCTATAGTGTGGTGTCATCTCGTGATGTTTTATCGGGTACTTGGTGGGATCTAACAACGGCGCACACTGCTTTTGCTGGAAATTTCACATAAACAACTTCAGCTCTTATTTCATCCGAGTTATACATCCAGATGACATAAACCATGACAAAATGCAAGTGTTACACAAAGCCAGATGATCAAGGGTGATCTCTGCATTTTTATTTTGTTTCATCTTGGTGGGACCACAGTCCATGCAGGGCACAGCGATCGGTGTCACCATCTGGGAGAGACACACCGGCTCCAAGCGTATGGTGCACAGCCGACTCAGTCAACCTGTCTGCTTTGGGATCGATCAGATCAGAGGCTAATGGGCCTTTCACATTGAACACGATCAGGCAATCTGTCAACGCTTTCCAATCCGTTCGGATGCGTTTCCAAATGCCTCCGTGACATCAGACGCTTCGCTTCGGGAAGCAGCCAAGAGGGCGGAGATTGCTACGTCACACTCTGGCTGTTTCCACAACCTGAAAAAAAGTTCGTGATCGGCTCTTGAATTTGCGTCGCCTGAACCACAAAAAGCTTTAAAAAAAACAGCTGTAGAACGATTCTCCCATCACCCTGCTGGGAGATCCTTTTTTTCAGCTACTTTTCAGAGTGATGCAGACCGAGGGAGGACTGACGACTTGGTGGGATATCGATCGAACCGTGACTGTGGACCGACCCGTACGGAGAAGCCGGCCTTCAGGCATCATTCCTGGGCAGACCGAGGCAGGCAGCTGGGGTGATGGAGCAAACCCACTCAGTCCGAAATCTCCCACTTTTTGGATATATGCGAAGTCCCAGTTTGCTCAACGGAGTTTAGTTCTGCAGCTTTATTGAGGTGAGAATAATAATAATAAAAATAAAATGTGACGTTTACTGAACTACTGTGAAGGTTTAATGATCGGCTAACGTTAGCTTAGCCTTTTAGCACATTTGATCTGAGTGAACGCTTTAATTTGTAAATGGTTCAGTCTTTTTTTATTTTTACCAAATAAAGCTACAGCTTTTTTCGGAGACCACAAAAGCTCAACTTTAAATAACTTTTCTTTGTTTTTTTCTTTCATCGCTTTTTTTTTTTTCTTTCATCGCTTTTTTTTTTTTTTTTCCTTTTTTTAATATATAAACTGTTTAGTGTTTATATTTAAAGAAATATTTTTATTTGTCCCAATCAGGAACATTTGCTGTGCAGACAACCAAACTTCCATTAATGAGTTGAACACCACGAAGTCCAGTCGAAAGAAAACATCTCTGCTCTTAGCAACCCACCAGAGTTCAAAGCTGCAGAACAGACCTTCATCTGGTCCTGAGTATTCAGCATAACATCACCTGCTTCTAAATAAAAGGCTCTTTCAACAGCAATTATTTTAGTATTTTTTTAAAAAGCTGTTTCATTTTATATTTTAACAATAAATGAACGGATCATTAAAAATGTCCACGAATCAAAGTCAAAAGACATTTGCACAGGTAGAAGCTCTCCACTTGTGCTCAAATTCATATTTTAGAAATGACTCTGTCCTGATAACAACATTAAAGGCAGTTACATATTTTGACGAAATTACAAGTTGAAATGACTATAAAAAAAAATTCATCATGAGGTTTATGTCACAGAAATCCTACTTTACAATCACACTGTAGTCATTGTTAAATTATTTCCTGTTGCATTTGTAATAAACATTTGATTTATTTACAGTGTCTGTTTTTCTGGTTGAAATGAGATCTAAATAATCTACCAGTCTTAAAAAATGTGTAAATTTCCATGTTATTTTATTTGTCTAAAAATAAATGTCCAGGGTTCCTTATGTTAAAAAAGAAATGATCTAATCTGAAATAACAGGTGGTTTTAATTTACAGATGAAAGGTTTCTAAAGAACCATTTATTGATTTATTTAGCTATTTTAATTACAAGTGTTCTAAACTCTTTTTTTTTAACAGTAATCAGAAATTTTGAGGTAACAAACAACAACAACAAAAAACATTTCCAAGGATTTTCTTCAGAAAACAGCAGTCTTGTGACATGTTTCTGTTTTGTAGAGATCAGTGGTTTCTGCACCGATCTGTTTTGTAGAGATCAGTGGTTTCTCCCACTAGTCTTTCGTGTCTTGGCCTGACGCGTCGTTCCTATTGGACAGCGCGAAGGTACGTCACAGCTCAGAGCGTCGAAAGTTGGATTGGGTTGAACTTTGACCGCGTCAGCCTGCCGACAAGTGGCAATGTGCACGCCCGCCAGAAGCGCTGGTTTAGCTCGGCTTTTGACACGACGCTTCTGACGCATCTAAATAGCAACGCGTCTCATTGAAAATAATGCTTTTTAGATCGATATTTGACGCTTCCGACGCGTTCAATGTGAAAGGCCCATTAGAACGATGCTGCAGCCTCTGTGACAGTGAAAAGGGAGGCCTTTATTAAGAAAACAGCAGAACGGAATTCGAAATTATTCAGGTACCAAGACACACTTTGAGATTTTGGGGCTGGATAGCGGCATGCATTATTTCCTTTCTTCTATGTTTTAAAGGACATGTCGCACTGAAATCAAAACATTTCCAAGTGTTTCCCTCAGCGCTTCTTAGAGGAAAACGCCTCAGCGCGCACTTGAATGCTGCTAACGTTAAAAACAGAACCACAGATTAATTATAAAGTTTACATAAGTGTGATATCGTGTTATGATGGCTCCTTTTTTAAGGTGATAACTGTTAATTTTGCTGCAGTCATGGTAAAAGGAACTGCTTTCCACTGTGAAAAAACTTAAAGCGTGTGCACATTGAGCGAGTGCGGTGCATGCTGCTCTGTTACAGAACAGTCTTATATCAAGACAGGCACTCAAAAGTAAAATAAAAATAAACCCTACCAGCTCCACTGAGAACAAGAAAAAAAAACTGAACAGTCATCCACTTGTCATTTCCAAAGTCCGCTCCATCAAAAAAAAAAAAAAAAACAGCGTCATGGGGCTAAAATAGTGTCCAGCGACACAAACAGACTGCAAAAATTAAGAGTTACGGCGTGAAGTGTGTTGCCTCCTGTCTCTCTGTACAGCCTCTGTAAATCTGTACATTCACTTTCGAATGAAAGCTCAGAAGCTTCATTATCGGATGAAGCAGTATTCGTTTCACTGTCTGCCAGCCATTGGGATGTTTCTGCTTTTCCTAAAATGTACATCACATGCTGAGAAATGCCAACAAATGCAGAGTAAAATGCAGAGTAGTAAGACGTTTTCCAGAAATGCACCTGCTGCCTAGGGGAGGAAAGCTGGACTTTTTGTTTTTCTATTTTTATTTTATTTTTTGACAATATAGAGGGGTGTCAAAATCTGAATCACAAGGACAAGGTGAGAAAGTGAATGCCCCCAGCCTGGTGATATTGTGACTTGAGAATTCAAGCTTTTCAATTTGAAAATTATGCAGGCGAAATGTGTTTTTAAAAAAAAGTCTGGAATCTCCCACATTTTAAATTGTCTTTCTGTACATTTTTTTTTTCATTCAAATAAGTTTATTGCACATTTGTAACATAGTGTGTCAATGAAACGCAAACATTTTACATAAATTTAACTAATCTGCAATTCAGCACAGAATCAGACCAGAAACAATACTAAAAGCTTTTCATTTTTGTCTTAGAGCTTCAGGACACAAGGTCGTATAGGACACCGAGTGGAAGCCTTGAATGCTGTGATAGTTAAACATTTCTAATCAGAACATTGAACAGTTCATCAAAACAATGCTATTTATTGCTTTTTTATATAGGAATAAAATTATTATTGTGCAGATTTGAGTTTAGCCTTTTGGCCCAACCTTGCACAATATTTTCTGTTTCTCATTTGGCCCTTTGCAAAAAATAATTTCCCACACCTGGATTAATATATGGTGAACTTCAGTACACCACATTAATTTGAAAACTAACTTTGTTTAGCCTGTGTAATAATATCCTGTAGGTGTGTATACCTCCTATTGGAGTGGCACCTGCCTTCACATTAGCTAACAATGTATCCTGGCAGCCACAGGGAGAAACATGATTCCCACTACATCTGCAAAAGCAAGATAACCTGTACAATAAAATGGGGAAAAGTAACCCAGTAAAGTAATGTAACTATTCTTAATTACAGGATATGCTGAGTTTTTTCTCTATCAAAATACTATATAATAGTCCTTTTAATGTCACTTTTTTCAAATAATTTTGTCAAACCAAATCTGCTTTTCTCTTGGAGCATAGCTTTAAAAAATTTAAAATATAAAATTTTCAGTAAGTTTGAACAGAGCATCCCAAATGAGTGCATCTAAGATGATCTTGAATTGGAGTAAGATTGGGTTACACCAAAAGCCTCAAAAGACCCCCGGTTTTACTGAACACAGTATTATTGTAATTTAGTATCTACCAGTATATTTCCAGCACCAAAAAGTATTGCTAGGCTCATTTTTATGGTTCTGTACATTTTACTTACAGTCCATTTTCAGAGCCCATTAGTAAATCAATAAATTAAACTTATTGTTGATACAAATCACCACTTTTACAGCTAGTTGGGTTTAGACAACTCAGGGGGATGATAAATGTACAATCAGTATGCTACTGTAAGGTAAATCTGTCTGGAATAGGCAATTGTCCAAAGAGTGGCAGAACAAGAAGTGGAGTAGTGAGGGAAGCCTCCAAGACACCCATGATGACTCTGAAGCACTTGTAGGCTTCTTTGGCTGTGATTGGAGAAACTGTGCAGAGTCCATCTTGCCTTTTGCACCAGCAGTTACACAGCATCAAGGTGGAGGGGAACAAAGAAGGATTTTCTTGAAGAGAAGACATGTCATTTGAGCTGTAGTTTGCCAGAAGGCAGGTGGAAGACTACCCCACATTTCATTTGTTGTATGAAATCCTTCTGTGTTCCACAAGATTTTTGTAAGAGCCCTTGAATTAAAGCTTAAAGTCTACACTACACACATTTCCATTTTCATTACATTCCAATTGGTGGTAAAAGGCTTTTCAACCTTTTAAAAGTCTTAAAGGTTTAGCGTCTGAACCAAAGCTGGAATTTCCATGGTCTGTTTTTAATTCATGTAACTGTGGGATTTTTGAACTTGTGAATAATTTTGTCACTATTCTGATTCATTGTCCAGTAAGTCTGGTTCTGTTCTGAAACATTCTGTTGTTCAGTGGTAATATGCAAATAAAGATGATGAAATTGTAATGGAGTATTAAGATCGGGTTAAATGAAATGCTGACATCTCTGATTCCTGAATCTCATTTTATCAAAGAAATGCTAAACAAAGCTGTAGGTTTCTGTTTGTACGTTATGATATTCAGCTTGTAACCTCTGATTCCCTTTTGTCTGCACAGAATCTGTTTATGAACTCTTGCCATTCTCCACTCAGCAAACAACGTCAGCCATGAGTCAAAAGAGTGGCGGAGAGGCAGGGCCTCCCCCTTCAGCTGCTCTAGCATCAGGTAGGAGTACATCTTCTTGTGACCTGTCAGTTGAAATAGTGAGCAGGATTGGTTTTGTCCCACATTAAAATATACAACCTTTGTAACAACACTCGGTACCAATAGTACTGTATGCATATGGCAGGAGTGCAAGTCAGGTACACTGCCTTGTAATTTGTCACCCCACCCCCCCCCCCCCCAAAAAAAAAAGTAAAATGGTGTGATTTATGTCTTTGAAGTTAAGTTGTCTACATGTGGAATATCTTTAAAGGATGGTGCCCACCGAGCCGAAGTTGATGATACAAGTCAGCTCAGTGTGTTCCGTATTGTCAGCTACTCGTTGACAGTGACTTTTTTTTATTGTTATTCACCAACTCAAAATGCTGAATCTGTGTTTGTGCCAGTGGGTGGGAGAGCACATTCGAATCAGCTGTTCAGCTTTAGTGAATCGTGTATGAGAAGAAAAACTGAAATAATGAAACCAAGCAAACTGAAGAGGGCACCCACCACATACTGTTAAGAGTTTGTGTTTCGGAGGAGATTTCAACGATTAATCTATCGGTTAGATTTTGTAAAATAAATTACTGACTGTAAAAGATTTTGTTAATAATGCAGATGAAATACTGGGCCTTCTTATATTAATGTCAGGAATCATTTCAGTACATTTGCAGCACTTTGATTCTGGTATTCTCTCACACAGTCTTCTGTGAAGTAACTGTTGTTGTTTTTTTAATAATGATTTGACAACACATCCACTCTATTATTATTATATGAAATTATTGTTGAGAGCAGTGCGATGTTAAAAACCTTCACTGCTGTCTGCATCAGAAATCAGAATTCAACATCTACTCCACAGACTTTGACTTGTATCATCATTTTAAAAAAATTTAACATTAACCTCCAACTCTGGGGCCAAGGCTATAATTGGCCATTTTTGACTACTTTTGGTTTTGCCTTCATAATTTACCTTTAAAAAATGTTTACTTTGTCATGTTTGATGTGATTGTTTTTTTCAGCACAATCTCACCTGTGTGACTTTACAGTTATTTCATTCTGACGTGCTGTATTAACACAATGGACCTAAATTCACACAAAAACATAAAAGAGAAAAAAGTTAGGGTTTTTTTTTACTCTGACAATTGCAGACATGTTTAACAAACCATTTTATAACTTAGAATGCAAATATAAATTGTAAATTTCAAAAACATATACAAATGTAGCAAAAGCATCCAGCCCCTCTCCAGGAGTTGGGTACTCCTGGTTTTCGTCCTGGTCGCGGCACACTGGACCAGCTCTACACGCTCCATCGGGTGCTCGAGGGTTCATGGGAGTTCGCCCAACCAGTCCACATGTGTTTTGTGTATCTGGAGAAGACGTTCGACCGTGTCCCTCGGGGCACCCTGTGGGGAGTGCTCTGGGAGTACGGGGTCCGGGGTCCTTTGCTAAGGGCTATCCGGTCCCTGTACGACCACAGCAGGAGCTTGGTTTGCATTGCCGGTAGTAAGTCAAACCTGAATCTCGTCTCTGCTGTTTGCGGACGATGTGGTTCTGTTGGCTTCGTCAAATCAGGACCTTAAGCGTGCACTGGGGTGGTTTGCAGCCGAGTGTGAAGCGTCCGGGATGAAAATCAGCACCTCCAAATCCGAGGCCATGGTTCTCGACCGGAAAAAGGTGCTTTGCCCTCTTCAGGTCGGTGGAGTGTCCTTGCCTCAAGTGGAGGAGTTTAAATATCTCTGGGTCTTGTTTACGAGTGAGGGACGGATGGAGCGTGAGATCGATAGACGGATCGGTGCAGCATCTGCAGTGATGCGGTCGCTGTATCGGACCGTCATGGTGAAGAGAGAGCTGAGTAGGGGGGCAAAGCTCTCCATTTACCGATCGATCTACGTTCCGATCCTCACCTATGGTCATGAGATTTGGCTCATGACCGAAAGAACGAGATCGCAAGTACAAGCGGCCGAGATGAGTTTCCTCCGCAGGGTGGCTGGGCGCTCCCTCAGAGATAGGGTGAGGAGCTCGGTCACTCGGGAGGAGCTCGGAGTCGAGCCGCTGCTCCTCCACGTCAAAAGGAGTCAGTTGAGGTGGATCAGGCATCTTTTCCGGATGCCCCCTGGACACCTTGCTGGAGAGGTGTTCCGGGCAAGTCCCATTGGGAGGAGGCCCTGGGGAAGACCCAGGACACGCTGGAGGGACTACATCTCTCAGCTGGCTTGGGAATGCCTTGGGGATCCCCCGGAGGAGCTGGGGAGGTATGTGTGGATCGGGAGGTCTGGGCAGCTTTGCTTGAGCTGCTGCCCCCGCAACCCGACTCCGGATAAAGCGGAAGAAAATGGATGGATGGATGGAAATGTAGCAAAAGACAAAGTTATATACAACTATTTACATTAAGATGCAGAAAATGCTTCAGGTTTTTTTTTTTTTTTTTGATTATTTATAAACCAATAAGATGCAGCACAACTTATTTGTGCCAATCAAAAAACAATTCCTATCCAACACAAGACAGAGGTGGGCACAGGCCTGACCAGGTGGACATTTCCTCTTGTTGTCCACCTGGAGGCAGTGTTGGCACTTTAGCTTGTCTTTGGTGGATTTTTTTTGCCAGGATCTCCTCAGCAACCAGATACGTGGATTGGTGATAATTTTTGATTGGTTTAGATTGTTTATTTTTTGACAAATGATAAAGGGGAAGCCGTGTTTTCTTTCCCCTGCAACTGCTGTGGTGACAGGGAGAGAACAAGGAAGTGAAAATCCTGTTTACTGCACTTTTCTGCAAAAACACACACCAAAAATGACCATAATATTTAGGGAAAAGCATGGTGCAAATTATTAATCACAGTTAAAGTTATACTAGGCCTTTCAACACAATTTAAAAACTCCAGAGGGTTAAACATTGAAAAAAAAAAAGTGCGTGCACATGTACCAAAAGAACTGTCAGTGATGTCTGGGAGGAATTCTGACAATAAATATGCAAATTAAATTTTGCTTAACATAGTCACGTATCTGAGGGCCCAGAGCCGAGCATCAACCCATCCCCTTTTTTGAAGAAAGTTAGTGAAATGCCCACCCGAAATTAAATCTTTTTTTTCTTAATTAAAATGTATTAAATGCCCACCAAAACTAAATTAATTCCTTTATGCCCAGCATATGCTGCTTTGGTACAAGTAAGAGAGCTCTAAGAGCTGATTACATTTCAAGAGATTTTGCCAAGTTTCCTGAAATTTTAACTAAAAATGTGAGAAGAGTTGATTTCAGAATGCAGGCACCCAGGCATGGAACTGACTGAGTCTAGATTTGTTAATCAAGGCCCATAACTCTGGTAAAGTGAACCCACCTGGAATGATATGAAAATATGTGTATTACCAAACTGTACCACAGACTTGTATCAAGTTTCACTAAGTTCCTCCTAAAAGCATGAGAAGAATTGATTTCAGAATGCTTATACCCTTTTTTGGGATGGACGGGTGGGATTTACCGTGACATAATAACTTTGTAAAAACCTTGTAACTGTTAGAATGGCCTGAGTCATGGGTCACCCCTCTGAGTCTGGTCTGCTTGAGGTTTCTTCCTGAACATCATCAGTGGGAGTTTTTCTTTACCACTGCCACCTGTGTGCTTGCTCTAGAGGTTGGTAAGGTTAGACCTTACTCATATGAAGTGCCTGGAGAAACTTTATTGTGATTTGGTGCTATATAAATGAAATAAATTGAATTGGAATTGAAATAATCCCCCTTCAGACCTTCGGCCAGCAAGGGATAACAAAAGAAAAAAATAATGAGTTTTCACAGTGTTTTTCTCCTCTTCCATGTCAGATTTGTGATGACATCCTCTGTTTGTCCATTGCTCTTATTGTGAAAGACTCTTGTGCAAGAAACAGGAAGTGTTAGCAAGTTGGTTAGTCACTAATGAATGTTAGTGAGTAGCTCCTTCTGTGATGGATCTACCAGTGGTGGGCACAGCTAACCAAAAAGGTAGCTTCTATAACAGTTAATCCGCTAACTAAAAAGTTATCTTTTATAAAGCTAAACCGATAAACACCTAAAAAATTTAGCGTCAATTACAGATACACGCTAAACCGATACCTTTCAGTATTGATTTGAGTACACTAGCAGCTACTGACACAACAACGAGCCAGCGCTTCTGTGTCACATTAGCATTCTCTCAGCAAAAGAGAC
This sequence comes from Thalassophryne amazonica, assembly GCF_902500255.1. Taxonomy (NCBI): domain Eukaryota; kingdom Metazoa; phylum Chordata; class Actinopteri; order Batrachoidiformes; family Batrachoididae; genus Thalassophryne; species Thalassophryne amazonica. The sequence goes on along the minus strand of NC_047104.1, from coordinate 100,464,019 downwards.
CTGGTGACTGAGGAGGAGGAAGAAAAATAAAGACAATTTCTCTTTACACCATTCGGTGTTTTACAGTTTCCCATAATGCCCCTGGCGGCAGCCTGCACTTCCCAGAATGCACCGTGATGCCAGCAGAGTTCTGTTCTCACAATGCATGTAAACAATGGCAAAGTGAGGATGTGAATGGTGCCGATTCAACGAGTTCACGAGCGATTATGATGACACATTCTCTCAAGTTGAGGGGGTTATTTAGAGGAGGTGTAGCACCTGTGATAAACCTCTGCTGTTCCCCGATGTTGTCTTGTTGTCCACACTTCACGAGGTGTGTTTACATTGTCCCCTAAACCGGAACTCTGCTGAAACGACCTCTCGAATGAGAACTTATGGTAAAAATTTTAACCAAACTAATTCCAGACAAGTTGTTTAAATTAATGTCACATCTGGGTTGTATAAAGTGAAAATATCAGCTATATGTTTTAGTTTTACAGTAATGTACTAATTTTGAAGGTTTAAGTATTTGGACCACACATGCTGCAGTGCATTATGGGTAAAGTTTCACAACAGGAGAAATGCATTGAGACGCTCTGATGAGGCTGCACTTTAACCACTGCACACTGACAACAGTTTTAAACTCCTATTTCAGAATGCTTATAACCTTTTTTGGGATGGACGGGTGGGAATCGCCGCGACATAATAACTTTGTAAAAACCTTGTAACTGTTAGATGCAGATGAGACAGCTCTCCTCTGCAGGCAGGTTTTTTAACTGTTAAGCTTTATTCGCTATGCCTGCAAAAGTATGTTAGCGGTCTAAAAATTATCAGATCTAAATTTATCGGAAGATAATTGGTCTGCTGATGGTTTTCAAAGTTATCTGAAAAGCTAATCTGATAATAAAAACATGAGCTTTGATAATTAGCGGTTATCGGATTAGCGGAACTGTGCCCACCACTGGGATCTACTCTGTGTTCATTTTTGTCTGACAAAAGTAATTTTTTCATCCACCAAAATGAGTTTCTTAGAAACTGATGTCTGCAAAGTTCATTAAGCTGTGTGCGGGTTCAGAATTTTGAGGGGAGTTCAGATGGATCTTTTCTGTTGCCTGGATGTATGTTTACTGTTTAGAGAGTGAGAGTAGGACACAGAAAGGACACACAGCAGCGACATACAGCAAAAAGTCTAGATTTTTTTTTTTTTTTTTTTTTATCTTAACGAGCAGGAATCACAGACAGCCACAAATGGATTATTTAACTGCAGAGTGGCCTGGATTCAAACAGGTAGGCATTTTGTTTTTTTGGTCTTCCATGAGTGCCAGAGTTTTCTGTTTTAATACAACACTGTGCAAAATGTTTCAGTATAGTAAATTATTGTCTGTGTGGTTAAAACTGAAAACTGACCGTGCATGCCACATCACTTATTTTGTTGCAGAGATTGAAAAAAAAAAAGCACCAGACAGAAAGTTGGTTAAATGTCCACCCAAAATTAAATAATTTTTAAAGTAAAGTTTATTAAATGCCAAAGTGAAATAAATAAATTCTGTGACCCCCAGCAAATTAAGAAGCAAAACACAATGTTTTCACAATGTTTTTCTTGTCATTCGTTTGTCCTGTGCTCTTATTGTGAAAGACTCTTGTGCAAGAAACAGGAAGTGTCCTATGGCAATATGGCTAGCTTTGTGCAGACAGCAACCAGTGGATTATTTAACTGCAGACTCACCTGGACTTAAACATGTAGAAACTTCTTTAAGCTTCTAGAGTTTTCTGTTGTAATATAAATGCTGTGCAAAATGTTTCAGTGAAGTAACTTATGGTCTGTGTGGTTTATATGAAAACTGACTGTCCAGATTACTTTTTTTTTTTTTTTTTTTTGCTGCACCAGCTATCAGCTGACAACACATTTAATGAATAATAAAAGGACGGGGGGGACAGAGACAGACAGGTGATTTATTCTTTATTTGTAGAGGAAATCAGACATTTTATTGAAATGGGCGGTCTGACAAACATAATGTTTGGCTGAGTTTGTGCAACACCCCCTCCCACTTCAAGCAGACTTTTGTGAGGAGCACCCAGGACGCGCAGACCAAAATATATTGTTTGTGTCTGTAAAGTTGATCCTAAACTCAGCGAGCCAAGACTGTTTTCTGTCATATAAAAATTATTTGTGTATTTTAATGTGAAAAGTAGGATTTTTTTTTTTTTTTGTTTAACCACCTGAGAGTGAGAATGGTCTCCAGAGGGACAGTTAATCAAATAAAACTTGTTCCTAGACATGTTTAAAACATGTTTTACTTCACTGTAGCTGTTTTCTGCTCCTTATTGAAGCACCCAGGCTTTAAAGTGTATTACAGTAAATCCAGAAGTCTGATGCCAGTGGACATCAGTGAAGTCATCAGACCTGGTGGGAAAAGAGGAAGGTGAAGTATATTCTAGTCTACACTGAACTTTTGTTTCACTGAAAACTGCCAAAAACATCACCTGGATCCTATTTCTAATTTTCCTTTTTTGTATTTTTGTAACCTGTTTATTTATTTACTTATTTATTTATTGAGCTGTTGATAATTGAAGCTTTAATTGTAGTGTATTAGTATAGGGAAGAGTCCTTTTTTTTATAGTTACATTTTCAGACTTTTAAAATATATACACTACTAGTCAAATGTTTGGACACACTTCTGTCCAAATGTTTGACTAGTAGTGTATACACACACACACACACACACACACACGTACTGTGTTTTTTTTCTGTTTTAGTATTATTGATGGGAATAGTTGTGGATCAGTGCACGTACAGTAGTGTTCAGAATAATAGTAGTGCTATGTGACTAAAAAGATTAATCCAGGTTTTGAGTATATTTCTTATTGTTACATGGGAAACAAGGTACCAGTAGATTCAGTAGATTCTCACAAATCCAGTAAGACCAAGCATTCATGATATGCACACTCTTAAGGCTATGAAATTGGGCTATTAGTAAAAAAAAAAAGTAGCGAAGGGGGTGTTTACAATAATAGTAGCATCTGCTGTTGACGCTACAAACTCAAAACTATTATGTTCAAACTGCTTTTTTAGCAATCCTGTGAATCACTAAACTAGTATTTAGTTGTATAACCACAGTTTTCATGATTTGTTCACATCTGTGAGGCATTCATTTTGTTTTTGATTTTGCTCGTTTACTAGTGTGTTTAGGGTCATTGTCTTGTTGAAACACCCATTTCAAGGGCATGTCTTCTTCAGCATAAGGCAGCATAACCTCTTCAAGTATTTTGACATATCCAAACTGATCCATGATACCTGGTATGCGATATATAGGCCCAACACCATAGTAGGAGAAACATGCCCATATCATTATGCTTGCACCACCATGCCTCACTGTCTTCACTGTGAACTGTGACTTGAATTCATAGTTTGGGGGTTGTCTCACAAACTGTCTGTGGCCCTTGGACCCAAAAAGAACAGTTTTACTCTCATCAGTCCACAAAATATTCCTCCATTTCTCTTTAGGCCAGTTGATGTGTTCTTTGGCAAATTGTAACCTCTTCTGCACGTCTTTTATTTAACAGAGGGACTTTGCGGGGGATTCTTGCAAATAAATTAGCTTCACACAGGCGTCTTCTAACTGTCACAGCACTTACAGGTAACTCCAGACTGTCTTTGATCATCCTGGAGCTGATCAATGGGTGAGCCTTTGCCATTCTGGTTATTCCTCTATCCATTTTGATGGTTGTTTTCCATTTTCTTCCACACGTCTCTGGTTTTTTTAGTCCATTTTAAAGATCATTGTAGATGAACGGCCTATAATTTTTTCCACGCCTGTCGTTTACGTCATTCGCCTGTGAGCACGCCTTGGGAAGGAGTGGTCTCGCCCCCTCCATTTCGGCGTGTCAGAGGACAAGTTTGGACATGTCCAGCTCTCCACAATTTCTCTGATAAATGACTGGTAAGCATTGAAAGCCGAGATAGGCATGTCCAAACTTGTCCCATGACACGCCGAAATGGAGGTCTTCCTTTGTCTCGCTTCCAAATGAATCGGTCTTTACGTGCGAAGCCTCCGCGTGGCTTTCCGTGACAAAATCTCTTGTTAAAAGTGAAATCTGCCGGAAAATGGCTGATGTCCAGCTCTTGTGATAACCAGAGAAAGAGCACACGACGGTCTAGTATCCACAGAGCCATCTGTTTAGAAATGGTCCGGTGACTTGTGCCGCGTCGTCGCAGCTCGGAGCGCGGCGTGCCGAGCGTCCTTAAAGGGGTCCTTAAAGCTGTAGTAACAGTCCTTATTCTCTGTGAAGCCCGTAAAATTTTCACCGAAAGCCAGATAAATTTTTCGAATGGTTTCCAGGTGCCAGTCTCTAACAGTTTCTGAAAAAATTCTGATGGAAAAAAAAAAAGTCCTTTTCATTCCGCCATTTCCAGACAATGAAAATCCGATGAGGGGGCGGGACCACTCCTTCCCAAGGCGTGCTCACAGGCGAATGACGTCACCGACAGGCGTGGGAAAAACACATGCATGCGCACGAAGGTTCAAGCATGTCTGACGTAAAAACATATGAATGAAATCCATATAGTTTTTGAAAAAAATAAAAAGGACCATTACTTTATTGACAGACCTCGTACACCTGTTTGTTCCACAAAATTGACGAACTCACTGGCTGAATGCCACACTACTATTACTGTGAACACCCCCTTTTCTTCTCCTTTTTTTTTTTACTAATAGCCCATTTTCATAGCCTTAAGAGTGTGCATATCATGAATGCTTGGTCTTGTTGGATTAGTGAGAATCTACTGAATCTACTGGTACCTTGTTTCCCATGTAACAATAAGAAATATACTCAAAACCTGGATTAATCTTTTTAGTCACATAGCACTACTATTATTCTGAACACTACTATACCACTAATGCCAAGTCTGAAAAGGCATTTGCTGACATTCCCAAGGGAATTTCATCCTGGTTCACATGGGCTACTTTACTTAGTAACATTTGTTTTCCAAATTCTACAATCACCTGTTTTGTCCTCAGTTGGATCATTGTTTTGAAATGACCAGAGCAAAACCTCCAACAAGCTACAATAAGATAAGGCTTCTTCTGGTTTTAGCAGACTTGGTTTTAACAGATTTTAGGTGCACTTGCTGGTTTGTTTCATAGTAATACATTTTTGCGTGTTTTGTATCTTGGAATGATAACATTTCTGTACATTTTCCGTGCCTTTTTCTTTCTGACTGAGCGTTACAAACTAATGACTCGCCAAATTATCCAGAATATTATCAACAGTCTAACTGCCTTTAGCACTTAACCTCAAGTTTCCCATCTCTTTAAGGTCATTATAGTTATTTGAATGCTTTTTGTTTGTTTGTTTTTATGACAGTGTTTTGTCAGCATGCTGGAGCAGCAGTTTTTTCCCCTTCAAACTAAATACCCTGTGTTTTTTTATTTTTTAATTTCTGTTTTCAAAAATCTGAATAAATTTTCATGTTCAGCTCTTATTGCTCATCCGCTGTCTCGTTTTTATTCCAGGAAGTTTCCTCTGAAGCAGGGAGTGTCTGCATATAAAATGGTCTGCAGTTCTCTGCTTCATAGGTCAGAAGCTTGTTTATTTTGTCTCTGTGGCAGTCCCGACTGTTTTTTTAAAACGTACAGGGAAAGAAATTAATAAAAACAAAAGCACCAGTAACTGGCATTCATCTCCTTCCACACATAACGCCTTTGAACTTCCATTGACTTGCATACTGTAGCTGGTGATCCACCAGCTGAACAGCAACAAAATGCTAGCTGTAAAAATGGAGACCCTGGATTGTTACATTTGTAGTTGCAAGTAATTTATGATTTACCTCAAAATATTTAATGATTAAAATGTGATTTCTCGTCTACATTTTTTTTTTTGCCTTCTTTTTGACTTGTACTTTTATTGTACTTCACCTATATTCTTTAGATGTTGTCACCATCAGACATGAACACACTCATCTACAAGTAAATACAGTCAATGAAGAGGAATTGTAATTGGATTAACAAAATAAAAGAGAGAAATAAACAATTATGAACAGTTTTTCCTGCATAAATGAGACTACTAGATAATTCTGTGTGAGGTGCCTTTGCTTATTTCCCATCTGTTTGTAATGTAGATATAATCACCTCTTCTACGAACATGGGAGGCCCCCACACCGCTTTTCCCAAGTCTTCCTGCCCAGCCATCCATTCTGCTGCTTTGGCCAGCGATCAGAACCTGTTTAACAGCATTGATCCAGAGGACAGCAGGAATGGCAGAGGGGTGTCAGAGATTCTCGGGGCAGAGGAGGATAATGACAATGCTAAGAGTGCTGGCAGCTGCAGGGCAAACGGCGAAGTAGGAGGAAGAAGCGCAACACCCCAAGAAACCCAGCCATACCACCAGACAACCCCATCTAAGCGCCGCACTGTGCTCAATATATCTCCACCTCCTGAAGACCTGTTTGACGACAGCCGCATGTCCTGCCAGGATGAAGCATCTCTGGACTCGGAACAAAGCAACAGCATCTGGATGGAGGACTCTCTCTCCAGCTTCAGCATCATCAGCTCTATGTCATATAATGACAACACAGAGGTGCCACGAAAGTCCCGCAAACGTACTCCTCGCCAGAGGCCTGGTCCCAAGTCTGTACCTGCAGAGGAAGCCAGTATGGATGTGTTTGATGCAGACAGTGCCAAAGGGCCACATTTTGTTCTCTCACAGCTCAGCCCTGACAACAAAGCTTGCACAAAAGGAAGGTTTGTGTGACCTCTACCTGTAATTAGAAATGTTTCCTTTGCCATTTCCCTGTCCTGTTCTCTATAGCATCATTTTGTGGTTGTGTTTGCAGAGTTATCACAGAAAACGCGGTCATGTTAGACTACTAGTGCCAATAGCTGCACAGTTACACTCATAAGTAGATCTTTTCATGCAGCATTCATCCTTTCTCCCAGCACTGACATCAGGAAATGATTTATAAGAAATAATGGAAACTTTTTCAAAAACATTTGGCTCCAAACTTCCCACCATACCACACCATTGAAGTGCGGTTAGATTAGAAGGGAGGGAGGGGCAGGATACGGAATTACAAACAATGGACAGGCACGGTGAATAATGATCCTACTCTCAAAAACCTAAAACAAGCATAGCAGATTAAATAAACAGATTACTCTGAATGCTTCAAGATTTGGATAGAACATGCTTTAATGATGGAGGGCCTCATGGCCAATCCAACTTGAGAGCATTTTCATTAATGTTACTGGAGCAATTCTAGAGTAGTAGATTAATTTGTTTGTTTTTTTTTGGTTCAGTCACACATACAGGCTTGACCACTTTAAATATGTGGACTTAATAAAGTGACCTCTAAGTACAGGTGAGCCCTGTTAACTTGCGCAAGTCGGGGTCCACAAAATCGGACCGCGAGTTATCTGAAACCGAGAGTTAATAAAGGAGACCCAAAAAACTTAAAATCAGCTTACCTTGCCATATTACAATAGTTTCAACCATTTGATGTGTGATTCCTTCCTGGATCGTGATGATTTCTTCATCTGGAGTGGGTTCGGAATCTGTTTTTTCCCTCCTCCGGTTGCTGCACATCAGTGATGAGGGCTTCGTTAGTGCAGATGATTTGCAGATTTTGGATGTGACTCTTTAAATCCTTACTACCTGTTTAGATTGGGGCGGAATTTATACCTGTGGTGGGCATGCGTATAAATTGGGGCCCAATCTTGGAATTGTCAGGAATCTTCCGCACAGAATTGTCCGCCCTCCTCTGGCTCACCAAAGCTGAATCGTGATTAACACACTCACAAGTTAACGGGGCTCACCTGTATAAACTTTGGTAATTCATGTCAAGGTTGTCTGACAGCAAATGATTGTGTTTTAAACATTAGATGTGCGCCATCAGTGGCAGTAATTGTCCCTTCATATATGCATGAAGGACATAATCTGTTAAAGTATTAAGTTTTTGTGTCATAAAATGTCAGGTGCTGCCATGTTGCTTTCAATAACTACAGTAAAAAAGTAAATGAACTTAGAATTGGAGATTGTCTTTTGTGCCTCAATCACACTGGTCTTTCTTGCAGTTCTCCAGATGATCATCAGATAACTAATCAAAAAGGAGGAACTCTTTCAGTTCAATACCCACAGAAGTGTGAGGGGAAGGAACTGAAGATCCTTGTCCAGCCTGAGACTCAGCACCGAGCGCGCTATCTGACAGAAGGCAGTAGAGGGTCAGTAAAAGACCGCACTCAGCAGGGCTTCCCTACTGTAAAGGTAAACTGTTAAACCTCTATATTATGTCCATGTATGACCTACCCAGAAGGCATTCTTTGTCAAAGCAGCACGTTAATGTACAATAAATCTCTCAGTTCTATTCTGCTGTCTTAGTTCATCCTCAGCACATATGGTTACATAACCAGTGTTGGACAAATTATTCTGCAGCCAATTTTAAAGAAGTTGTTCAGTTTAAATATATTGCTGTGATTGGGTTAATCAGGATGTGCAGTTGCTCATGGTATACTGAATTGGTAAGCTATGGCTCCTGAGGAGAAAACAAACTGATGGAGATCAACAATTATTAACCCAGTGGGATTTTCCCCCTCTCTGTTCTTTGTTCTTACACAATATAATATTAGGGTCCATCTGGCTCTGCAGCTGGACCCTAAAATGTAGTCAGTACCATTACTTGAATTATTCCCTCATTATACAAACTAGTTGTTCAGAAAACTCTACAACTAATTATAAGTTTCTATAATTTTCAGTGATGTCAACTTAGTGCATTTAAACCTTTAGTGAGGGTAGCTAGAAAAAGTATGAAGAGCGGAAAGGCAGATGGTTCAGATGACATTCTTGTGGATGCATGGAAATGTCTAGGAGAGATGGCTGTGGAATTTCTATCGAGATTGTTCAACACAATCTTGGAAAGTGAGAGGATTCCTAAGGAGTGGAGATGAAGTGTGCTGGTTCTTATTTTAAGAACGAGGGTAATGTGCAGAGCTGTAGTAACTACAGAGGCATAAAGCTTATCATCGACAGCATGAAGTTATGGGAAAGAGTAGTAGAAGCTACGCGGAGAAAACAGGTGACGATCTCTAAGCAGCAATATAGTTTCATGCCAAGAAAGAGCACTGCAGATGCAATGTTTGCTCTGAGAATACTAATGGAGAAGTATAGAGAAAGTCAGAAGTAGTTAACAGTGTGTGTTTGTGGATTTAGAGAAAGCCTATGACAGGGTGCCAAGAGAACAGTTGTGGTATTGCACAAGGACGTCTGGAGTAACAGACAAGTATGTATGTGAGGGTAGTGCAGGACATGTACAAGGATAGTGTGACAGCAGTGAGATATATGCAATAGGAATGACAGACTTATTAAAGGTGGAGACAAGATTACACGAAGGATCAGCTCTGAGTCCTTTCTTGTTTGCAATGGTCATGGATATGTTGACAGATGAGATCAGACAGGGGTCTCCATGGACTATGATGTTTGCAGATGACATTGTGATCTGTAGTGAGAGTAGAGAGCAGGTTGAGTCTAGCCTGGAAAGGTGGAGATATGCTCTGGAGAGCAGGGGAATGAGAGTCAGTAGGAGCAAGACAGAGTGCATGTGTGTAAATGAGAGGGAGCCCAGTGGAATAGTGTGGTTACAAGGAGTAGAAGTAGTCAAAGTAGATGAGTTTAAATACTTAGGGTCACCTGTCCAAAGTAATGAACAGTGTGGTAGAGAGGTGAGAACATGTTATGAGAGGGAGAACATGCAAACTTCACACAGAAAGGCCATAGGCGGGAATTGAACTCATGACCTCCTCACTGTGAGGCAACAGTGCTAACCACTAAGCCACCGTGCCTCTCCCTGTCTAATCTAATAAGAGTACAAACATGGGGTCATGGGTGAACATTTTTAAAGATACAGTCGCTCAAAAGTGAGTTCACTTTAGTTAAAAGCTCATCTAAATAACAATACTAAAATATGATACAGGAATTTTTTTTGTGAGGAAAAAAAAATTGTATCCTCATTGCACACTCACTGTATGTTTTTGCTTAGTTTTATTTGTAAAAGTGACATGTCAAAGTCTTGTCACAGACTTGCTATCCTGAAGTGTGTAACTCACAAAGTGTTCAGAAAGTGTAGGATTTCATAGTTTATTTTTTTGTTTCTTAAAACATATAATTATTATTTTTCCCCTATGCAGCTGGAGGGAGTGAACGAGCCAGTGAACTTGCAAGTGTTTGTGGGCAACGATGCTGGACGAGTGAAGCCACATGGATTTTACCAAGCTTGTAGGGTGACTGGTCGCAATACTACAGCTTGCAATGAGGTGGATATTGAAGGAACAACTGTTATTGAGGTGTCCCTCGACCCAAGCACGAATATGACATTGGCGTACGTACTTTGAGCATCTGTAGTAAAACTGAATAGTTTTGTGTGTACTACACTGAGTAACTTTATTCACTTACATGGTGAGGTACAAAAGTTTTGGAACCCTTTGGCTTTCATAGTAAGTCCCTTCAGCTGCTCCCTTGCTTTCACTTGGGGTCACCACATCAAATCTGAGGTGCATCTGCATGGTGAATTGGCACAAGTTTTACACCAGATGCCCTTCGTGATGCAACTCCACATTACATGGAGAAATGTGGCAGGGGTGGGGTTTGAACCAGGAGCCTTCCACACTAAAACCAAGTGCACTAACCACTTGTCCACCACCAAAGTGTTTCCCAACATTGAAGTTTTCCCTGCAATGGTATAACATTGTAGATCTTTGACAGTAAAAATGTTGTTGAGCGGGTTAGTCCATCAAAGGCCAGCTTGAGTTGACAATACCCGAATAGTAAATGCTACCATCTTGTGACACACTAAATTGAAAAAGCCACATGATGAGGATGAACTGATTAGTTTGAGGTGAACTTTGGACCAAATCAATCCCAAAAGCAACTTTGTTTTGCCTATGTAATATTCAAGAGACGAGTCTGCCACCTACTGGATTGTTCGTGTATGCTGGAAGGAAAAAATTGGAAGATGGTATACAGCTTTGGTACTTACATGTAGACGGTCTGCCACCTCATGCTCGTTGTTGCATTCCACCCTTTGTGTAGCGTCAGACAGTTCAGTTATGCTAGTAACTATGGACAGAAACATGATGCCCTGTAATTTGGTAAATGCAGGTTAAAATCTACAACAGAGCAGGAAATGAAAGACAGAGCACGTGGCTAGTGATGATACCAAAACTCTGTTTGTACTGCAAATTAGTGATGGCTAATGCAAAGAAGTCCTTCAAAACATTATAAAACCTTTGAAACAACAGTTTTTAAACATTGCTCCACAGTCTACATGAAAAAGAAAATATTTATCTGCTGAACCCTGGCACACACTGGGCGTTTCAAAAATGTGCGTCCATTATCATCATCTGATGAATAGCATATTTAAAGGCTATAGTCCGTGCAGGGTCTATACCTACACTTACATGTATGTTACTTGTCTAAAATTATGCTCTTTGAACCCGCAGTGCACATTCTAGGCTTCCCCTGCCATTAAAATCGCGCTTATTTAGGATCTACTCCTTTCTCTGCCTCTGACCAAGGCAGAGTTTCTACATGTGGAGTTGGTCTCCTGGCACTGGACTGTGGCTGCCCATTGCTGCTGGTGGTTGGATTGTGTCTAACTGTAATTAGGACTGGTTAAATGCAGAGGACAAAATTTGTTGTATGTATAAATGTGCAATGACATGAAAGGCTCTATTCTAAAGACCAAGGAGCAAGACAGGTTTTTCTCCACAATGTCACAGCTGCACTGATGATGATACCCTTGTCCTATTTATTTTTGGTGGGAGCTGCTTGGGACTTGAACTTGTGCCTTGGTACGCAGGAAAGTAAGGAGGACCTGGGAGAAAGAGAGATTGCAATCTAAATGTTCACTGGCAGGATTAAGTGAGTTTATTAATTCCTTGGGTCACACCCCTGTCACACCTTGACAATTTATGGCTCTGTCACACGGCATACGACGATTCCTGAATGAAGGGGAAAAACGTTTTTAAAAAGTCACAAATTGTTGGGAACGGTGGACAAATGAGCTTTTGACTTTTCTCATCACCGAATAGCCTGCGAATCAAAAGCGCAAAAGGAATGAAAGGGGAACAAAACGAAACCGAAGCTAATGTTGATCTCGACGCTTTAAACGAAACGTGCCTGGAGCCACTGCTGGAGCAGTGTGTGTCTGCTTCCTGCTCTGCTTTCCATGACTCGGCGCTGGGTTGGAGCTCTGTAGCGCTTGAGTTCTGGAGAAGCTGCAAACAGAAGTGCGTGATCCGACCCACTGTAGATCTGTGCGCACGTCGTGGATCCACCTGCTCTGGTTGCTCGTTCAGAACAAAAGAGTTATCTCCTTCATCATCAGAATCTTCATTGTCTGGTTCAGACTGACGACGCACTGCGCGCTCCGTCTTGCTCCAACTAAAAAAAAAAAAGCTGAAGTGCTTGCTCAACACTGATAATATGCCTCATTTTTACAAAACAAAAACAAAGAAAAAACACCACCAAACTAACCACACACGCTAATATAATTGAATTTATAATCAGAGCAGTAAATTGATCAGTCCGTGTGTATGCCGCACATTGCCCCCCTTATGTGTGGTTCCACCAGGTGCATACGCAGGTCATACGTTGTAGGTAAATTATACCATTGTTGACACGTTTCTTGTAAGTTACTCATAAGTTGAAATGCGTCCATTGATGCTGCCCATTGATTGGCTTAACAACTGAAAACTGCAGTTCTCTTGCGAACATTTCAGACTTTTTCAAATATTAAAACCATTCACACACAGAGTAAATATAAAGTCTTAATCTTACCTGTACATTTCAGTCGGGTTCATCATTACAGCCTGATTAAAAAAAACAAAACAAAACATATCCACATAAAGCGTCCTGATTTTGGAAAATGACATCTGAAAATACTTTAGTTCCTTGTCGTGGCTGAAACGTGTTGTTTTTAAAGAAGTCCCTCTGTGTTTTGTGTTTTTCTCAACCTGAACCAGAGAACACCGGTGCTTTGTCCCACAACAAGAAGATTAACCTATTTTAAAAGTTGTGCATCCGGCGTAAAGTCACAGCACCTCATTCATTCACATTAGCGTTTCTCACAGACATCAGTTGATTCTTAAGCATTCTGCACACAATGAGAATAAATCCCATGATCCACCAAGACAAAGAAAAAAGTTAAATTACTCTGGTCTCCGTGTGGAGCGGAGAGGCCAGGCGACAGCATACGCATGCTCGATGACGTGCTATGTCTACCAAACAAAAGGGTTGTGTCAGCAATGGATACCAAGCCAAACTTCACTGTTCCAACCCGTACCACACCATACCGTGCAGTACCGACCCAGAACGCTCGGTGGAAACGAGGCTGTCAGCATACGCTGACTAAATCATCAAGGTGTGACAGCTGCATAATGTATTTGACGTATCGAGCGTATATGTCTGCATATGCTGATGAAATCAAGGTGTGACAGGACACTTAGCAAGGTGTGTATGACCAAAATGTGAGTCAGTCAGTGAGTCAAGAATCTTTTGTTGTCAGTAATTCAGGAGAAAGACAAATATCAGTTACTTGAAACTTGTCATTTTTGTTTTTGTTTTTTTAATCAAAGAAGCACATGTGATACCTTCCTCTCATCTGGTGTCACTGGTTGAAACTATTGCTTTAGTAGTCAAACACAGTTGGCGAAAACCTTTGAGAATGATGAGTGTGATTGCACAAATAAACCCTGACAAGAGAAGGTCTGTGTCTGCTAGGCCAACTTGCTTGCTCATTAAAGCGTTAATAAATAAAAGCCAGCCGTGTTTCCTCAGCTGTTATTTTTCTGTGCAGGGTGGACTGCGTTGGAATCTTGAAGCTCCGTAATGCTGATGTTGAGGCTCGTATTGGTGTGGCTGGATCAAAAAAGAAGAGTACACGGGCTCGACTTGTGTTTCGGGTCAGAATCCACCGTCCAGATGGTTCAGTGCTCACACTGCAGACTTCATCATCTTCAATCCTGTGTAGTAAGTGAGGCATCTTGTTTGAACTGAATGTTGGTTAACACTGAGTGAACGGTGAAAAAGTAGAATTTTTTTTTTTTCCCCCAAGGAAAATGGTTGTTACTGACATCTGTTGAAAATTTCATGTCAATAACACCTTTAGAAATATATTTACTGTTTTTTTTTGTGTGTGTGTATATATATATATATATATATATATATATATATATATACACAGTAGTGTTCAGAATAATAGTAGTGCTATGTGACTAAAAAGATTAATCCAGGTTTTGAGTATATTTCCTATTGTTACATGGGAAACAAGGTACCAGTAGATTCAGTAGATCTCACAAATCAAACAAGACCAAGCATTCATGATATGCACACTCTTAAGGCTATGAAATTGGGCTATTAGTAAAAAAAAAAAAACAGAAAAGGGGGTGTTCACAATAATAGTAGCATCTGCTGTTGACGCTACAAACTCAAAACTATTATGTTCAAACTGCTTTTTTAGCAATCCTGTGAATCCCTAATCTAGTACGGGGTCTATTAGAAAAGTATCCGACCTTATTATTTTTTTCAAAACCATATGGATTTGATTCATATGGTTTTACGTAGGCCAAGCTTGAACCTTTGTGCGCATGCGTGAGTTTTTCCACGCCTGTCGGTTGCGTCATTCGCCTGTGAGCACGCCTTGTGGGAGGAGTGGTCCAGCCCCCTCGTCGGATTTTCATTGTCAGGAAATGGCGGAATGATTTGGGCTTTTTTTCCATCAGAATTTTTTCAGAAACTGTTAGAGACAAGCAGCTGGAAACCATTCGAAAAATTTATCTGGCTTTCGGTGAAAATTTTACGGGCTTCACAGAGAATAAGGACTGTTACTACAGCTTTAAGGATGCCCCACAATGGCGCACGGTGCGCTGCGCTCCGAGCCACCATCGAGAGGCAGAAAACACCACATCATTTCGAAACGGATGGCTGTGTGGAGCTTGGACCGTCGTGAACAATTTCTCTGGTTATCACAAGAGCTGGACATCAGCCATTTTCCGGCAGATTTCACTTTTAACAAGAGATTTTGTCACGGAAAGCCGCGCGGAGGTTTCGCGCGTCAGGATCGATTCGCTGATCGAGCGAGACAAAGGAACACCTCCGTTTTGGAGTGTTAAAGGACAAGTTGGGACATGCCCAGCTCTCCACAATTTCTTATACTCACTGGGCTGGTAAGCATTGAAAGCCGAGATAGGCATGTGTGTATATATATATATATATATATATATATATATATATATATATATATTAATTTGAAAAGAAAATACAGCACGTTTCATTTTGGGAGAAAAAAAACATTTTAGTCGATTGTAGTTTCTTGTCTGTATTACATTTGGATAGAGGTGTCATTTTATTTAAAGCAGCGATTCATTTTGAAGTTATTAATTCCGACCGGACTCTGTCTCAGCCGCGCAGCGTTTCGAGCTGTGTGAACAGAACGGAGGATGATTCTCGTTTCTTGACAGCAACAAGACAAGAGTCCCAGTTAGTGACTTTAATCCACACAAAAGTGACTGACGATATTTTAATGGCTTTGAGAGGGGTTAAGAAGCGGCTTGCCATTTCTGAAGAGCAGTGAATCAAAGAACCAACGAGCTACTGGATCGAAGCATTGCTTCAATGGTTCATGGTTTCAAAGTGGAGCCGCGCTGCAGAAATAGTTTATTACAGACCAAACCCTGAATATCCGACTTTACTTCTACGTCCGTATGACTGTGAAACTCGGAAAAATCCGTATAATTTACGGACTATAGGTTGACATGAAAACCACCGAAAAGCTGTGTTCACCGCGGGGACACGTTCGGCTATTCGAGATTATTCAAGAAGAACTTTGTACCGAAAACGTCCATTCAAAAGTTCGGCGTCTTTCTGCATTCTGTTTTGTTGTGCATTGCATAGCCTGTACTTTTCTCGATCCTCGTGTCGTTTTCCGTGTGAACTCAGCTATCAGCAGGAAGCAGCAGCATAAGCTCGCCCCCGACTGACGCTTTCAAAATAAAAGGCAACAAGCAACAGTCATAAAAGGCTAAAAAAAAAACAAAACCGCAGCGTTAAGGGGAGGAACAAAATTGTCGGCGATAATGACCTCAATAATTAACGCAACGTTAGCGCATTAACGTTGCCCAGCCCTAATATATATATATATATATATATATATATACACTCAACAAAAATATAAACGCAACACTTTTGGTTTTGCTCCCATTTTGTATGAGATGAACTCAAAGATCTAAAACTTTTTCCACATACACAATATCACCATTTCCCTCAAATATTGTTCACAAACCAGTCTAAATCTGTGATAGTGAGCACTTCTCCACTCTGAAAGGTGCAGTTTTATCACACAGCACAATGCCACAGATGTAAGATTTGAGGGAGTGTGCAATTGGCATGCTGACAGCAGGAATGTCAACCAGAGCTGTTGCTCGTGTATTGAATGTTAATTTCTCTACTATAAGCCGTCTCCAAAGGCGTTTCAGAGAATTTGGCAGTACATCCAACCAGCCTCACAACCGCAGACCACTTGTAACCACACCAGCCCAGGACCTCCACATCCAGCATGTTCACCTCCAAGATCGTCTGAGACCAGCCACTCAGACAGCTGCTGAAACAATCGGTTTGCATAACCAAAGAACTTCTGCACAAACTGTCAGAAATCGTCTCAGGGAAGCTCATCTGCATGCTCGTCGTCCTCATCGGGGTCTCGACCTGACTCCATTTCGTCGTCGTAACCGACTTGAGTGGGCAAATGCTCACATTCGCTGGCATTTGGCACGTTGGAGAGGTGTTCTCTTCATGGATGAAGCCCGGTTCACACTGTTCAGGGCAGATGGCAGACAGCGTGTGTGGCATCATGTGGATGAGCGGTTGTCTGATGTCAGTGTTGTGGATCGAGTGGCCCATGGTGGCAGTGGGGTTATGGTATGGGCAGGCGTCTGTTATGGACGAAGAACACAGGTGCATTTTATTGATGGCATTTTGAATGCACAGAGATACCGTGACGAGATCCTGAGGCCCATTGTTGTGCCAACATCCAAGAACATCACCTCATGTTGCAGCAGGATAATGCACGGCCCCATGTTGCAAGGATCTGTACACAATTCTTGGAAGCTGAAAATGTCCCAGTTCTTGCATGGCCGGCATACTCACCGGACATGTCACCCATTGAGCATGTTTGGGATGCTCTGGACCGGCGTATACGACAGCGTGTACCAGTTCCTGCCAATATCCAGCAACTTCGCACAGCCATTGAAGAGGAGTGGACCAACATTCCACAGGCCACAATTGACAACCTGATCAACTCTATGCGAATGAGACGTGTTGCACTGCATGAGGCAAATGGTGGTCACACCAGATACTGACTGGTATTCTCCCCCCCAATAAAACAAAACTGCACCTTTCAGAGTGGCCTTTTATTGTGGGCAGTCTAAGGCACACCTGTGCACTAATCATGGTGTCTAATCAGCATCTTGATATGGCACACCTGTGAGGTGGGATGGATTATCTCAGCAAAGGAGAAGTGCTCACTATCACAGATTTAGACTGGTTTGTGAACAACATTTGAGGGAAATGGTGATACTGTGTATGTGGAAAAAGTTTTAGATCTTTGAGTTCATCTCATACAAAATGGGAGCAAAACCATAAGTGTTGCGTTTATATTTTTGTTTAGTTTATATATGTGTGTGTGTGTGTGTGTATATATATATGTATATATATATATATATCAGGGTCACCTGATCCAGCCCTAACTATAAGCTTTAGCAAAAAGGAAAGTTTTAAGCCTAATCTTAAAAGTAGAGAGGGTGTCTGTCTCCTTGATCTGAATTGGGAGCTGGTTCCACAGGAGAGGAGCCTGAAAGCTGAAGGCTCTGCCTCCCATTCTAGTCTTACAAACCCTAGGAACTACAAGTAAGCCTGCAGTCTGAGAGCGAAGCGCTCTATTGGGGTGATATGGTACTATGAGGTCCCTAAGATAAGATGGGACCTGATTATTCAAAACCTTATAAGTAAGAAGAATAATTTTAAATTCTATTCTAGAATTAACAGGAAGCCAATGAAGAGAGGCCAATATGGGGGAGATATGCTCTCTCCTTCTAGTCCCCGTTAGTACTCTAGCTGCAGCATTTTGAATTAACTGAAAGCTTTTCAGGGAACTTTTAGGACAACCTGATAATAATGAATTACAATAGTCCAGCCTAGAGGAAATAAATGCATGAATTAGTTTTTCAGCATCACTCTGAGACAAGACCTTTCTAATTTTAAAGATATTGCGTAAATGCAAAAAAGCAGTCCTACATATTTGTTTAATATGCGCTTTGAATGACATATCCTGATCAAAAATGACTCCAAGATTTCTCACAGTATTACTAGAGGTCAGGGTAATGCCATCCAGAGTAAGGATCTGGTTAGACACCATGTTTAAGATTTGTGGGGCCAGGTACAATAACTTCAGTTTTATCTGAGTTTAAAAGCAAGAAATTAGAGGTCACCCATGTCTTTGTCTGTAAGACAATCCTGCAGTTTAGCTAATTGGTGTGTGTCCTCTGGCTTCATGGATAGATAAAGCTGGGTATCATCTGCGTAACAATGAAAATTTAAGCAATGCCGTCTAATAATACTGCCTAAGGGAAGCATGTATAAAGTGAATAAAATTGGTCCTAGCACAGAACCTTGTGGAACTCCATAATTAACCTTAGTCTGTGAAGAAGATTCCCCATTTACATGAACAAATTGTAATCTATTAGATAAATATGATTCAAACCACCGCAGCGCAGTGTGTGTGTGTGTGTGTGTGTGTGTGTGTGTGTGTGTGTGTGTGTGTGTGTGTGTGTGTGTGTGTGTGTGTATACTCAACAAAAATATAAACGCAACACTTTTGGTTTTGCTCCCATTTTGTATGAGATGAACTCAAAGATCTAAAACTTTTTCCACATACACAATATCACCATTTCCCTCAAATATTGTTCACAAACCAGTCTAAATCTGTGATAGTGAG
Organism: Thalassophryne amazonica; assembly: GCF_902500255.1. Lineage (NCBI taxonomy): Eukaryota > Metazoa > Chordata > Actinopteri > Batrachoidiformes > Batrachoididae > Thalassophryne > Thalassophryne amazonica. The sequence continues at coordinate 100,445,007 of NC_047104.1, read as the reverse complement.
CACTTCTCCTTTACTGAGATAATCCATCCCCCCTCACAGGTGTGCCATACCAAGATGCTGATTAGACACCATGATTAGTGCACAGGTGTGCCTTAGACTGTCCACAATAAAAGGCCACTCCGAAAGTTGCAGTTTTGTTTTATTGGGGGGAATACCAGTCAGTATCTGGTGTGACCACCATTTGCCTCATGCAGTGCAACACATCTCCTTCGCATAGAGTTGATCAGGTTGTCAATTGTGGCCTGTGGAATGTTGGTCCACTCCTCTTCAATGGCTGTGCGAAGTTGCTGGATATTGGCAGGAACTGGTACACGCTGTCGTATATGCCGGTCCAGAGCATCCCAAACATGCTCAATGGGTGACATGTCCGGTGAGTATGCCGGCCATGCAAGAACTGGGACATTTTCAGCTTCCAAGAATTGTGTACAGATCCTTGCAACATGGGGCCGTGCATCATCCTGCTGCAACATGAGGTGATGTTCTTGGATGTATGGCACAACAATGGGCCTCAGGATCTCGTCACGGTATCTCTGTGCATTCAAAATGCCATCAATAAAATGCACCTGTGTTCTTTGTCCATAACAGACGCCTGCCCATACCATAACCCCACCGCCACCATGGGCCACTCAATCCACAACATTGACATCAGAAAACCACTCACCCACACGACGCCACACACGCTGTCTGCCATCTGCCCTGAATAGTGTGAACCGGGATTCATCTGTGAAGAGAACACCTCTCCAACGTGCCAAACGCCAGCGAATGTGAGCATTTGCCCACTCAAGTCGGTTACGACGATGAACTGGAGTCAGGTCGAGACCCCAATGAGGATGACGAGCATGCAGATGAGCTTCCCTGAGACGGTTTCTGACAGTTTGTGCAGACATTCTTTGGTTATGCAAACCGATTGTTTCAGCAGCTGTCCGAGTGGCTGGTCTCAGACGATCTTGGAGGTGAACATGCTGGATGTGGAGGTCCTGGGCTGGTGTGGTTACACGTGGTCTGCGGTTGTGAGGCTGGTTGGATGTACTGCCAAATTCTCTGAAACGCCTTTGGAGACGGCTTACGGTAGAGAAATGAACATTCAATACACGAGCAACAGCTCTGGTTGACATTCCTGCTGTCAGCATGCCAATTGCACGCTCCCTCAAATCTTGCGACATCTGTGGCATTGTGCTGTGTGATAAAACTGCACCTTTCAGAGTGGCCTTTTATTGTGGGCAGTCTAAGGCACACCTGTGCACTAATCATGGTGTCTAATCAGCATCTTGATATGGCACACCTGTGAGGTGGGATGGATTATCTCAGCAAAGGAGAAGTGCTCACTATAACAGATTTCGACTGGTTTGTGAATAATATTTGAGGGAAATGGTGATATTGTGTATGTGGAAAAAGTTTTAGATCTTTGAGTTCATCTCATACAAAATGGGAGCAAAACCAAAAGTGTTGCATTTATATTTTTGTTGAGTATAAATGGCAACTTTCTGGCTTTAAGAAACACTATAAGAAATCAAGAAAAAAAATTGTGGCAGTCAGTAACGGTTACTTTTTTAGACCAAGCAGAGGGGAAAAAATATGGACTCACTCAATTCTGAGGAATAAATTATGGAATCACCCTGTAAATTTTCATCCCCAAAACTAACACCTGCATCAAATCAGATCTGCTCGTTAGTCTGGGTGGATTGCATTTATATAGCACTTTTCCATCTGCATCAGACGCTCAAAGCGCTTTACAATTATGCCTCACACTCACACTGATGTCAGGGTGCTGCCATACAAGGCACTCACTACACACCGGGAGCAATAGGGGATTAAAGGCCTTGCCCAAGAGCCCTTAGTGATTTTTCCAGTCAGGCAGGGATTTGAACCCATGATCTTCTGGACTCAAGCCCAACACCTTAATCACTAGACCATCACCTCCCCTAAACTTCATATCTTTCCACAAGACAGAAACATAATTCCCGTGTATGTGTTTGCGTGTGGCGTGTGCGTGCATGCGTGTTAGGAAAGATCTTGTGAAAAGTAGTTGTAGGACATTTATTCTTAGCTTCTGTATTTGTCGTCGATGAAAAGCAACTCCCATTGTGGAACTATAAGATCACTTAAAAGTCTTCAGCTGGCTTGTAGTTATTTGTTTTGTGGTCAATGAAATGTGTAATTTTCAACATCATGCCAAAAGAGATGATGCCAGGTTCCTGAGAATCTTTGCCTGTCATGTTACAAGATTGTCAAGGCATTACTTTGACTAGTTCCCTCATGTCATAAAGAAAGTTTTTATGGCTTTTTTTTCTCATGATTACACAAGCTGACCATTCCGTTTTGGCATGTAGTAGTAGTAGTAGTAAGTTTATTTGTATAGCATCTTTCAAGATAAAATCACAAAGTGTTTTACAAGAATTTAAGAACACAGATATAAAAATGCAGAAACTAAAAGCAGCAATAACATAAAACTAGTTAAAAGCAAGCCTGTACAAATAGGTCATGTTGATTGTTAACACAAAAGAAATTCATTGGATTAACAATACAGTACAGTGCGGAGCTAGTGATCACTCATGAGCGGCTCTTCCAGTGTTGACAGTCACTGATGTCTTTTGCAGGAGGAGCCATAGGTGTACTTGTATGAAACTGGAGTGACAACCTATTTAAATCAAACAGGGTTGTTTTCGGTGAAAATCTGTAAATGTAAAAAAATGACTCGTATCCAATTCTCTTCTTGTCCTTCCAGCCCAGCCTGCAGGATTACCTGAAATCCTGAAGAAGTCGCTACATACTTGCTCAGTAAGGGGTGGAGAAGAACTGTTCATCATTGGAAAGAACTTTCTTAAAGACACCAAAGTCATATTTCAAGAGAATGTATCTGGTAAAAAAAAAAAAAAATAGTTTTAGGTTTGCATTTTCAAGTTTTTGGTGTTTTCCCTGCTCAAATTGGTATGTCTTACTCTGTGTTCCAGATGAGAACTCATGGAAAGCAGAGGCTGAAATTGACATGGAACTCTTTCACCAGGTAAAATTTTACTGTTCTTTCCTTGTTTGTGTAAGAAGGGAATTGGGCTGACAAGTAATGGCCTACAGCTGGTTGTCTGAAGGTTTAGATGTAATTTAAGGACTGCAAGCTCAAAGATTTTTAGATAATCTAAGGCATTCTGACCAGGGGTGAAAGTAAGATTAGATTCTTGCAGGAACTGTGCCTTAAACAAAAAAATTTGTGCTCATGCTTGCATCATATTAAAGATATTAAGGACATAGTAGGCTGCTCACAAATGATAATGTTTGTCCAGCACACTAAAATGTACTTCAGCACATCATGGGCAGCACATTCTGTTGATTATGTTCATGTATTCATGTATTCATCAAGTTTACATTTATTTTGGAGAAAATTTATCTGAATTAAAGACAAGAAAATACAGATTGGGATGCAGAGACCCTGCAGTACAGTAACGCTAGAACATTTCATTGAGCTATATAAAGAAGTGTTTTTGAGCCCTACAGACTCTGTAAAATAGCAGTTGTTATCCCAGTGAGTACTGCTTCTTGTGAACAGAGTTTCTCTAAAGCTGGGCTTACTGTACGAGTTTTGGCCCTTTTTCAGCCGATTTTTCACTCGTGCAAGAATTTTTTGGATCGCGCCGAGTTTCAGCTTAATTGCATGTCCTTCACCGTGTAGTATACAAGGAGTAACGAGCTGCGTTTAACCGCTAATGACCACCTCCCGATCGGGAATCGTATGGTCGGATGAAAATCAAACCTGTTTGATATTCTGGTCGGCCGTTGTGAGGATTCAAGCCTACAAGCGTCTGTCGCACTGTGCATGTGCAAACACCGGAGAGAGCATAAACAGTGATCATCTCTTTGGGAGAGCAGCTTCTGTTTCTTTTTTTCACCATTATTCTTCAACTTATTTAAAGTCTTGTATTTTTTTTTTTGTTGTTGTTGTTAAAACTTTGTCTCCCATCGAGAGTTTTTGAAAAATAAGAAATGTAAATAACGAAAAAGAAAAAAAACTTCTGTTTATGTTTTGCTTCTGGAAACTCAAGTCTGACGTGTGGTTTTTGAACGTACAATGTGAGCAGTCAGATCACACCAGAGCATCGGGCTGTATAGTGTGAGAACATTAATCGTGCGCTCTGAACTTTTACATCCTGCAGTTTTGTCGCACAGTTTGAGCTGGAGCCAAGCACGATTGAAAATATCGTACAGTGTCTGCCCAGCTTAAGTTACTTGTGAAAACATGCCTCGGATCCACCACGAACGACAAGAGATTAAGCAGTCTGGGTGTACTGAGCTTTGACTCTAGGAGGGCAAAGGTACTGAGTCTTGACTCATTTGTTGATCGGTTTGCCAAAAATCACCAAAAGTGCAGAGTACAGTTGCTGTAGTAGTAGGGCACTAAGGGCAGTCAGTGTATTTATATAATTTTGGAATGAGAAACTGAACCAAGGCTGCACCTAGCAGTTATGTTTATTATCAGTTCATCTGCTGATTATTTTGACAAGTCAATACAAAATGTTATCCTTTTATTTCATATATATATATATAAAACATGTGGCCCATTAGACCTCTTCAAATTGTCAAATGTTACAAAATCTTTTCGGCCACATGTTCTTGTTCCACTAAAAAAATCTGTGCCAAATTTTATTGTAATCGGACATTGTTTAGGGGTTCCCCACAAAGCAACAATTTTCCCCAAACAAGCAATGTAGTAATCCAGTAATTCCAGTAATTTTCTCCTCTGGGTGACCAATCAACCACCACTTTTTGCGATTAGAAGCCATCACATGTACCTGTAAAAGAAAAATAGTGGGATCAGAGTCTTCTCCCGTTAGGGTGGCGTTGCCTTGCCAGTGGAGGGGAGAGGAAAATGTGTCACTCTGGGGGACCTCCAAAATCTTGTGATTGAGTTAAAATTTGGTCTGCACCTATAAAACCCCAAGTGGAACAAAAACATGTGGCCTGAAGTCTCTCACAACTTTTTTTTATTTTTTCACTATATAACATGAACAGCCCTAATATACAAGTTGTCAATATATAAAAGGAAGCAACAATGTTAAGAAAACGTTCTAAAAATGTTTCTGATAACCATAACCAATATATAACATTACCAAAATGTTATGTGTTAGCCAGTATGTTGTCCTGCCCCGGGCATTATGTCGGGACACTTTTTATTTTCAACAAAAGTATCATCTATAGGGTTGGGATGGCTTGTAGTAATATTTGACTAAGACTAACTCATATCTCAATAGTCAACTATTATTTTTCTAGCTGACTGATCAAATAATTCAGATGTCAATATTTTCCTCCAGTTTAATGGTAAATAATTAACAAAAATAATCTGTTGATAATAATTTGATTTGTATCATGCCAAATCACAACATAAGGTCTGACTTCTTTCACTACCCAGAGCAAGCATGTTGGCACATTTCCACAGAGATCTACACTTTGCAGAAGGATTTTCACAGTTTATAGACATATGCTGAATTTGAGTGGTGTTTGCCATGGTCTAAAAGCATGACCTTACGTTTCCTCAAACAACTGTTTCAGTATGTGTTTTTATGACTTCAGTGTTCATTTTACATACCAGTTTAATGTATACAATTTCACTGCGGGTGATTTACAACGCCCCTGACTTGAACAAGAATCAGGAACTCTGCAAGATGCTTTTAGTTTCTGTTTACAGCAAAGAATCTAAAGTAGAAAATAAAAGTTAATAAAATAAAATTTTAGTTTCAGGAAAGAGGTTCATATTCTGTTTATCCACAGTGACCAAAAACACAGACAGATCACTCAGGACAGAGATTCAGGAAGGAACCAACACAGTCCAACACCCTCTAGCAGCCAGCACTCCATTCACATTAGGGCTTTGAATAAATACCTTGCATGTTGTGTCGTAGTTCCGGAAACATTGTTTTCATGTGTTAGTTAAATTAAGTCAGTTTGCCATTTTACTGGTTAGATTTGAGCATGCATTGATGAATGAAGTCTGTGACTTGGTGACTAGTCTGTGGCTAATGGTACCAAACTAGTTAACTAGTGATTTTCACAAGTCATCCTAAACCTATTCATGTGGAGTTGGTACACAGAAATATGCATTTTCACAAGTGTCACTCACAATCAGTTATTTGATTGAGTTTATTTCAAAATGTTAGTACATTTCCAGTTGCGTACGTAATGCCCATTCCACATGTAAATATCACCAAGGATAGCACAAAAAACAAACATAAAAACATGGACAAGAATAAAACAACAATAAAAATATGAATAAAATCTGTAAAAGGAGAATGTATAGACTAAAACTTTAAAATTCATAAAGATATTAGCATTTTCATTTTTGTTGACTAGCAATTTTTTAACTCCCTTTTAATATTCAAACTTGGTCTTAAGACCTTAAACACTGGTAGTTCCAAGTTCCTCCACAGGTTTGAAGCACTTTATAAAAAAGAACTTGAACCTGCATGTTTAATCTGTAGCAGTGTAACAGAAAATTGGTGTCCTCTAGTGTTTATGTCAGACAGTCTTATTTTTATTTTCCTTAAAATGTCCCAAGCAAGTTACTCATCTGTAGGGTTAGGTTAGCTTGTAGTAATCAACGTTTACTAGCTAGCACCCAAATAATCACTTATTATTTATATATTCTAGTTAACTGATCAAATAATTCCAATACCAGTATTTTCCAACAGTTTCCTACAAACAAAATATTAATGTACGGTAAATGGGAGCTTGATTCTGAAGTATTATGAATATTGTATTGAGGTTATTCTGGTTCACCCTGTATTCAGCTGGGAGCATACTGGCTTTGTGTAACTCCTTTGGACCAATCTAAGTTGTAGGTGGAAGATTTAACATCTGTCTGAATATTTTATTTTGTTTGCTGTCTTCTTGACTTACCAGAGGTTACGTACCTGCAAACTGACCGGTTGTCAATTTTTTGTCTCTCCCAAGAATCACTTGATAGTAAAAGTTCCTCCATACCAGAACCAGTCCATCACCAGTGCAGTGTACGTGTGGATTTATGTGGTGACGAATGCTGGAAGATCTCATGATGTTCAGCCTTTTACTTACACCCCTGGCTCAGGTTTGTGCTCATTAGTTTCTCGTAATCTTATTCAATCAAATCAAATCAGATTTATTTATATAGCGCCAAATCACAACAAACAGTTGCCCCAAGGCGCTTTATATTGTAAGGCAAAAGCCATACAATAATTACAGAAAAACCCCAACGGTCAAAACGACCCCCTATGAGCAAGCACTTGGCGACAGTGGGAAGGGGAAAAACTCATTTTTAACAGGAAGAAACCTCCAGCAGAACCAGGCTCAGGGAGGGGCAGTCTTCTGCTGGGACTGGTTGGGGCAGAGGGGAGAGAATCAGGAAAAAGACATGCTGTGGAAGAGAGCAGAAATCAATCCTAATGATTAAATGCAGAGTGGTGCATACAGAGCAAAAAGAGGTGAATAAAAAGAAACACTCAGTGCATCATGGGAACCCCCCAGCAGTCTAAGTCTATAGCAGCATAACTAAGGGATGGTTCAGGGTCACCTGATCCAGCCCTAATTATAAGCTTTAGCAAAAAGGAAAGTTTTAAGCTTAATCTTAAAAGTAGAGAGGGTGTCTGTCTCCCTGATCCGAATTGGGAGCTGGTTCCACAGGAGAGGCGCCTGAAAGCTGAAGGCTCTGCCTCCCATTCTACTCTTACAAACCCTAGGAACTACAAGTAAGCCTGCAGTCTGAGAGCGAAGCACTCTATTGGGGCGATATGGTACTATGAGGTCCCTAAGATGAGACCTGGTTATTCAAAACCTTATAAGTAAGAAGAAGAATTTTAAATTCTAGAATTAACACGAAGCCAATGAAGAGAGGCCAATATGGGTGAGATATGCTCTCTCCTTCTAGTCCCCATTAGTACTCTAGCTGCAGCATTTTGAATTAACTGAAGGCTTTTCAGGGAACTTTTAGGACAACCTGATAATAATGAATTGCAATAGTCCAGCCTCGAAGAAATGAATGCATGAATTAGCTTTTCAGCATCACTCTAAGACAAGACCTTTCTAATTTTAGAGATATTGCGCAAATGCAAAAAAGCAGTCCTGCATATTTGCTTAATATGCGTATTGAAGGACATATCCTGATCAAAAATGACTCCAAGATTTCTCACAGTATTACTAGAGGTCAGGGTAATGCCATCCAGAGTAAGGATCTGGTTAGACACCATGTTTCTAAGATTTGTGAGGGGCCAAGTACAATAGCTTCAGTTTTATCTGAATTTAAAAGCGGGAAATTAGAGGTCATCCATGACTTTGTCTGAAAGACATTCCTGCAGTTTAACTAATTGGTGTGTGTCCTCTGGCTTCATGGATAGATAAAGCTGGGTATCATCTGCGTAACAATGAAAATTTAAGCAATGCGTTCTAATAATATTGCCTAAGGGAAGCATGTATAAAGTGAATAAAATTGGTCCTAGCACAGAACCTTGTAGAACTCCATAATTAACCTCAGTCCGTGAAGAAGACTCCCCATTTACATGAACAAATTGTAATCTATTAGATAAATATGATTCAAACCACTGCAGCGCAGTGCCTTTAATACCTATGGCATGCTCTAATCTCTGTAATAAAATTTTATGGTCAACAGTATCAAAAGCTGCACTGAGGTCTAACAGGATGAGCACAGAGACGAGTCCACTGTCTGAGGCCATAAGAAGATTATTTGTAACCTTCCCTAATGCTGTTTCTGTACTATGATGAATTCTGAAACCTGAATGAAACTCTTCAAATAGACAATTCCTCTGCAGATGATCAGTTAGCTGTTTTACAACTACGCTTTCAAGAATTTTTGAGAGAAAAGGAAGGTTGGGTCAAGTGATGGCTTTTTAAGTAATGGTTTAATTACTGCCACCTTAAAAGCCTGTGGTACATAGCCAGCTAATAAAGATAGATTGATCATATTTAAGATCGAAGCATTAATTAATGGTAGGGCTTCCTTGAGCAGCCTGGTAGGAATGGGGTCTAATAGATGTGTTGATTGGAGGAAGTGACTAATGAAAATAACTGTCCGAACAATCGGAGAGAAAGAGTTTAACCAAATACCAGCATTACTGAAAGCAGCCGAACATAAAGATATGTCTTTGGGATGGTTATAAATAATTTTTTCTCTAATAGTTAAAATTTTATTTGCAAAGAAAGTCATGAAGTCATTACTAGTTAAAGTTAAAGGAATACTCGGCTCAATAGAGCTCTGACTCTGTCAGCCTGGCTACAGTGCTGAAAAGAAACCTGGGGTTGTTCTTATTTTCTTCAATTAGAGATGAATAGTAAGATGTCCTAGCTTTACGTAGGGCATTTTTATAGAGCAACCAGTGTTGCCACAGTTACTTTGAAAAAGTAATCCAATTACTGATTACTCCTTGAAAAAGTAACTTAGTTACTTTACTGATTACTCAATTGTAAAAGTAACTAAGTTAGATTACTAGTTACTTTTTAGTTACTTCTCCCAGCTGCCGACAACAACCCTTTGCCACCTCAACATGACAATGATACCTGTTTTGCCAAAACTTACTTTATAGTCACCCTTTCTTGACTTCAATGAAAATAAATACTTGTTTTATAAAAAGTAAAATAAAGACCTCTTTCTTGACCTCATATTTAACTGTTGACAGCACTGTAACAGTAAAACTTGCAATTTCGAACCTACATTGTTTATAAATGTAACTATTAAATTCATTCTAGCATTAGCAGGAGGCAGAGCTGTGGTCTTATACACCTCTCTGCAGCTTCTCTCCCCCTGCCATCCCCTCGTTGCCCCATCCCCGTAGAGACGGTGCCTGCTCCCAGACTACCAATAACCAGCAAAAATCTATTTAAGCATAAAAATTCAAAAAGAAAAAATATAGCACCTTCAATTGCACCACAGACTAAAACAGTTAAATGTGGTCTATTAAACATTAGGTCTCTCTCTTCTAAGTCCCTGTTGGTAAATGATATAATAATTGATCAATGTATTGATTTATTCTGCCTAACAGAAACCTGGTTACAGCAGGATGAATATGTTAGTTTAAATGAGTCAACACCCCCGAGTCACACTAACTGTCAGAATGCTCGTAGCACGGGCCGTGGCGGAGGATTAGCAGCAATCTTCCATTCCAGCTTATTAATTAATCAAAAACCTAGACAGAGCTTTAATTCATTTGAAAGCTTGTCTCTTAGTCTTGTCCATCCAAATTGGAAGTCCCAAAAACCAGTTTTATTTGTTATTATCTATCGTCCACCTGGTCGTTACTGTGAGTTTCTCTGTGAATTTTCAGACCTTTTGTCTGACTTAGTGCTTAGCTCAGATAAGATAATTATAGTGGGCGATTTTAATATACACACAGATGCTGAGAATGACAGCCTCAACACTGCATTTAATCTATTATTAGACTCTATCGGCTTTGCTCAAAAAGTAAATGAGTCCACCCACCACTTTAATCATATCTTAGATCTTGTTCTGACTTATGGTATGGAAATAGAAGACTTAACAGTATTCCCTGAAAACTCCCTTCTGTCTGATCATTTTTTAATAACATTTACATTTACCCTGATGGACTACCCTGCAGTGGGGAATAAGTTTCATTACACTAGAAGTCTTTCAGAAAGCGCTGTAACTAGGTTTAAGGATATGATTCCTTCGTTATGTTCTCTAATGTCATATACCAACACAGAGCAGAGTAGCTACCTAAACTCTGTAAGGGAGATAGAGTATCTCGTCAATAGTTTTACATCCTCTTTGAAGACAACTTTGGATGCTGTAGCTCCTCTGAAAAAGAGAGCTTTAAATCAGAAGTGTCTGACTCCGTGGTATAATTCACAAACTCGTAGCTTAAAGCAGATAACCCGTAAGTTGGAGAGGAAATGGCGTCTCACTAATTTAGAAGATCTTCACTTAGCCTGGAAAAAGAGTTTGTTGCTCTATAAAAAAGCCCTCCGTAAAGCTAGGACATCTTTCTACTTATCACTAATTGAAGAAAATAAGAATAACCTCAGGTTTATTTCAGCACTGTAGCTAAGCTGACAAAGAGAGCTCTATTGAGCTGAGTATTCCATTAACTTTAGCTAGTAATGACTTCATGACTTTCTTTGCTAACAAAATTTTGACTTAGAGAAAAAATTACTCATAACCATCCCAAAGATGTATCGTTATCTTTGGCTGCTTTCAGTGATGCCGGTATTTGGTTAGACTCTTTCTCTCCGGTTGTTCTGTCTGAGTTATTTTCATTGGTTGCTTCGTCCAAACCATCGGCATGTTTATTGGACCCCATTCCTGCCAGGCTGCTCAAGGAAGTCCTACCATTATTTAATGCTTCAATCTTAAATATGATCAATCTATCTTTGTTAGTAGGTTATGTACCACAGGCCTTTAAGGTGGCAGTAATTAAACCATTACTTAAAAAGCCATCACTTGACCCAGCTATCTTAGCTAATTATAGGCCAATTTCCAACCTTCCTTTTCTCTCAAAGATTCTTGAGAGGGTAGTTGTACAACAGCTAACTGATCACCTGCAGAGGAATGGTCTATTTGAAGAGTTTCAGTCAGGTTTTAGAATTCATCATAGTACAGAAACAGCATTAGTGAAGGTTACAAATGATCTTATGGCTTCGGACAGTGGACTTATCTCTGTGCTTGTTCTGTTGGACCTCAGTGCTGCTTTTGATACTGTTGACCATAAAATTTTATTACAGAGATTAGAGCATGTCATAGGTATTAAAGGCACTGCGCTGCGGTGGTTTGAATCATATTTGTCTAATAGATTACAGTTTGTTCATGTAAATGGGGAATCTTCTTCACAGACTAAAGTTAATTATGGAGTTCCACAAGGTTCTGTGCTAGGACCAATTTTATTCACTTTATACATGCTTCCCTTGGGCAGTATTATTAGACGGTATTGCTTAAATTTTCATTGTTACGCAGATGATACCCAGCTTTATCTATCCATGAAGCCAGAGGATACACACCAATTAGCTAAACTGCAGGATTGTCTTACAGACATAAAGACATGGATGACCTCTAATTTCCTGCTTTTAAACTCAGATAAAACTGAAGTTATTGTACTTGGCCCCACAAATCTTAGAAGCATGGTGTCTAACCAGATCGTTACTCTGGATGGCATTTCCCTGATCTCTAGTAATACTGTGAGAAATCTTGGAGTTATTTTTGATCAGGATATGTCATTCAAAGCGCATATTAAACAAATATGTAGGATTGCCTTTTTGCATTTACGCAATATCTCTAAAATCAGAAAGGTCTTGTCTCAGAGTGATGCTGAAAAACTAATTCATGCATTTATTTCCTCTAGGCTGGACTATATAATTCATTATTATCAGGTTGTCCTAAAAGTTCCCTAAAAAGCCTTCAGTTGGTTCAGAATGCTGCAGCTAGAGTACTGACGGGGACTAGCAGGAGAGAGCATATCTCACCCGTGTTGGCCTCTCTTCATTGGCTTCCTGTTAATTCTAGAATAGAATTTAAAATTCTTCTTCTTACTTATAAGGTTTTGAATAATCAGGTCCCATCTTATCTTAGGGACCTCATAGTACCATATTACCCCATTAGAGCGCTTCGCTCTCAGACTGCGGGCTTACTTGTAGTTCCTAGGGTTTGTAAGAGTAGAATGGGAGGCAGAGCCTTCAGCTTTCAGGCTCCTCTCCTGTGGAACCAGCTCCCAATTCAGATCAGGGAGACAGATACCCTCTCTACTTTTAAGATTAGGCTTAAAACTTTCCTTTTCGCTAAGGCTTATAGTTAGGGCTGGATCGGGTGACCCTGGACCATCCCTTGGTTATGCTGCTTTAGACGTAGATTGTGGGGGGGTTCCCATGATGCACTGTTTCTTTCTCTTTTTGCTCCGTATGCATCACTCTGCATTTAATCATTAGTGATCGATCTCTGCCCCCCTTCACGGCATGTCTTTTTCCTGTTTTTTTCCCTCAGCCCCAACCAGTCTCAGCAGAAGACTGCCCCTCCCTGAGCCTGGTTCTGCTGGAGGTTTCTTCCTGTTAAAAGGGAGTTTTTCCTTCCCACTGTTGCCAAGTGCTTGCTCATAGGGGGTCGTTTTGACCGTTGGGGTTTTTTATAATTATTGTATGGCCTTGCCTTACAATATGGAGCGCCTTGGGGCAACTGTTTGTTGTGATTTGGCGCTATGTAAGAAAAAAGTTGATTGATTGATTGATTGATTTTTCTAACATTTAAATTCTCTCTAAATATTTTACTTGTCGAAATTAATATTATTTTAAGTAGTATTAGTAGTTGTAGTAAAAAAAGGCTTCAAAACTGGACCTTTAATCTAGGGGTGTTGTGAGGGGGGCACATCCCTCCCCCACGCCCCCATTCCATCTGGGTTTGCCCCTACTTTGGCGTTTGAGCACAAAGAATGGATAACATTTATTTATGCAGAAAACGTGACCAGATTTACAGGTAAGAAAGTTTTATTGTGTTTTCACATCATGTGGTCCTCAGAAAGAGTTTAGGTGCATTTGAGTGGAAAATAGTGTTAGTTGTTGATGCGTCGCGGAGGATCAGAGGTGAATAAAAAGAAACACTCAGTGCATCATGGGAACCCTCCAGCAGTCTATAGCAGCATAACTAAGGGATGGTTCAGAGTCATCTAAGATTTGTGGGGCCAGGTACAATAACTTCAGTTTTATCTGAGTTTAAAAGCAGGAAATTAGAGGTCATCCATGTCTTTGTAAGACAATCCTGCAGTTTAGCTAATTGGTGTGTGTCCTCTGGCTTCATGGATAGATAAAGCTGGGTATCATCTGCGTAACAATGAAAATTTAAGCAATGCTTTCTAATAATACTGCCTAAGTGAAGCATGTATAAAGTGAATAAATTGGTCCTAGCACAGAACCTTGTGGAACTCCATAATTAACCTTAGTCTGTGAAGAATATTCCCCATTTACATGAACAAATTGTAATCTATTAGATAAATATGATTCAAACCACCGCAGCGCAGTGCCTTTAATACCTACGGCATACTCTAATCTCTGTAATAAAATTTTATGGTCAACAGTATCAAAAGCAGCACTGAGGTCTAACAGAACAAGCACAGAGATGAGTCCACTGTCTGAGGCCATAAGAAGATCATTTGTAACCTTCACTAATGCTGTTTCTGTACTATGATGAATTCTAAACCCTGACTGAAACACTTCAAATAGACCATTCCTCTGCAGATGATCAGTTAGCTGTTTTACAACTACCCTTTCAAGAATTTTTGAGAGAAAAGGAAGGTTGGAGATTGGCCTATAATTAGCTAAGATAGCTGGGTCAAGTGATGGCTTTTTAAGTAATGGTTTAATTACTGCCACCTTAAAAGCCTGTGGTACATAGCCAACTAATAAAGGTAGATTGATCATATTTAAGATCGAAGCATTAATTAATGGTAGGGCTTCCTTGAGCAGCCTGGTAGGAATCGGGTCTAATAGACATGTTGATGGTTTGGAGGAAGTAACTAATGAAAATAACTGACAGAACAATCGGAGAGAAAGAGTCTAACCAAATACTGGCATCACTGAAAGCAGCCAAAGAGAACGATATGTCTTTGGGATGGTTATGAGTAATTTTTTCTCTAATAGTTAAAATTTTATTAGCAAAGAAAGTCATGAAGTCATTACTAGTTAAAGTTAAAGGAATACTCGGCTCAATAGAGCTCTGACTCTTTGTCAGCCTGGCTACAGTGCTGAAAAGAAACCTGCGGTTCTTATTTTCTTCAATTAGTGATGAGTATTAAGATGTCCTAGCTTTACGGAGGGCTTTTTTTTATAGAGCAACAGACTCTTTATCCAGGCTAAGTGAACATCTTCTAAATTAGTGAGACGCCATTTCCTCTCTAACTTACGGGTTATCTGCTTTAAGCTGCGAGTTTGAGAGTTATACCACGGAGTCAGGCACTTCTGATTTAAGGCTCTCTTTTTCAGAGGAGCTACAGCATCCAAAGTTGTCCTCAATGAGGATATAAAACTATTGACGAGATAATCTCTCACTCACAGACTTTAGGTAGCTACTCTGCCCTGTGTTTGGTATATGGCATTGGAGAACATAAAGCAGGAATCATATCCTTAAACCTAGTTACAGCGCTTTCTGAAAGACTTCTACTGTAATGAAACTTATTCCCCACTGCTTGGTAGTCCATCAGAGTAAATGTAAATGTTATTAAGAAATGATCAGACAGAATGGGGTTTTCAGGGAATACTGTTAAGTCTTCAATTTCCATACCATAAGTCAGAACAAGATCTAAGGTATGATTAAAGTGGTGGGTGGACTCATTTACATTTTGAGCAAAGCCAATCGAGTCTAACAATAGATTAAATACAGTGTTGAGGCTGTCATTCTCACCATCTGTGTGGATGTTAAAATCGCCCACTATAATTATCTTATCTGAGCTAAGCACTAAGTCAGACAAAAATTCACAGAGAAACTCACAGTAACGACCAGGAGGACGATAGATAACAACAAATAAAACTGGTTTTTGGGACTTCCAATTTGGATGGACAAGACTAAGAGTCAAGCTTTCAAATGAATTAAAGCTCTGTCTGGGTTTTTGATTAATTAATAAGCTGGCGTGGAAGATTGCTGCTAATCCTCCGCCTCGGCCCGTGCTACAAGCCTTTTGGCAGTTAGTGTGACTCGGGGGTGTTGACTCATTTAAACTAACAGTCATCCTGCTGTAACCAGGTTTCTGTAAGGCAGAATAAATCAATATGTTGATCAATTATATCATTTACTAACAGGGACTTAGAAGAGAGAGATCTAATGTTTAATAGACCACATTTAACTGTTTTAGTCTGTGGTGCAGTTGAAGGTGCTATATTATTTTTTCTTTTTGAATTTTTATGCTTAAATAGATTTTTGCTGGTTATTGGTGGTCTGGGAGCAGGCACCGTCTCTACGGCGAAGGGGTAATGAGGGGATGGCAGGGGAGAGAAGCTGCAGAGAGGTGTGTAAGATTACAACTCTGCTTCCTGGTCCCAACCCTGGATAGTCACGGTTTGGAGGATTTAAGAAAATTGGCCAGATTTCTAGAAATGAGAGCTGCTCCATCCAAAGTGGGATGGATGCCGTCTCTCCTAACAAGACCAGGTTTTCCCCAGAAGCTTTGCCAATTATCTTTGAAGCCCACCTCATTTTTTGGACACCACTCAGACAGTCAGCAATTCAGGGAGAACATGCGGCTAAACATGTCACTCCCGGTCCAATTGGGGAGGGGCCCAGAGAAAACTACAGAGTCCGACATTGTTTTTGCAAAGTTACACACCGATTCAATGTTAATTTTAGTGACCTCCGATTGGCGTAACCGGGTGTCATTACTGCCGGCGTGAATTACAGTCTTACCAAATTTACACTTAGCCAGCAGTTTCAAATTTCCTTCAATGTTACCTGCTCTGGCCCCCGGAAGACAATTGACTATGGTTGCTGGTGTCGCTAACTTCACATTTCTCAAAACAGAGTCGCCAATAACCAGAGTTTGTTCCTCGGCGGGTGTGTCGCCGAGTGGGGTAAAACGGTTAGAGATGTGAACGGGTTGGCGGTGTACACGGGGCTTCTATTTAGGACTACGCTTCCTCCTCACAGTCACCCAGTCGGCCTGCTTTCCCGGCTGCTCGGGATCCGCTGGAGGGGAACTAACGGCGGTTAAGCTACCTTAGTCCGCACCGACTACAGGGGCCTAAATAGCTGTAGGATTTTCCAAGGTGCGGGTTATTGGTGGTCCCAGACCACCAGTAACCAGAAAAAATCTATTTAAGCATAAAAATTCCAAAAGAAAAAATAATATAGCACCTTCAATTGCACCACAGACTAAAACAGTTAAATGTCTTTTATTAAATATTAGGTCTCTCTCTTATAAGTCCCTGTTAGTAAATGATAAAATAATTGATCAACATATTGATTTATTCTGCCTTACAGAAACATGGTTACAGCAGGATGAATATGTTAGTTTAAGTGAGTTTGGAAGTCTCACAGGACAAGTTGTGACATGCCCAGCTGTTACACAATTTCTCGGATACTCACTCAACTGAAAAGCCACCAAAAGCCGTCTGAATCTTATGAATGGTTTCCAACACGGACGTGCTTTTTGTTGTGCGCCATTGCGGCTCCGTGCCGACGCGCAAATTCCTCCGCACGTCTTTCATTACAAAATCTCCTGAAACAGTGGAATGTGCCGCAAAAGTGCTGATGTACACCTCTTCTGCAATTTCTCTGGTAGTCAGACGACGTCCCGGATCAACACAGCCTTCACTTGGGAAATGATCTGGTCGTTTCAGCCTGTCAATGGCCGCTCGGAGCGCGGCGTGCCCTCCGCCGCTGTGGGCTGTCTTTAATCCGGTTGTAATGCTCCTTAATCTGTGTGACGCCGAGTGTATCCTCACTGAAAGCCGTCTGAATCTTCCGAATGGTTTCCACCTGGCTGTCTCTCACAGTTTCTGGAAAAATTCGATTCAGCACTGCTCCAATCGCTCAGCCATTTCCCTGACAATGAAAATCCCATGAGGGGGTTGGACCACTGCTCACTCAAAGCCTGCCCACAGGTGAATGACGCAACCGACAGGCGTGAAAAAACTCACGCATGCGCACGAAGGTTCAAGCTTGGCTGATGCAAGCGCACATGATTCAAATCCATATAGTTTTTAAAAAAAATAAAAAGGTCGGATAGTTTTCTAACAGACCTCGTAGATGGTTATTTTAGAGATGTGGGAATGTACTGGTTGTCTGCCTGGGTGGTTGCCATCTAGGACCCAATGCAGTTCTATGGTGTTGTGGATGTGGCAAAGCATAGCAACAGCGCATGTTCCCAGATTTAACTTGACTTGAAGGCGATAGCTATGAGAAGATAATATCCAGTGTTACTCTAACTCTTGATTAGTAATGTTTTATTTTGTTTTTCTTCTGTCTATTGTCTGTGTTCCTTTACAGTGCCAATTACTGTTTAGTAGGTTTACACCAAATCAGTATCACAATATGAAGCTCATATCTGCACTGGAATACAGTAATTCACAATTAATAATAATTTATTTAATAATACTTTTATTTATATTGTACTTTACCAAGAACAAAGCATTTCAAGAACCAAATCACACCATCACAAATTAACAAAAAGGAAAATATGTGACATAAAAACAAAGTCAAAACCCTAAATATTTCCCACCATCAAAAGTTGTAAGCAGTCAAGAAAAGGTGTGTTTTTAATCTAAATTTAAAAATGTCAATAGACCTCTACTGCCTAATCTCAGGTGGCAGTCTGTTCCACACAGTGGAACAGACTGCCACACAGACTACTCGGCAGTAAAGTGATACTGTTTCTTTCCAAGATGGCGCCTGTGACTGGCGTGGCCATCGCTCAGCTCCTGTTGTGTTGGTTACTAATGGCCACTTTTACAACATATGTTATTTTAGCAGCCTGACTAGCAGATGGAGGTGTCTTGGCTTTACGGGCTTACGATCGGGACTCTGTTTCATATCAAGGAGATGATGGAGAGCCTATTTGCTACACGAGACAGGTACAACCAGGCGTTTCCTCCGCCCCTAACTATCGGCTCCGACTCACCTGATTATCTGCTGCTGTTGCGGGCGCCGTGTAAGATCCGCAGGAGACTGAGGAAAAAAGGCTTTTTGGATAAGAGGAGAAGAGGCTCGCAGGCTGGTGTCCAGGTGAAGAGAAAGTGTGCAGCGGCGCATTTGGGCGCGGGTGCCAGCGCCGGCGGCCAAGGAAGGGCTCGCTTCCTCTACCACATTCCTCTCTTTGATGTGTGCGATGGCACATCTGCATCAACACCTGTTCGGTTAGATACGGGTGTTCTAGACTTTTCGCATTGCTGGTATCCTGGTGGCGTAGTTCCATCTCTACTGTGCACTTCCGTGTTTACGCCTCCGCCTGCACGGATCAGCCGGAGTCCACGTGACCGCTGTCTTCGTCCTATCCCATTGCGAGCCTCAGACAGCGCCTACATGACGTCTTCCACCTTGCGCCTTGGTTTAGTGAACGTGCGTTCAATCGCCAATAAATCATTTTCCCTGAATGATCTTATATCAATGGAAATGTTGGACTTAATGTGCTTTTTGGAGACTTGGCAGAGAGAAGAGGAATTTCTTCATTTAAACAAGCTCTGCCCTGCTGGGTTCTGTGTCCTTGGGAAGCCCCGCCCCTGTCGCCGTGGTGGGGGCCTTGCCATCGTTTATAAAGAGGATTGTTTTTAAAGGGGTACAGTCACAGGATTTTCCCTCCTTTGAATCACAGTTGGTCAAGGTGGGTTTCTCAAATCCATTTTTCTGTGTGTTCGTTTATCGCCCCCCAGGCCCTGCTACTGCCTTTCTTAAGGATTTCAGTGACTTTTTATCCTCTATTATAACGTTGGAATCTGTTTTAATTCTTGGAGATTTTAACCTTCATGTTGATGACAAGTTATCTTGCTCTGCTATGGAGCTTTTATCATTGACTGAAGCTTTTAATTTTGTGCAACATGTTTGAGCCCACTCACCAAAAGGGTCACATTTTAGATTTAGTTTTTACACTTGGCCTAGACATTTTAAATATGTCTATAAAAGATGTCCACTTGAGTGACCATAGTCTTGTTTCGTTTGACCTGCATTTCAGCTTTGATCAGAAGCCCTTAGAAGTTAAGTCTCGGAGGCGTATCATCACTGCTGATACTGCAGAAAGATTTTCTTCTATGTTTAATCCTTGTTTGTTCACTGATTTCCTTGATGTGGACAATTTTATCCAGTGTTTTAACCAACACTGTGATACTATTCTTGATTAGTTGGCTCCTGTTAAATACAACGTGTCTTTACAGAAAAATGAGTGCCCTTGGATAAATGAAGAGCTCTTAAGTTTTAAGAGACTGTGTTGTAGGACTGAACGCCTGTGGAAATCCTCTAAACTTGAGGTTCACAGGCTTCATCTCAGGGAGCTGGTTTTATCATATAACAAAATGGCTGAGAGTGCCCGCTCTGTCTACATACGTCAGCTGGTGTCTGTGACTAAGAAGAATCCCAGAGTGTTGTTTGATACAATCAACTCTCTTGTATGTCCTGCTGCTTCAGTTACTCCTGTGTTTTCTGAAGCTGACAGAAATGCTTTGAGTTTTTTCATTGACAAAATCAAGTTGATTAAGGATAAAATTCCACCCTCCCTGTGTGATACTTCTACTGTTATTGAGCCTGTTCCCAGTTGGTCTTCATTTAGGGCTGTGACACTTGCTGATATTTCGGCATTGGTGAGCAAGATGAAACCTTCCTCTTGCTCATCGGACATCCTTCCCTACAGGCTCTTTATTAAAGTATTTGAGGTAATTGGTCCGTGTGTTACTAGAATGGTAAATCTTTCTTTGTCCACTGGTGTGTTTCCCAGTGCTTTCAAGCATGCCATAGTGTTGCCTCTACTGAAAAAAACAGGTTTAAATCAAATGGAGCTAAGTAGTTTTAGACCTAGTTCTAAGCTCCCATTCCTGTCTAAGATCCTCGAGAGGGTGGTTTCAGACCGACACTCCTGGATCAGAATAACATTCATGACAGGTTTCAGTCCGGCTTTCGTAGACAGCACTCTACGGAAACGGCTCTTTTGAAAGTGTCCAGCGACATTATGATGTCTGCTGATGCTAGGAAATCCACCGTGTTGGTTCTTTTGGATTTGTCCTCTGCCTTTGATACTGTTGACCACCAGGTCCTGCTGAATAGATTGAGGGATCATGTCGGACTGTCGGGGTCAGTTCTTCGGTGGTTTTTCTCATATCTGTCCGGGCGTAGCTTTAGCGTTTTTGCTAACCAGATAAGGTCAGAGTCTGCGGACCTGTTAGGCGGAGTCCCTCAGGGTTCTGTGTTAGGCCCCATTTTGTTTTTATTCTACTTGATCCCTTTAGGTAGGATCATTCAAAGATTTACTGATGTCTCTTACCAGTTATTTGCGGATGACATCCAGCTTTACTGCTCCTTTAAGCCATCTGAGATTAAGAGGCTTGATTCCCTCCTCCATTGTTTGGCAGAAATAAAACAATGGCTAACGAATAACTTTCTTCAGCTCAATGCAGACAAAACAGAGACATTGGTTATTGCCCCTGATGCCCATATTCCAGGTATTCAGCAGTACTTGGGAGACCTGGGCCAGTCTGCTAAATCATGTCTTCGAAACTTGGGTGTCATCTTTGACAACTAATTCATGCATTTATTTCCTCTAGGCTGGACTATTGTAATTCATTATTATCAGGTTGTCCTAAAGGTTCCCTGAAAATACTTCAGTTAATTCAAAATGCTGCAGCTAGAGTACTAATGGGGACTAGAAGGAGAGAGCATATCTCACCCATATTGGCCTCTCTTCATTGGCTTCGTGTTAATTCTAGAATTTAAAATTCTTCTTCTTACTTATAAGGTTTTGAATAATCAGGTCCCATCTTATTTTAGGGACCTCATAGTACCATATCACCCCAATAGAGTGCTTTGCTCTCAGACTGCAGGCTTACTTGTAGTTCCTAGGGTTTCTAAGAGTAGAATGGGAGGCAGAGCCTTCAGCTTTCAGGCTCCTCTCCTGTGGAACCAGCTCCCAATTCAGATCAGGGAGACAGACACCCTCTCTACTTTTAAGATTAGGCTTAAAACTTTCCTTTTTGCTAAAGCTTATAGTTAGGGCTGGATCAGGCGACCCTGAACCATCCCTTAGTTATGCTGCTATAGACTTAGACTGCTGGGGGTTCCCATGATGCAGTGAGTGTTTCTTTCTCTTTTTGCTCTGTATGCACCACTCTGCATTTAATCATTAGTGATTGATCTCTGCTCCCCTCCACAGCATGTCTTTTTCCTGGTTCTCTCCCTCAGCCCCAACCAGTCCCAGCAGAAGACTGCCCCTCCCTGAGCCTGGTTCTGCTGGAGGTTTCTTCCTGTTAAAAGGGAGTTTTTCCTTCCCACTGTCGCCAAGTGCTTGCTCACAGGGGGTCGTTTTGACCGTTGGGTTTTTTTACGTAATTATTGTATGGCCTTGCCTTACAATATAAAGCGCCTTGGGGCAACTGTTTGTTGTGATTTGGCGCTATATAAATAAAATGTATTGATTGACAAAGACATGTCTTTGGTACAGCATTGTAAACAGCTGATGAGGAATTGCTTCTTTCAATTAAGAAACATCTCTAAGTTCAGGAAAATGGTGTCCCAAAATGATTTAGAGCTTATTATTCATGCTTTTGTGTCAACACGTTTAGACTACTGTAACAGTTTGTTTTCATGTCTAAACAAGGAGTTGCGTCGACTGCAGTTAGTACAGAACTCTGCAGCGAGAATTCTGACACAAGCTAACAGGAGGACTCATATTTCCCCAATTTTAAAGGAGCTTCATTGGCTGCCAGTGTCCTTCAGGATCAATTTTAAAATTTTGGTTTTAACTTTTAGAGCTCTACATGGCCAGGCGCCTCCCTATATCTGTGACCTCATCCAGTCTTATGCCCCTGCCAGGGCGTTGAGGTCTGTGGACCAAAGTTTGTTGATGGTTCCTCGCACCCATTTTGCAACCAGAGGAGAGCGATCCTTCCAGGCTGTTGCTCCCAGGCTTTGGAATGGTCTCCCGCTCTCTCTGCGTTCACTGGACTCTGTCGTCACTTTTAAAAGCCAACTTAAGACCTTCTTTTTTACACAAGCTTTTGCTTAGCTTTTGGGCTGCTTTGCTATCCTATGTTATGTTTTTAAATGTCTCGGCCATTGTCTGATGTATTGTGTGGTGTACTGTGATTTTATGTTGTGAAGCACCTTGTGGCTCTTGTCTGTGAAAGGTGCTATATAAATAAAATTTACTTATGGTGCACGAAATACACATCGACCATCTTTTGATTCCTAGCACATAGCCTGCCATCATCCTGTGATCACAGGGCACATGCCGGCACGTATGGCCGAAATAAATCAGCCATATAGGACAGCACACAGCCATGCAAAATCTTAAAAGTCAACAGCAAAACCTTAAAATTCACCCTCACGTGAACACGCAATCAGTGAAGTGTTATACTGCATTGGGATTATGTGATCAAAACAGCAGGCATTCTGCTTCACAACATAATGTTTTTTTGTTTGTTAGTTTAAATTGGTAGAATTAAACCTTTTTGTTATTGCAGCTAATCCTGATGTTTCTGTGAAGAAAGAGACTGCCTCTCCAGTGAAGACCTGTCCTTATGATGATCAAATTAAAGGTTTTTTTTTCCTTGTTTCCATTCTATGATTGTGGCATTTATTAAAACTACTGTATATTGGGAATGATATCAAACTTTATCATATACCTATAAATGATACGCCACTGTGATTGGATAAAACACTAAAGAATAAATAGCAATACACCCTTTTCGCGGACGGGTAATATTTTTCATACCACCCGAGTAAGTGAATGTCGCCTTGGTAATCAGCCAATCCATACATATGTTGTGACGTCACGGCACGTGCGATCCTAGATAATGTCAATGTGTAATTTAATACAGTGGTCCCTAGCTATATCGCGGTTCACCTTTTGCGGCCTCGCAGTTTCTACGCTCACTGTTTTGATGCGCAACGCCTGCTGCATGGTCTCAGTGACAGCAGCCGCAGAGCTCCGTGGCCATGACTTGGATTCTTTGCGGGTCCCACATCCGTAGCCCCGGAGGCAGTGAGCGAAGGGAGAGCACGCGCATTGTGTTCTGCGTGCATTTATCATTTATAGGTATATGATAAAATCGTTATCAAGTTGTTTTACCAATGAATATGGCTTTACTTTCAAACCTTCGGCCTCAGGGTGTATGGTTTTCTTCAGGGTATATAAAGCCATATTCACTGGTGAACAACTTGATAACTGATAGAATTCATAGCATAACCTTCATACTGCACACTTTCAATTCAAAAGAAACAAAGTGATGAATGTGAGACTTAAAATGTTTCATGATCTCTACCACCCCCCACCACCCAACAGCTCTGGACGGTGCCTTAATGCCTTCAGTGGTGCCTTCAATAAAGAGAGAAGAAGTCACACCAATGGAAGTTTCTAGCAACGTCCAACCTCATGGGGCATTTAAGGTAATGTGATGTATTGTTCTGCGCTCTCATTAACATTCTTTAGACAGAATAGATGTAATGATTTGCTGTAACATGTCAGTAGATTTTGTGTGTGTTTAAGTCAGGTGTTCTTGTTCTGAACAGAAAGTTATTAACAGTATGTGTGTGTGTGTATATATATATATATATATATATATATATATATATATATATATATATATGTATATATATATATATATATATATATATATATATATATATATATATATATATGTGTGTGTGTGTATGTATGTAGCAGTGGCTTTGTTGGCCCCCAGCCCCAGGTTTTGTAAAAGAAATAAACTGACAAGTTCAATTCAAGCTTGAACCATACCGCCTTGTAATCTCCATCATGCATGTGCTAATGAGAAAATTGGACTGTTTAAAAAAAAAATAAAGCTTCTTAAATTGAAATATCTCAATGGTATTTCAGTTACCCAGCTTCATTTTGATTGTCAGTCCACAATTGGAGGTGTTCTGGAGAATTACAAAAAAACATAAGAGAACAGTCAAGGGAGTCTCCTATAAGAGTTGCTGCACAACTACTTTTTGATGACGTAACACATATTTGATGCCTTTCTGGACTGTACACTCAACATCCCAAGCTGCTTTATAAAAGATTACATTAGCACGCCCAATACAGTGCCACGTGAAATCAATCTGGAACGGGCAGGAGTGTAGGTGGCACACAAATCTGTCTAAATTTTTACGCAACTCCTTCTGATACAGGTTGACATCAATCAAAATGAATCTAGTAGTCATTGGCAGTTTGAGCTGTTTCAACTGAAATAGGTGATTTTTTGGGGGTGGGGGGGTATTATTATTATTATTATTATTATTTTTAGTAGTATTTTTCTTTTTTTTGTCTATTTTTGGACCTGAAGACATTTGCCCTTATCAAAGTTCGCAGCTCGAGGGAGAATTATTTATTTATTTAGCTTTACGGACATACAGTTTTGTTGTTTGAGTTATTGTACTAAAAAACTTGAGGGAATGGACTCATCTATTAAAGCCTATGAAAAAACATTAACTAACAGAGCAAACATCAGCACATATATTCTTTTACACTTTTTATCTTCTGTCTTTGCAGCAGGCTGCAGATGTCAGAGGTCCAGCCCAACAGAGCACAGATGTTTCTTTCAGTCATCTGGATAAGAACAGACCATTCTCCAATAATCTGTCTCAGCCTGCAGGTGACTCTGACAATGACCAGAGTCCGATCTTTAACAATGCAGAGCCCCTAAGCACTATCCAGAAGCAGGACATTGTTCCCACCAGGTCCCATCTTGTAGATGCTCTGGTCCAACAAGGCTCCCAGAAGTTCCTCCTGGAAACCAGAGAGAATCTTGGGCAGGAGAGGCCAGGAAGCAGTTCTCCGACTATGAGGAGGCTGTGTAGAGAACCTGCATCCCAGCAGCAGCAGTTATCACATTTTCCCTCAGAAGATGTTGCCCATTTGGAAGAGGCAGTGAGACAACTCAAAGCCAAAGGGTTCTGTAGCTTAACACTGCAGCCTGATAACCGGATGGCTAAACAGCAGCAGCAACATATCCAACACCACCAGCAGATCCAAGAACAACAAATTCAGCAGCAGCAGCAGGTTTTGGAGAACATTCAGCAGCAGATTTTGCAGTCACAGATCCAAATGCAATGTGGTATATTCCAGGAAGTCTCCTCCCAGGGGAAAAATACAGAGCAGCAGGGCTCACCACAGGGAGTAATGCCAAGTCAGGGAACTATTTTCCAGCAGGCCCAGCAGCAGCAGCAACAAGCAGCTCTGTTTCAGCAGTCCAATGACCTCTTTCCTATTCAAACCAACTTCCTCCAACAGACACCCTCACCTCCTATTTTCCACAATCCCACTTCTTTGGCTAAACCTCAAGACCCACAAGGGACAGTGTTTTGTGCTCAGAAAGCCCCTCACACACAAGATCAGGTCCAGGCTGGGCTCTTTCAGGAAAGTATTCAAGTACTGAGTGGAACAACTGTTTCCCCAGAGCACCAGCCCTCAACCTCCAGCATCTTCCTTCATCAGAATTCTCTAAACTCTCAGCTTTCAACCAGCAGTACCCAACAGCAGCAACAACAGCTGGCCTTCCTCAGTGCACTGCAAACACCTGCACCTGAACCACATTCAGTATTTCAGCCTCAAACACAGCTCTCACCTATTCAACAAAGGAGCCCTTTGGAGCAGCAGCAGCAGCCTTCCCAACCTCATCCGCACACTCAGCCATCCCAGCAGGCTTCCCTCTTTCAGAACATTTCACCTCATACATCCACAAACACCCTTTCTCCAAGCCAGCAGCAACAAGCTGGCTTACTATTCTGCAGTAATCCCCTTTCCACACCAAAGCAGCCATCCAGCCTCCTGTTCAGTAGTCAGGGCCAGATGCCTCCCTTGACAAGCAGCAGTCTGGCTTCTCAAGAGCTTCCAAATTCCACTGTGCTGTTATCCCAATCCAGGATGGTTACAGTAAACCAGCATGACTGCTCTGAAGCCATGGCCATAGGGAATCCTGCTGATCCACATCAGCAAGTTCTGTTTCATGAGCAACAGCCCATGCAGTTAGGCAGCAACTCAAACAGCCACCAGGAGCAGCATGTGGGTCTCTTCATGCCCCAGGCTAACATGGCGTCCCTACAGGGTGGACTTGGTGCTCAGGAGCTCACACAGCCAACCATGTTTGCCACACAGAACAGTATATCAAGCCTCCAGACCACCTCCTCTTCTCCTGTTCAGCAACCAGGAACTCTGTTTCAGAGTGCTGTCAGTGGAACCATGAGCCAGCCCAGCCAGCCTCAACAGCCTGCACTCTTCCTGTTTGGAATTCAAGATGGTAAGGAATTGATTTCCCATTCAACACAAGGGCTATACGACAAAAAACATCAATATGATAAAAAATCTTATATCCCGATTATATATATTATGACATACAGGACCAGTCAAAATGCCCCCCCAAAAAATTACACACAAGTTTGATAGCATGGATAGGTTCCATTATGTAATTTGAAGCTTTTCCTTCTGTTATTATCTCAGTCATTTTAGCATAAAATAAATAAGCTGGGAAGAAAACATCTTGGTGTTACATCTACTAAATTTGAATATAAAATTGACTGTTATTAGCAGAATGAAACATTGTTAACAGTAACATACAAGGTCTGTTAGAAAAGTATCGGACCTTTTTATTTTTTTCAAAAATTATATGGATTTGAATCACATCAGCCAAGCTTGAACCTTCGTGCGCATGCGTGAGTTTTTTCACGCCTGTCGGTTGCGTCATTCGCCTGTGAGCAGTGGTCCACCCCTCTCGTCGGATTTTTATTGAGAATAAATGTCTGAACAATTTGGAGCTTTGCTGCATCAATTTTTTCCAGAAACTGTGAGAGACCTCCAGGTGGTAACCATTTGGAAAATTCAAATGGCTTTGAGGGACAATTTTATGGGGATTACACAGATTAAGGAGTGCTCCAGCCGGTTTAAAGACCGCCCACAGCTGCTGAGAGCGCGACGCGCTCCGAGCGCCGATCGACAGGCTGGAACAACCAGATCATTTCCAACGTGAAGGCTTTGTTGATCCGGGACGTCGTCTGACCTACACAAAAATGGCAGGAGACGTGGATATCAGTACTTTTTCAGCACATTCCACTGTTACAGGAGTTTTTTTCATGGAAAGAAAAGCGGACGGATGCGCCACTGTGCCGTTCATGGCGCGGCACAAAACCACCTCTGTGTTGGTCTCACAGGACGGCTTTGAGATGGCTTTCAGACGGCTGTCGGTGGGTTTTCAGTCATGTGACTAACCGAGAAATTGTGGATGAGCCTGGACATGCCAGAACATGTCCTGTGAGGCTTCATCACAGCGTTGCTTTGCGCCATGCGGCACCACCGCGACGCACGGAATTCCTCCGCTCCTCTTTCCATGACAAAAACTCCTGTAACAGTGGAATGTGCTGTTCATTTCCAAACTGGACGCTGTGTTTTATCCGGGACGTCCTCTGACTAGCACAGGAATTGCAGAAGACGTGGACATCAGCACTTTTTGGGCACATTGAGACAGACGTGCGGAGGAATTCTGCACGTCGCGGTGGTGCCGCATGGCGCAAAGCAACGCTGTGATGAAGCCTCACAGGACATGTTCTGGCATGTCCAGGCTCATCCACAATTTCTCGGTTAGTCACATGACTGAAAACCCACCGACAGCCATCTGAAAGCCATCTCAAAGCCGTCCTGTGAGACCAACACGGAGGTGGTTTTGTGCCGCGCCATGAGCGGCACGGTGGCGCACCCGTCCGCTTTTCTTTCCATGAAAAAAAACTCCTGTAACAGTGGAATGTGCTGAAAAAGTACTGATATCCACGTCTCCTGCCATTTTTGTGTAAGTCAGACTACGTCCCGGATCAACAAAGCCTTCACGTTGGAAATGATCTGGTTGTTTCAGCCTGTCGATCGGCGCTCGGAGCGCAGCGCGCTCTTAGCAGCTGTGGGCGGTCTTTAAACTGGCTGGAGCACTCCTTAATCTGTGTAATCCCCATAAAATCGTCCCTCAAAGCCATTTGAATTTTCCGAATGGTTATCACCTGGAGGTCTCTCACAGTTTCTGGGAAAAATTGATGCAGCAAAGCTCCAAATTGTTCAGACATTTATTTGTAATAAAAATCCGATGAGAGGGGTGGACCACTGCTCACACAAAGCCTGCTCACAGGTGAATGACGCAACCGACAGGCGTGAAAAAACTCACGCATGCGCACGAAGGTTCAAGCTCGGCTGATGCAATCACGGGATTCAAATCCATATGGTTTTTGCAAAAAATAAAAAGGTCCGATACTCTTCTAACAGACCTCGTACTATTATCTGTCACTAAATTAATATTTGATTGTGTGTGTGTGGTATGTAAAATAGGATGTTGACCAGCTTCTCCTGTTGATTTCTTGCAGAATGTGACCCACTGATAAACAGTCCGGGAAACACAGTGTCTGATCAGCTTATAGCACTCAGCCAGTTGGGTCAGAACCAAAGAGAGAGTGATGCTTGCATCCAGTCTCTGCTCAACCAATCCTTGTCACAATCCACGATGGCGCAGAGCAGCATGACTTCATCACAGAACATGGAGAAGATCAACGACCTGTTGGTTAGCTTGCAAGAGTCTGGCAGCAGTTTATCACAGTCATACTAAAGCACAGGTTCACACAATATTCTGTTATTTATCACTGATTACATTTTGAATAAGTTTAAGTTATGGACAAAACACTATCCGTTGATAATTGCAGGTTAAATGTTCATGTATGGCCCCGCATAATGAAGGTGAAAGCATGAATTGTTTTACATGTGCTTGCTTGGTGGTGTAATAACATTGGATTGTTTTTCTGGCGGGCAGCACGATGGATTAGTGGTTAGCACTGTTGCCTCACAGTGAGAAGGTCATGGGATTGACTCCCACCTGTGGCCTTTCTGTGCGGCGTTTGCATGTTCTCATCATGTTTGTGTGGGTTCCCTCCAGATGCTCCGGCTTTCTCCTACATCCAAACACATGCAGGTTAGGTGAATTGGAAACTTTCAATTGTCAGTAGGTGTGCATGTGGGTGTGAATGTGTTTGTCTGTATTTGGGTGGAGTACATGCTGAACAGACTGGCGTCCTGTACAGGATGTACCCCGCCCCTCTCCCTATGACTGCTTGGATAGGCTCCAGCCCCCCGTGACCCGATCTTAGATAAGCAGTTGAAGGTGTGTGTGTGTGTGTTCCTCTGGCTTTAATGAGCTTGTTCCTTGCCTAAAAGTCCTAATTTGTGTGTTATTATTAGGTCAAATGCCATCCAAATATATATATCCAGTCAGTGTATTAGACATCCTGCTGAGCAGGTTGCAGGAGTAAGTTTCTTAATTTATGACTGACCGTTGTTAAATGGACTGCATTTATATAGCGCTTTTCCATCTGAATCAGACGCTCAAAGCACTTTACAATTATGCCTCATATTCACCCTGATGTCAGGGTGCCGCCATACAAGGCGCTCACTACACACCGGGAGCAATAGGGGATTAAAGGTTGTTAAACTGTCTCCTAAAAAATAAGGCAAATTCCAAGTGAGAACCTGTCTGAGAAAAGAGATTTGGTGGTTTTTAGTGTTTATACTCCAACTTTTGTGTAAATGTCCCCTGTAATGTTTTAAGGTTCCATAGAGAGTGCTGCGTTCACACCCCAAACTGCTGTGGCGGGACAGTTTTCACCAACTGCACTGTGAATGATTAACATGCATCGAAGTTATAAGAGGCAGCTGCTGTGCTTGGTTTTCTTTTTAATTTTTGCCAAGTTGTGCACAAGGTTCATTGAAAGGAAGCTACATACCAAAATAAGATGCAGATGTCACTGTTGAAATGAGCATAAATATTAGAATCTCTGATGTTTATAAATACACACAACTGTACATGTGATTGTTGGGTAAACATACAGTCAGTCACACAGCAGCAGCAGAATGTGTAACAGTGGGGATAAAGTGCATGTGCAGTCATGCCCCTTTGTACGGGTGTAGGCAGAGAATCTTCAAAGGTCTAAAGGGTCTGTTTGTGTGTGGGAGGGTCTTACTGAAAGACTGGTACTTAAGGTGACCAAACACGCATTTCAAAACTGAAGCCTGACTGTCAATAACAACGCCGGAAACCATCTCAATTTGGGGCACAAAGTGGGACATGTGGTCACCCTACTGGTGCTACAAGAAAGCGACTCGTGAGAGAATCTGTCAAAGCACCGATAACAAATTTGAAGGTGTAAGACTTCTGTGGATGTGATTGGAGAAACTGTGCATAGTGCAACTTTTATCATTTGCATCACTAGTCAGAACTTCATACTGGAGTGGACCAGAGAAGGACTTTAACACCAGAAAACTGATCAAATCTAGACTGAAATTGCCCACTTGCCTTCTGGCAGAATTTAGCTGAAATTTAACACGTTCTTTTAACATTCTAATATAATTTCAGTGTTGTTCCTGCATCGCAGGCTGTTCTGTCTGATTTACAGGAAGCTCCAGCTGAAGTGGAACATTGGTCCAGCCTTAGCTACCTTCTTCCCCTTCTGGCAAACTAACAAATTCAGCAACAGGCCTATTAAAAATCGCAATAGGGGTCAGTCATTGAGGCTGAGGGAGTCCCCCACTGCAGGCCGTTTCCCCCAGAAATATTACAAGTTTATAAGAAACAAAAACACCGTCACAGCTCAGTCCGTGAGGGACAAGACACAGCTGTCACGTGCACAGGTAGCTGTGCACAGTGGTGGAAAGCACGGACACCTGGATGTGTGCTGACAGAACGCACAGTTGTTTGTGTCTCTTTCACCAACAGAACATGTACACACCAGAACGTGCGCATAGACGTGCATGCATCATCCCACATAGACCCCGGTGTGTGTGTGTGTGCGTGCCTAATTGTGTGACACAGTGTGACAAATCAATGATTGGAATTATGAGTTGCATCAAAATGATCTCTGGTCCCCCTGTTATGCAGGGAGACATTTATTCCTTGAGAAATAAACCATTAGACTCTTTAAATATGCCCGACGTTTAAAATGAATGATTTTTCCTTTATTCTGTGTACGAGGAGGTGGTGGTCTGTGTGCTGATGGAACAGCAAGATTGTCAAGTGCACTGATTTAATGCCAAGCTTTCAAAGTCACAACATACAGATGCAGTCATCACTCTCATCTTTAACTGCTTATCCGGGATCAGGTCACGGGGGCAACAGCTCCAGCAGGGGACCCCAAACTTCCGTTTCTCGGGCCACATTGACCACCTCCGCCTGGGGGATCCCAAGGTGTTCCCAGGTCAATCTGGAGATATAATCTCTCCACCTAGTCCTGGGTCTTCCCTGGGGTCTCCTCCCAGATGGACGTGCCTGGGACACCTCCCTAGGGAGGCGCCCAGGGGGCATCCTTATCAGATGCCAGAGCCACCTCACCTGGCTCCTTTCAACGCGAAGGAGCAGCGGCTCTACTCCGAGCTCCTCAAGAATGGCCGAGCTTCTCACCTTATCTCTAAGGGAGACACCAGCCACCCTCCTGAGGAAACCCATTTCGGCTGCTTGTACCCGCGATCTAGTTCTTTCTACAGAATGTCCTATTTCAGATGCAATCAGCAGCTAAAAAAAAATTTTTTGACCTTTATAAATCATCTTGCGTGTGCAAATTTGACCTGTTTGCATGTACACTCCCAGAATTTTGTGTTCGTATGTGTACAAATCCCAAATTGCATATTCATAAAGGCAGACATGCTAAATTGACAGTATGAGCTACTTTGTGCATTTGACAGACACAATCCTCATTGCGCACTGCTAATAAATTGGCATGCAAGTGTACTTGCAAGTGCAGTGGTGTTTGTGCATGTTTTTACAGACGCATACCTTCAGTAAATCAGTCCCAATGTCTTTGATATTACAGACCACCTCTTTGACATGGTTGTGTTAATGTATTTAGATGATTCAAGGTAATACACCCCCTCATAGTCTCAGTGCAGCATTGATTCAGTGTTCGACACAGTACAGTTTATATCTTTGATACAGTGATTCAGTTTAAAACAACCTGTAGTAGGACTGTAAGGTCCAATATACAACTTTTTCTGTTAAAGGTAAAACACCCCTTCATAGTCTCCCAAGGTCCCACATACTATTGTGTTTCCTTGATTTGAGGTGAAAAACAACCCCCATCCTAAGGTCCAGTATACAACTGTGTTTTGTCAATACAAGGTAAAACACACCCTCATAGTCTCCTAAGGTTCAGTATACAACTTTGTTTTGTTGATTCAAGGTGAAACATCTCCTCCTCAAGCCCAGGTGGTTTACTATACAACTTTGTTTTATTGATTGGAGGTAAAACATTCATCCACATCAGCGTTTACCAGACATCAATCAATTCTTCAGCTTTCTGCACGCGATAAAAATAAATCCCACAAGCTACGAAGACAAAAATAAAATAAAATTTTAAAAATGTTAAATTACTCTGTTTGGCCTCCATGTGGAGGGGAGAGGCCACGCAAAAGCATTTGCGCGCTCGATGACATGCTTGTCAACATCTACGTGCTCCACCTGCCAAACAAGTGGGTTCTGCTGGCGGTGGAAACACAAGCCAAGCCAGACTTAACCGCGCCATACCGTACCGATCCAGGCCGCTCGGTGGAAACGGGGCTGTCAGCGTACGCTGGCTAAATCGTCATGGTGTGGCATCTGCATAACTTACTCAACATATCCAGCATATTCGCCAAATTTTTCATAAGTCGGCATACACTGGCTAAATTGTCAAGGTGTGGCAGGGCCCTAAAACAAACCCTAGTCTCTAAAGTCCACTATACAACTCTTGTGTAGATTTGAGGTAAAACACCTCATCATAGCCTCTGAAGGTCAAGTATATAACTGTTTGCTTGATTCAAGGTTAAATATCCCCCCCACCCCATGGTCTTGGAGGAGTCTCCCCCTGTACATACACATAGAAACGCACATGTGGATGCGCAGTCACATGCTCCCAGTTGGATATATGTAACTGGTGTTTTAAAGTTTGTTTTTTTTTTTGTAGGAGGTGGGGAGGGGACCCTTCCACTATGATTTCTATAATTTATTGTATGGTTTTGGGACATTATGGCAGCATTTTGTTTAAGTGTAAGTGCATTAACAAGGGGCTGGTCTCTGATGTAATAAAAAGAAAAAAAATTGCTTAGTTAATGCCTCAGATATTTTGTTTTCTTTGTACATTTTGTTAGAAATGTGCTACGTTTTATACAGATGTAAGATGGCAGTTATGCACAGTAAGGTGACTGATTATGGAAACAATGTGAAAAGTGTGACTGGTACACAGTTTGAGAAGAGGGGGGGCTTTCCTTACTGACGAAGGAAGAAAGCCTGCTTTTGAGAAAAGAGCTAGCTGTGATTAGCTTTCTTCAATTTGTGAAATGGGAGAGCTAACGTTTCCAGTTTTGAGGAAGTCTTTTTTGCTCATGTTAGATTGAAATGTTATTTTTCTTTGTGTAGTACTTTTCAGAGAAGCACATGTATTATAATCATCTAAATTGTTCACCACAATCACAACTGTTTTCAGATGTGAGCGACTGTACTGATAACGGTAAACTTTATTACTGTTACAACGGCATTGATGACATCGATGTAAGTTGACCGCACACCATGTGATGCCAGTGGTAGCACAGTTGGCTGTAATGCTAAAGTGCTATGTACGTGATGAATAACAGACATTCCTTTACACACATTTCTCTTTGTGACTTCGGAAGGTTTTGAATATTATTAACTCACATATATTCATGTACAGATCATATTTGAGGTTTGTAATTAGAGTCGTGTTGTTTGTTTTAGACCTGGGAGATAAAAAAGAAATTCCACCAAACCTCAACATTAATTCTAGTAAATGAAATTGCTTGAAGCTAGGACCAATAATTATATATATGGTTTTTTTTTTCTGGAATGTGAAGATTGTACTGGTTTGTAATACACCAAGGCTGTAAATGTGTTGTTTTCAGAATATGGAAGTATTTACTACTTCTGCACATGCGCATACTTGTATGTGGACAAAAAAATGTCAGATTTATTTTGCAGTCACTGTTCATTGTAAGCAAAAGACTGATGTGAAAAGTTTGATTATGCTCACAGCTAGCGAAATTAATATTATATATACACGAGGTCTATTAGAAAAGAAACCAACCTTTTTATTTTTTTTCAAA
This sequence comes from Thalassophryne amazonica, assembly GCF_902500255.1. Classification (NCBI taxonomy): domain Eukaryota; kingdom Metazoa; phylum Chordata; class Actinopteri; order Batrachoidiformes; family Batrachoididae; genus Thalassophryne; species Thalassophryne amazonica. The sequence goes on along the minus strand of NC_047104.1, from coordinate 100,410,253 downwards.
AACTATATGGATTTGAATCACGTGCGATTACATCAGACAAGCTTGAACCCTCGTGCGCATGCGTGAGTTTTTTCACGCCTGTCGGTTGTGTCATTCGCCTGTGGACAGGCTTTGAGTGAGCACTGGTCCACCCCTACCGTCGGAATTCCTTTGTCTGAGAACTTCCTGAGAGACTGGCGCTTTGCTTGATCAAAATGTTTTCAGAAACTGTAAGGCACTTCCAAGTGGACACCATTCGAGAAATTCAGACGGTTTTCGGTGAAAATTTTAACGGCTGATGAGAGATTAAGGAGTGTTACTATCGCTTTAAGGACAGCCCACGGCGCCGGACGGCACGCTGCGCCCCAAGCCGCCGTTGTCAGCCTGTTTCGAGCTGAAAACTTCCAAATTTAAGCCTCTGTTGACCTAGGACGCCGTGAGAGAGCAGAGAAGTTTCAGAAGAGGTTGGAATCAGCAATTTATCCGGACATTCCACTGTTAAAGGAGATTTTGTAATGAAAGACGTGCGGACGGATTCGCGCATCGGCACGCAGCCGCTCATCGCACGGCGCCACAGAAAAACACCTCCGTGTTGATAACCATTCGTAAGATTCAGGCGGTTTTCAATGGCTTTCAGTCGAGTGAGTATCCGAGAAATTGTTTAACAGCTGGGCATGTTCAAACTTGTCCTGTGAGACTTCCAACGGAGGTGTTTTGCTGTGGCGCCGCGCCATGAGCGGCTGGGTGCCGACGCGCGAATCCGTCCGCACGTCTTTCATTACAAAATCTCTTAACAGTGGAATGTCCGGATAAACTGCTGATCCCGACCTCTTCTGAAACTTCTCTGCTCTCTCACGGCGTCCTGGGTCAACAGAGGCTTAAATTTGGAAGTTTTCAGCTCGAATCAGGCTGACGACGGCGGCTCGGGGCGTGGCGCGCCGTCCGGCGCCGTGGGCTGTCCTTAAAGCGATAGTAACACTCCTTAATTTCTCATCAGCCGTTAAAATTTTCACCGAAAACCGTCTGAATTTCTCGAATGGTGTCCACTTGGATGTGCCTTACAGTTTCTGAAAAAAAATTTTGATCAAGCAAAGCGCCACTCTCAGGAAGTTCTCAGACAAAGGAATTCTGACGGGAGGGGTGGACCAGTGCTCACTCAAAGCCTGCCCACAGGCGAATGACGCAACGGACAGGTGTGAAAAAACTCACGCATGCACACGAGGGTTCAAGCTTGTCTGATGTAATCACACGTGATTCAAATCCATATAGTTTTTGAAAAAAAATGTCGGATACTTTTCTAATAGACCTCGTATGTGTGTGTGTTTTACAAGTGATTAAAAATTTAATATATACCTATTGTAATTTTAGACACTACAGTACATGTGCCTTCAGATTTTTTTTTTCAAAGAATGCATTTTATATTTTCTGTTTAACACCTTTTTTGTGATTAACTCAGTAATTACATTGTTGCTGCCATAAGATGACATTTGTTCAAAGTCTCTACAACTACTGTACAACAATATCCTTAATTGTTGAGCAAGTTCTGTTATGCATCTTGTTTGTACTTAAGTATAAATTGCATTTGTGTTGTATGACGTAGATGCAGAGATATTCCTTCTGAAACTGCTATGCAGCTAATACACTGTAACTACTAGTTTTTCAGTATATATTTTTCTATAGTCTTTTTCATAAAGAAGAAACCAAAGTAGATATTGTATTTATGTTTAACATTTTCTGATTAATTAAATGCTATGCAAGAGCTTTAAACCTTTTTGTCAGTGAAGAATGATCTGTATTTTATTTGCATTAAGGGTCAATATTTGTATCACTTTTATCCCTTCTTGCCGTTTGGGTTTGTGTGGAGTTTGGTTTTTTTATATGCAGGCTTGATGGTTCCTGTTGATTTGGGTTTCTCTCATAGCCTATGAAGTTACAAAAATTTAACGACAGGTCTCCTTATTTCAAGCAGTGAAGGTACTTGTAAAGGCAGGCCTGACTGTTTCATTCTGTAATGCAGTGCTTAATTACAGTTGCTGTATATATGTAGGTAATCTTAAACAGTGCGTGACTAATTTGGTCTGAATCTTATACATTTCAGCACTAGTTTCCTGAAATTACTGCGCAGCTGTGGCTGTTGTATCACTCCCAAAATTAATAAGCCATTTTCGCGGTGTATATACAAGCTTCTTTGTTTGTGTGTATTCCTGAAAATGGCAAGTTGAAATTTGTGTTTTGTTTTTTAACAATGTAAACAATTGTCAAACAATGACCCAACATCTACATTTAACATTTGGGATATTTATTTGCTTGGTTATTTCTGTAAACATGCTACTGTCTATATTAAACATATATACTGTTCAATGTTATACCTTTCAGAGTTTAATTCAGATTTATTTATTTGCTTTGGCTCAGGTGTTTGCCTTTTAAAGTGACATTTTTAAAAGATGCCATTGTCACAACATGTTAACTTTACATGGTTATTTAATTGTGATTCTTTACATTTTGCCAGCTTTATTTTTATACCTGTGGCAAGTGATCAGCTTGAATTGTTGTCCTGTAACTGAATTAAAGGTAAGGGCTAAAGGTTAAAGCAAAACAATGATTTGATAGAGACAGGATCTGTATAAAGTCAAGGTCACAGGCCAAGGTCAAAATTCTGTCCAAATACTTGTACAACCCCTGGCAAAAATTATGGAATCACCGGCCTCGGAGGATGTTCATTCAGTTGTTTAATTTTGTAGAAAAAAAGCAGATCACAGACATGACACAAAACTAAAGTCATTTCAAATGGCAACTTTCTGGCTTTAAGAAACACTATAAGAAATCAAGAAAAAAAAAAGATTGTGGCAGTCAGTAACGGTTACTTTTTTTTAGACCAAGCAGAGGAAAAAAAATATGGAATCACTCAATTCTGAGGAAAAAATTATGGAATCACCCTGTAAATTTTCATCCCCAAAACTAACACCTGCATCATATCAGATCTGCTCGTTAGTCTGCATCTAAAAAGGAGTGATCACACCTTGGAGAGCTGTTGCACCAAGTGGACTGACATGAATCATGGCTCCAACACGAGAGATGTCAATTGAAACAAAGGAGAGGATTATCAAAATCTTAAGAGAGTAAATCATCACGCAATGTTGCAAAAGATGTTGGTTGTTCACAGTCAGCTGTGTCTAAACTCTGGACCAAATACAAACATGGGAAGGTTGTTAAAGGCAAACATACTGGTAGACCAAGGAAGACATCAAAGCATCAAGACAGAAAACTTAAAGTAATGTCTCAAAAATCGAAAAATGTACAACAAAACAAATGAGGAACAAATGGGAGGAAACTGGAGTCAACGTCTGTGACCGAACTGTAAGAAACCGCCTAAAGGAAATGGGATTTACATACAGAAAATGTAAACAAAAGCCATCATTAACACCTAAATAGAAAAAACAAAGTTACAATGGGCTAAGGAAAAGCAATCGTGGACCGTGGATGACTGGATGAAAGTGATATTCAGTGATGAATCTCGAATCTGCATTGGGCAAGGTGATGATGCTGGAACTTTTGTTTGGTGCCGTTCCAATGAGATTTATAAAGATGACTGCCTGAAGAGAACATGTAAATTTCCATAGTCATTGATGATATGGGGCTGCATGTCAGGTAAAAGCACTGGGGAGATGGCTGTCATTACATCATCAATAAATGCACAAGTTTATGTTGATATTTTGGACAATTGAAAGGATGTTTGGGGATGATGAAATCATTTATCAAGATGATAATGCATCTTGCCATAGAGCAAAAACATTCCTTGCAAAAAGACACATAGGGTCAATGTCAATGACCAGATCTGATTTGATGCAGGTGTTAATTTGGGGGATGAAAATTTACAGGGTGATTCCATAAGTTTTTCCTCAGGAGTGATTCCATATTTTTTTCCTCTGCTTGGTCTAAAAATGTAACCGTTACTGACTGCCACAATCTTTTTTGCTTGATTTCTTATAGTGTTTCTTAAAGCCAGAAAGTTGCCATTTGAAATGACTTTAGTTTTGTGTCATGTCTGTGATCTGCTTTTTTTTTTTCTACAAAATTAAACAACTGAATGAACATCCTCTGAGGCCGGTGATTCCATAATTTTTGCCAGGGGTTGTATATAAAGTAGATATTTAGAATGGCTATTTCAAGGATTTGTGGTTATTGTTAAACACTAATATGAAGTTCCATACCACCTTTCACTTGGTCACATGCAGTGTTGCCACAGTTACTTTGAAAAAGTAATCCAATTACTGACTACTCCTTGAAAAAGGAACTTAATTTACTAATTACTCAATTTTAAAACTAAGTTAGATTACTAGTTACTTTGAGCTACTTTCAGCAGATGCCGACAACACTCCCCTGCCACCTCAACATGAAAATGATCACCCGTTTTGCCAATACTCACTTTATAGTCGCCCTTTGACTTCAATGAACATAAATACTTGTTTTGTGAAAACTAAGATCTTTCTTGACCTCATATTTAACTGTTGACAGCACTGTAACAGTCAAATTTACCATTTCTAACCTACATTGTTGAGCAATGTAACTTAAATTCTAATATTTAAATTCTTTCTAAACACTTTAGTTCAAATTAATAATATAGGTAGAATAAGTAGTATGAAAAAATGTCTTCAAAAGCGGACCTTTAATCTTGGGGTGTTGTGTGGGGGCGTGTCCCTCCCCTCCCGCACGCCCCTTTCCATCTGGATTCACCCCTGGTTTGCTGTCTAACGTGTATTTATGCAGAAAACACGTAAAGTTTTATCAGCATTTTTTTATGTCATATTGTCCTCAGAAAGTGGTGCATTTCGGTGGGACAAAAAGCGTTAGTATTTGTTGTTAACGCATCGCGGGTCTTCAGCTGTTTTTAGAGAGGAGACAGAGCGGCTGAGAATTTTAAAGAAAAAAATTGGAGACATTCGTCACAAAATGCCCCGTGCGCAGTACTATTTTCCATGTAAAGTGCACTAATAGGTACATGTGTGGGGTAGGTATTATGGTGTCGGACGCGGGCGGAGAACCGACCCAGCTTAAAAGAAGCGGTTCAAAGGAAAACCAACTTTAATTAACAGTGTATTTAGTGAAAATAACCCAAAGCCCACGGTCTGGCGAGGTGACAAAACGGCGCGCTCCCAGCAGCGCAAAAGGTCCGGAGCCACAGTCATTCTGGACCCAAGGACCCCGCCCCAGGTGGCCGCGACAAACCGAGTCTGAAAGAAGAAACCGTAAGGTGAGTCCAACACTCCACACAGAGACAACTCAAAAGGTGCACACAATCAGCAAAACACTTCCTGGCCTAAATATAAAATCAGCTTCTCTCCCTGCAGGCACGGAACACTCAGTTCAAATCTCCACTGCAGTAGAAGCTGATTTAGACAATTAGCATAGCATAACAGCTCCATATAACAAGGTGTGAGAGACACCAAATTTACTGACTTTACTTAATGAAAGTCATAAAAACCAAAATACCTCAGGAAGTGTGCTGAAGATCGTGAGACCTCACCCAATCCTCTTTCACAGACCGTGGCGTCAAACCTGGAGCGGTCTCTGCGTCTGTAGTGGTGAGATTGTTCTCCCAACATCGATCTCACCCGTCTGCTCACAAAGTCAAGTCTCTGGCAAATACACACTGTGTATTCCAGGTTTAAATCCAACCATGCCCTCATCAAGACAGATGCACCACAGCTGAGTCCTGATGAACTGCACGTGATAACAAGCCTCAGGTGTTCAGGGTGAGGTCCTAATGCTCAGCCACTCAGTCCTGAATGCATACCACCTGGAAAGAGAAACAGAAAACAAAAACAAAGCCAACCAAACACCCCAGCCCACAACAGGTATTGAAACCTCATATGTTTGATGTAAAGTGGGATACACAGTGGAAAAATTGGAGATTGACATTATATTTATTTAGAGGATGTGGCCAACAGTGACCGTAAAAAGTCGGTAACCTTCAAACAAATGCAACTATTGGTAATTTTTTAAAAGTAGGTCAAGGTCACTGGCCTTCGAACCCATGCGAAGTACTCCTCCAAGGCATGTACCCACCAAATATGAAGTTTTTGCAAGGAATAGGTGCCGAGGTACATTGCGGCGAACAAATTTCAGGCGAAGGATTTGACAGTTGTGACCATTGGTGACCTTGAAAAGTAGGTCAAGGTCCCCAGCCTTCGAACCCATGCGAAGTACTCCAAGGCAAACACCCACCAAATATGAAGTTTCTGTGAGCAAAAGGTGCTGAGCTACGTTGCGGCAAAGGATATGACAGTTGTGACCACTGGTGACCTTCAAAAGTAGGTCAAGGTTACTGGCCTTCGAACCCATGTGAAGTACTCCAAGGCATGTACCCACCAAATATGAAGTTTTTGCGAGCAATAGGTGAATCAGCAACAAACGCAGTCAGATAAGACTGCTTTTTACCAGCATCACTGGTCACATGACCTTTGACCTTGAAAGGTTAAACTCAAGATCAGTTTAATTCAAACAGTACCCCATCCTGTAGTGTTCGCATACATTAATTAGACATGCTGATGTTAACAGTATATGGGAAACAATAAATAGTTACTTTTTAAGGCCAGAAAACGGCTTATCAAAAGATGTGAATTATCGTGAACTTGTTTCTAGAGCAGAAGGTTCTCTGTTCAAGACCGCCCATGTTCATTCTATATGTAACATGAACTTGTCAGCAAGGGCATCTGGTGTAAAACTTATGCCAAATCACCATGCAGATCCACTTCGGTTCTGCTGTGTCCATACAGTATGTGGTGATGATCCCAAATGGAAAAGGGAGAAGCTGAAAGAACTTAATAATGTTGAAAAAGTATACATTTCAACAATGCAAGACACACCTCTTTTTAACTGAAAAAGAGGTGTGTCTTGCATTATCAGCACTTAATTCCTTTATAAAAAGCTTTGGATATCATTCACTGTTTTTAAAATTAAAAGCACTGTCAAATATGGTAATATCTACTCAATAAGAATAAATAAACATACCTTATCCTGTCCAAACATTCACTCTGATGTGACTTGTTATCCAGATTGAACTTGCCATGTACTGATGATGACATTTGTCCCTGTTCTAACCAGACAGACTGTCAGCATTAAAACTATCAACATGACTAATGACAATTAAGCTCAAAGTGTGGATTCAACAAGGACATTGATATATTACATCTGGGAGGGGTCTAATCCACTGTGAGTTTAGGATAATAGATCAAAAGGAATGATTCTTTTGATCTGTGCATTTGCACTCATTTGATGATTTAAAGTTTAAAAAAAAAAAAAGTGAAAGAACCACATGACATTTTCTGGAAACTGGAAACATGGCAGGCACTAGTGTGCCTAGATGGAGAGAGTGGCGACATGATGAGTCGGTGCCATCTTGGGTTCAAAATAGCGTTCGCTGTTAATCTATCTGCATATAAATCCAGCTATTTTATTTATTTATTCACTGAAAATGGCAGGTTGTTGTGCATTTGGAGGCAAAATAGGCACAGCAAGGGTTTCAAGATGTACAGATTCCCTTCAGATCGGAATAAAACAAAGAATGAACATTTGGGAAAATAAAGTCAGCCGTGTGGGATGGAAGCCGACATCATCATCAAAGCTTTGAGAGGTAAATTTATTGTTCAGTCCCATGTACAGTAAAATTCACCTAAACCGTCATCGTATAAACCGGATATTCACAGTCACCGGACAAAAAAAAAAAGTCCCAAAGTTTTTGTATTGTATTTCCATTAAAACCCTCGCATGTGGGACCGGAGTCAGTTCCGTGATTAAAAGTCTGACCATTTATTTTTTCACACAGTGCTCAGACTTGGAGCCGCAGTGAAAGCAGAAAAGTGTCAGCCAGCTGTGATTTGACATACTTTTAGTCCTCCGTCTGCCGTTATATTATATTATAATAGTAACTGCAATGCACACGCTGATTACAAATGGATCAGAAAAGTTGGCAATTTTACAGCACCTTTGATTTGGAGGTGATGATTGTAGAAAGAAAAGCTTGTTAAGGGTCAAATTAGTCCGGAACAAAGCATAATCCAGCGACAGAACTTTAAACTGTCACGCACGTCATTGCATGACACGGTTACAGAGCAGCAGCTGCGTAAATCAGGCTGTAAATTAAATAAGTCATCATAAATTGTAAATTTGATAGCTTAACTATTTTTAGATTTATTTTGATAGCACCTGCACCTGGATGTGTTGCTCTATGTGGTTAAATGATTTTAAAAAATGTTGAAAACATTAAAGGTTTATTCAGTAGTTCAGCGCAGTTGGAACCAAAATGGCACGTTCTGGGTTGACGCCACTCTCTCTATTTAGGCACACTAGAATACACCCCTCCCCCGCGAGGCCTGTGGTGACAGTCTTTGAAGCATAGAGATTAATAATAACTAGAGAGGACAGTGTCATTCACTGAAGCAGCTCGGACCGCCATCTTGAGAAAGAGAATGAATGAGCTTGGATCACACTCTCACGCGCGCCACTAGCTTAGCTTATGACAAGCTAAAAGTTAACGCTCTCGTTATGGCCGAACAACTTTCCACAGTTTCTGGGTATTCTGTGTTGGTACGCGCCCGCGGCCGATGTGCTTGATGAATTCCTGGGCAAAAAGTAGTTCCCAGATAATTGTGATATATTCCTGTGAGATAATGAGTATATCTCATCTAAATCGATTTTAAATTTACCAGTAGTAAAATTATAAAAAGAACAAAAGTTTTAAGAGTGGTCATAATAAATATTTAAGAAACTTAAAAGTTTATGAGCATTGTAAACATTGACACGGTAGAGTTTGATGCGGAAGAATTCAGAACGAAATGATTGGAATGTTTTGATTACCATTTACAGTTTGCGATGAAAGACTTGGGTGTTAACTTCATGTTAAAGTCAGAACAAGAAGCTGCACTGAAAGAGATCTATCTGGGAAGAGACACACTTTGTGTGTTGTCGCTCCAACGAGAGCGGCGCTGAGCAGTGTGGCGAAAGTAGTCCGGCGAGCTCACCCTGTGGGCGTGAGGTATCCCACAATGCCAAGATAGCAGAGATGTCAGGTCCAATGAGAGCGGCACTCTGAGCAGGGTGAGCTTGGATGTCTAAGGGTTCTACAAAGCATGTGCTGATTCACATTGTTAATATCACCCGGTTCTTATTGTAATACTGTCCTTTATCATGCACAAGTCAAACCATTTCTCAATTTAAATTTATTCAAAGTCACACTGAAAAACAGGCCTGGATTCTGAAGAACTTCTCGCAGGAGATACATCTGTTCAGAACCTCGAACAAAGGACTAAAGCAGTTTTTATAAAGCACAACATGGGCGTGACAAAGGTGGACCTTAGTGTGTTCGCTCAGATAGTACTGCATACAGCACATGAAAACCATTTTTTGTGGCAGTCCACAGGAACGTGTAACCTTGAGCATTGATGTGTGAACAGGTTTAATCAATTAGCAACAGTGAACATTAATGTGTGAGGGGGTTTAATTAACAGAGATGTGGCACATGTCCCTGTGTAAGGCCAGAAACTCAGTGTTATTGTAAGTCGCTGCATTTCCTTTTGAACAATGTTTGACTTGGTGAATTATGTCCAAAACCATCCTTGTGTGTCCACATGCGCGTGTGCGCGCTACAGGGTATATATTAATAGGGGAGGTGATGGTCGTGGTTAAGTTTTGGGATTCAGACCAGAGGATCCTCGGTTCAAAACCCAACCAGGGTGAAAATCACTAAGGGCTCTTGGGCAAGGTGTGAGAACTACAGACTTTCACAACAAAAACAGGTTGTGTGCACGGTAAAATGTTCACAAAATGATCATTTTGCTGCTTTGTTTCCAAACACTGGAAGAAGGACTATATGAACCGTCTCTCTGTTGGAGGTAATGCCCTAGTGCCTCTATACCCCCTTCATGCGGAATATTAGTATAAAGGCTAGTAATGTCCAGTGTTAACATATGGGCATTTTCAGGTTTTCTAAGAGAGGACCACAGAGTCATTTTGGGCCACTATTGGACGCCCTGGAGGATTGCTCAGAGATTTATGTATTTTTGGGAGAGTATATATAATAGGGCATGTGGGGTATTTGCAGTACAGGAATTCAAAATCATGCTCCGATCGATTTGTACCTCAAATTTATGATATTTTGGGGTATAAACTGTATGTTCCTTTCCAAAAATGGCGGATGAAAATACCGTATGAAGAAGCAGCTGTCCTATCTAGTAAGTATTAATGTCTATACTTCGGAGCACGCGGATCGACTTCTTTCCGAGCTCGCTGGAGGACATGGCGGATGTTACAGTGGTGAACGAGGAGAAACTCAGCAAAAAGTGAGCACATTCCTGACTTACATTACATTTACATCATTCATAAATACGGTTACCATGGTCTAAACTGCGTGTTTACCATTAAACGCACTAAGGTAACTTTAAGAAGGTAATGCAACGTTAGTCGGCGTTACATCAGTTCAGGGAGCAATGAGCGAACGGTCCGTGTGGAACTTTAGACTACATTCTGGGGTACTGTGGTATTTGTAGTTTTGAACATGCTAATGCACGCTTCCAGTCGTTCAGGTTTGAATGATTAAAGACTACAACATCCAGCATTCATTTAGAGCAATACGTCGCAGGGATCGTGGAATCGTGTAGTTTCAGTTTAACATCCGCCTACATCGGCATAATTAAATGCCTGTAGTTCATAATTAAATGGCATTTGCCTCCATTCACGTCCTTTGTGATATATTTCGAACATAAAACAACGTTTAAAAAGAATCACCTGGTTCTGATTGCGTCGTTGTGAGTGTTGAGGTTAACTAGCACCTGCTTAGCCAAAATCAACCCTTTTTTATAATCTTGCGTGATTTACTGTTTGCATTTTACACGGGATCTAGTGTTGTTTTTGTGTGTGTGTGTGTGTGTGTATATATATATATATATATATATATATATATATAAAAGAAGAAGAAGACCAGTCCCAGAGGATCTCAGGACCCGCGATGGTTCATATGGCTCTAACATATCAGAGATATACTTTGGTGCTAAACCATGAAAAGACTTGTACACAAGCAAAGCTGTTTTAAAGTCTATTCTCTGAGTGACTGGAAGCCAGTGCAGAGATCTGAGCACTGGACTAATGTGGTCATATTTCCTGGTTCTTGTCAGGACTCGAGCTGCAGCATTTTGGATGTTCTGTAGCTGTTTGACAGCTCGTTTAGAGAGGCCAGTGAGTACACCATTACAATAATCCAATCTGCTGGAGATAAAAGCATGGATCAGCGTCTCTAAGTCCGATTTGGATACTATATTTTTAATCTTAGCAATATTTTTTAGATGGTAAAAAAGCTGCTGATGTTACTGATTTGATGTGACAGTTTAAAGTCAGGTCTGAGTCCATGATTACTCCAAGGTTTCGAACCTGATCTTTAGGCTTTAGAGAGAGAGAGACTCGCGGTGACAAATGACTCTTTCTCATTGTTTCTGTGGGCCAAAGACAATGGTTTCAGTTTTATCTGAGTTTAATTGGAGGAAGTTGTTTTGCATCCACAAACTAATCTGTTCGATGCAGTGACAAAGTAAATCTACAGGCCCCAGTTCACCTGCTGTCAATGACACATAGATCTGAGTGTCATCTGCATAGTTATGGTAGGATACATTATTGCTGCGTATCAGCTGACCCAATGGAAGCATGTACAAATTGAATAAGAGTGGTCCCAGGATAGACCCCTGGGGAACCTCACAGGTCAGCGCCACTTTGTTCGAGACACAATTTCCAATTTCAACAAAGTATGTCCTGTCTTCAAGATAGGACTTAAACCAGTTTAATGCAGTACCAGTGATTCCCACCCAATTTTCTAACCTTTGTAGTAGAATCCCATGGTCCACTGTGTCAAAGGCAGCGCTCAAGTCCAGCAAAACCAGGACTGAGACTTTGCCTGCATCTGTGTTTACACGGATATCATTTGTCACTTTAATCAAAGCTGTCTCTGTACTGTGGTGTGGCCTAAAACCTGACTGGAAAATGTCAAAAACCTTATTAGAAACGAGAAAGTCAGTGAGCTGTTTGTGAACCACTTTCTCCAGGACTTTCCCTAAGAAAGGCAAATTTGATATAGGTCTGTAGTTGTTCAAGACTGCTGCATCAAGACTGCTCTTTTTTAGAAGAGGCTTAATGACAGCAGTTTTCAGAGCCTCTGGAAATGTTCCAGTTTGCAGTGAGGTATTCACTAGATGAGTGATCTGTGGTAGCAAAGTGCTAAGCACAGACTTCAGGAATCTAGTGGGTAACTCATCTAGGCAAGAAGTACATGAACTCAGACCAGAGATAACATCATCAATAATTTTGCCAGTTACAGGTGTAAAATGTGCCAACTCTAGATGTTTCAGAGGCTGCAGTGATACAATCTGAGTTGTTGAAATGATAGCATTTTTAATGGTCTGAATTTTGTCATTAAAGAATTTTGCAAACTCATTGCACTTGGAAGTAGAAACCAGTTCCAAAGGCAGAGAAACTGAAGGATTTGTTAATCTATTAACTGTGGCAAAAAGGACACGGGAATTGTTACTGCAGTTTGAAATGATTTTCGACAAATACCTTTCCCTTGTTTGACGTAAAGTCAAGTTGAATACACAAAGCATACCTTTGTAAGTTTCATAATGAACCTGAAGATTTGACTTTCGCCATTTTCGCTCGGCTTTCCGACACTCCCTTTTCTGTGCCCTGACCAAATCTTCATTTCTCCATGGCGCTTTTTCTTTATTTTTAACCAGTTTAACTTTAACTGGAGCAATGGTTTCCAATACATTTTAAACACTTGATGTATAAGCGTTCAATGTTTCATCAACATTAGAATATGGGACATTTTCAAATGTGATCATTTCAACAAACTGAACCATTGTTGTGTCATTTATGCATCTTCTTCGAGTAACTGCCAGCCCAACTATTGGTCTAGATGTAACATTTATGTCAAAGAAGACACAGAAATGATCAGAGAGAGCAATGTCAACAACATTCACATGTGAGATAGTGACACATTTTGTGATTTGACTCAAGCAGACTCTTGCTTGCCTCTACTGGTGGTTGGCTCTCACTGCGGTATTGTATCACTTCCTGTTCCGGAGCACAGCGGTGTTTTTCTGTATCTGTTAGCTGTTTAATCTGCGCAGTTAGATTGATCTAGTTATCTAGATTACGATTTGTTTCCCAGTGTAATCTTTACGTGCCTTAACTAAAGCACTCCTTCTGCTGAATCACCTCTAAATTATTTACACATTATTCACTTTGCGTGTTTTTAGGAATCCGCTAGCTTAGCGTAGCTACTAGCTCTTAGCCGATTTAGCATGGCGGCTTCTCCTGTCTCTCCCGCACTTTTCTGCTCTGGGTGTGAAATGTTTAGTTATTCCTCGGCCTCCTTTAGCAGTAACGGTACTTGTAATAAGTGTAGCTTATTCGTAGCTTTGGAGGCCAGGCTGGGCGAATTGGAGACTCGGCTCCGCACCGTGGAAAATTCTACAGTTAGCCAGGCCCCTGTAGTCGGTGCGGACCAAGGTAGCTTAGCCGCCGTTAGTTCCCCCCTGGCAGATCCCGAGCAGCCGGGAAAGCAGGCTGACTGGGTGACTGTGAGGAGGAAGCGTAGCCCTAAACAGAAGCCCCGTGTACACCGCCAACCCGTTCACATCTCTAACCGTTTTTCCCCACTCGACGACACACCCGCCGAGGATCAAACTCTGGTTATTGGCGACTCTGTTTTGAGAAATGTGAAGTTAGCGACACCAGCAACCATAGTCAATTGTCTTCCGGGGGCCAGAGCAGGCGACATTGAAGGAAATTTGAAACTGCTGGCTAAGGCTAAGCGTAAATTTGGTAAGATTGTAATTCACGTCGGCAGTAATGACACCCGGTTACGCCAATCGGAGGTCACTAAAATTAACATTAAATCGGTGTGTAACTTTGCAAAAACAATGTCGGACTCTGTAGTTTTCTCTGGGCCCCTCCCCAATCGGACCGGGAGTGACATGTTTAGCCGCATGTTCTCCTTGAATTGCTGGCTGTCTGAGTGGTGTCCAAAAAATGAGGTGGGCTTCATAGCTAATTGGCAAAGCTTCTGGGGAAAACCTGGTCTTGTTAGGAGAGACGGCATCCATCCCACTTTGGATGGAGCAGCTCTCATTTCTAGAAATCTGGCCAATTTTCTTAAATCCTCCAACCGTGACTATCCAGGGTTGGGACCAGGAAGCAGAGTTGTAGTCTTACACACCTCTCTGCAGCTTCTCTCCCCCTGCCATCCCCTCATTACCCCATCCCCGTAGAGAAGGTGCCTGCTCCCAGACTACCAATAACCAGCAAAAATCTATTTAAGCATAAAAATTCAAAAAGAAAAAATAATATAGCACCTTCAACTGCACCACAGACTAAAACAGTTAAATGTGGTCTATTAAACATTAGGTCTCTCTCTTCTAAGTCCCTGTTGGTAAATTATATAATAATTGATCAACATATTGATTTATTCTGCCTAACAGAAACCTGGTTACAGCAGGATGAATATGTTAGTTTAAATGAGTCAACACCCCCGAGTCACACTAACTGTCAGAATGCTCGTAGCACGGGCCGGGGCGGAGGATTAGCAGCAATCTTCCATTCCAGCTTATTAATTAATCAAAAACCCAGACAGAGCTTTAATTCATTTGAAAGCTTGTCTCTTAGTCTTGTCCATCCAAATTGGAAGTCCCAAAACCAGTTTTATTTGTTATTATCTATCGTCCACCTGGTCGTTACTGTGAGTTTCTCTGTGAATTTTCAGACCTTTTGTCTGACTTAGTGCTTAGCTCAGATAAGATAATTATAGTGGGCGATTTTAACATCCACACAGATGCTGAGAATGACAGCCTCAACACTGCATTTAATCTATTATTAGACTCTATTGGCTTTGCTCAAAAAGTAAATGAGTCCACCCACCACTTTAATCATATCTTAGATCTTGTTCTGACTTATGGTATGGAAATAGAAGACTTAACAGTATTCCCTGAAAACTCCCTTCTGTCTGATCATTTCTTAATAACATTTACATTTACTCTGATGGACTACCCAGCAGTAGGGAATAAGTTTCATTACACTAGAAGTCTTTCAGAAAGCGCTGTAACTAGGTTTAAGGATATGATTCCTTCTTTATGTTCTCTAATGCCATATAACAACACAGTGCAGAGTAGCTACCTAAACTCTGTAAGGGAGATAGAGTATCTCGTCAATAGTTTTACATCCTCATTGAAGACAACTTTGGATGCTGTAGCTCCTCTGAAAAAGAGAGCTTTAAATCAGAAGTGTCTGACTCCGTGGTATAACTCACAAACTCGTAGCTTAAAGCAGATAACCCGTAAGTTGGAGAGGAAATGGCGTCTCACTAATTTAGAAGATCTTCACTTAGCCTGGAAAAAGAGTCTGTTGCTCTATAAAAAAAGCCCTCCGTAAAGCTAGGACATCTTTCTACTCATCACTAATTGAAGAAAATAAGAACAACCCCAGGTTTCTTTTCAGCACTGTAGCCAGGCTGACAAAGAGTCAGAGCTCTATTGACCTGAGTATTCCATTAACTTTAACTAGTAATGACTTCATGACTTTCTTTGCTAACAAAATTTTAACTATTAGAGAAAAAATTACTCATAACCATCCCAAAGACGTATCGTTATCTTTGGCTGCTTTCAGTGATGCCGGTATTTGGTTAGACTCTTTCTCTCCGATTGTTCTGTCTGAGTTATTTTCATTAGTTACTTCATCCAAACCATCAACATGTTTATTAGACCCCATTCCTACCAGGCTGCTCAAGGAAGCCCTACCATTATTTAATGCTTCGATCTTAAATATGATCAATCTATCTTTGTTAGTTGGCTATGTACCACAGGCTTTTAAGGTGGCAGTAATTAAACCATTACTTAAAAGCCATCACTTGACCCAGCTATCTTAGCTAATTATAGGCCAATCTCCAACCTTCCTTTTCTCTCAAAAATTCTTGAAAGGGTAGTTGTAAAACAGCTAACTGATCATCTGCAGAGGAATGGTCTATTTGAAGAGTTTCAGTCAGGTTTTAGAATTCATCATAGTACAGAAACAGCATTAGTGAAGGTTACAAATGATCTTCTTATGGCCTCGGACAGTGGACTCATCTCTGTGCTTGTTCTGTTAGACCTCAGTGCTGCTTTTGATACTGTTGACCATAAAATTTTATTACAGAGATTAGAGCATGCCATAGGTATTAAAGGCACTGCGCTGCGGTGGTTTGAATCATATTTGTCTAATAGATTACAATTTGTTCATGTAAATGGGGAATCTTCTACCAGACTAAAGTTAATTATGGAGTTCCACAAGGTTCTGTGCTAGGACCAATTTTATTCACTTTATATATGCTTCCCTTAGGCAGTATTATTAGACGGTATTGCTTAAATTTTCATTGTTACGCAGATGATACCCAGCTTTATCTATCCATGAAGCCAGAGGACACACACCAATTAGCTAAACTGCAGGATTGTCTTACAGACATAAAGACATGGATGACCTCTAATTTCCTGCTTTTAAACTCAGATAAAACTGAAGTTATTGTACTTGGCCCCACAAATCTTAGAAACATGGTGTCTAACCAGATCCTTACTCTGGATGGCATTACCCTGACCTCTAGTAATACTGTGAGAATCTTGGAGTCATTTTTGATCAGGATATGTCATTCAAAGCGCATATTAAACAAATATGTAGGACTGCTTTTTTGCATTTACGCAATATCTCTAAAATCAGAAAGGTCTTGTCTCAGAGTGATGCTGAAAAACTAATTCATGCATTTATTTCCTCTAGGCTGGACTATTGTAATTCATTATTATCAGGTTGTCCTAAAAGTTCCCTAAAAAGCCTTCAGTTAATTCAAAATGCTGCAGCTAGAGTACTGACGGGACTAGAAGGAGAGAGCATATCTCACCCATATTGGCCTCTCTTCATTGGCTTCCTGTTAATTCTAGAATATAATTTAAAATTCTTCTT
The DNA here is from genome assembly GCF_902500255.1 of Thalassophryne amazonica. Taxonomy (NCBI): domain Eukaryota; kingdom Metazoa; phylum Chordata; class Actinopteri; order Batrachoidiformes; family Batrachoididae; genus Thalassophryne; species Thalassophryne amazonica. Next base: position 100,393,252 of record NC_047104.1, on the reverse strand, counting down.
CTTACTTATAAGGTTTTGAATAATCAGGTCCCATCTTATCTTAGGGACCTCGTAGTACCATATCACCCCAATAGAGCGCTTCGCTCTCAGACTGCAGGCTTACTTGTAGTTCCTAGGGTTTGTAAGAGTAGAATGGGAGGCAGAGCCTTCAGCTTTCAGGCTCCTCTCCTGTGGAACCAGCTCCCAATTCAGATCAGGGAGACAGACACCCTCTCTACTTTTAAGATTAGGCTTAAAACTTTCCTTTTTGCTAAAGCTTATAGTTAGGGCTGGATCAGGTGACCCTGAACCATCCCTTAGTTATGCTGCTATAGACGTAGACTGCTGGGGGGTTCCCATGATGCACTGTTTCTTTCTCTTTTTGCTCTGTATGCACCACTCTGCATTTAATCATTAGTGATCGATCTCTGCTCCCCTCCACAGCATGTCTTTTTCCTGGTTCTCTCCCTCAGCCCCAACCAGTCCCAGCAGAAGACTGCCCCTCCCTGAGCCTGGTTCTGCTGGAGGTTTCTTCCTGTTAAAAGGGAGTTTTTCCTTCCCACTGTAGCCAAGTGCTTGCTCACAGGGGGTCGTTTGACCGTTGGGGTTTTACATAATTATTGTATGGCCTTGCCTTACAATATAAAGCGCCTTGGGGCAACTGTTTGTTGTGATTTGGCGCTATATAAAAAAAATTGATTGATTGATTGAATGATTGATTTGTGATAATAAGGGATATTTTGGACTGTGTACATGGAGAATGTTGACTTCCATGGAAATTTAAGTGTTATTCATACATAGTTGAAAGGAATTAGGCTTCCTATTGGCTCCTGTTGGCTCTCACCACTGCCTGTCGGTGTTTAGTTGCACTCAACCCTACCCTGCCATTTGTCTGAATGAAAACTAATTTAGTATGGTTAACCCACCAGTGTTTGACTCTTGCTACAGTCAGGTATACAAGTATGTGGGTGGTGACAGTTGTTGTAACGTTTCCTCTCTGTGCCACAACATTGGAGTTGAGATGAAACTAACCGAGATGTACTTGTAGTGTAAACTTTCATTCTTAAGTCACAAAGGCACCACAGTAACCCTTTATTACAGCCGTTTTTACACGTAGACCTTTCATTAAATGTGTTAATGTTACTGCAAATCATCACTTTCACAGCCAGTTTTCTTTACACAAATCAGGCGAAGGATACATGAATGTTTCTAAGTCACTATGTCTTGACCTTGATTTGCATCAGTCATTAAGAATACAAACAGTGTTACATCTATCTAGAGATGGCAGTTCTCAAAAACTGGGTGACTGTGCAAGAAGATTAGTTAGGGCTGCCAATACACGATGTCAACGCTGAAGGAATTACAGGCATCTGTGGCTGTGATTAGAGAAATTGCACAGTCTAACCTTTGTCTTTTGCACAGTCCAGTTATATAGCTTCATGGTGAAATGGAACAGATAAGGATTTTGGTACAAGAAAATGAATCATATCTCTGATAGTTGCTCCCTGTGCCTTTTTTCCAAGACAGAGGTTGGGAATGAGAGGAACAGTAATAGCCAGCAAGCCAGTATTGATTTGTATGTCTGGTATTTATATTGCAAACTGCTTTTCTTTTTCACTTTCACGTTTGATACCCTGTGTGCTGCTATACAATGCTGCTGGAACCTCAAATTCCCTGATGGAGTCTTCCCAAGGGATCAATAAAGTTTTTCCTGATCTATTCTATATCTGAAATTTCACATAGCTGGAAATGTGACATATGTGACTTGTCCAAAGAAAACTGGAAAAGTGTTGATTTGTATAATCACTACTCCACACACACACACACACACACACACACATATATATATATATATATATATATATATATATATATATATATATATATATATATACATACATATACATATACATACATACATACACACACACAGAATTACATGTGACCTCTGCAAATGGAGGGACAGCCTATTAGAGGGTGTAATTCCTAAATGCTTAATCCATTATCTTTGTTGAGGCCCTTGAATTAAAGGCGAAAGTCTTCATTTCATTTGATTTGAATGATTTGAGTTTCATTTTAGCTCCATTGTGGTGGAGCTGAAATTAAGCTTTTCTTTCTAATCCCAAAGAAAAATTATCTCTGTCCAGTGGATCTGATGGTATATCAGCCACAGCCAGCTTGTGCTACATGTGTTGGACTCTTTGTATATGTCTGTTTTCTCAGGTCTGGTCATTGAGCGGTGTAGCTCAGTATGCTGTGTCTGGTCAGAATAGCCAGGCAGCAGCTGTGCCGAGCCTTTGGAGGCAGGGGACATTGGCTAAATTATGCACCTCCATGTAGAGCTGCAGTTCCAGCTCAAATTGTCGGGAACCGTTGGAGAGGTGACAAAAGGTTGGTGGTGTTTCTATTCCAGTGAGAAAAACATCCAACCTTTTGTCATCTGAGCAAATGTGCCTCTTTTAATATGTGTTTCCTTAAGTGGTTTTGATGGAACTTGTATATTTGTTAAATATGTTTGAGTAGTTTGCACACAGTTCAACCTGTCACTATCCTTCAAGATTCTGGTGATGTTTCAGTATTAAAGTTGGATGTTTGTTCTGTCCTTTTTGTAACAGTGAGCTGAAAAGACGAATGAAAGCAGAAAAGAAGGCAGCTGAGAAAGAAGCCAAGGCCAAAGAGCAGGTGGAGCACACGGAGACCAATGATCATGGAGCAGTCAATACCTGTGGATTAGACGAAGAGACACTTGACCCACATGTGAGATTTTTGTGTGGTAATTTTTGCTACCTCATTTATGAAACTTAATTTTTCTCTTGCTGTGAACTGTGTCTATATAAAGATAATCTTGTGTTTCACCTGTAATGTAGCAATACTTCAAGATACGTTCCCAAGCTATCCAAGAGTTAAAAGGCACAACTGAGGACCCGTACCCACACAAATATCATGTGGACTTGTCACTCACAGAGTTCATCGAAAAATATAACCATCTACAGCCTGGAGAACAGTTAACAGATATTGTTCTCAATGTGTCAGGTACTGAGAGCATTTTCAATTAAAATTTATTTGATATTGGACATATAATTCACCAGTGATTTTCTGTAAATTTATGACTAACAGGTCGAATCCACGCAAAGAGGGCTTCTGGTGCCAAGCTACTTTTCTACGATCTGCGAGGTGAAGGTGTTAAGCTGCAAGTCATGGCAAACTCAAGGTACAAAATTCTTTATCACAACAAAAACACCAGTTATGGGTGATTCTTAGACTACGGGCACTTATGTCCTTTGATCATATTGTATGAAAAACAGCAAAAAGGGGAAATTTCACACTTTTATAGTTATCATTACAGTGAAAGTGTGTTAAGAAATTTGTTCTAGTAGTCTATGATGACTTTTCACCTTTTTTCAGCATCATTATATGCAAATATTGCCGTTTTGTGCTTGTCCCACACCCAGACTTTTGATCTTCAATGATTAAAAATGAATGGTAAAGAAACGTTTTTTCTAATGTTTTAAAATATCTCTGAATAAAATATCAGTAAAATAATCAAAACATAATTGGGCTATTCAATGTCATACAACTGTTGTGATTTTTTTAAACAAAATGTAGTTGTCCCACACTATTGCCGTAATTTCCACCACAACACTGTAATGTCCCTTTAAACAGTTTATATGAAAGATTGTTTGGGTAGTTTCTATGGAGATAAACAGTGACATCAGAGCACATGTATATAGCGCCAAATCACAACAAACAGTTGCCCCAAGGCGCTTCATATTGTAAGGCAATGGTGTGGTGGAAATTACATTTACAAGGCCAATAGTGCCCGTAGTTAAAGAATCACCCTTATGTGTTTGGTTTACTCTGAGAGAGGAAAAAAAAATAGCGGTCATACTTTGGGATGATACCAACAAGACTGTTTCAATAATTTAAAAATCAGGAATATGATCATTCACTCAGATTTACAGAAGTTATCTATTTTCCCATATTTCTTTGAATATAAGTGGTTTTAAAAGAATACGCATGGACATTTTCACATTGTCATTGTGGGGTGTTGTGTGTAGACGTTTGGGGAAAAAAAAAGAATTTTCATCCATTTTGGAATAAGGCTGTAACATAACAAAAGGAAAAGTGAAGACCTGTGAATACTTTCTGGATGCATGGTATTAGCTACATTCATAAATTTACATACCCTGTAAAATTTTCCTTGTTTAGCAGTGATTTGTCACTCCTGCTAAAACACATGATTTTGGCAGCCATACTGAACTCTCGCGGTCTTCAAGATGTTAGTGAACCCAAAACAATAGTGGCAGCAAAGATGAAGCCTTAGAGATACTTAATGGGAAGAAATTAGCCCGCCCCTGACAGTGGTACAAAATTCCTACTCAAAAATACCAAATCTGGGAGGCCAAGCTAATGATCCATTTCTTGGCAGAGTTTGGCAGATATCTGACACGTTTCAGAGGAGCTGTTAGCAAAATGACAGGCAGCAACAAACAACACAAATATAGGTAGGATGCTTCCATTTTCTGGACATATTGACATACAGCTGTATAAAAATACTTGTTCAGTTATCTCAAACTGAAGAATGTAATTGAGCTGAGTACAGTGTATTTTGTAATTGGTATGTCTTTTTTTTTTTTAAATCATCTCCCCATCAGGCACTTCAAGTCTGAGGAGGACTTCGTGGCCATCAATAACAAGCTGAGGCGTGGTGACATAGTTGGTGTCCATGGTAACCCAGGAAAGACAAAAAAGGGGGAGTTGAGCATCATTCCCAGTGAGATGATTCTGCTGTCACCTTGTCTGCACATGTTGCCCCACCTCCACTTCGGCCTCAAAGACAAGGTGAGTGCTGTCATACACTTCATAATATTGGATGACCGTATTCCTCATAGAAAAGCAGTGTCACAAATTTCTGTAAATGTTCCAAAACTTGTACCCATTGAGTAGAGCCTGACCAATCTATTGGTTGGCTCATATGAGCCTTTCATGAACATACCTGAATATATGATATGATAAACATTTAACATGCTCTAAAAGTCAAATATTGATGTGAAAAGTTCTTGTGTCGTTTTCCACAACTTATAAATTGTCAGTAACCCAGAAATGCTGACATCATCAATGGACGGAAAAATCTCTGTTATTGCATTTCCCATATAAATAAGTGAATAAGAATCACATTTAAACCCAAATCAGTGTTCCTGAGAACTAAAAGTGATATTGTTAAATTAATGAGCATTAGATGCAGCTTTACTTGTATCAAATTTTATTTTTGTTTATGTTAAGACACTATGAGTTGTTATAAAAGCACAAATTGCTCAAGTCAAATGTTTAGATAAATGTAGAGAGAGAACAGTAACAGTCCAATGCAAACATGTGGCTTTATGAAATAGTAATAACACTGTATTCAAATCCATGTGACAGACTGTGTATTATATTTCTCCCATCTTGCCAACATGGGAAAATGTGGTTTTCATGACTAAAATGAGCAAGAAAATGGGACTGAGAAAAATAGCTCTCATTTAGCTTATTAATTGCTCTAGATTGCACCAAATTGCATGTTGTATTTCCCCCAGACCCCACACTATCATGAAAAAAAAATTCAGTTTTTTTTTTCTCCAGGGATCACTTTCATGTTTGTTTGTTTTTGTTTGTTTGTCTGTCTTTTAAACTCCCTAATATCTGTATCGGCCCCCCAAAAAATCCATATCAGTTGGGCTCTACCATTGAGATTAAGTTTTTGCTGAAGTGCACTGACTATACATTGTGATTGTACTTCAGGATTTGCATGTGTGGACTGTAGTGCTGAATGAATTGGAGGAGAAATTGAGATTTGACTTGTTGGACCAGTTTTGGGATGATGATTGAAATATGTTGGTTTATTCTCAATTATTGCTGTTACAACTTTCATGGAGTTTAATAGGGGAAATTATCAATCAATCAATTCAATCAATTTTTTTATATAGCGCCAAATCACAACAAACAGTTGCCCCAAGGCGCTTTATATTGTAAGGCAAGGCCATACAATAATTATGTAAAACCCCAACGGTCAAAACGACCCCCTGTGAGCAAGCACTTGGCTACAGTGGGAAGGAAAAACTCCCTTTTAACAGGAAGAAACCTCCAGCAGAACCAGGCTCAGGGAGGGGCAGTCTTCTGCTGGGACTGGTTGGGGCTGAGGGAGAGAACCAGGAAAAAGACATGCTGTGGAGGGGAGCAGAGATCGATCACTAATGATTAAATGCAGAGTGGTGCATACAGAGCAAAAAGAGAAAGAACCCCCCAGCAGTCTACGTCTATAGCAGCATAACTAAGGGATGGTTCACCTGATCCAGCCCTAACTATAAGCTTTAGCAAAAAGGAAAGTTTTAAGCCTAATCTTAAAAGTAGAGAGGGTGTCTGTCTCCCTGATCTGAATTGGGAGCTGGTTCCACAGGAGAGGAGCCTGAAAGCTGAAGGCTCTGCCTCCATTCTACTCTTACAACCCTAGGAACTACAAGTAAGCCTGCAGTCTGAGAGCGAAGCGCTCTATTGGGGTGATATGGTACTACGAGGTCCCTAAGATAAGATGGGACCTGATTATTCAAAACCTTATAAGTAAGAAGAAGAATTTTAAATTCTATTCTAGAATTAACAGGAAGCCAATGAAGAGAGGCCAATATGGGTGAGATATGCTCTCTCCTTCTAGTCCCCGTCAGTACTCTAGCTGCAGCATTTGAATTAACTGAAGGCTTTTTAGGGAACTTTTAGGACAACCTGATAATATGAATTACAATAGTCCAGCCTAGAGGAAATAAATGCATGAATTAGTTTTTCAGCATCACTCTGAGACAAGACCTTTCTGATTTTAGAGATATTGCGTAAATGCAAAAAAGCAGTCCTACATATTTGTTTTAATATGCGCTTTGAATGACATATCCTGATCAAAAATGACTCCAAGATTTCTCACAGTATTACTAGAGGTCAGGGTAATGCCATCCACAGTAAGGATCTGGTTAGACACCATGTTTCTAAGATTTGTGGGGCCAAGTACAATAACTTCAGTTTTATCTGAGTTTAAAAGCAGGAAATTAGAGGTCATCCATGTCTTATGTCTGTAAGACAATCCTGCAGTTTAGCTAATTGGTGTGTGTCCTCTGGCTTCATGGATAGATAAAGCTGGGTATCATCTGCGTAACAATGAAAATTTAAGCAATACCGTCTAATAATACTGCCTAAGGGAAGCATGTATAAAGTGAATAAAATTGGTCCTAGCACAGAACCTTGTGGAACTCCATAATTAACTTTAGTCTGTGAAGAAGATTCCCCATTTACATGAACAAATTGTAATCTATTAGACAAATATGATTCAAACCACCGCAGCGCAGTGCCTTTAATACCTATGGCATGCTTTAATCTCTGTAATAAAATTTTATGGTCAACAGTATCAAAAGCAGCACTGAGGTCTAACAGAACAAGCACAGAGATGAGTCCACTGTCCGAGGCCATAAGAAGATCATTTGTAACCTTCACTAATGCTGTTTCTGTACTATGATGAATTCTAAAACCTGACTGAAACTCTTCAAATAGACCATTCCTCTGCAGATGATCAGTTAGCTGTTTTACAACTACCCTTTCAAGAATTTTTGAGAGAAAAGGAAGGTTGGAGATTGGCCTATAATTAGCTAAGATAGCTGGGTCAAGTGATGGCTTTTTAAGTAATGGTTTAATTACTGCCACCTTAAAAGCCTGTGGTACATAGCCAACTAACAAAGATAGATTGATCATATTTAAGATCGAAGCATTAATAATGGTAGGGCTTCCTTGAGCAGCCTGGTAGGAATGGGGTCTAATAAACATGTTGATGGTTTGGATGAAGTAACTAATGAAAATAACTCAGACAGAACAATCGAGAGAAAGAGTCTAACCAAATACCGGCATCACTGAAAGCAGCCAAAGATAACGATACGTCTTTGGGATGGTTATGAGTAATTTTTTCTTTAATAGTTAAAATTTGTTAGCAAAGAAAGTCATGAAGTCATTACTAGTTAAAGTTAATGGAATACTCAGCTCAATAGAGCTCTGACTCTTTGTCAGCCTGGCTACAGTGCTGAAAAGAAACCTGGGGTTGTTCTTATTTTCTTCAATTAGTGATGAGTAGAAAGATGTCCTAGCTTTACGGAGGGCTTTTTTATAGAGCAACAGACTCTTTTTCCAGGCTAAGTGAAGATCTTCTAAATTAGTGAGACGCCATTTCCTCTCCAACTTACGGGTTATCTGCTTTAAGCTATGAGTTTGTGAGTTATACCACGGAGTCAGACACTTCTGATTTAAAGCTCTCTTTTTCAGAGGAGCTACAGCATCCAAAGTTGTCTTCAATGAGGATGTAAAACTATTGACGAGATACTCTATCTCACTTACAGAGTTTAGGTAGCTACTCTGCACTGTGTTGGTATATGGCATTAGAGAACATAAAGAAGGAATCATATCCTTAAACCTAGTTACAGCGCTTTCTGAAAGACTTCTAGTGTAATGAAACTTATTCCCCACTGCTGGGTAGTCCATCAGAGTAAATGTAAATGTTATTAAGAAATGATCAGACAGAAGGGAGTTTTCAGGAAATACTGTTAAGTCTTCTATTTCCATACCATAAGTCAGAACAAGATCTAAGATATGATTAAAGTGGTGGGTGGACTCATTTACTTTTTGAGCAAGCCAATAGAGTCTAATAATAGATTAAATGCAGTGTTGAGGCTGTCATTCTCAGCATCTGTGTGGATGTTAAAATCACCCACTATAATTATCTTATCTGAGCTAAGCACTAAGTCAGACAAAAGGTCTGAAAATTCACAGAGAAACTCACAGTAACGACCAGGTGGACGATAGATAATAACAAATAAACTGGTTTTTGGGACTTCCAATTTGGATGGACAAGACTAAGAGACAAGCTTTCAAATGAATTAAAGCTCTGTCTGGGTTTTTGATTAATTAATAAGCTGGAATGGAAGATTGCTGCTAATCCTCCGCCCCGGCCCGTGCTACGAGCATTCTGACAGTGTGACTCGGGGGTGTTGACTCATTTAAACTAACATATTCATCCTGCTGTAACCAGGTTTCTGTTAGGCAGAATAAATCAATATGTTGATCAATTATTATATCATTTACCAACAGGGACTTAGAAGAGAGAGACCTAATGTTTAATAGACCACATTTAACTGTTTTAGTCTGTGGTGCAGTTGAAGGTGCTATATTTTTTCTTTTTGAATTTTTATGCTTAAATAGATTTTTGCTGGTTATTGGTAGTCTGGGAGCAGGCACCGTCTCTACGGGATGGGGTAATGAGGGGATGGCAGGGGGAGAGAAGCTGCAGAGAGGTGTGTAAGACTACAACTCTGCTTCCTGGTCCCAACCCTGGATAGTCACGGTTTGGAGGATTTAAGAAAATTGGCCAGATTTCTAGAAATGAGAGCTGCTCCATCCAAAGTGGGATGGATGCCGTCTCTCCTAACAAGACCAGGTTTTCCCCAGAAGCTTTGCCAATTATCTATGAAGCCCACCTCATTTTTTGGACACCACTCAGACAGCCAGCAATTCAAGGAGAACATGCGGCTAAACATGTCACTCCCGGTCCGATTGGGGAGGGGCCCAGAGAAAACTACAGAGTCCGACATTGTTTTTGCAAAGTTACACACCGATTTAATGTTAATTTTAGTGACCTCCGATTGGCGGAACCGGGTGTCATTACTGCCGACGTGAATTACAATCTTACCAAATTTATGCTTAGCCTTAGCCAGCAGTTTCAAATTTCCTTCAATGTCGCCTGCTCTGGCCCCCGGAAGACAATTGACTATGGTTGCTGGTGTCGCTAACTTCACATTTCTCAAAACAGAGTCGCCAATAACCAGAGTTTGATCCTCGGCGGGTGTGTCGTCGAGTGGGGAAAAACGGTTAGAGATGCTGAAACTGCAAGCTAAAATGTGTAATGTCATTGGTTACTTTTTCTACAACAGTGAACCTTCAGCCAGTCAGAATTTCTGTAATATCGAAAGTCACTGAAAGTACCTGGACGTGGACATTTTTGGTCTGTCGAGCTGCGTCTTTAACATGCCCAAAATTACTGAGGGAGATGACAAAGACCACATTAAAGAGATCGATAGTGGTGTAAAAAATAGGTTTAGGACATGGTTGGACCGGGAGATGAACGTGGACGGGACAAAGGCTGTTGGCAGTAAGCTCAAACGCTATTGGTCAATGGGAACTGATCCAATATAACTTGTGGGCCGATCCTTTTGGATCCAACGTAACTTTCTGGCGCCAAGCATGCCAAAATACAGGTAAATGATAGACAGAAACGCTAATCTGTGATTGGCTAGTGGAGAACATATATATATATTGGATGGCAACATGTGTATATATATATATAGTCGACTAATCACAGAAATAATCGTTGACTTGTCGATTATCAAAATAGTCATTTGTGGCAGCCCTGCAGCCCTAATATATATATATATATATATTAATCGACAAGTCAACGATTATTTCTGTGATTAGTCGACTAGTCGGATCATACGTAATTTGCGAACACATAATGTTTCAAGAAAAGCTCAGAAGCTTCATTATCGGACAGAACCGGATTCGTTTTGCTCTAACTTCACATTTCTCAAAACAGAGTCGCCAATAACCAGAGTTTGATCCTCGGCGGGTGTGTCGTCGAGTGGGGAAAAACGGTTAGAGATGTGAACGGGTTGGCGGTGTACACGGGGCTTCTGTTTAGGGCTACGCTTCCTCCTCACAGTCACCCAGTCTGCCTGCTTTCCCGGCTGCTCGGGATCTGCCAGGGGGTAACTAACGGCGGCTAAGCTACCTTGGTCCGCACCGACTACAGGGGCCTGGCTAGCTGTAGAATTTTCCACGGTGCGGAGCCGAGTCTCCAATTCGCCCAGCCTGGCCTCCAAAGCTACGAATAAGCTACACTTATTACAAGTACCGTTACTGCTAAAGGAGGCCGAGGAATAACTAAACATTTCACACCCAGAGCAGAAAAGTGCGGGAGAGACAGGAGAAGCCGCCATGCTAAATCGGCTAAGAGCTAGTAGCTACGCTAAGCTAGCGGATTCCTAAAAACACGCAAAGTGAATAATGTGTAAATAATTTAGAGGTGATTCAGCAGAAGGAGTGCTTTAGTTAAGGCACGTAAAGATTACACTGGGAAACAAATCGTAATCTAGATAACTAGATCAATCTAACTGCGCAGATTAAACAGCTAACAGATACAGAAAAACACCGCTGTGCTCCGGAACAGGAAGTGATACAATACCGCAGTGAGAGCCAACCACCAGTAGACAATGGTGGTTGGTGGTTGTTATGCACATTTGAAAGATTTTATATCTGTGTGCAGAATGTTTTTTTTTTTCTTCTTCAATGAAAATGCAGCACAACCTTGGCATAAATGTGTAAATATTCTTGAAAAACACACACAGTGGCAAGTTTCTACAGTGATACCAATTTTAATTTGGAGCATGAAAAATAATATAATAATAATATAATTATGTGTGTATGTATGTGTATATATATATATATATATATATATATATATATATATATATATATATATATATATATATATATATATATATATATGTATATGTTTGTAGAACTGCAGTTTCCTCTTTCAAGGGCATCCGATGCAAAACGTATGCCAGATCCAAGTGTTGATCTGTACCAGCTCTGCTGTGGTGTCCCAGGCCAAACAGGGGCAGCCAGAAGAAAGCCAAAAATTAACATGAAAGTCAAAAATACTCTAAATGTTGAAGACTTGAGCATACCTGTAAATAATGGTGTAGCATAAACACAAACTATTAATCTGGACTCTCTGTCTCCTCTATCAATTGATTGAGGTGTGACTTCAAGCCTCAAGGGGGTGCTGACGTAACATGGTTACCTATTTCATGGTTTGTGTACATGATGACTCAAAAAGCAGGGGTTAGATGTTGTGGAGATGTAGTTTGGTAAAGGAAACGGCAGTCTGATTTTAATCTCTGCGTGATATCATGGGATTTGACCATGTTTGGGGACAGTGTGCACAAAGAGAACATCATTTCTAATGGAAAAATGGTGTACGGTTTTGTATTCGGCTGCAGTCACCGAAGCAGTCGCGAAAAGTGTAGTTCTTTTTCAGTTCCCAGTGGAGACGGGAAGACGAGGCAAATGAGAATGGTTGTGGCGGTAAATTTTAGCCCACACACTTTGACAGAGTAGCTGCCGTCTCTCGCCTGCACAACCGCCTCGACGTGTTTGATCTCTGGGTTATAAACAAGCCGCAACACATGTCCACTTTCCACCACATCCTTTTCTTTGCATTTTTACTTTGTTTGCTGTGGAATTTGCCCAAAAACTCAGAGAAAGTGCCATGTTTCTGATGGGACATGCCATATTGTCCTGTTGATAGAACACCTGTCATATCAGTACACATATCGCCTATTTTTAAGGTGTTTCTCATTACTGTCCTCTTATTTTATAGGAGACACGATACCGTCAACGCTACTTGGATCTGATTCTCAATGACTATGTGAGGCAGAAGTTTATAACTCGCTCCAAAATCATTACATACATACGCACCTTCTTGGACCAGCTTGGATTTTTGGAGGTAAGAACTGGCACCTGTGGTTAAAATGTAACGAGGAACAGAATTAAAGGAGTGAACATTTTTCACCTTTTATGTCTTTCTGGGCGGGGGGGGGGGAGTATTGCTAAATTGTTTAGATGTGGACACACAGTACTTAACAAAATAAATGTCAATAGTTTTTTCAATGCTCTTAAAAAGTAAGTATAAGTTTCCATTGCGCAAACATTTTTCTGTTTTAGATTGAGACCCCAATGATGAACCTTATTCCTGGGGGAGCCGTGGCCCGTCCGTTTGTAACTTACCATAATGAGCTGGATATGAACCTATACATGAGGATTGCTCCTGAGCTCTACCACAAGGTATTACTGAACGTCTCCCCTTCCTTAAATGACACTTCTTTTGACTGCAAAACCTCCGTATGTATATGGATATACGTCAAAATTTGTTTCCATGTTCCATTTATTTTGTCATATAAAACTGCTAAATTAACAAATCAAAAAAAGGCTTTATTTTGAAATCGAGTTGTGCGCAAGGATTTCTGGTCGCAACTCTTGCACTGCCGCACTGGATTCTCAACTTTTGAGGCACCTCTGTCTTTGTTGTACTCAGCTTGAACTACAATTATCTGTTTCTACAGTTATTTCCATCGTTTCTGATGGTAAGGATATTGCAATTAATACAATGAGAAGGATTTCCATTAATTATGACAGTAGATTGAACCCAGAGTATTTTTATTTGCTAAAACAAAGAGATCTGGATAGGTGACAAAATTCACCAAACCAGTCACATTGTGTAACAGTCATTTTAAATTGGAGCTATAATTGATTATGTTGAAATGATCCGTAATGCTCTTGCAACCCGCTCTGCCGAAATTAGGAGAATTGCAGCTCGTCCCGCAGGAGAAAACACGTAAATTAGTCTTTTAATAAAGCGATTCACAGGGTTGTTTGCTTTTAAAAAAAAAAAAAAATAACTCGTAATATGAACTGAAATTCAGGGCATTTGTTAATATTTATTATTATTTTGTACATAGACAGTTGAACTGATAATTAAACATTCAGGAACATTTAAAATTTGAAGGACTTCATGTATAATTATGGACTTACATTCACATAATTAATTTCAGTACTTTAACAATTGATTTCCATCCGTTTTTACTCTTATAGATAAACCATTCAAAAATGATGAGATATATTTTGTAAAATTAAATATTTTGAGGTAAAATAAAAGCACTGTGCTAAATACTGGACAGGTATATTAATTGGTTATGATTTTAATTATTTATATTACAACTGGTGGGATTTGAAAATGCTGTATTCTGGTGAAGGCATTTCACAACACTTTATTTAGAATTTCGTTGGTCTGGTGGTGGTATTTGGCATTATTATGTGGTATTGACCTGGTGATGATCTTATTTTTTTATTTTTTTTTAAGGTTCATATTGGCATGGTGGGGTGATTAAAGTTCAGTCAAGCTTTAACTGTTAGAAGAAAAATAGTATTTATGTAGTAAGATGTAGCTCATGCATTTTATTGAGAAGAGTTTAAGGAGTTCAGACTTTTACACAGAGGTGGTGTTTGTCTGGTCTGTGTGACAGTCTGTGCTTTTATCTTATTGTCATTTCATCTCTAAAGTTAAACACTTTATACCTGATTATTTTCTATGCTCTTCACTGTACCTGTCCTCCAGATGCTTGTGGTTGGTGGGATAGACAGGGTGTACGAGATTGGTCGTCAGTTCAGGAATGAGGGCATTGACCTTACTCACAATCCAGAGTTCACCACCTGTGAGTTCTACATGGCATATGCAGATTATCAGGATTTAATGGAAATCACAGAGAAACTGCTTTCCGGTAAGTGAAGACCACAGGTGTGCAACACATACACAATTAAAGCTAACAAGATTTATTTTTGCTAAATGCACTCAGGGATGAGAATTCTCCACAAATTCGTGGATTTCTGACTGGGGGTGGTGGTGGGGGTGCAGCAGGGCCATCTGTGCTTGTTAAACCTTTCCTCATATGCACGCGAACCACATTGCTGAAACTGCAAGCTAAAATGTGTAATGTCATTGGTTACTTTTTCTACAACAGTGAACCTTCAGCCAGTCAGAATTTCTGTAATATCGAAAGTCACTGAAAGTACCTGGACGTGGACATTTTTGGTCTGTCGAGCTGCGTCTTTAACATGCCCAAAATTACTGAGGGAGATGACAAAGACCACATTAAAGAGATCGATAGTGGTGTAAAAAATAGGTTTAGGACATGGTTGGACCGGGAGATGAACGTGGACGGGACAAAGGCTGTTGGCAGTAAGCTCAAACGCTATTGGTCAATGGGAACTGATCCAATATAACTTTTGGGCCGATCCTTTTGGATCCAACGTAACTTTCTGGCGCCAAGCATGCCAAAATACAGGTAAATGATAGACAGAAACGCTAATCTGTGATTGGCTAGTGGAGAACATATATATATATTGGATGGCAACATGTGTATATATATATATATATATATATATTAGGGCTGCCACAAATGACTATTTTGATAATCGACAAGTCAACGATTATTTCTGTGATTAGTCGACTAGTCGGATCATACGTAATTTGCGAACACATAATGTTTCAAGAAAAGCTCAGAAGCTTCATTATCGGACAGAACCGGATTCGTTTTGCTCGATCTGTTTCTGTGTGGGATGAATCTGTTATGCTTTAATCTTCGTCACACAGAGAAATGCAGAGAATTGCAGAGTGAGACCTTTTTCGGAAATGCACCTGTTTCCTCACTTTGGGAGAGGAATAAAAAGCATCAGAAACCACTAATTATGAGTGCATGTACGCAGAGAGATTTACGATCATGAGTACTTTGATGCTGTGCTGCTAACTGGGATGTTAAAATACATGGTACATGTCCTTTAAATAAAATAAATAACTCGCCGACTACCAAATTACTTGTCGACGGTTTCAATAGTCGACATAGTCGTGACTAGTCGACGAGTCATGGCAGCCCTAAAATATATATATACACACACAACCCCAATTCCAATAAAGCTGGGACGTTGTGTAAAAACAGAATACAATGATTTGCAAATCCTCTTCAACATATATTCAATTGAATACACCACAAAGACAAGATATTTAATGTTCAAACTGATAAACTTTATTGGTTTTGTGCAAATGTTGGCTCATTTTGAAATGGATGCCTGCAACATGTCTCAAAAAAGCTGGGACAGTGGTATGTTTACCACTGTGTTACATCACCTTTCCTTCTAACAACACTCAGTAAGCATTTGGGGAGTGAGGACACTAATTGTTGAAGCTTTGCAGGTGGAATTCTTTCCCATTCTTACTTGATGTACGACATCAGTTCAACAGTCCGCGATCTCCGTTGTCGTATTTTGCGCTTCATAATGCGCCACATTTTCAATGGGCGACAGGTCTGGACTGCAGGCAGGCCAGTCTAGCACCCGCACTCTCTTACTGCGAAGCCACGCTGTTGTAACGTGCAGAATGTGGCTTGGCATTGTCTTGCTGAAATAAGCAGGGACGTCCCTGAAAAAGACGTTGCTTGGATGGCAACATGTGTTGCTCCAAAACCTGGATGTACTTTTCAGCATTGATGGTGCCATCACAGATGTGTTAGTGCCCATGCTATGGGCACTAACACACCCCCATACTATCACAGATGCTGGCTTTTGAACTTTGAGCTGGTAACACTCTGGTTGGTCTCTTTATTCTTTTGTCCGGAGGAACTGACGTGCATGATTGCCAAAAACAATCTGAAATGTGGACTCATCAGACCACAGTACACTTTTCCACTTTGCGTCTGTCTATTTCAAATGAGCACAGGCCCAGAGAAGACAGTGGCATTTCTGGATGTTGTTGATGTATGGCTTTCACTTTGCATGGTAGAGTTTTAACTTGCACTTGTAGATGTAGTGACGAACTGTGTTAACTGACAATGGTTTTCTGAAATGTTCCTGATCCCATGCGGTAAGATCCTTGACACAATGATGTCGGTTTTTAATGCAGTGCCGCCTGAGGGATTGAAGGTCACGGGCATTCAGTGTTGGTTTTCAGCCTTGCTGCTTACATGTGGAACATTATCCAGATTCTCTGAATCCTCTGATTACATTATGGACTGTAGATGATGGAATCCCTAAATTCCTTGCAATTGAATATTGAGAAACATTGTTAAACTGTTGGACTATTTTTTTTCACGCAGTTGTTCACAAAGTGGTGATCCTCGCCCCATCTTTGTGAACAGCTGAGCCTTTTGGGGATGCTCCTTTTATAACCAGTCATGACACTCATCTGTTTCCAGTTAATCTGTTCACCTGTGGAATGTTCCAAACAGGTGTTCTTTGAGCATTCATCAACTTTCCCAGTCTTTTGTTGCCCCTGTCCCAGCTTTTTTGAAATGTGTTGCAGGCATCCATTTTAAAATGAGCAAATATTTGCACAAAAACAAAAGTCTCAGTTTGAACATTAAATATCTCGTCTTTGTGGTGTATTCAATTGAATATAGGTTGAAGAGGATTTGCAAATCGTTGTATTCTGTTTTTATTTACATTTCACACTTCATTGGAATTGGGGTTTTGTGTGTGTGTGTGCGTGTGTGTGTATATATATATATATATATATATATATACACACACACACACAGTTGTATGTAAAAGTTTGGGCACCCCTGATGATTTCCATGATTTTCCTTTATAAATCATTGGTTGTTTGGATCAGCAATTTCAGTTAAATATCACATATAGCAGACAAACAAAGTGAAATGAAGTTTATAGGATTTACAGAAAGTGTGCAATAATTCTTTAAATAAAATTAGACAGGTGCATAAATTTGGGCACCCCAGCAGACAAAATACATAATAGGTACACAATAGCTTCCAGTGAGAGTCTGGATTCTGGTTGAAGGTATTTTGGACCATTCTTCTTTACAAAAAATCTCAGGTTTGTTGGTTTCCGAGCATGGACAGCCCGCTTAAAATCACACCAAGATTTTCAATAATATTCAGGTCAGGAGACTGAGATGGCCATTCCAGAACATTGTACTTGTTCCTCTGCATGAATGCCTTAGTAGATTATGAGCAATGTTTAGGGTCATTGTCTTGTTGAAAGATCCAGCCCCGGCGCCACTTCAGCTTTGTCACTGATTCATGAACGTTGTTCTCTATAATCTGCTGATATTGACTGGAATCCATGTGACCCTCAACAAGATTCCCAGTACCTGCACTGGCCACACAGCATGATGGAACTACCTCCAAATTTTACTGTGGGTAGCGAGCGTTTTTCTTGGAATGCTGTGTTCTTTTTCAGCCATGCATACTGCCCCTTGTTATGTATCAGTCCACAGCAGCTTATTCCAAAATAAAGCTGGCTTGTCTAAATGTGCTTTAGCATACCTCAAGCGACTTTGCTTGTGGTGTGTACACAGAAAAGGCTTCCTGTGCATTACAGCATCATACAGCATCTCTTGTGCGAAGTGTGCTGTATAGTTGAACGATGCACAGGGACACTATCTGCAGCAAGATCATGTTGTACGTCTTTGGAGCAGGTATGTGGGTTGACTATGACTGTTCTCACCATCCTTTGCTTCAGCTTATCTGAGATTTTTCTTGGCCTGCCAGTTTGGGCCTTAACTAGTACTGTGCCTGTGGTCTTCCATTTCCTCACTATGTTCCTCACAGTGGAAACTGACAGCTGAAATCTCTGAGATAGCTTTTTGTATCCTTCCCCTAAACCATGATGTTGAACAATCTTTGTTTTCAGGTCATTTGAGAGTTGTTTAGAGGCTCCCATGTTGCCACTCATTAGACGAGATGCAAAGAGGGGAAACATTTGCAAATGGCCACCTTAAATACCCTTTCTCATGATTGGATTCACCTGTGTAAGGAGGTCAAGGGTCAATGAGCTTACCAAATCAATTTTATTCCAATAATTTGTGTTAAATGTATTCAAATTAATAAAATGACAAGGGTGCCCAAATTTATGCACCTGCCTAATTTTGTTTAAGTAATTATTGCGCAGTTTCTGTAAATACTAGAATCTTCATTTCACTTCTGAAATATCAGTGTGTTTGTCTGTTATATGATATATTTAACTGAAATTTCTGATCCAGACAACCAATTATTTATAAAGGAAAATCATGAAAATTATCAGGGGCGCCAAAACGTTTGCATACAAGTGTGTGTTTTATGGCTTTATTTTGAAACGAAACATACTTTTTTCTCAAAACCTGTGGAGAAAAACAAACAAACCCTCCTTCTGTGGCATATAACAGCAGCCAGCATTCTTATTGTTGCTTTGCTGCCACCTTCTGCATCAGTCTGTTATAGCAGTATTAAATCCTCTCAATAAGTCCAGTGCCTTTCAAGTATTTAAAAATCCAACACTTCCCCTCTCAACTTGACTTTATGGCTAAAATACTTCCTACAGAAACATCTTTCAGGCCTTACAATTGATTTCCTTCTGTTTGTACTCTTTAATAGATAAACCATTCAAAAGTGGTGAGATAGATTTTGCCCATATGCCGAAATTGGCCCACATCAATTTTATTTTTATTTTTGGTGAATTTCATAGACTGCGGTACAGCTGGTGCACAGGATGTGTGCTTTTTAATGATACTATGCTGTATGTGCCTGTGTGGTTTTCCTGGTGACTGGCATAAGTGTTTGGGGTGCAAACTCACATGGTGTGATTTAGGAATTATGGGGCAGTAATTTGTAAGCAATGTTTTATACCATAAATATTGTGGGTTTGATAGGTTTTAATCTCTTTAAATGATGTGCATGTACTTGCATGAAGTTCTAGTATATTTCAGAGCTCATTGCAGATTAAGGAAAGGCACGTAAAGAATAGTTTTGCCAAGTTCAGTGATATCTGTCCAATGCTATGGCATTTATAGTAAGTACCTATGCTATAGCATGAGGCAGGTATCACTGAAAGAAGGTCTACGTAGTCTTTTATTACAGTCAGGTTTCCACATACCCCAACATACAAAAAATATAAAATTGAAATTCATGAAATTAGGTCTCTGTTGTGGCTCTGAAATGCCTCTAAGATGCTCAAAACCTGTGAGCTTCAGGTGGTTTTTTTGTTCTTTGCCCATTCTCATCCCTGATGCACTTTAAAATTAAATTTAAGTGAAAAACAGCAGCGTTCTCCTTTTGGCTGCCATGTGTACGAGCACTGTGCTGAGCAACCTTAGTAATGAGACTAAACTCATGCCCTGTATGTGTAATATATACACCACTACACTTTTAGAGTTGCGGGCAAACGGTGCGTATTCGTCAGGATTTGTTGTGATATAACAAAGAAAAACTTCTGCCGTGGCCTTAACTATAAAAAAGCCATTTTCAGGGTACATCGGTACAGTGCACAGTCTGCAAGGTTCAGTTGAAGTAACCAGTGTGTTTTTGGTTGTTTAAAATGTTAGGGGTGGTGGCCAAGTGGTTAATGCGCTTGGTTTCAGCTCAGAAGGCTCCGGGTTCAAATCCCACCCCTGCCACATTTCTCCATGTAATGTGGAGTTGCATCAGGAAGGGCATCCGGCGTAAAAAACCTGTGCCAATTCAACATGCAGATCCACCTTGGATTTGCTGTGGTGACCCCAAGTGCAAACAAGGGAGCAGTCAAAGGGACTTATATATATATATATATATATATATATATATATATATATATATATATATATATATATATATATATATATATATATATATATATATATATATATACTCAACAAAAATATAAACGCAACACTTTTGGTTTTGCCAGAGATCTAAAACTTTTACCACATACACAATATCACCATTTCCCTCAAATATTGTTCACAAACCAGTCTAAATCTGTGATAGTGAGCACTTCTCCTTTGCTGAGGTAATCCATCCCACCTCACAGGTGTGCCATATCAAGATGCTGATTAGACACCATGATTAGTGCACAGGTGTGCCTTAGACTGCCCACAATAAAAGGCCACTCTGAAAGGTGCAGTTTTGTTTTATTGGGGGGGATACCAGTCAGTATCTGGTGTGACCACCATTTGCCTCATGCAGTGCAACACATCTCCTTCGCATAGAGTTGATCAGGTTGTCAATTGTGGCCTGTGGAATGTTGGTCCACTCCTCTTCAATGGCTGTGCGAAGTTGCTGGATACTGGCAGGAACTGGTACACGCTGTCGTATACGCCGGTCCAGAGCATCCCAAACATGCTCAATGGGTGACATGTCCGGTGAGTATGCCGGCCATGCAAGAACTGGGACATTTTCAGCTTCCAAGAATTGTGTACAGATCCTTGCAACATGGGGCCGTGAATTATCCTGCTGCAACATGAGGTGATGTTCTTGGATGTATGGCACAACAATGGGCCTCAGGATCTCGTCACGGTATCTCTGTGCATTCAAAATGCCATCATTAAAATGCACCTGTGTTCGTTGTCCATAACAGACGCCTGCCCATACCATAACCCCACCACCACCATGGGCCACTTGATCCACAACATTGACATCAGAAAACCACTCACCCACATGACGCCACACACGCTGTCTGCCATCTGCCCTGAACAGTGTGAACCGGGATTCATCCATGAAGAGAACACCTCTCCAATGTGCCAAATGCCATCAAATGTGAGCATTTGCCCACTCAAGTCGGTTACAACGACGAACTGGAGTCAGGTCGAGACCCCGATGAGGACGACGAGCATGCAGATGAGCTTCCCTGAGACGGTTTCTGACAGTTTGTGCAGAAATTCTTTGGTTAGGCAAACCGATTGTTTCACCAGCTGTCCGAGTGGCTGGTCTCAGACGATCTTGGGGGTGAACATGCTGGATGTGGAGGTCCTGGGCTGGTGTGGTTACACGTGGTCTGCGGTTGTGAGGCTGGTTGGATGTACTGCCAATTCTCTGAAATGCCTTTGGAGATGGCTTATGGTAGAGAAATGAACATTCAATACACGAGCAACAGCTCTGGTTGACATTCCTGCTGTCAGCATGCCAATTGCACGCTCCCTCAAATCTTGCGACATCTGTGGCATTGTGCTGTGTGATAAAACTGCACCTTTCAGAGTGGCCTTTTATTGTGGACAGTCTAAGGCACACCTGTGCACTAATCATGGTGTCTAATCAGCATCTTGATATGGCACACCTGTGAGGTGGGATGGATTATCTCAGCAAAGGAGAAGTGCTCACTATCACAGATTTAGACTGGTTTGTGAACAATATTTGAGGGAAATGATGATATTGTGTATGTGGAAAAAGTTTTAGATCTTTGAGTTCATCTCATACGAAATGGGAGCAAAACCAAAAGTGTTGCGTTTATATTTTTGTTGTGTGTGTGTGTGTGTGTGTATATATATATATATATATATATATATATATATATATATATATATATATATATATATATGAAATATCCACCCCCTTTTTTAAGAGTTTGTTAAACACCAACTCAGAATTAAATTGCTTTTGTTATTAAAGTTTATTATGCACCCACATAAATAAAATATATTGCAAAATGCCCTCAGCCGTATGAGCATAGTCTTATTTAAAATTTGCAGTTGTTTAATTGGTATCGCAGTGCAAATACATAAATACATATATAAATACTAGAGCTGGGTATCGATTCAAATTTCAAGAATCAATTTGATTCAGATTCTTAAGATTCAGCATTGATTATTTTGATTCAATTTGATCCGATCTGATATTGATTTGGGTTAGTGTTATTAAAACCATTTTGAGCTGTTACCTTATTGTCTAGTTATGCAACATAATGCTAGTATTATATTGACATTTGACAGCAAATTAATGAAGTATTGATCGTTAATGATGGGTCTAAGACTGATGGCACAGACCATCTCCCTCCCAGAATGATCGAGTAGTGTTTTTATTTTACAAACATACTGAAGGGCAGAAATACTGAACAGATCCAGGTTCTACACCCTTCCATGGTTTGGCCTGATGCCTTGTTTCTTTTGGCTTTAAAGTAAAGCTGTAACAAATATAAAAAAAAAAAAACTATGGTCTTACTGCACAAATTTGGCCCTCAAAATGCAGGCAATAGTGTTTCAGAGAGTTCTAAATTTAAAACTTGCCGTGGGCAAACGGTCCCGGTCTCCCCTACAAACACTCGCAGCTGCAGCGCTGACTGTGCAGCACGCTGCAGGAGAACTTCTTCCACAGCCACACAGAGAGTGCTGGTGAAAAAGAGGGACTGAAAAGTCAGTCCACCCCAGAGAACCATTGCGCGCGGTCCCACAGAAAAGGCATATTATGAGGAACGAAGGAAAGAAAGAAAAAAAAAAAACCACACTACTTTGTGAAGTAAACGGCTGACTTTTCTCTTTTCTTGCGCGCAACATACAAGAGTCCAGAGTGTCATGATTGACATCTTTAAATAGCTCTGACAGAGGTTGGCGAATAAATTGTGGACCTTCTTCTAAATCAGAACCAGCGTGTCCACAGTCAATGTCGAGAAATGATCATTTTCACACCCTCAGAAACAGCACAATGGCCCAACAGCAGCATTATTTTTTCAAGGACGCAGTTCCAGCACTGGTGAGAAGTGCATGCATACAGTGAGGAAAATAAGTATTTGAACACCCTGCGATTTTGCAAGTTCTCCCACTTCAAAATCATGGAGGCTCCTTTGAAGTTCACCAGTGACCATATGGATGATCCAGAGGAGGCATGGGAGAAGGTCATGTGGTCAGATGAGACCAGAATAGAGCTTTTTGGAATCAGCTCCACTTACCATGTTTAGAGGATGAGAACAACCCCAAGAAAACCATCCCAACCGTGAAGCATGCGGGTGGAAACATCATACTCTGGGGGTGCTCTTCTGCAAAGGGGACAGGACAACTGCACCGTATTGAAGGGAGGATGGATGGGGTCATGTATTGCGAGATTTTGGCAAACAACCTCCTTCCCTAACAGCATTGAAGATGGCTCGTGGCTGGGTCTTCCAGCATGACAATGACCCCAAACACACAGCCAGGGCAACTAAGGAGGGGCTCCATAAGAAGCATTTCAAGGTCCTGGAGTGGCCTGGCCAGTCTCCAGACCTGAACTCAATAGAAAATCTTTGGAGGGAGCTGAAACTCCAAACCTGAAAGATTTGGAGAAGCTTTATATGGAGGAGTGGGCCAAAATCCCTGCTGCACTGTGTAAAACCCTGGTGAAAAACTACAGGAAACGTTTGACCTCTGTAATTGCAAACAAAGGCTACTGTACCAAATATTAACATTGATTTTCACAGGTGTTATTTGCAGCAGTAACATACAAATAAATTATTTAAAAAAATCATACATTGTGATTTCCAGATTTTTTTTTTTTTTTTTTTTAGATTATGTCTCTCACAGTGGACATGCACCTAAGATGAAAATTTCAGACCCCTCCATGATTTCTAAGTGGGAGAACTTGCAAAATTGCAGGGTGTTCAAATACTTGTTTTCCTCACTGTACATACACACACAACACACACATATATATATATATATATATATATATATATATATATATATATATATATATATATATATAAAATCGATCTTTGGATGTGTGAATTGATCTGTGGGATTTAAAATGAGCATCGATTTAATTGGCGTATCAGTTTTTTCAACCCAGCACTAATACATATATACACATTCACATTCAGTCACATACATCTACATACTCTTTCATTGATTACATGCTCATACGGCCGAGGGTACTTTAGCATTGTATTCTGTATTTTTTTTCTACTGAGATGAAAAAGCAGTTTAAGAGCCAGAGGCATCAGCTAAGAAGGAACATATTTAATAAATGACAAAAGGATATGACAAAAACAGACACAGGTGAATAACTTTTTTTGTGAGGAAATCAGACATTTTATTGAAATGTGTGAAAAATATTGTGCAAACACCCATCCCCCCTGTCGGCAGAATATCGCTCAGGGCGCTCAGATGTGCATATACAGTGTGTATATATAAAAGCTGCTCTGTCTTTACGGCTTGCTTTTCACCTCAGGAATGGTGAAGCACATCACTGGAGGGTACAAGGTGACTTACCACCCCGATGGCCCGCAAGCACAAGCCTGTGAGATTGACTTCACACCACCTTTCAAAAGAGTTAGCATGACACATGAGCTGGAGAAAGTTATGGGAGTCAAATTCCCGCCTACTGACACCTACAACAGTGAGGGTAAGACTGTAGTTACGATGTGGAGATGGACACTATGCTGGAATATGATCGTCTCTGACAAATAAGTTTTGTTTTTTTTTGTTTTGTTTTTTTTAAGCCATTTTCATTTTCATACAGTTAAATTTTATTTGTCTATTTTTTTCTGATTTATATCATCTAAATTCTGGCACCAGCTCAGCTCTGCTGCACCACGCATTTCAGATTTGCAGTTTTGATATAAAGCATAGAAATTTAACTGCTGCAATTCACAAATGCTTTTATTTTTCCATTTCTGCAGAGACACGTAAATTCTTTGACGATTTGTGTGTCCAGAAAGGAGTGGAATGCCCTCTGCCCAGAACAACGGCCCGTCTCCTAGACAAAGTACACTTCTGATGATCTTCACTATCTGATGTACTGTTTACTGATGGATTGCTTTCACTTTGATGTCATTAAGTTGTTTTCCCACAGCTGGTTGGCGATTTCCTGGAGGTCACTTGTATCAGCCCGACTTTCATCTGTGATCACCCACAAATCATGAGCCCATTAGCAAAATGGTGAGAAATCCATTGTTTAATCTTACGATTCATTTGAATTTTAATGTTCAGTACCAAACTGGCACTCAATTTCCACACTGCAGGCACAGATCACAGAAAGGCCTCACAGAGCGTTTTGAACTCTTTGTTATGAAGAAAGAAATCTGTAATGCCTACACCGAGTTGAATGATCCGGTTCGACAAAGGGAGCTGTTTGAGCAGCAAGCTAAGGTGTGTACACAGTTTAAACTGTCTTATTGTCTTTGTCATGCACACTGTGTATGTCCTCTCTCCCATTTAGGCCTCGCTGTTGACCACCACAGTGGTGCATACATGTCAATATCCTTTCTTGTCCTGAGTCACTTTGTGTTAAATCATATTTCACATCTGTGTTTTTGTTGGGGTTTTTTTGTTTGTTTTCTTTTAAGGCCAAAGCTGAGGGTGACGATGAGGCCATGTTTATTGATGAGAGTTTCTGCACAGCACTGGAATATGGTTTGCCACCAACTGCTGGGTGGGGCATGGGTATTGATCGCCTCACAATGTTGCTCACTGATTCCAACAATATCAAGGTAAAACAGTCAGACACATGGTGATTCAGACTAGTAATGGGCAGTGTCTCCAGAAATCTGGATCACAGTACATTCCCTGCCATTAGCAGCTCCACTAAATGTGTATATTTTAGTTTTTGGACTGTAAGTTGTTCCAAAGTATTATGGCCCAGTCACACGGCACACAACGATTCCTGAACGAAGGGAAAAAGTAAAAAATGTCACAATTCGTTGAGAAAAGGTGGACAAAAGAGCTTTTATCACTGACCAGTCTGTGAAGCAAAAGCGCAAAAAGGACGAAAGAGGAAATTAACAATACTGAAGCTCACGATCTCGACGAAATGCGCTTGGAGCCACAGCTTGAGGAGTGTGTGTCTGCATCTCTGAGTTCCAGGACTCGGCGCTGGGATGGAGCTCATAGCACCTGAGTCCTGGAGAAACTGAAAACAGAAGCTGTGAAGATCTGTGCGCATGGTGGACCACCTGCTCTGGTTCCTCGTCCAGAACAAAAGAGGGATCATCTCCATCATTATCAGAATCCACACTGTCTGTCGACATGCTGCGCGCTCCGTCTTCCTCCAATTAAAAAAAAAAAATAAGTGCGCTGCGGTCACTGCTGTATCACTGTATTATATTCTAAGCCATACATATTTATTTATTTATAACAGAAAACTGTCAAAAGGGAGAATAAATATAAATATAAGTGTAAAGATCATTGAATATATCAGAGCAGTAATTAATCAGTGCGTGTGAACCCGTGCATTGACTCATGTGCGGTTATTCCACCAGCTGATCACTGATCCACAACGTGAATTCTTCCTTCCAGAACAGCACTTTATGTCATCATTTTGATTCATCTGCCTGTTGCCACATGTACAGAAGGACTGGATTATCATTCCTACACTCATATTGTTATATTTAAAACAAAATAATAAGCGCTCGCAGGAGCTCCTGCTGCCGCTGATGCTGCACTCAAGTACCGTCAGAAATGACACAACTTTTTTGTTGTTTCAAATTCAACAGTTGTTTTTTGCCAGCTTGCACTCGGTCGAGACGGACGCACTTTTCTCTTCTCCCTCCCTCCTTATCCTTTCTGCTTCTGTGGCGTGTTGTCTGTGAGGCTGCAGCTTTGCTTTTCTGGAAAATGACAAAAATGGATCTGTTAAAGTGGTCTCTGAACGCAGTTGACACTATTTTTTCTACAAGACATTCGGGGGCGGAGGATCCGACCTGTCCTGCCGGTACGCATGTGATGGGTTACGTGATGGACTCGTGGAGGAGATGGCAGGTCAAGTGCCTTTACATGCTTTCTGTGGAGGACGTCGAAGATGTGTATATATTCGGCTTGGTGGTGACCGGCTTTCTGCTGTGTGGAGCGGGCATGGCGCTGGTTTACCGGAAAATCAAGAAAGTGGAAGCAGCTTTGATTGGGCCTTCCAGGCTGCCCTACATGATTGATTTGATTGGGAAGGCAGTGGCTGCGCAGTCGGCGGGTGTTAACCGCATGCTGGAAAACATCTCGGGTAGGATTGCAGCTCTGGAAACCCACTTTGACCGTCTGTGAAGACCACATTCTACATTCAGATGCATTGAGAGCCACTCTGTTCTCAGAACTGTGGAATCTTTCAGGCGTCTGCTAATCTGGTTATTCATTTGGCCTCCCCAACACAGCTGCACTTCAAGGTCGCTGTGATAAAAAACCTCCTCAAGAAGATCAACACTTAAGCCTCGCTCCCTGGTCATCCCCCCTCCCCTCAGCTTCTCCAGCTCTGACGTTGACTGTGGACAGTGGACTGCTCAGGGCTGAGCCCCTCCCCCTCCAGGATTGTCGGACAAGGCCGTTGACGGCGCCAAATAGGCTGCGTCCGGAGTGTTCTGATAAACTGGACCTTCAAATCTCGGTTGTCGTCCTGCGTCCTTGTTTTGTCTGTGTGATTATTGTTTTTCTGTGCTGATGGGGATTTTTTTCCTCATTGCTGCTGTATAACTCAGCGGCTATGAGGTTTTTTTTTTCTCCTTTTCCCTCGTGTTTTGCTTTTCAATATATGTTTATGTACCAGGCCGGCCTATGTGTGTCGTTTGTTATGGGTCGGTCTTGGTTTGCTCAGCCCTGCTGTTGACCAAGGCAGGGATGTACATCTGGAGCTGGTCCCCGGGCGCCTAATGGCGGCTTCTGCTCCTACTGGCAATTAGGATGGGTTAAATGCAGTAGACATATTTCATTGTGCAGGGAACATGTTCTTCTGTGCATATGACAATGAAATTCCTTTGAATCCTTGAACAGTTGTTTGTGGCAAAATAATTAATTATATCCACACAAAAGATTAATTCTGGCCTATGTAAGGTGCCTGAGCCCATTGAAGCTGCCCGCCACACAGATAAAAATAATCCAAGCAAGCAGGCTGTTTGCCCTGTAATTTCCAACGGTACATGAAGCAGCAGCAGCCTCAGTGCTCACAAACCGGCTTCTGCGCTGTGTGAAAACGTTCAGCTGCTCCAACGAAGTCAAATTAAACAATAACGTGAGAAAAACTAAACAAACGATTAAAAAACGTCAAGAATGACAGCAAAATGAGACACAGACGAATTGAGGTTTTCGTTGCCCTTTGTTCAAATTTTTCAACAGTTTAAAAATCCTGACGTAGCGCCAGCTGCAGGAATGAGGCTGCGCGAAAGTTAAACGATGTCAATGACAGTCAACGAAAGTCCAGATTTCTTGTTTCGTCAGGGCCTCGTCACCCTTCGTTAAGTGCCGTGTGACTGGGCCTTTAGTCACATCTGTTCAAAAATGTGTCATGAAAGGGTGGGGGGGGGACCATATCAAGTCTCATCTATGTCACATTTATTGTTGAAATGTAGTGCTACTGCTTCATGCAGCAAGAAGCAAAATGAATTTAGTCAAAGCATTATTAATTCATAATGTAAACACTGTTCACAAGCAGAGGATAACAGGCCAATTAAATGTTATTGTTCAGACACAAAGAAATCAGACTAAAGTGCTTCTTGTAACTGAGATAGATAGAACAAGAGAATGAGATGGACCAATTGTCTGCATAGATGATTGCCATCCAGGTCCCAAGGGGATTATGTGGTGTGGTGGACTTAATGACTTAAGGCCCCCTGAAACTTGCACGACTTTGATGCGCACACACTGTCGTGTTGGAGAGTAAACTCATCGTTAACGGGTGCAGACTGAACGTGAGAGGGGTGCCAGCGCGTGCAATTGTGTAAAGAGAATTTTGAAATTTTCAAAAAAAATCTTTCACACATAAATGTCGTGCAACAAACGTGAAGTGGTTGTGAATGTTGCGCGATCTACTGGCCAACACTACGTGCAGCTTGTCGAGTAAAGAAGAAGTGAACAGTGTGAGTGATTGTGTCAGTGCACCGCATCACAGCACAGCTTGTCTGAATGATTATAACGAGATGTTAAATCTATCAGAAATAGGGCTGCAGCTATCGATTATTTTAGTAATCGAGTATTCTAGCGATTATTCTGGTGATTAATTGAGTAATCGGATAAAAAGTACTTTTGAGTTTTTAAACATCATCAATAGGTCCAGGGCTCTCAATACTAAGGAATGGCACAATGTCGCTGCGCCAAAGTCTTGACATTTTGCTGAAATGGCGATGAGAAGTGTCTTTCTGTTTTGTTTTATTAACCATTTTTAAGTTCTTTTTTTTTTTTTTATGTTGGTGGACAGAGTCCCTTGTAATTTTTATTTATTTATTTTTTTGTTAATTCCTCTTTCTCTATGATTCAGCAGATGCATTTCAGCTGGAGGTTGAACATGCAAGCCTCAACGTCAGTTTTTTTTTTATTTTTTATTTTTTTATTTAAGTATTTATTTTATTACAATGTTTGTGAAGCGTTGTGTGTTGCCCAAAAAAAGCAAAAGTTAAAAAGCGAAACACTGAGTCTGAGCAAAACAGTTGAAAGAGTGGACTTTTGCTGAGAGGATACTTCTTTCAGAAACTGTTTGTCAGTGTGGCTGGGAACAGAGCTGGAGCTGTGTGGGGGGGCTCCCCTCACACCGGGCACAGAGACAGAAGCCGGCCGCCGGGCGAATAGTCACTCCCCATGTAGAGGTGGCCGTGTGTTTTTTAAAAATAGACAAACGCACTGCTTCACTTTAAATGCACAGTAGGTCTGTTTCAGATGATCAATGTGGACCATCTTTCTCTTAAAAGGCTATTTTTTACTCTGTGTGTCACGTTGGAAAGGTGTAGCTATCATTGCTAATTTGATTAGCTGTTATGGTCTAGTCTTCTTCAGTTTTTTTTTTCTGGGGATCTTGCAGCGCCACACACTGGCCTGGCATATGTACCACAACATTAAATGAAGCTCTGAGGCACAGAATTTGCCTCAAACATTTTTTGTAATCGAATTATTCGAGTTACTCGACTAATTGTTTGAGCCCTAATCACAAACATACTTTTACAGCTGCACACAAGAAGGAAAGAACATGCAACTGTTTAAAAAGCCATTACAAAATAAACATGACAAATAATTACCTTATAATTACAAATAATTAGATGGCTCCAAATGCGTTCTCCCCCTCGTTCAGTGCGTGCGCGCAAGAAAGGTGGTGGCTGGAGCGCTTCTCTGTGATTCAGGAGGCGATTCGAGCCGTTTTCAACAGCCAACTTGAAGAGCAAATGATTAATCCACTATGAAATAATTATTTTACAGATGCAGCGTCTAGCGCACAATGCGTGGTAGCCAGCGGAACAAAGCGTGGCGTCCAGCTGGGAACACAGCGGGTGGGATCGTCACAGCGATATGCGTGCAAGTGCACGGATCAAAGTCGGGAAAGTGTCAGGGCACCTTTACTGTACCAGCGAATGCTCCCAGACCTGACCTGACTTTCCCAATACCTGTCACATGTAAATTGTATTTTATAATACGCTGTGTGAAGGCATTTTTTCTTTATGTTCAGTGATTTTGGCATTTTATCAAATAATAATTTGATCATATAAACATTGATTGCATTTATTTCTGAACATATTTAAAAAAAAAAAAATTTAATCTGGAGTGCCAATAATCGTCACTCACTCATCTTCAACCACTTATCCAGGATCAAGTCGCAGGGGCAACAGCTCCAGCAGGGGACCCCAAACTTCTCTTTCCCAGGCCACATTAACCACCTTTGACTGGAAGATGCCGAGGCGTTCTCAGGTCTCCTACGTGTGGAGATATAATCTCTCCACCTATTCCTGGGTCTTCCCCGGGGTCTCCTCCCTGATGGACGTGCCTGGAACACCTCACGAGAGAAGCATCCAGGGGAGCATTCTTATCAGATGCCCAAACCACCTCAGGTGGCTTCTTTTAACACAACGGAACAGTGGCTCTGCTCCGAGCTCCTCACCTTATATCTCTAAGGGAGACACCAGCCACCCTCCTGAGGAAACCCATTTTGGCCACTTTTACCTGCGATCTAGATCTTTTGTTCATGGCCCAACCCTTATGACCATAGGTGAGAGTAGGAACGAAGGTTGACCAGTAGATTGAGAACGTCGTCTTTTGGCTCAGCTTCTTTTTCATCACAACAGTATGTTAGAGTGCATGCAACACCATCCCTGCTGTGCCGATTCTCCGGCAAATCTCATGCTCCATTGTCCCCTCACTCGTGAACAAGACCCTGAGGTCACTTGAGGCAAGACCTCATTCCCTACCCAGAGTAGGTAATCAATCAGTTTCCTGCTGAGAACCATGGTCTCGGATTTAGAGGTCCTGAACCTCATCCCAGCCGCTTCCTGCCCAGCTGCGAACTGACCCAGTGAATGCTGGAGGTCACAGGCCGATGAAGCCAACAGGACCACATCATCTGCATAAAGCAGTGATGAGGCCCTGAGCCCACCAATCTGAAGACCCTCCTTCCCCCGACTACGCCTTGATATCCTCTCCATGAATATCACAAAGAGGATTGTTGACAATGCGCAGCCCTGGTGGAGGCCAACCCCCACCGGAAACGGGTCCGACTTACTGCAGAGGACCCAAACACAGCTCTTGCTTTTTGAGTACAGAGATTGGATGGCCCTGAGAAGGGACCCCCTCATTCCATACTCACGCAGTACCTCCCACAGTATAAGTACACAAAACAGTTGTAGACTGGATGGCCATACTCCCAGGCCCCCTCCAGGATCTTTGTGAGAGTGAAGAGCTGGTTGGTTATTCCACAACCAGGAACCACTCTCCTTGATAGGGGTTAGGGACCAATAATCCTGTCCAGGTTTACGGCTGTTTGGCTGTCTCTTACTGGTCCACATGAGGTTATTTAGAAAATAACAAATTAAACATGAATGCGTTTACACATCATGCATGAAATAAAACTGTTACTTTTATTATGAAGTGGTGTTTTATTCTCAGTTTACTTACTTACACTCAACAAAAATATAAACGCAACACTTTTGGTTTTGCTCCCATTTTGTATGAGATGAACTCAAAGATCTAAAACTTTTTCCACATACACAATATCACCATTTCCCTCAAATATTGTTCACAAACCAGTCTAAATCTGTGATAGTGAGCACTTCTCCTTTGCTGAGATAATCCATCCCACCTCACAGGTGTGCCATATCAAGATGCTGATTAGACACCATGATTAGTGCACAGGTGTGCCTTAGACTGCCCACAATAAAAGGCCACTCTGAAAGGTGCAGTTTTATCACACAGCACCATGCCACAGATGTCGCAAGATTTGAGGGAGCGTGCAACTGGCATGCTGACAGCAGGAATGTCAACCAGAGCTGTTGCTCGTGTATTGAATGTTCATTTCTCTACCATAAGCCGTCTCCAAAGGCGTTTCAGAGAATTTGGCAGTACATCCAACCAGCCTCACAACCGCAGACCACGTGTAACCACACCAGCCCAGGACCTCCACATCCAGCATGTTCACCTCCAAGATTGTCTCAGACCAGCCACTCAGACAGCTGCTGAAACAATCGGTTTGCATAACCAAAGAATTTCTGCACAAACTGTCAGAAACCGTCTCAGGGAAGCTCATCTGCATGCTCGTCGTCCTCATCGGGGTCTCGACCTGACTCCAGTTCGTTGTTGTAACCGACTTGAGTGGGCAAATGCTCACATTCGCTGGCGTTTGGCACGTTGGAGAGGTGTTCTCTTCACGGATGATGCGAAGGAGATGTGTTGCACTGCATGAGGCAAATGGTGGTCACACCAGATACTGACTGGTATCCCCCCCAATAAAACAAAACTGCACCTTTCAGAGTGGCCTTTTATTGTGGGCAGTCTAAGGCACACCTGTGCACTAATCATGGTGTCTAATCAGCATCTTGGTATGGCACACCTGTGAGGTGGGATGGATTATCTCAGCAAAGGAGAAGTGCTCACTATCACAGATTTCGACTGGTTTGTGAACAATATTTGAGGGAAATGGTGATATTGTGTATGTGGAAAAAGTTTTAGATCTTTGAGTTCATCTCATACAAAATGGGAGCAAAACCAAAAGTGTTGCGTTTATATTTTTGTTGAGTATACATACATATTTTACTGTACGGGATTAAAGTTCTCCGTCCCTACAATGGATTTCCGTCAGTTGGGCTACCAAAAGGCGCCCAAAGATAAACACGCTGTCATGACGTAAAATCAAGGCTGGATGCAAGATAAAAAAAAATTACAGCATCTCTTGGACGCAACGTCTGCGGGACACATGCGCACCATGTTCAAAAAACGATTTTTAGAATAACGTCTGTGTCTTGTTTTTTCTCTTGGCTACCATCAGCGTCTGTTCGTCTGCATCGGTTCCTCTGTCTTTTCCTCTGCGGGGGGTCAGCCTGCTGTGTGTTTGAATGTAGATCTGTAAAGGCTACATAGTGTGGACACCAGCCTGCAGAATCTAGGAACCTTCAAGCCAACATGTACTAAACCATGTTTGTGTTTAATGACTGCGCGTTTAAGAAGACAACATTACTTATTAAATTACATGTCACACGACTTGTCAAAGAATAAAAGTACTGTAGAGTAAATTCATTTGATACGAAAAATAAACTTTTAATGGAAAGAAGAATCTGAATTTACACACACACAGTGTTAAACTGTCTGATGCAGCTGTGCTGTCCAGATTAAAGCCCCGGTCACGGGCACTCACGAAGGACACCAAAGCCAAAACAAAACAAGAAATCTGAACTTAGGTTGACTTTCGGAGGCATTGGTTCAG
Organism: Thalassophryne amazonica; assembly: GCF_902500255.1. Lineage (NCBI taxonomy): Eukaryota > Metazoa > Chordata > Actinopteri > Batrachoidiformes > Batrachoididae > Thalassophryne > Thalassophryne amazonica. The sequence goes on along the minus strand of NC_047104.1, from coordinate 100,359,248 downwards.
CTTCGTTCCTGTAGCTGGCGCTTCGTCAGAATTTTCGAACTGTTCTAAAATTTGAATGAACCCTAACAACTTCCTCAATTTGTACGTATTTTGTTTTGCTTTCTGTCTTGATGGCTCCTCATCGTTTGTGTAGTTCCCGTAATGTCAGCGTTCCGTTAGACTGTCGTCCAACTTCCCAAGTCCGGTGACTTGCACGAACGTTGATGATATCTGAGCAGATCAATAACTAAAGATCTGATGATCTGAACGTAATGTCCTTGTATCGCTGATGACTCGTCCATGTGTGGAACGAAAAGCAACGTTTTCATGCAGAAACAATAGCGGCAAGAACATTTTATCAACTACTTTAACTATTCACGGACATTTCAGCCTTTTGTGGCTTGCGCGTATGTGCACACACGTTGTTGTTGTTGTGAAGACAAACAACATCTGTCACCTGTTGTCAAGACAACTAGATCCCACATCTGCAGGTGCTGCGGACATTAGAACAGGGCTAGCTGTGCTCGGTCTCATACCCGCTGTTGGGCACGTCATTGTGAATGTTTTGATTTCATTTAAAGCGTCACCGTTTCATTTTTCTTTTGTTAGTTTTGGTTATGTTTCGTTCCTTTTTGAACTCTTGTTTCACAGGATTATGTGCAGGATTATTTGTCCACCTTTTCTTGACGATTTGTGACTTTTTTTCCCCTTTGTTCAGCTATCGCCGTGTGACTGGGCCTAAGGCTACTGTGTGTAGGTTTGTGAAAACAGCAGCAAATAAAAGCTTGCAAAAAATGTCTTGCAAAAAGTTTCTTTTATTTAGCCTGCTGTATTTCTTTGATTAATAGGGGCCTGCCTCATTTAATGACCGGCTCAAAAATAAATAAATGCCTGGCTTAAATCAGCTCCGGGCATTATGTGCATTAAAAAAGATTACATATGGTTGAGTCACTCTTTTTATAAGTCCCCTGTGGAGTGGTACCTTAAAATCCTAAAGCCTGATTTATGCTTCTACAACTCTGTAACTCTGTGGCCATGCAATGACGTTGACGTGTGAGTAACCCTTTTAAAGTTCTCTGTCTCATTGGTCGGCGCCTTAATGTAATTTACCACTGGAACAGTGGCTTTTTCTGGATCAGTTTGTCCATCAATGAGATCCACTTCATTATACAATCATCAACCTCCAAACCAACATCGGAGAGCATTCTGAGAGTCGTCTAAACAGTTGGGCAGATTCTTGTGGCCGTCCCAAATGTTTTGCACATGTGCAAAGAGTCGAGGTAGAAAAATATTGAACGACGGTCGGAGTACAGTCTGACTGCAATCTAAATATTTGTATGGCATTCGAAGCATTCTGATCGCTTTCAAGGGGTGGTTCAAAGTGAGCCACCATTTTGGATGTTGGCCAAATGTCCCGATTGTGCCTGAACACACCTCAAGTGCTGCTGGATTATATTTCCTCCACCTGCAATCAGACCTCACTCATACGACAATATAAGTGCATTTGTCATATTCTCACTGCATTTTGACAGCTGTGTAGGTTATCCTAACATGTTCCACCTACATTTGTATCACGTTCAGGAGCTTAATGCACACAGCGTGTGCATGAATCCTTTGGGGTGGGTCTCAGAGCAGTCTGAGTAGTCAGACGGTTGTCTGCCGCAGTTCTTATTCCCTCCCAGATGTGGCACGAATTATGGCTTTTTTGACATTCCACCTGAGTCGGCTTGATTCTTGCTAAGTACGACAGGTCATTCCTACACTCATATTGTTATATTTAATAAAAAATAATAAGCGCACGCAGGAGGCGATGGCTGCTGCTGCAGCTGCGTTCAAGTACCGTCAGAAATTACACAACTTTTTTTGTTGTTTCAAATTCAGCAACCTTACCTTAAATCCTAAGAGGCAATCGCAAAATGGTTTCTGTATAAAGGTCGATGATGAACAGCTTATGATTTGGCTGTGAAAAAATTCAGACAGGTTTTTATTTTTTGCTTAAATCCCTTCTGTTTATGAGCGATGCATTAGCTGTTAGCCCCCTAAATCAGTTCATGCTAAAAAGAAAGATTGATGCAGAATTTATTTTCTAACAAAACTTGGACTACTAGGTATTTATTTACCAAAGTCAAAGGTAAAGCTGTGTGTTTAGTTTGAGAACAGATTGCCATATTTAAGGAATACAATTTGAATCACCATTATTAGACTAAACATGCACATAAATACAAAAACGTGACTGATAAAGATCTTGCACGGACATGTGAAGCTTTGCACATTCAGGGATGCAGCACCCAAGACCATCTTTGTGATATCCTACAAAATCACAAATAAACAGTTATTCATTCTCTGAGGGGGAGTTCACTAAAGAGTGTCTGGTGGACTCTGCTACATTAATATGCCCTAAGAAATAAGAGGCATTCAAGCACGTCCCCCCTCCTCCACCAAACCTTAAAGAGAAAGATCCAGCTCATTGTGGGAAATTAAAGCTTCAGCTCAGCTGCAAAACAGAATGGATAATTTCGAACTATTCTCTCCTTGGCTCTGGATGAGAGCTGTGATGTCTGCGACATAGCCCGGTGTAAATGCATGCTTTGATAAGCTGGGACTGAAATGGGACAATCTGGAATGCGTTAAGGCCCGGTCACAAGGCACTCAATGAAGGGCAACAAAGCCAAACGAAACAAGAAATCTGGGCTTTTGTTGACTTTTGTTGCCATTGTTTAACCTTCGTGCAGCTTCGTTCCTGTAGCTGGTGCTTCATCAGGATTTTTAAACTGTTGAAAAATTTGAACGAATGCTGCTGAAAACCTCAATTTGTCCGTATTTCGTTTTGCTATCATTCTTGATGGTTTCTTATCGTTTGCTTAGTTTTTGTAATGTTAGCATTTAGTTTGACTTTGTTCGACCAGCTGAATGTTTTCATACAGTGCAGAAGCTGGTTTGTGAGCACTGCTACTGCCACTGTGTTCATGTACTGTCGGAAACTACAGGGTAAACTCAGCCTGTTTGTTTGGATTTTTTTTTTATCTGGGTGGGGGGTGTGGGGGGGTCAGCTTCACTGGGCTCAGGCACCTTATATAGGCCAGAATTAATCTTTTGTGTGGATACAATGAATTATTTTACCAAAAATAAAATGAAAACCACACTCCTGCCACAAGCAGCTGCTGAATTTCAAGCAACAAAAAAGTTGTGTAATTTCCAATGGTACTTGAATGCAGCGACAGCAGCAGCCTTCACCTCCTGTGTGGGCTTACTATTTTTTATTAAATATAACAATATGAGTGTAGGAGTGACAATCCAGCCCTTCTGTACATGTGGCAACAAGTAGATGATTCAGATGATTATGTAAAGAGCTGTTCTGGAAGGCAGAATTCATGTTGTGGATCAGCTGCAGCTGGTGGAAATAACTGTACATGGGGAGTCAGTGCCCGGCGTTCATACGGACTGATCAGTTTACTGCTCTGATATATTCACTCATCTTTACACTTATATTTATTCCCCCTTTTGACAGTTTTCTGTTATAAATCAATATATATGGCTTAGCAGTGTAATACATTGATACAGCAGTGACCACGGCACACCAGTGTTTTTTTTTTTTTGTTTTTTTTTATTGGAGCAAGACGAAGCGCGCAGCATGTCGTCAGTCTGAACCAGAGATTTAGGATTCTGATGATGGAGATGATCCCTCTTTTGTTCTGGATGAGGAACCAGAGAAGGTATATCCTCCGACGTGCACAGATCTCCACAGTGGGTCGGATCACGCGCTTCTCTTTGCAGCTGGAATGCAGAGCAGGATGCAGACACACAGTGCTCCAGTAGTGGCTCCAGGTGCATTTCATTTAAATCGTGGAGATCAACGCTTCGGTTTTGTTTTGTTCCTCTTTCGCTCATTTTGCGCTCTTGATTCAGAATCAGAATTGCCTTTATTGTCATTGTAATTTGCATTGCAACGAGATTTGAGTGCAACTCCAAAAGGTGCTTTCCGTGGTGCAAGTAATTTTTAGCCAAATAAGAGATAATAAAATTTAACAATAAATTATTCAGAGTATATGTACAACTAAATAAACATAAGATAAAATGTGGACCAAGTAAAATGTAAAATGAGAATTATATACAACTGTGGAATCATATTGCACAGGAATATTGCACATGGTTTACAGATATTGCACAAGAAACTTGAAAGGTGCAGATTAGAATGATTTGTTATTGTTCAGTGCAGTAATCACTCTGGGGAGAAAGCTGTCCCTGAGTCTGTTTGTCCTAGTTTTGATTGACCTATACCGTCGGCCGGAGGGTAGTAGGTCAAACAGGTGGTTGCTGGGGTGGGATGTGTCTTTGCTGATGCTGGCAGCTCTGCTGAGGTAGCGAGAGCTGGAAATGTCTTCCAGGCTGGGCAGAGAGCAGGCTATTCAGTGATGGGAAAAGTCAAAAGCTCATTCGTCCACCTTTTCTAGACGATTTGTGACTTTTTTTTACTTTTTTCCCTTAGTTCAGGAATCGTCGTATGCTGTGTGACCGCACCAATACAGCCGATTGTTCTTCAAATGTGACAAGCAAAAATTTTTAACTTTTGAAGCAAACGCAAGATAAAACAACTAAAATGAACCCCGATCTGAAATTGGTATTTTCCATTGTTATACATCAGAATGTGTTGTGATGTCATTGCACTTGTTCAGGTCCAACAAAGACTAGATTTTTTTTTTTCACTGAAGATGGAAAAAAGAACTTAAAAACAGCAAATTAAGTTATTAGACTGAAAGCACAATGGTAATATAATTTTGTATGAAGTTGATTGAATGCTCGTCTTTGGGGGAAAATAAATTTGTTCTATTGTTTTGTGGAATTTTGATAGAATAAATTATATCATGTTGGTGTGTTTAGAATCAGAATCAGAATTTCTTTGTCTCGTAAAGGGAAATTAGTGTTGCAGTAGGAGCACACAAAAGACAAGGTACACAAAGACAATCATATAACAATATTAACAGTGAAAATAAGACCCAACTAAAAGTCTAAAATCAAACATAATAAAAACAATATCCATACATTGTCAAATATTCAATCCAGAATCCATGCCAAAACAAAGTATTGCAAAAGTGCAATATGTGGATGTGCAAATAAGCAATAGTAGTGCAAAATAAACAAGAGCATCAAAGGCTAATTACCATTAAGTAATGAAATTGCACTGGCGATAAACAAAACCTGAAATCTTTTAGTCCTCCTCATAGGAGCCCTAAAATGACAGCCTGAGGGCAGAAGCTCAGACTCTTTTTTCAGTGGGTGATTAGGACAATCCAGAATTGCATTAGCCTTTCTCAGGACCTGTTTGTTATAAATAGACATTAAACTATTTTACTAAGCCTACTTCACTTTTTTTGATTGCTTAATCATAGTTGCAACTTGTCAAAACAATACAACTTACTGTTTTTTTTATTGAGATGGAATTAATATGGAACAGAAGAGTTCAATATATTCATTCGGACCGCCACAATGTTTTCTGTTTTTCATGTGGCCCCTTGGGAAAAATGAATTGCCCATTCCTGTGTTAACATTATTCCAGTCTTGTAGTTATGCCATCTATCGATGTTTAAGGTGGGATTTAGCCCATTTTGTAAAGTTCTAATAGCAACAGCAGTTTCCTCCTTTGTCAGTACTTATGTGGTGAGCAGAAAATAAGCTGTTGCACTGCACAATAAAAAAAAAAAAACCTGTTTGACCTGCAGTGTTTACTTTGGAAAAACTGTGTATTTTTGTGTCTCTGGGATACACCTGAGCAAAAGTTGCTGTAGTTGAACAGATTTTCAGTGACACTTGATAGCTGATGATATATATCCAAGATCAAAAATTTTGTCAGCCAAACAAGTTGAAATACATAACGTATAAGGTTTTGTTTTCGAGATGCAGGCCTACGCTCTTGTCTTACCAACACAAGTGCAAACATGTTCATCCTGTGGAGCAAGAACGGTTCAACTGACAGTTGTGTTCTTTGACAGGAGGTGTTGCTCTTCCCAGCTATGAAACCGGATGACAATAAGACATCAGCACCCGCAGAGGACGCCTCTTTGACGACCTGAGCAGGCGTGCATAAGGAGCAAAGCCTCACCCTGGCCCTCATTGGTGTTTGGTGATCTGTCAGTGGCTCTGGTTTTTCAACATGGACCATGCAGATACTATTCTTCTGCCACAATCTTTAAAAATGTGTCTGTCAAAATAAAAAACATTTAAATCTGTTTTTCATTCTTTTGTGTCCAGTCTTGTTACATATACTGTACAAGGGAGGTGATGGTCTAGACTAGTGAAACACTTTCATCACATTCAGATACATATCTGATGGCTAACCCAGGAAGTCATTGAAAGTCCGGATCTTAGTCTTGATCCAAGACTATCACAAACCCAGATACTCCCAATTTCTCATCTTCCCAGCTGATTGCACTATATTTGTATAAAAGACTTCACTTTGGCTAATTCCATGAGAATATCAGATTATGATTGCCATATGATGTGATCACTAAATTACTAAATTCCAACTCAACACCATCACTAATAAATCAAGGCTGTGACTTAAGTATACTTGTCCTTTAAATATTTTTTCTTATTATTGCTATTATTTCTTTGTGCACTGTGCTGTTCAAAGGCAGTTACAAATTACCAATAAATAACATTATTCCAAAGAAATTCATTAAAAACAATTTCCTTGTCAATTTAATGAAAGCAAGTTTTAAAAAAAAAGCATTGTTTCAAGGTGCAGAGGGGTCACACGTTTAAAAGTTACATATAATTTATTTTCAAAATTTAATTTGGCATTTCAAAATACAAAATAGAAGACAATCATTAATGTAACATCGAATACATCAAATTTTGTCAGTAAAATGAAGAAAAAAAAACCAAAATAAATGGAAAAAGGGTGTAAGGCACAACAAACTCACCCAAGATCTATTAGTGATAAGTCTCCAAGGTATGACAGTGCATATTAGCTCCAAAGTATTTATATACCAAATAAATTATACCAGAAATATTGGAAAATATGGAAGTGATTTGGAAATTCTCAAAAAATGCTACATGTATTTTCTGTTCCTTTAAAAATTTTTATCACTTGAAAAACATAAACCAAAGGCATAAAGAGGCTCAGGCAGAAGCAATATACAACATAATGGCTGACAAACAGGCATCATTACAAACAGTTAAGGGACATACAACACAGTAAACTGTAGTTCTTTACTGGGTTTATTGTCTATTGCTTTTTTGTTTGGTATGTTATTTAAAGTTTTAAGGTAGGTGTTGATTTCAATTATCCATAGTTTGAGAAGGGGTTTAGATTGACTAAATTTAGCCTTGTGTATATGATATTTGCCAAGTAATATAGGTTTACTAAATATTGTATATTTTCGTTTTTATGTTCAAAGGAGGTTATTACATTATGCTTTACTATTTCAATTCTGTGATAGGTTTTATTGTTAAACGAGTAACTCCAGATTAAGCCAAATACCTCTTGTGGTTATATATAAATTAGATATTTATCATTCATGGATTGTGACGCTGCACCCCGCCTCTGTGGTAAGTCACGAGAACCCGCACTCACTGTAATGGTGCGCGTCCCCGCGGCATAGCGCACGTGCAGTGGATTAAAATCACACGGAGTGAAGATGGCGATGCGAGCAGCGCTGCGGTGTCTGTCTGTGAACTTCTCACCCAGGCTGTCGCCGCTAGCGACTCGGTTCCAGTGGAGGAGCGGCTGTCCTCGGACACAGAGGAGCTCGTCGACCCTGTCCTCAGGTAAAAGCCGGTTTATCCGCGCTGCTCCGTCTGCTGAAGACGGGGGAAAGTCTCGGATCACTTTCTCAAAGCTGCGGTGTTACGGCACATACGGTGACCCACCATATTCTGTGAACTAGTTATTTTGCTTTTTTACACTCAAATGTCGCTTTTACTGTCGAGTCGTGCGATGTGTGCAAAGGTGTGATGGAAAAGTAAGTTTTCCACGTTTTTGGATGGAGTTGCTACTGCAGGAAGTTGTCCGCCCCCCCTTTTTTTCCTTTGTTTTCTATGGAAGCGTCCAAAACTTACTGTATGATTCACTGGATAAAAAATAGGCACCTTACCTCATAATTACGAGATCCTGATCTCATAAATACAAAGGTGCCACGATGACCACTGCCTCGCTTAGAACCACGTTGAACATCCACAAAGAAAACATCTGTATGCAATTCCATTGCCTCCAATCTCAGTAAAAACTAGCGTGAGTCATGTGTCAAGGTCGGTCATCCGGGCATTTAACCCCGAGGGGCGGAGTGTCTCGGTGAAAACATCAGACGGCTAAGACTCGTCAAGTCAATTTAATGTACAGTGGTTCATTTCAGGTCAGCTTTGTGTATAAATTTCACTGTTCCAGGCAGTGATAGCTGTCAGCTGGCTGTTAGACAATTAAAAAACGGCTGTTTTCAATAGAACAACATACAAAAGTGTGTTGTCACAGAAGTCTTTTCGCCTTCGGATTGGTCACTTTGCCAAAGGGAAGTGGCGCCAATCTTGAGAATATTTGACAATCCACCGATTTGTAAATGCCGACGGTGCACAGTGGACGCGAAGTGTGGATTTCCCTTAAGGTGTTCCTGGATTAATGAAATTCCTCCAAGGAGGGGCATGTGGCACCCAGACTATCCATGATTTTCATTTGACCTAAAAGGACTCTCCTCCAGCGCGGTGTATGTCAGTCTGCAGGCCTTGTGCCCCTCCCTGGAGGAATTTCATTAATCTGGGAACTCCTTCGGGGGGGGGGGGGGGGGAAATCTATCTGATCACAATGCCTCTTGGTCATGTACAAATGGGCCAATTTGCACACCCTCATTCCCTCTCGCAGCCCTACTAACCACTCAGGGATACAGAGGTGTCTCTCCCGGCCAGTCACTTTTCAGTCTGGGGACCCTGCCCACCAGGAACACCTAACACTTTCTGTAATTGTGTATTTAACTAACCATTGTTTACTCTTTCTGTACTCTGGCAAAATAATGTCCCTTTGGGATAAATAAAGTTGATCTTTATCTTTAAATCCACATTGTGTCTAATCACAGTGTATTATCATCGACTAACCCTAGCTCGGTTCTTGCCCCCTTACAGACTTCTAGCTTTCACTCACACAGCCCCACCAAACACTCGGGGGACAAAGAGGGAAATTTTGGAAGCCCTCAAATGAAATTAAAACATTAACTTTCACAAGGGGATAATAATTTTGTCCTCATCTGTATCTACTGTTGGTATAGGCCTAAACAGTACAGTTATAAAAAAAAATAATCAGTGAATTCTGACACAATCGTCTCTGACAGCTACATCCTCTGTGTCAGATACAGCGGCCACTGCTGGAACTCTGGCTCCAAACAGTAGGGCAGCATTTCAGCAGACCCTCCTGCACCTCTCTCGACATCATCAAATTCACTTCCAGATGTCAGGCGACGTTCCCGACCACATCTGGTAAACCTGAGCTATCACTTTTGAATGAAAGCTCAGTTATGAAACATAGCAACATTTGTTTCACTCTTGTCTGTCTGCCATTGGGATGTCTGTACTTTTTCCTAAATGTACAGTAGTGTTCAGAATAATAGTGCTATGTGACTAAAAAGATTAACCCAGGTTTTGAGTATATTTCTTATTGTTACATGGGAAACAAGGTACCAGTAGATTCAGTAGATCTCACAAATCCAACAAGACCAAGCATTCATGATATGCACACTCTTAAGGCTATGAAATTGGGCTATTAGTAAAAAAAAAAAAAAAGTAGAAAAGGGGGTGTTCACATTAATAGTAGCATCTGCTGTTGACGCTACAAACTCAAAACTATTATGTTCAAACTGCTTTTTTTAGCAATCCTGTGAATCACTAAACTAGTATTTAGTTGTATAACCACAGTTTTTCATGATTTCTTCACATCTGCGAGGCATTAATTTTGTTGGTTTGGAACCAAGATTTTGCTTGTTTACTAGTGTGCTTGGGGTCATTGCCTTGTTGAAACACCCATTTCAAGGGCATGTCCTCTTCAGCATAAGGCAACATGACCTCTTCAAGTATTTTGACATATCCAAACTGATCCATGATACCTGGTATGCGATATGTAGGCCCAACACCATAGTAGGAGAAACATGCCCATATCATGATGCTTGCACCACCATGCTTCACTGTCTTCACTGTGAACTGTTGCTTGAATTCAGAGTTTGGGGGTCGTCTCACAAACTGTCTGTGGCCCTTGGACCCAAAAAGAACAATTTTACTCTCATCAGTCCACAAAATATTCCTCCATTTCTCTTTAGGCCAGTTGATGTGTTCTTTGGCAAATTGTAACCTCTTCTGCATGTCTTTTATTTAACAGATGGACTTTGTGGGGAATTATAAATTAGCTTCACACAGACGTCTTTTAACTGTCACAGCACTTAGAGGTAACTCCACACTGTCTTTGATCATCCTGGAGCTGATCAGTGGGTGAGGCTTTACCATTCTTGTTATTCTTCTATCCATTTTGATGGTTGTTTTCCATTTTCTTCCATGTCTGTTTTTTTTTTTTTTTTTTTTTTCCATTTTAAAGCATTGGATATCATTGTAGATGAACAGCCTATAATTTTTTGCACCCGCGTATAGGTTTTCCCCTCTCCTATCAACTTTTTAATCAAACTACGATGTTCTTCTCAACAATGTCTTGAACGTCCCATTTTCCTCAGGCTTTCAAAGAGAAAAGCATGTTCAACAGGTGCTGGCTTCATCCTTAAATAGGGGACACCTGATTCACACCTGTTTGTTCCACAAAATTGACAAACTCACTGACTTAATGCCACACTACTATTATTGTGAACACCCCCTTTTCTACTTTTTTTTAACTAATAGCCCCATTTCATAGCCTTAAGAGTGTGCATATCATGAATGCTTGGTCTTGTTGGATTTGTGAGTATCTACTGGTACCTTGTTTCCCATGTAACAATAAGAAATACAACCCCTGGCAATAATTATGGAATCACCGGCCTTGGAGGATGTTCATTCAGTTGTTTAGTTTTGTAGAAAAAAAGCAGATCACAGACATGACACAAAACTAAAGTCATTTCAAATGGCAACTTTCTGGCTTTAAGAAACACTATAAGAAATCAGGAAAAAAAATTGTGGCAGTCAGTAACGGTTACTTTTTTAGACCAAGCAGAGGGAAAAAAATATGGACTCACTCAATTCTGGGGAATAAATTATGGAATCACCCTGTAAATTTTCATCCCCAAAACTAACACCTGCATCAAATTAGATCTGCTCATTAGTTTGCATCTAAAAAGGAGTGATCACACCTTGGAGAGCTGTTGCACCAAGTGGACTGACATGAATCATGGCTCCAATACGAGAGATGTCAATTGAAACAAAGGAGAGGATTATCAAACTCTTAAGAGGGTAAATCATCATGCAATGTTGCAAAAGATCTTGGTTGTTCACAGTCAGCTGTGTCTAAACTCTGGACCAAATACAAACATGGGAAGGTTGTTAAAGGCAAACATACTGGTAGACCAAGGAAGACATCAAAGCATCAAGACAGAAATATGTCTCAAAAATCGAAAATGCACAACAAAACAAATGAGGAACGAATGGGAGGAAACTGGAGTCAACGTCTGTGACCGAACTGTAAGAAACCGCCTAAAGGAAATGGGATTTACATACAGAAAAGCTAAACGAAAGCCATCATTAACACCTAAACAGAAACAAACAAGGTTACAATGGGCTAAGGAAAAGCAATCGTGGACTGTGGATGACTGGATGAAAGTCATATTCAGTGATGAATCTGCATTGGGCAAGGTGATGATGCTGGAACTTTTGTTTGGTGCCGTTCCAATGAGATTTATAAAGATGACTGCCTGAAGAGAACATGTAAATTTCCAGTCATTGATGATATGGGGCTGCATGTCAGGTAAAGGCACTGGGGAGATGGCTGTCATTACATCATCAATAAATGCACAAGTTTACGTTGATATTTTGGACACTTTTCTTATCCCATCAATTGAAAGGATGTTTGGGGATGATGTCATTTTTCAAGATGATAATGCATCTTGCCATAGAGCAAAAACTGTGAAAACATTCCATGCAAAAAGACATAGGGTCAATGTCATGGCCTGCAAATAGTCCGGATCTTAATCCAATTGAAAATCTTTGGAAGTTGAAGAAAATGGTCCATGACAAGGCTCCAACCTGCAAAGCTGATCTGGCAACAGCAATCAGAGAAAGTTGGAGCCAGATTGATGAAGTGGTACTGTTTGTCACTCATTAAGTCCATGCCTCAGAGACTGCAAGCTGTTATAAAAGCCAGAGGTGGTGCAACAAAATACTAGTGATGTGTTGGAGCGTTCTTTTGTTTTTCATGATTCCATAATTTTTTTTCCTCAGAATTGAGTGATTCCATATTTTTTTCCCTCTGCTTGGTCTAAAAAAGTAACCATTACTGACTGCCACAATTTTTTGTCCTGATTTCTTATAGTGTTTCTTAAAGCCAGAAAGTTGCCATTTGAAATGACTTTTGTTTTGTGTCATGTCTGTGATCTGCTTTTTTTTCTACAAAATTAAACAACTGAATGAACATTCTCCGAGGCCGGTGATTCCATAATTTTTGTCAGGGGTTGTATACTCAAAACTTGGATTAATCTTTTTAGTCACATAGCACTACTATTATTCTGAACACTACTGTACGTCACATGGTGAGAAATGCTGAGGAAGATGTTTTCTGGAAATGTAGTTGATGATTCCCCAAACGAGAGGGATAATTAGCAATAAAATACAACAGTGACCACTAATTATAACTGCATATGCGCAGATAGACTTAAAATCATGAATACTTTGATGTTGCGTTGCTAATGACTTGTGGCATGTCCTTTTTAAAATACTTGGAAAATATCTGCAGTATAAGCAACAGGAACATTCAACTCACAGGATGTCAAGTTATTCTGTGGCCCTGTAGAGAAACTGCCACAGTCTGGTTCAAACCTGTTTGCTGTGCAGGGTGTGAATACTAGAAACTGTTGAGGCATCTCAATTTTCCCTCAGGGGATTGTTAGAATTACAGCATGAGTTGTGAATCAAAATGATGAAGGTTTTTAAGAATGCAGTGGAGCAGAATTTCACCTAAAATTTTAAATTTTTGTTCTCCTCTCTGCAGCCTTGAAGTTCACAGAGAAGCACGAGTGGGTACGAGTCGAGGGTAGAATTGGGACAGTTGGTATCAGCAATTATGCTCAGGTATGTTGTCAGTTATGTCTCCTTCATTGATTTGTGACACATCTGGTGTAGTCGAAACATAATCCATTTTTCTAAACCTGTTTAATCCAGTTTAGTGGAGCAGATAAGTTTGATTTTTGGCCAGAATTGTCCACTTGGTGATACAAGCATCAGAATTGGCATGAATGTTCTTCATAAATCAGTGTTTGAGAAAAAAGTGTGGGCCACTTGAAAATCCAATATGGCGGCCAGGTAGGGGTCAAAGAAGAATGACACAGGGGTCAAAACGTAAAAATGCTCCAGTCATATTGAAAAGTATAACACATTATTTGTCTGATCATGAATATTTCAAAAAGATATAGTTTGGATTATCTGACTGAATGTTATAGGGTAAAAACAGCAAGAATGGTGACAAAGGTCAATTTCAGTTTGTACAGGGGTCAAACTTAAAGTTCTTTATAATTATTGATTACTGCCCACAATGGTTTGTTAGTACAGCAGATAAGAGAATATTTAGAGCAGAATCCTGCAAATGGTGATAAAAGTATCAAATTCGGCAGAACTACTCCTTAGACATTCCTTTTTGGGGGAAAAAAAAAAACACGATTGGCCACTTGAATTTTCAGTCAGTGTTCAGGTAGAGGTCAATTGAAGAATTACACAGGGGTCAAAATTAAAAGATGCTTCAATTATATTGAAACCTATGCCACATTATTTATTCACTTTTTATATCACTTTTTACCAACATTGGAGCAACTGTAACTTTTGATCCCTGTACAAACTGAAACTGACCTTTGTCACCATTCTTGCTGTTTTTATCCCATAACTCCACAGAATTCAGTCACAGATAGTCCAAACTATACCTTTTTGGAATCTTTATGATCAAGCAAATAATGTGGTGTAGTTTTCAATATGATTGGAGCATCTTTTAATTTTGACCACTGTGTAATTCTTCAATTGACCTCTACCTGACCATCGATTGAAAATTCAAGTGGCCAATCAGTTTTTTCAAAAGAGGAATGTCTAAGGAGTATTTCTGCTGAATTTGATGCTTTTAATCACCATTTGCATGATTGTTTCAGTTATCTGCTGCACTATGTGTGGAAAACTTTATAGCAGGCACCTTGCAAGCTTGTATTTCCAAGCTTTCTTTTAAGACAGGTGTTCTGTTACTGTAGTAGTTGGTAATGATCAGTTAAACCACCATTGTTAATGCTAGGACTGTTTATCAGTACATTTGTCATCTTAAACTTGTCCAAAAAAGTGGTGTGACTAAAGAATTTAACATGATGCAATATGTTGATGTGACATAACTCCTATTATCATCATCATCTCAAACACCACTTTTTAAACAAAGTGAATTATGTACATTCCAAAGCACAGATTGATGTTCAGTAGACGTCATTGCTTTGAGTACTTGCGTCATTCTTGCCTCCAGGAGAAGAGGCGTCTCTGTATTGGTTTGAGGGTGAAGCTATAATGGCAAAGATTAATGCCTCAGTCTGGTTTTGCATGGACATGCTCTAAAGTAGGCCTGGGCCTTAAAATAGCAGTGTTTATCATGCTAGACCCTTAATCGGTCAATGAGAAAAATGTTTGATAAGTGAGACCTCCACGAAAAGCACAACATGAGCATCTGAGTTCAGTTGCATGAACAGACCCAAAGTGTGTCCTGCACTCACTCAAACATCCTGCAACATCTCTTCATAATGGAGTGTGCTGCAACTGACACACAAACAGCCAATCACTTAAAAGGTTGGTGTTGAGTTACACCATCGTTACATAGCCCATCCAGAACTGCCATGTTCATTGGTCAAGTGCAGTACCTTCAATTAAAAAAAAACAAAACATTAAACAGAATAAATTTTTATAAATTAAAAAAGTACATTATAAATGAACATTTACATCCATGTTTTTGTTTAAATCCTAAACGATAAAACTGATGACTGTTTGTTTTGCCTTCTTTGTCTCAATGCTGGTTTTATTTTGAGGTATCCTAAAATGGCAGAGACCTGATCCTGTTTAGCTAATGCGTGTAGAGAAAGTATCACAACAGCACTGCTCTAAAATGTATGAGGCTCTTTGAATTGTAGAAGAAATGCACTGTACTGCAGTTAATTATGTTTAGCCTTAGTAAATGTTCA
This sequence comes from Thalassophryne amazonica, assembly GCF_902500255.1. NCBI lineage: Eukaryota > Metazoa > Chordata > Actinopteri > Batrachoidiformes > Batrachoididae > Thalassophryne > Thalassophryne amazonica. The sequence continues at coordinate 100,343,913 of NC_047104.1, read as the reverse complement.
CCTTTTGATTACACTGTCAGCAGCTCCAGCAAAACGGTATAACTTGCTGTCTTCAAAATAAATTAAATTATCAGTAATTATCTGCCAACTGAAATGATAAATTTCTCAGCTATATTGTCCATTCCTATTCTCAAATGTCCAGTAAATAAATCTCATCTTGTTGTGCACTCAAAATTCTGTGATACTATGATTTACCCTACTGTTAACAGGAATTATCACCTATTATTGACTTTACAGGATGTTAACACTACTTTACATGGGCGCTAATACTCTTTATCTGGCTACGACAGTACGCATGCTCTCATTTTCCCATATCAGACCGTTACCATGACAATTGGGCCCGATTGTGTATCAGATTTGCGGCTTTGTTCACATTTTGTTTTGTTTTATTTAACGCCGTGAAAACTGTAACCAAAGAAATTATGAGCGATGAAGAGGACCATTCTCCGTGCAAATTTATTACACTGACAAGTTTGAATTGGAGGAATTGAACCAAAGGAACTCGAAGTGGATATGCAAAATGAAGACCAAGAAGATGAAAACACAACTCCGAACAGCCATAAAATAAACAAATTATTAACCTCGCTGCGAGGTTAATAATGCTTTTCATATCGACTCGCCAAAGGCTGATACATCATTATCTGAAGGTAAACAAAAATGCAGGGCAGGTGCCCTCTAGGAACAAATGTGGACAGCATTTCTCTACACTATGCCTTGTGAAACTTGCAGCTCTTGAGCTGTTAACATTTATTTGTATTATTGCTAGTCGGCCATCATTGAAATAAACCCAGTGGCAAAAGAAATTAGAGTGAGTACAGCATTCTGACAAGTTGCGCATTTGTAAAATATTTGAATTTCTTCAGTGGTAATTTTGTGCTTAGTTTTAAAATGTTACTGTATTAAACTTTATCCAGTGAAATGAATGATTAAACAGAAAATTGCAACACTTTTGCAGGCAATGCATGCATACTCCCTCCTTCCTCTTGGCTGAGCCCCCTCAAGATCTGATCCTAGCTCTGCCCCAATCTGGCATTTTGACATCATACAGGCAACATTAAATTACTTTTTACTGTACTTCCTATAATATGTGTGTGTGTTTAGAGTTGTATGTAAATGTTTTGGCACCCCTGATGATTTCCATGATTTTCCTTTATAAATCATTGGTTGTTGGATCAGCAATTTCAATTAAATATATAGCAGACAAACAGTGATATTTGAGAAGTGAAATTAAGTTTTATAGGATTTACAGAAAGTGTGCAATAATCCTTAAAGAAAATTAGGCAGGTGTATAAATTTGGGCACCCCAACAGAACAAATACATCAATATTTAGTAGATCCCCCTTTTGTAGCAATAGCAGCTTCTAAAAACTTCCTATAGCTTCCAGTGAGAGTCTGGATTCTGGTTGAAGGTATTTTGGACCATTCTTCTTTGCAAAACATCTCAGGTTTGTTGGTTTCCGAGCATGGGTAGTCCGCTTAAAATCACACCACAGATTTTCAATAATATTCAGGTCTGGGGACTGAGATGGCCATTCCAGAATGTTGTACTTGTTCCTCTGCGTGAATGCCTTAGTACTTGTAGATTTTGAGCAGTGTTTAGGGTTGTTGTCTTGTTGAAAGATCCAGCACAACTTCAACTTTGTCACTGATTCATGAACGTTGTTCTCAAGAATCTGCTGATATTGACTGGAATCCATGTGACCCTCAATTTTAACAAGATTCCCAGTACCTGCACTGGCCACACATCCCCACAGCATGAGGGAAATTTTACTGTAGGTAGCAAGTGTTTTTCTTGGAATGCTGTATTCTTTTTCAGCCATGTATACCGCCCCTTATGTCCAACTAACTGTTTTAGTTTCATCAGTCCACAGCGCCTTATTCCAAAATGAAGCTGGCTTGTCCAAATGTGCTTTAGCATACCTCATGCGACTCTGTTTGTGGCGTGTACGCAGAAAAGGCTTCCTTTGCATTACAGCATCATACAGCATCTCTTTGTGCAAAGTGCGCTGTATAGTTGAACGATGCACAGAGATACTATCTGCAGCAAGATTGGGGATGGGTATTGATAAGATTTTATCTATCGATTCTGCTTATCAATCAGATTCTTTATCGATACCTCTTGTGAATTTTCTGTATACTAAAAGTAGGCTTTACAGGTTTTGTGTCAACATTTTGACTCTTAAAGTAAATAAATATGAAATTGGTCACTGTATCCTTGATCTCTGGCCATAAATAAAATCTGTAGTTTTTGTCAAAAGCATTTCCTTTCAGACATTTTGGCATGAATGGCTCTCCATACCTCTGAGCTCAGCTGGCTGCTGCACATCAGCACAGGACATCTCATTTTGGGAGGGGAAAAAAAAAAACATTTGTGATCAACTGCAGTTTGCATTACATTTGGAAAGAGGTGTCATTTGATTTAAACAGTGTTTCGCTTTGAATTTATTAATTCTGACTGGACTCTATCATTCTAACTTGACTCTGCAGAGAGCCGCGCAGCGTTTGGAGCTGTGTGAAAAGAACAGTGGACGATTCTCATTTCTTTATCGCAACAAAACAGGAGTCCCAGTTAGTGACTTTAATCTGCACAAAAGTGACGCACAGGGATTAAAGTGGTGAAAAACAAAAAAGCTGTAACCCAAAATTACCCCCCACACTACCCACATGAAAATGTTTGAATTCTAGAAGCTCTGCAATCTGGGGTTATTCCAGACAATAAACTGGAGTGAGTGCAGCATCCATTTTGGTGAGGAAAAAAACCCAACTTTCCTTATTCATATTCATTCCAGTAGTATTCTGACCTTACTAGGATGCAGCAGTTTTCTCTCTTGGCAGATAGTTCTGGAGGAAATCACTGAAGAAATTAACAAATTGAAAATATGATTTGATCGAAACAAATTGTCATTTAAAAAACAGGGATGAAGTGGAGGTGTAACAATCACTAGGTGTTCACAGGAAACACTTTATTTATGTTCATTGTTAGTTGGTTTTATATTTTCTGTTGTTTTTAATCAGGTTCTCTTTGTCTCTTTCTCTAAAATTGTGTTGTAGCATTATTATTATTATTGTTGTTGCTATTATTAATATATAAACAAAAATAAATTTAAAAAATTTACAATTTGTAATACATTTGACTCTTTTATGACAACAAACACTGAGCCATTAGTTATTATACAGAAAACAAATTTACACAAACGTGCTGAGATGTGAACAGCTTAATGCTAACTTTAACACTGAAAATGCCATAGACATGCTAACACGTTAGCATCGGCCCTGTTTTTTTAAGTTATAAAATACATTTATCAACTGTTTCAGAAGACCATAACAGGTCAGCTTAACATAAAAAGGTAACTATTATACAGGCATATGCTCTTTGGGGTTTTAGCGGGGAAAAATTAAGATAAAGTGAAATAAAACAAAGAACCATGAAGCAGCAGGTTGGATCAATGCTTCAAAGAAGAATCATGCTGCAGAAACGGTTGATTACAGACCCTGCAGGGGTTCTGTAATTGACATAGAGACATGATCATTTTCCCCAAAAACAACGGCCTCTTTGAAGGACCGATAAGGGAATCGTTCAGCAAAAAGGCTATTGTCGGTGGATCGAATCATTTCTTAATGATACCCGAAAAGAACCGGTTCTTGATACCCAACCCTAAGCAAGATCATGTTGTAGGTTCTATGGGTTGACTATGACTGTTGTCACCATCCTTTGCTTCAGCTTATCTGAGCTTTATCTTGGCCTGCCACTTTGAGCCTTAACTACTACTGTGCCTGCCGTCTTCAATTTCCTCACATTGGAAACTGACAGCTGAAATCTCTGAGATAGCTTTTTGTATCCTTCCCTTAAACCATGATGTTGAACAATTTTTGTTTTCAGGTTATTTGAGAGTTGTTTAGAGGATCCCATGTTGCCACTCATTAGAAGAGATGTAAAGAGGAGAAACATTTGTCACCTTAAATACTCTTTCTCATGACTGGATTTACTTGTGTAAGGAGGAACCAATTTTGTGATCCAATAATTAGTGCTAAATGCATTCAAATCAATAAAATGACAAGGGTGCCCAAATGTATGCACCTGCCTAATTTTGTTTAATTATTGCACACTTTCTGTAATACTAGAAACTTCATTTCACTTCTCAAATATCAGTGTGTTCGTCTGCTATATGATATGTTTAACTGAAATTTCTGATCCAGACAACCATTGATTTATAAAGGGAAATTATGAAAATTCAGGAATGCCCAAACTTTTGCATACAATTGTGTGTGTATGTGTGTTTGACAGTTGAGCTTTCAGAGAGGTGCCATTGAGCGCCATAGCAGCTAATCAAACCCAAAAACACACCTAAAAAGGTCAATTGACTATGGACTGTAAATTATGTCCAAAAAACAATCACAGAAGATTAAATGTAGAGTGAAACACAACCCCACACACCCGCATCTGCTGCCTTGACCCATTGTGCTGCTCTCACTACAATTGTTAGTCAGCTCGATAACTGACTTGAGAAAACTGCTGAGATGTCCTATTAAAAACACTAAGACACAAAGTATATTGGCAGGTACATGTAAAATGATGGCTTAAAATTGTAGTGTGAGGAAATTAATGAAGGGAAATAAAAGTTGATGTGAGATTCTGCTCACAAATACGCAAATATCACAGCCCCAGAAAGAACCCTGCAGACTAAACTGGGCACAACAAAGCCAGACTCTGCTGGGTTTAAACTGGTGTGTGCTAAGCCTCTTTCACACGGCGCAAACGTAGAGTTGTTGCGTTTAGAGTACGCCGAAAAAGCGTGCATACTCGCCGTTGTTCCTGTGTAATCGCGTGTTGTTACGTTCGTAGATTTGCTTGCAGCTGTGTGTGTGTTTGCTTTTAATGTGTGCGTACTGTCGCGTGTAGCCCTTGCTGCAGTTCAACTCTTTCAGTTCACTCCTGTTGGCTGTGCAGAACACATTGCTGCTCTTGGAATACAGTGGACTGTATCATGAGGTATTTACAGTTGCAGTACTGCCACATATGTAGCCATAGCGCTATTTTCTGCCGCTCCATTCTCAAAACATTTTTTAACGTACAGCGGGACACACGGCTGTCTTGTAACATCAGGTCACGAAGTTCAGAGTCTGTTGTTTGCCCCCACACCCCACCCAGAAAAAAGAAAGGAAGGAAAATATTGCAGTTTAAACTCAGCTTCTTGTTTGACCATGAGAGACAGTGCTCTGTTCTCAAAATGTTCCATGAATGGACTCACGTTGCACGCAGGGAGAGCAGAGAAACAGAGCAGTGGAAATCACTTTGAGTGGCAATTCAAAATTGTGACAGTTCACTTGAACATGAAGGTGTGAAAAGGTTTTTAAGCCGTCAGCGGACATTCTGTGAGAACAGCTTTGATCCACAGAGTTATGACTCTTGTCCCTTGTAAAAGCAGGAAAACCTGTGTTATTGCATTCCCTTTTGATCAGTGTTTGTCGTTAGTTATGCACAAGACAGTCCATTTGTGCGCAGCTGCCGGCAGACTGGAGGAGGTGAAAATGAACCAAAGCAGAGCTGCTTCTGGCAACCACATGCATGACCCATCGTGAGAAGTGACATGTCCTCCTGCTGGCTATCAGTCCGTAAGGAGGAGTTGATGGACTTTATTAAGGTGTTACAATCGTGACAGACTGGATGACATGAAAAACAAAGTAAAGTGAAGCAAAGCAGAGCTGCTTCTGGCGGCCACACATGCAACCTGCCGTGAGAAGTGGACGCTGGAGATGTCCTCCTGCTGGCAATCGTCCGTGAGCAGGACTTGATGGACTCTTTCACCGTGCTGCAATCGACAGACTGGAGAAGTTAAACGAAGCAAAGTAAAACTGCTTCTGGGGCTGCGCGTGACCCACCGTGAAAAGTGAACGGGGGACAGTGGACATGTCCTCTGACCGTGGAAGCTTGGCTCAATCTTCTTCCATGGCTTTCAAGCTTCACTGCCAGTAAAGTCGGGATGAATAAAATCTATCAATCCAGGTATGTACTGATAAAAGGAATTGTCGCCCTGGTCTGTAGAATTGTGGAGGCTTGTTGTACAGTAGCACAGTGTTGTGTAGATTTACAAACTGTTGTGTTGTGTAGACTTACTTAAAAATTGCGTACTTTCTGCGCCGATTAAAATTTAATGTTTAATTTCTTGCATTCTGCTCTCATAGCGCTCAGCATACTGCTGCGTAGGGAGTAAAAACTCAGAGTAGAGCTATTTAACTCAGTGTAGATGGTACGCCGCAATACACAACTCTACGTTTGCGCCGGTGTGAAAGGGGTTTTACTGCTGCCAACTGGGATATCTTATCTGGACAGTACAGTTGATAACATAAACCATAATTTGAACAAACTCAGACATTGTCACAAGCACCGTACCCTTGACTTCTGGCCTGTATTGACATGTTTCTATCCGTGTAGTGTTCTCAGGTTTCTAAAGCACTGTTAACACCTGGATACTCTCTTTACAGCCTCTACATAAGCTGTTCCCTTCCAGTGGTGGCTCCAGAGATATTTTTCTGCAGGTGCTTTGGGGGGCTTGCCATTTTTGAGTGTGCTATGGGCTCATGTGTCGCGATGGCCCTCTGCTAAACCTTTGCCACATTCGCAGGCATGCGTACACATAGCCACATTCCCATCTGCGACAGTCACTAATGACATATAGAATGACCAAAATCACACACATAAACCAAGGCTACTGTTCAATACAAATATTCAGACCTCCATGTGTAGCCAACAGTAGGCAGAGAGAAAATCTTTCACGTACCATTGATGTCTTCATAACAGCACAATGCACCCGTTGTTGTGGTTAAGAGCAAAAGCATCAAAGATTTGGTTCCTGTCCAGAGGCCGTGTTCTCTGAAGGATCATTGCCACGAGTTACTAGGGGTCACTGCTTTATCTGTGCCTACTGCTGTTCCTCAGGTAGTTCTTTAAACCACACAGACTTCATTTCTTTTCAATTTCACTCATGGATATTTGGGCAACAAAGACTGAACCATTTCAACAACTTGAAACTACACTCGCTGCAGACGGAGGTCATGGAAAATAGTCATGCTGACTTATGGTTTTGATTTATAAATAACATTAATACCGATAGAATAACTCCATTAATGTCAATTCTGTCATTTATACAAAGTTAAAATATAGCATATATCTTTTAATGTAACAAACAGACAGATCGCAAAGGATTCTGGGTAAAAGTGCCTCTGCTAAACACTGATTGGTTCAGTCATTCATTATGTAAACTAACATGTTAATGTGTCCTGTGTTGGTGTTTACAGATAAATGTGCTTTTGTAAAATATTCCATTTTTTATTTGTAAAAACAGGTATTTTTATGGAGCCCTGGAAGTGTCATCGCAAAATGTTTTGCATGTGGAGAGAATGTGCGCTCATTTTATTATATTGTGCCGTGCGCACGTTTGATGATGATGTAAAACGTGCACTCAGTTTTGTCTTGACATATAAATGTTGGCTTTATACTGTGTGAGTTTTGGCCCTTTTTCAGATGATTTTTCATTCATGCGAGAATTTTTTTATTTTTTTATTTTATTTTATTTTATTTTTTTGGACCGAGTTTCAGGTTAATCGCGCGTCCTGCATCGTGTAGTGTACATGTACACTCAACAAAAATATAAACGCAACACTTTTGGTTTTGCTCCCATTTTGTATGAGATGAACTCAAAGATCTAAAACTTTTTCCACATACACAATATCACCATTTCCCTCAAATATTGTTCACAGACCAGTCTAAATCTGTGATAGTGAGCACTTCTCCTTTGCTGAGATAACCCATCCCACCTCACAGGTGTGCCATATCAAGATGCTGATTAGACACCATGATTAGTGCACAGGTGTGCCTTAGACTGCCCACAATAAAAGGCCACTCTGAAAGGTGCAGTTTTATTGGGGGGGATACCAGTCAGTATCTGGTGTGACCACCATTTGCCTCATGCAGTGCAACACATCTCCTTCGCATAGAGTTGATTGTCAATTGTGGAATGTTGGTCCACTCCTCTTCAATGGCTGTGCGAAGTTGCTGGATATTGGCAGGAACTGGTACAGTACACGCTGTCGTATACGCCGGTCCAGAGCATCCAAAACATGGTCAATGGGTGACATGTCCGTTGAGTATGCCGGCCATGCAAGAACTGGGACATTTTCAGCTTCCAAGAATTGTGTACAGATCCTTGCAACGTGGGGCCGTGCATTATCCTGCTGCAACATGAGGTGATGTTCTTGGATGTATGGCACAACAATGGGCCTCAGGATCTCGTCACGGTATCTCTGTGCATTCAAAATGCCATCAATAAAATGCACCTGTGTTCTTCGTCCATAACAGATGCTTGCCCATACCATACCAACACCTCTCCAATGTACCAAACGCCAGCGAATGTGAGCATTTGCCTACTCAAGTCGGTTATGACGACGAACTGGAGTCAGGTCGAGACCCCGATGAGGACGACGAGCATGCAGATGAGCTTCCCTGAAACAGTTTCTGACAGTTTGTGCAGAAATTCTTTGGTTATGCAAACCGATTGTTTCAGCAGCTGTCAGAGTGGCTGGTCTCAGACGATCTTGGAGGTGAACATGCTGGATGTGGAGGTCCTGGGCTGGTGTGGTTACACGTGGTCTGCGGTTGTGAGGCTGGTTGGATGTACTGCCAAATTCTCTGAAACTCCTTTGGAGATGGGTTATGGTAGAGAAATGAACATTCAATACACGAGCAACAGCTCTGGTTGACATTCCTGCTATCAGCATGCCAATTGCACGCTCCCTCAAATCTTGCGACATCTGTGGCATTGTGCTGTGTGATAAAACTGCACCTTTCAGAGTGGCCTTTTATTGTGGCCAGTCTAAGGCACACCTGTGCACTAATCAGCATCTTGATATGGCACACCTGTGAGGTGGGATGGATTATCTCAGCAAAGGAGAAGTGCTCACTATCACAGATTTAGACTGGTCTGTGAACAATATTTGAGGGAAATGGTGATATTGTGTATGTGGAAAAAGTTTTAGATCTTTGAGTTCATCTCATACAAAATGGGAGCAAAACCAAAAGTGTTGCGTTTATATTTTTGTTGAGTGTAGTAACAAGCTGCATTTAACAGCTCACGACCACCTCCTGATCGCCGATCGTATGGTCGAATGAAAATCAAACCTGTTTGATATTATTCTGGTCGGCCGTCGTGAGGTTATCCTGCTGCTGAGGGGCTACAAGCGTCCAACCGCTCGCACTGTGCCTGTGCAAACACCGCAGAGCTGTCTTGTAATGTTTTTTTTTGTTGTTGTTTTTAAACTTAACTTGTAAAAAAAAAAAAACACACAAAAAAGACATTTGCAAAGCCAAAACGTTTGACAACCATCTGATATAACCGCGGTCAAAATAAATAGAACACTGCCATCTACTGGTGCTCAGACGCTTAGTACTGAGGGTGAATACTGCCATGAACACTACAGGCCAGTAGTTGGCAGTAGAGGCCTGAAAAACTTGCCAAAACAAAATCCCAGATAATCGGTGTCTGCTATATTTAAGATGTGTGGAATTTAACAAACTTAAATACAATAACGTCTATAAGCCCAGAGAATATATTCACGAGAGTTTTAGGCACTAGTTTAATGCTGCTGTCCGTAGAGCCTGAACAGATTGTCTGAAATGCATTTGTCCTGTTGTGAACATACTGAGATTAGACTATCCTACCCATAATGCACTGCTGGGCACAGCATGTGCTCACTAAAACCTTAAAATTAGCACATTACTTAAACTAAAACATATGCGTATCTGATATTTTCACTTTATAAAACGTCAGGCATGACAGTAATTTTAAATAACTTGTCCAAAATTAGTTTGGTTAAAATTTGAACCATAAGTTAAAAATGTATGCCTCTGGATGACTTGAGTGATATTGCCAGCATATCAGTATGGTGTTAAAGGAAATGATTTTTTTTTTTTGAGACCAGTTCTCTTTTGCCTGCAGAGGATAGAGTGGTTTCTTATGGAAGCAGCTCTCTTCTGTTTGCAGAGGGTAGAACTATGCATCTATTAGGAAACATTTAACAGGTAGGTGCTCAACTGATTTTAAATTTTAAAAGTGTTTGTCAGTGTTCATCTTTGTTTACTATGTTATTGGTCTAAAAGTTATCGGATAAAAATGTATTGGAAGAAAATTAGTCTGGTAATGGTTTTTAAAGTTATCTAAAAAGATAATCCGATAATGAAACCATTATCTTCGATAATTATCTATTATCGGAACTGTGCCCACCACTGGTTTTGGGTCCGAAATATGATACTCTCACTTTCAAAGCAACATCCCATTGTGCACTAATCAAAGCAGCAGCAATGTCAGCGTGGCCCGCGGAGGAAGGGACTGTGTGAATTTTCACTCTTCTCCACTCTACTACTTGCCATGAGCCACAATCCTTCTCCTCCCTGTCTTCATGGGAACATTGGCAGACCTTCCCCAAGTAGAGCAGGGTGTGGCTTTGCTTTGAACCAATGAAGCAGTGCTTCAGTAGTTCATCATTTTATTTCGCTTTATCTTAATTTTTCCCCACTAAAACCCTAAAGAGCATATGTCTGAGTAATATTTACCTTTTTTATGTTAAACCGACCTGTTATGGTCTTCTGAAACAGTTGATGTATTTTATAACTTAAAAACGGGACCGATGTTAATGCTTTAGCATGTCTATGGTGTCTTCAATGTTAAAGTTAGCATTAATCTGTTTGCATCTCAGCACGTTTGTGTGCAGTTGTTTTCTGTATAATAATTAATAGCTCAGTGTTTGTTGTCGTAAAAGAGTCAAATGTATTACAAATTCTACTCTCTCACTCACTCATCTTCAACCCCTTCTCTGGGTTCGGGTCACGGGGGCAACAGCTCCAGCAGGGGACCACAGACTTCCCTTTCCCATGCCACATTGACCACCTCTGACTGGGGGATCCCAAGGCGTTCCCAGGCCAGTGTGGAGATATCATCTTCCACCTAGTCCTGGGTCTTCCCCGTGGTCTCCTTCCAGACGGACGTGCCTGGAACACCTCCCTAGGGAAGCGCCCACATGGCATCCTTGCCAGATGCCCGAACCACCTCAGCTGGCTCCTTTCAATGCGAAGGAGCAGTGACTCTACTCGGAGCTCCCCACAGATGACCGAACTTCTCACCCTTTCTCTAAGGGAGACACCAGCCACCCTCCTAAGGAAGCCCACCTCGGTTGCTTGTACCCACGATCCAGTCCTTCCGGTCATGACCCAACCCTCACGACTATAGGTGAGAGTAGGAACAAAGACCGACCAGCAGATCGAGAGCTCTGCCTTTTGGCTCGGCACCCTTTTTGTCAAAATAGTACGGTAGAGTGAATGCAACACCACCCCTGCTGCGCCAATTCTGTGGCCAGTCTCGCGCTCCATCGTCCCCTCACTTGTGAACAAGACCCCGGTGTACTTCAAATCAATTTTATTTATATAGCGCCAAATCACAACAACAGTTGCCCCAAGGCACTTTATATTGCAAGGCAAAAGCCATACAATAATTACAGAAAAACCAACGGTCAAAACAACCCCCTATGAGCAAGCACTTGGCGACAGTGGGAAGGAAAAACTCCCTTTTAACAGGAAGAAACCTCCAGCAGAACCAGGCTCAGGGAGGGGCAGTCTTCTGCTGGGACTGGTTGGGGCTAAGGGGAGAGAATCAGGAAAAAGACATGCTGTGGAAGACAGCAGAGATCAATCACTAATGATTAAATGCAGAGTGGTGCATACAGAGCAAAAAGAGAAAAACACTCAGTGCATCATGGGAACCCCCCAGCAGTCTAAGTCTATAGCAGCATAACTAAGGGATGGTTCAGGGTCACCTGATCCAGCCCGAACTATAAGCTTTAGCAAAAAGGAAAGTTTTAAGCCAGTGGCGGTCCTAGAGTGATTTACTCCCCTGGCGAAACCCCCTGCGTGCGCCCCCCCCCCCCGCGCACACTAACGTGGCCACCACCTCCGCCCCACCACCCATGAAAACACTAACTTCATCCTGAACACCCACAATCCCACAAATTAACTCACAACAGCTATTTTAAAGAACAAATTTCTAGTTTTAATGACTACTGCAATAACAAACACAAAGAAATTGGCACAGTCTAATGTGTCGTCATCATCCATGGACTTATCTGCAATGATCATCTCAAAAGTTTGCAGGAGGGCATCATAATTGTTTGCCCCAGTGCTCACTATCGGTGATGTGAAATGCCATCGAGTAGGAGCATTTTTGGGCAACCTTGAGCAGCCTGCAGACTCAAGAAAAGACATCCTCTTTGTGGATTTTGAGAAAAATGTGGCAAACCCAGAGAGTGATGCAAAAAATATTCTGCACTCAGATAAGCATTTAGCCCCCTGAGACAGAACCAGATTCAGTCTGTGTGCATAGCAATGCACAAACATTGCACTAGGAGCTATTGCTTTAACTTTGGCCTGCAAACCATTGAGAGCTGAAGCCATGACAGCAGCCATGGCTTCTTCATAAGGAAGACTATCAAATGGCTTCGCCAAAATCCGGTCCACAACATTCAAATTGTCTGCCATTATGTGCAGCTCGCTAGCTGGGACTGGCGCGAGGCTAGTGTGAAGTTTGTCTGCCTGTGAGTACTTTGTGACGGTGAAGGAGCTCAGCAGCACCCGCTGCTCGGTAGGGACAGAAACTGCGATAGAAGTCAGAAAGAGTGATAGAAGTCAGTCTCCAAACACAAGCAGCTACAAAAAAACACACCAGAAATAGAAGCTCGATTTGTTGCTAGTCGTTTTTAACAAAGAAAATGCCGCTAAGAGGATTAGGAAAGTCTCCGGTTCAACTCAGAAAAGAATGAAAATGCTCCCACGGATGTTTACACCAAAAGATCACTGATTTGCTCATTTCGCTGTCAATCAAAAAGGGATTCAGCCTCAGACAGATCATCCAATCATCATGCAGAAGCTGAGCGTCCGGACCGGCCGAGGCCAGCCCACTGCCCCATAGACCCCCAGACACGCTGAGCGTCCGATGGGCGGGAAAAAGCCCAGTATTTATCCAATGACTCGTTTCGTTTCACTGCAGTCTTTGCTTCGCTACTGTTTATAGCACTGTGAAGCTGCGGGAATGAGTGAGAGGAAAGCCGCCATGTGATGGGAAGGTGGTGGCGCTGCTCTGCCGTAACGAAACCACGAACCCCCCCGTCAGGACAACCCCCCCGTTTTTTTTTTTTTTTCCGCACTGTCGTGCCGCCCCCCCGCAATGCCGCCCCGGTCGGCCCGCCTCCAGGACCGCCCCTGTTTTAAGCATAATCTTACAAGTAGAGAGGGTGTCTGTCTCCCTGATCCGAATTGGGAGCTGGTTCCACAGGAGAGGAGCCTGAAAGCTGAAGGCTCTGCCTCCCATTCTACTCTTAAAAACCCTAGGAACTACAAGTAAGCCTGCAGTCTGAGAGCGAAACGCTCTATTGGGGTGATATGGTACTATGAGGTCCCTAAGATAATATGGGACCTGATTATTCAAAACCTTATAAGTAAGAAGAAGAATTTTAAATTATATTCTAGAATTAACACGAGGCCAATATGGGTGAGATATGCTCTGTCCTTCTAGTCCCTGTTAGCACTCTAGCTGCAGCATTTTGAATTAACTGAAGGCTTTTCAGGGAACTTTTAGGACAACCTGATAATAATGAATTACAATAGTCCAGTCTAGAGGAAATAAATGCATGAATTAGTTTTTCAGCATCACTCTGAGACAAGACCTTTCTAATTTTAGAGATATTGCGCAAATTTAAAAAAGCAGTCCTACATATTTGCTTAATATGCGCATTGAAGGACATATCCTGATCAAAAATGACTCAGATTTCTCACAGTATTACTAGAGGTCAGGGTAATGCCATCCAGAGTAAGAATCTGGTTAGACACCATGTTTCTAAGATTTGTGGTTTGTGGGGCCAAGTACAATAACTTCAGTTTTATCTGAATTTAAAAGCAGGAAATTAGAGGTCATCCATGTCTTTATGTCTGAAAGACATTCCTGCAGTTTAACTAATTGGTGTGTGTCCTCTGGCTTCATGGATAGCTAAAGCTGGGTATTATCTACGTAACAGTGAAAATTTAAGCAATGCTTTCTAATAATACTGCCTAAGGGAAGCATGTAGAAAGTGAATAAAATTGGTCCTAGCACAGAACCTTGTGGAACTCCATAATTAACCTTAGTCTGTGAAGAAGACTTCCCATTTACATGAACAAATTGTAATCTATTACATAAATATGATTCAAACCACCGCAGTGCTGTGCCTTTAATACCTATGGCATGCTCTAATCTCTGTAATAAAATTTTATGGTCAACAGTATCAAAAGCAGCACTGAGGTCTAACAGGACAAGCACAGAGATGAGTCCACTGTCTGAGGCCATAAGATCATTTGTAACCTTCACTAATGCTGTTTCTGTACTATGATGAATTCTGAAACCTGACTGAAACTCTTCAAATAGACCATTGCTCTGCAGATGATCAGTTAGCTGTTTTACAGCTACCCTTTCAAGAATTTTTGAGAGAAAAGGAAGGTTGGAGATTGGCCTATAATTAGCTAAGATAGCTGGGTCAAGTGATGGCTTTTTAAGTAATGGTTTAATTACTGCCACCTTAAAAGCCTATGGTACATAGCCAACTAATAAAGATAGATTGATCATATTTAAGATCGAAGCATTAATTAATAATAGGGCTTCCTTGAGCAGCCTGGTAGGAATGGGGTCTAATAGACATGTTGATGGTTTGGAGGAAGTGACTAATGAAAATAACTCAGACACAACAATCGGAGAGAAAGAGTCTAACCAAATACCAGCATTACTGAAAGCAGCCAAAGATAACGATATGTCTTTGGGATGATTATGAGTAATTTTTTCTCTAATAGTTAAAATTTATTAGCAAAGAAAGTCATGAAGTCATTACTAGTTAAAGGAATACTCGGCTCAATAGAGCTCTGACTCTGTCAGCCTGGCTACAGTGCTGAAAAGAAACCTGGGGTTGTTCTTATTTTCTTCAATTAGTGATGAGTATTAAGATGTCCTAGCTTTACGGAGGACTTTTTTATAGAGCAACAGACTCTTTTTCCAGGCTAAGTGAAGATCTTCTAAATTAGTGAGATGCCATTTCCTCTCCAACTTACGGGTTATCTGCTTTAAGCTGCGAGTTTGTGAGTTATACCACGGAGTCAGGCACTTCTGATTTAAGGCTCTCTTTTTCAGAGGAGCTACAGCATCCAAAGTTGTGCTCAATGAGGATGTAAAACTATTGACGAGATAATCTCTCTCACTCACAGAGTTTAGGTAGCTACTCTGCACTGTGTTGGTATATGGCAGTGGAGAACATAACAAAGAAGGAATCATATCCTTAAACCTAGTTACAGCGCTTTCCAAAAGACTTCTACTGTAATGAAACTTGTTCCCCACTGCTGGGTAGTCCATTAAAGTAAATGTTATTAAGAAATGATCAGACAGAAGGGGGTTTTCAGGGAATACTGTTAAGTCTTCAATTTCCATACCATAAGTCAAAACAAGATCTAAAGTATGATTAAAGCAGTGGGTGGACTCATTTACATTTTGAGCAAAGCCAATTGAGTCTAATAATAGATTAAATGCAGTGTTGAGGCTGTCATTCTCAGCATCTACGAGGTTTATTATAAAAGCATCTGACCTTATTATTTTTTTCAAAAACCATATGGATTTGAATCACGTGTGATTACATCAGACATGCTTGAACCCTCTTGGGCATGCAAGAGTTTTTTCACGCCTGTCGGTTACGTCATTCGCCTGTGGGCAGTCTTTGAGTGAGGAGTCGCCCACTCTCTCTCTCGTCGATTTTTTTTTTTTTTTTTTTTTTTTTTTTTTTTTTTGTGTTTAGGAATGGCTCAGACTGCTGCTTTGTTTGATCAAAATTTTTTCAAAACTGTAAGGCACAACTGAGTGGACACCATTCGATAAATTCAGCTGGTTTTCGGTAAAAATTTTAACGGCTGATGAGAGATTTTGGTCTGTAACTGTCGCTTTAAGGACGGCTGGCGGCGATCTGCGCTTCGAGGCGGCGGCGTCTCGCCGTTTCAAGTTGAAAACTTCCACATTTCAGGCTGTGTTAACCCAGTAAGTCGTCAGAGAACTTTCAGAAGAAGTCGGCATGAGGAGTTTATTCGGACATTCCATTGTTAACAGACATTTTATAATGAAAGAACATGCGGGCAGAGTCGCATGTCGGGCCGGACCCGACCGCGGGGGGTCGCGACAGGAAAAACACCTCCGTTGGAAACCTTAACGGGCAAGTTGGGCAACATGCCCAAGCTGTTAAACAATTTCTCAGTTTACCCACTTGTTGAAAGCCATCAAAAGCCGCCTGAATTTTACAAATGGTTTTCAAGACGGAGATGTTTTTCCTGTCGCGGCGCACACAGAATTCGCCGAGCGAATTTGCGCGCACGTCTTTCATTTAAAAAATGTCCTTAAACAGTGGAATGTCTGCATAAAGTCCTCATGCCGGCCTCTTCTGAATCTTCTCTGTTCTCTCACGACGTCCTGGGGGAATTAAGCCTTAAATTAGGATGTTTTCAGGTCGAAACAGGCCGACGACGGCGCCTGGAAGCGCTGCAGGACGTCCCGGTCCATGGAAGACAGAAACACCCCATAATCTCTCATCAGCCGTTAAACTTTTCACCGAAAACCATCTTAATTTCTGAGAATGGTATCCACTCGGATATTCCTCACAAATCCAGAAAAAATTTTGATAAAGCAACGCGCGCCGTCTGGAGCAGTGTGTGAAACAAAGGAGTTCAGCCGAGAGGGCTGGACCACATCTCACTCAAGGCCTGCCCACAGAGAAATGACGTCACCGACACGCGTGAAAAAACTCACGCATGCGCACGAGGGTTCAAGCATGATTGGTGTAATCGCATGTCAATCAAATCCATATAGTGTTTTTTTTTTTTTTTTTTTTTTTTTTTTTTATAAAACTGCTGGTTAGTTTTATAAGATACCTCGTATGTGGATGTTAAAATCCCCCACTATAATTATCTTATCTGAGCTAAGCACTAAGTCAGACAAAAGGTCTGAAAATTCACCGAGAAACTCACAGTAACGACCAGGTGGACGATAGATAACAACAAAAGCTCTGTCTGGGTTTTTGATTAATTAATAAGCTGGCGTGGAAGATTGCTGCTAATTCTCCCCCTCGGCCCGTGCTATGAGCATTCTGACAGTTAGTGTGACTCGGGGGTGTTGACTCATTTAAACTAACATATTCATCCTACTGTAACCAGGTTTCTGTAAGGCAGAATAAATCAATATGTTGATCAATTATTATATCATTTACTAACAGGGACTTAGCGAGACACCTCATGTTTAATAGACCACATTTAACTGTTTTAGTCTGTGGTGCAGTTGAAGGTGCTATATTTTTTTCTTTTTGAATTTTTATGCTTAAAAAGATTTTTACTGGTTGGTGGTGGTCTGGGAGCAGGCACCGTCTCTACAGGGATGGGGTATTGGGGGGATGGCAGGGGGAGAGAAGCTGCAAAGAGGTGTTTAAGACTACAACTCTGCTTCCTGGTCCCAACCCTGGGTAGTCACGGTTTGGAGGGTTTAATAAAATTGGCCAGATTTCTAGAAATGAGCTGCTCTATCCAAAGTAGGATGGATGCCGTCTCTCCTAACAAGACCAGGTTTTCCCCAGAAGCTTTGCCAATTATCTATGAAGCCCACCTCATTTTTTGGACACCACTCAGACAGCCAGCAATTCAAGGAGAACATGCGGCTAAACATGTCACTCCCAGTCTGATTGGGGAGGGGCCCAGAGAAAACTACAGAGTCCGACATTGTTTTTGCAAAGTTACACACCGATTCAGTGTTAATTTTAGTGACCTCCGATTGGCGTAACTGGGTGTCATTACTGCCGACGTGAATTACAATCTTACCGAATTTATGCTTAGCCTTAGCCAACAGTTTCAAATTTCCTTCAGTGTCGCCTGCTCTGGCCCCCGGAAGACAGTTGACTATGGTTGCTGGTGTCGCTAACTTCATATTTCTCAAAACAGTCGCCAATAACCAGAGTTTGTTCCTCGGCGGGTGTGTCGCCGAGTGGGGAAAAACGGTTAGAGATGTAAACGGGTTGGTGGTGTACAGGGGGCTTGTGTTTAGGACTACGCTTCCTCCTCACAGTCACCCAGTCGGCCTGCTTTCCCGGCTGCTCGGGATCTGCTGGGGGACAGCTAACGGCGGCTAAGCTACCTTGGTCCGCACTGACTACAGGGGCCTGGCTAGCTGTAGGATTTTCCAAGGTGCAGAGCCGAGTCTCCAATTCGCCCAGCCTGGCCTCCAAAGCTACGAATAAGCCACACTTATTACAAGTACCATTACTGCTAAAGGAGGCCGAGGAATAACTAAACATTTCACACCCAGAGCAGAGAAGTGCGGGAGAGACGGGAGAAGCCACCATGTTAAACCGGCTAAGAGCTAGTAGCTGTGCTAAGCTAGTGGATTCCTACGTGAAGATTACACTGTGAAACAAATCGTTATCTAGATCAATCTAACTACGCAGATTAAACAGCTAACAGATACAGCAAAACACCGCTGTGCTCCGGAACAGGAAGTGATACAATAACGCAGTGAGAGCCAACCACCAGTAGAGGCCAGTAAAGCCACCATGTACCATGTACTTGAACTCCTTCACTTGGGGCAAGGCTGTATTCCCTACCCGGAGTAGGCAATCCATCAGTTTCCTGCTGAGAACCATGGCCTCAGATTTAGAAGTGCTGATCCTCATCCCAGCCGCTTAACACTCGGCTGCAAACCGATCCAGTGAGTGTTGGTCACCGGCTGATGAATCCAACAGGACCACATCATTTGCAAAAAGCAGTGATGAGACCTTGAACCCACCAAACCGGAAACCTTCCTCCCCCCCGACTACACCTCGATATCCTGTCCATGAATATCACAAACAGGATTGGTGACAAGGTGCAGCCCTGGCGGAGGCCAACCTCCACTAGAAACAAGGCCGACTTACTGTCGAGCACCCGAACACAGCTCTTACTTTGCGAGTACAGACATTGGGTGGCCCTGAGAAGGGACCCCCTCACTCCATACTCCCGCAGCACCTCCCACAGTATCTCTCAGGGTCCCCGATCATAAGCCTTCTCCAAGTCCACACAACACATGTAGACTGGGTGGGCATATTCCCAGGTACCCTCCAGGATCCTTGTGAGAGTAAAGAGCTGGTTGGTTATTCCACGACCAGCACGGAACCCACATTGTTCCTGTTCAATCAGAGGTTCGACTATCAGCTGAAACCTCCTTTCCAGCACCCTGGAGTAGACTTTACCAGGGAGGCTGAGTAGTGTGATGCCCCTGTAGTTGGCGCACACGCTCTGGTCCCCCTTTTTAAATATGGGCACCACCACCCCAGTTTGCCACTCCTTAGGCACTGTCCCAGACCTCAATGCAATGTTGAAGAGACGTCTCATCCAAGACAAACCCTCCACACCCACAGCCTTCAGCATTTCTGGACGTATCTCATCAACCCCCCGGGGCCTTGCCACTGCAGAGTTGTTTGACTACCTCAGTGACTTCCACCAGGGAAATTGATGAAAACCCTCCATCAGCTTTCAGCTCTGCCCCTACTATAGCGGGTGGTCCGGTCTTATGCAGGAGTTCCTCAAAGTGTTCCTTCCAGCGTTGGATTACATCCTCAGTTGAGGTCAGCAGAGTCCCATCCTTACTGTAGACAACTTGGATGGTTCCCTGTTTTCCCCTCCTGACGTGCCTCACGGTCCGCCAGAAGCACCTTGGTGCCGACCGAAAGTCCTTTTCCATGGTTGCTCCAAACTCCTCCCACACCCAGTGCTTTGCCTCCCCCACAGCAGAGGCTGCTGTCCTTCGGGCCTGCTGGTACCTTACAACTGCCTCTGGAGTCCTCTGAGATGGCATATCCCAGAAGGATGCCTCCTTCAGTCAGACGGCTTCCTTGACCACCAGTGTCCACCACGGTATTCGAGGGTTGCCACCCCTTGAGGCACCTAAGACCTTCAGGCTACAGCTCCCCGCTTCAGCAGTGGAAGCTTTGAACATTGCCATTCTGGTTCAATGCCCCCAACCTCCACAGGGATGCTAGAGAAGCTCTGCCGGAGGTGTGAGTTGAAGATCTGTCGGACAGTGGGCGCCTCCAGACGTTCCCAGTTCACCCACACTATCCGTTTGGGCTTACCAGGTCTGTCCAAAGCCCTCTCACACCCTCTGATCCAACTCACCACCAGATGATCAGTTGACAGCTCTGCCCCTCTCTTCACCCGAGTGTCCAGAACATGCGGCCTCAAATCGGATGATATGATCACAAAATCGATCATCGATCTTCAGCCTAGGGTGCTGTGGTACCATGTACACTTATGAGCATCCTTATGTTCGAACATGGTGTTCGTTATGGACAGTCTGTGACTAGCACAGAAGTCCAATAACAAACGACCATTCAGCTTTAGATCAGGGAAGCTGTTCCTCCCAATCACACCTCTCCAGGTGTCTCTGTCATTGCCCACATGTGCGATGAAGTCCCCCAGCAGAACAATGGAGTCCCCCACCGGAGCCCCATACAGGACTCCACTCAAACTCCAAGAAGGCTGAAAACTCCAAAATGTTGTTCAACGCATACGCACAAACGGTCAGAGTCCCCCCCCCCCCCCCCCCCCCCCAACCGAAGATGCAGGGAGGCAACCCTCTCGTGTACTGGAGTAAACTCCAACATAGTGGCGCTCAGCCAGGGACTCGTGACTATCCCCACACCCACCCGGCGGCTCACCCCCTGGGCAACTCCAACGACGAATAAGGGCCAACCCCTGTCAAGGAGAGTGGTTCCGGAGCTGAGGCTGTGCGTGGAGACAAGGCCCACCAGATCTAACTGGTATTGCTCCACCTCCCGCACAAGCTTCGGCTCCTTTCCCCATAGCGAGGTGACGTTCCACACCCCCAGAGCTAGCCCCTGCCACCCGGGTCTGATCCATCAAGGCTCTCAACTTTCAGTGCCACCCAAGGGACAACGCACCCAACACCAGCGGTTCCCCCTGCAGGTGGTGAGCCCATGGGGTTATTACAAATTCTAATATTTTTTATTTATATATTAATAATAATAATAGCAACAGCAATAATAGTAATAATTAATAATGCTACAATACAGTTTTAGAGAAACATAACAGATAAAACCAACTAACATTGAACATAAATAAATAAATATAGAAATAAATAGTTTCCTGTGAACACCTAGTGACTCTTACACCTCGACTTCATCCCTGTTTTATTTAAGTTTAATGACAATTTTTTTGGTCAAACCACATCTAAGCTGTGTTTTTTACACAAGAAAAAAATTAAATGCAGTAAACTGCACATTTGTGTCTTTCTTCAAGAAAATATCTTGTTAAAGATCACATATTACACTTTAGTCATCAGGCCTTTAAAATACTTTCATGGACTCTTGTTGTAATATGTTGTCAGTGATTGAGATAGTTGCTGTAGGCATATAAAAATGCTCATAATTGGGTGAAACCTGATGGAAATGTCTGTGGTGTCGGTTATGTATATATGTGCAAAATAAAATAAAACACTACTCCAGGTATGTTTTTGACGAGAATATAACATAACTTTGTTACAAGGTCAAATGTTGATGTTGCGTAATAAAGGCCTTTTATTTAGAATAGATTTGTATACTGTATTATGTATTTATTGAGGAAAAAAGAGTGTGTGCCTCCACTACGTTACATTTTAGGGAATAGCTGGCATTAATTTTTGCCAGGAAAAAATTTCAGTCGGATGAAAATTTATTGCTTTAACCCATGATCTGTTGCCCATAACCTTCATGGGCTCCCATCACCTAGAGAATCATTTTAAGATTGCTCTCATCACCCACCAGTGCATCCATGGCAATGCCCCCCACTCATCTCAAAGACCTCCTCACCGCCCACACTCTCCTGTTCCCTCCTTTCATACAACACTAATCTTCTCCGTCTCCCTCGCACCAGACTTCACACTATGGGAGATAGGGCTTTCTGTTCAGCTGCCCCTCATATTTGGAACTCCCTCCTTGACCATCAGAGGGCTCCACAGACTGTGGAAGCTTTTTAAAAAGTCTTGAGACATACCTGTTTCGACAGGCCTATCACAGGTCTCGATAATCTGAATCTGTTGCATCTGAGTCTTTTTATTCTATTTTATTTTGGGTTTATTACATACTGGCGACTGTTTTATCTTAAGATTTTATGTTTTTCTTCTTTTAGGGTTTATTTTTTCCTGTAGCACTTTGAGATTTTTATTCATGAAAGGTGCATTATTATTATTATCATGACATTGTTGAACGTGATCTCAATGAACATCACGTTACACTCATTTTGTGTAAAACAATCAGTTCTGTTGATGAATGTTTATTTTCGTTTGAGTGGAATATTTATCTAATCACATAAATCTGGAAATGCCAGAAGTGTCTTACTGTGGAAAAGTGAAAGGATGATGTCATCGCCCTGCCTTTGTAACATGTTGTTCAAAATGTAATTTAACAGTCTAATTTAGCTTCCTTTTTTTTTCTTGGTGGTGGGACAAAGTGCTGGCATCCTCCAGCTCAGTCTGAGAAACTCACCCAGAGCAGACAGAGATGCTGAGGGGCTTCTTTAAAAACTCAAATTAATTAATGTATTTCCAGATGTCATCTTCCAAAATTAGGGTGTCATGTGCACAACAGTTTTCATCTGTGATGATGAATTCTGGCAACAGGTCAGATTAAGACTCGATTTAATCCGTGAGCCGGCTTCTAAAGTATTAGCTTTCGTTGCTACATTAGTCCCACGTCTTCTTCTCCAATTTCTTTTTTTGTAGAAGCATTACAGCACTACATATAGGCCTGGCATGTGTACTACACCATTTTCACACGGTTTCACTGGATCTGTGACAACAGAGATTTATTGAATGGAACACTTTTTGAAAATGACAAAGAAAAAGATTGTATAGCAGAAGTTCAGTTTCAGTGTAGACAAGGCCTTAAAAACATGGGATGAAATTAAAATGAGTTATTTTCTTGGGGGTGCTGTGACACACCAAGGGGGGGCTCTTGCACTAGCATTTCATTTGCTTATTTCATACTACGATTTGTATCTTCCTAAATTTATCAGTGGGTGCGCCCCCCCCCCCCCCATTTTTTAAAAGGTATATTTGGTAGAAAATATTGAAGACACACTATGCAAGTTACAAAATCTTGCCTTGTGCAAATTTCTGATTAATATAATAATCTCAGCAAGATGTTTGCTAAGTAGAATTTTCTATTAATACAATAGAACCACAGGTGCAAGTCAAAACATCCTGGGGAAAAAGTAAAGCTGTGTGAGATGGGATTTGGACTACCATGCAGGGGATCAATTCCATGTCTGTGCGTCCTTCTACTTGCCTGTGTTCTTGGACAGGACATGTTATTGGCATTACCACAGTCTGTCCAGCTGTAAATGGGTGCTGTTCTTATCTTATCTAAATCATGTATACCTTAGATCACACCTGGGAGTCAGAACCCTTTTTAAAGTTGGGGGAGCAATATTGGGTTGGGGGGGTCCCCTAGACCCCCAACTCAATATAGCTAGCTTTCAAGCTCACCTCTTTTCAAAGAATTTCATTAGCAGCTGCTTTCCCTCCATTTAGTTTTCTTTCCCTGTCCTTTTTTGTCTTCTTTTTTGAAATCCGGGCTTTTTTTTTAGGAAAGACATTTTATTTCAGCTTAAACACTAGGGCTGCAACTAACGATTATTTTACTAATCAGTTCATCGGTCGATTATTTTTCAATTAATCATTTTGTTGTTGTGTGTTTTTTTTTTTTTTTTTACACTTGCATGTGAGTTTTGCCATTATTTCTTTAAGTGAGTTGTTATTAAAAGGCCTTTGTTACACAACATCAACATTTGACCTTGTAACAAAGTTATGTTCTCGTCAAAAACATACCTGGAGTAGTGTTTTATTTTGCACATACATACATCACCGACACACCACAAAGAGATTTCCATCAGGTTTAGATGCCTACAGCAACTATCTCAACCACTGACAACATATTACAGCAAGAGTCCACGAAACTATTTTAAAGGCCTGACAAAAGTGTAATATGTTATATTTAATAAGATATTTTCATGAAAAAAGACACAAATGTGCAGTTTACTGCATTTTTTTTTCTTGTGTAAAAACACAGCTTAGAAGTGGTTTGACCGAAACAAATTGTCATTAAACTTAATAAAACAGGGATAAAGTGGAGATTTAAGTCACTAGGTGTTCACAGGAAATTGTTAGTTGGTTAGTTAGTTCATTGTTAGTTGGTTTAATATTTTCTGTTTTGTTTTATCAGATTCTTTTTGTCTGTTTCTCTAAAACTGTATTGTGGCATTATTAGTTATTATTACTATTGTTGTTGTTTCTATTATTATTGATATATAAGTACAAATAAATTAATAAAATATTACAATTTGTAATACATTTGACTCTTTTATGACAACAAACGCTGAGCCATGAATTATTATACAGAAAACAAATGTGCTGACAGCAGCAACAGCTTAATGCTAACCTCAACATTGAAAATGCCATAGACATGCTAACGCATTAGCATCGGTCCCATTTTTAAGTTATAAAATACATCTATCAACTGTTTCAGGAGACCATAACAGGTCAGATTAACATAAAAAGGTAAATGTTACTTACGGACATATGCTCTTTGGGGTTTTAGTGGGGAAAAATTTAAATTAAGCGAAATAAAACACTGAATCAACAAAGCACCAGATCAAAGCACTGCTTCGATTTGCGAATCACTGCTTTGATTGGTTCAAGGTTCAAAGCAAAGCTGCGCTGCAGAAACGGTTGATTTATATGGAAGAAATGAAACATTTGCGGTAAAACAAAGTTATTTAACAACTAATCGATGATTAAATTAGTTGACAACTATTTTAATAAACAGTTAAATCGATTAGTTGTTTCAGCTCTACTAAACACTTCCTCTATCTGTGAGATCCCATTTGGGGTGTGTGTGTGGGGGGGGGTCGCCTGTGCGCCGGGACTAAACCATTGTACAACTGTGCAGGGGTGGGAAGGGCCCTCAGAGATCTTTCAATATTATTGTTAGAGCAGAATTATGTTTTGCAACATTTATACATGCATTCTAATTATATTCTTTTACAACATGAATTGTATGGACATTAATAACATGCAACACAATAATGTATTTAATGCCATTTTTTTCTGAGGAAAAAATTATGGAATCATGAAAGACAAAAGAATGCTCCAACACATCACTAGTATTTTGTTGCACCACTTCTGGCTTTTATAACAGCTTGCAGTCTCTGAGGCATGGACTTAATGAGTGACAAACAGTACTCTTCATCAATCTGGCTCCAACTTTCTCTGATTGCTGTTGCCACATCAGCTTTGCAGGTTGGAGCCTTGTCATGGACCATTTTCTTCAACTTCCACCAAAGATTTTCAATTGGATTAAGATCCGGACTATTTGCAGGCCATGACATTGACCCTATGTGTCTTTTTGCATGGAATGTTTTCACAGTTTTTGCTCTATGGCAAGATGCATTATCATCTTGAAAAATGATATCATCATCCCCAAACATCCTTTCAATTGATGGGATAAGAAAAATGTCCAAAATATCAACGTAAACTTGTGCATTTATTGATGATGTAATGACAGCCATCTTCCCAGTGCCTTTACCTGACATGCAGCCCCATATCATCAATGACTGTGGAAATTTACATGTTCTCTTCAGGCAGTCATCTTTATAAATCTCATTGGAACAGCACCAAACAAAAGTTCCAGCATCATCACCTTGCCCAATGCAGATTCGAGATTCATCACTGAATATGACTTTCATCCAGTCATCCACAGTCCACAATTGCTTTTCCTTAGCCCATTGTAACCTTGTTTTTTTTTTCTGTTTAGGTGTTAATGATGGCTTTCGTTTAGCTTTTCTGTATGTAAATCCAATTTCCTTTAGGCGGTTTCTTACAGTTCGGTCACAGACGTTGACTCCAGTTTCCTCCCATTCGTTCCTCATTTGTTTTGTTGTGCATTTTCAATTTTTGAGACATATTGCTTTAAGTTTTCTGTTTTCTGTTTCTTAAAGCCAGAAAGTTGCCATTTGAAATGACTTTAGTTTTGTGTCATGTCTGTGATCTGCTTTTTTTCTACAAAATTAAACAACTGAATGAACATCCTCCGAGGCTGATGATTCCATAATTTTTGCCAGGGGTTGTACATCTGCCAAGTGCGTAATAAAATCATTGACATTTATGTCTGTTAGCAGGATTACGTCAAAACAACTGAATGGATTTTGACAAAATTAACGCAGATAGATACTAGGCCATAGAAGAACCCATTAAATTTTGGAGATGATCTGGATTCTGGATCAAGTTTCACTTTACGAGGTCTATTAGATAAGAAACAGACACTTTTATTTTTTTTTTAACTATATGTTTTTGAATGACGTGCGATTACACCAATCATGCTTGAACCCTCGTGCGCATGCGTGAGTTTTTTCACGCGTGTCGGTGACGTCATTTCCCTGTGGGCAGGCCTTGAGTGAGATGTGGTTCAGCCCTCTCGGCTGAATTCCTTTGTTTCACACGCTGCTCGAGACGGCGCGCGTTGCTTTATCAAAATTTTTTCTGCACCTGTGAGGAATATCCGAGTGGACACTATTCGAGAAATTAAGATGGTTTTCGGTGAAAAGTTTAACGGCTGATGAGAGATTATGGGGTGTTTCTGTCACTGTAAGGACTTCCCACGGAGCGGGACGTCGCGCAGCGCTTCCAGGCGCCGTTGTCGGCCTGTTTCGACCTGAAAACATCCTAATTTAAGGCTTAATTCACCCAGGACGTCGTGAGAGAACAGAGAAGATTCAGAAGAGGCCGGCATGAGGACTTTATGCGGACATTCACTGTTTAAGGACATTTTGTAATGAAAGACGTGCGCGCAAGTTCGCCGAGTCATTTCCGTGACGACTCGGCGAATCTGTGTGCGCCGCGACCGGAATAACACCTCCGTGTTGAAAACCATTTGTAAAATTCAGGCAGCTTTTGATGGCTTTCAACAAGTGAGTAACTGAGAAATTGTTTAACAGCTTGGGCATGTTCCAACTTGCCCGTTAAGGTTTCCAACGGAGGTGTTTTTCCTGTTGCGACCCCCCGCGGTCGGGTCCGGCCCGACATGCGACTCTGCCCGCACGTTCTTTCATTACAAAATGTCCGTTAACAATGGAATGTCCGAATAAACTCCTCATGCCGACTTCTTCTGAAAGCTCTCTGTTCTCTGACGACTGACTGGGTCAACAGAGCCTGAAATGTGGAAGTTTTCAACTTGAAATGGCGAGACACTGCCGCCTCGAAGCGCAGATCGCTGTCAGGTGCCGTGGGCCGTCCTTAAAGTGACACTACCAGACCAAAATCTCTCATCAGCCGTTAAAATTTTTACCGAAAACCAGCTGAATTTATTGAATGGTGTCCACTCAGTTGTGCCTTAGTTAGTTTTTGAAAAATTTTTTATCAAACAAAGCAGCAGTCTCTGAGCCATTCCTAAACAATGAAAAAACAACGAGAGAGTGGGCGACTCCTCACTCAAAGACTGCCCACAGGCGAATGACGTAACCGATAGGCGTGAAAAAACTCTCGCATGCCCACGAGAGTTCAAGCATGTCTGATGTAATCACACGTGATTCAAATCCATATGGTTTTTGAAAAAAATAAGGTCGTATAAGGTCGCACACCTCGTATATTGGTTTTGAAAGATTACTGTTAGTAGGATTACATCAAAACTACTGCACGGATTTTTTCAACACAGATGGATATTAGGGCATGGAAGACTCTACTGAATTTTGGAGGTGATCTGGATCCAGATAAGGATTTTTGATCAAGATTCACTTTATATAGGCTTTGAACAATTACTTCAGATTCTCACCAAATTTGCACCACAGATAGATATTAGAGTATGGAAGACTCCAGTGAATTTTGGAGGTGATCCAGATCCGAATTCTTGATCAAGATTTCCCTTTATATACGCTTTGAAGGATTTCTTCAAAACTACTTCATAGATTCTCACCAAATTTGCACCACAGACAGATATAAGGCCATTGAAGGCTCCACTGAATTTTGGAGGTAATCCGGATTCTGGATCATGATTCACTTTATATATACTTTATGGATTCTCACCAAATTTGCACCACAGATAGCTATCAACGCATGAATACTCTGCAGATTTTGGAGGTGATCCAAATCTTGATTGGCAGACGTCAGACATCTCTGATTGCTCTTGTTTGCTGTGCGATTGCGTTCTTAACTCTGGATGTTTTTTTTGTTTTTTTTTCTTAGTTTGTTTATGAATATGCATTGATGGGTCTTAGGTGACATTAAAATGACACAAACAAATTGTTGAATATTTCAGGAAGCGTTGGGAGATGTGGTGTACTGTGGACTTCCTGATGTTGGCCAGAAATTTGAACAGATGCGTAAGTCTCTGCTGCACATTTTGTAAGTAAGTGAAGCCAGCTTTATCACTTGACATGGTGATTGTGCATTTTACTGTTTTAGAGGAGTTTGGTGCCTTGGAAAGTGTGAAGGCAGCCAGTGAGCTGTATTCTCCTCTGACTGGTGAAGTGACTGAAATCAACACAGAGTTGGCAGAGAACCCTGGACTTGTGAATAAAGCCTGCTATGCAGAGGGTACGCACCTCACATACCAAACCTTTACAGGAATTTAGAGTCCAAAGGTACTTTAAAATCTGAATGTTGTCTTTCAGGATGGCTAATCAAGATGACTATTGACAAACCAGAAGAACTGGATGACCTTATGGATGAAGCTGGATACGATAAATATGTCAAAACATGTGAATAAATGAAAACTCTGGGCTTTTTTTTTTTTTTTGGAAACTGTAATTGCAGTGGAAGACTTTTTGACAGAGTTAATATCATTTTGGGTGCATCGCTTCAACTGCTATTTATTTTGATACTGGAATTGTGCCCTCAAAATGTTTAAGCCTCTAACAACTTGACCTTCCATATGGACTGTATCTTAACTAAAGGGCTTTTAATCCAGACTATGCATCCATCATTGGGTATTTGTTATGCTTTACTCCACTTTAAATATGTGCAGATGTGGCACAAGATCTGGAAAGTCTTTGAATGGAGTGTCTCTTTTTTTTCTTCTTCTTTTTTTTTTTTTACAACAATAAACTTGATTTTGGCATTTGAATTAATTGGATTTTTTTTTCTGCATCTGTTGTTTTTAAATTCAACACATTCCTTTGTTTTGGACTGATAGCCAAGTAAATTGCATTTTTTGCTATGCTGTTTCTTTTTGTAGCCATTTGAAAGGATGTGAGTCAAGACCGCACAACAACATTCATATGCACAGGCTATGATTTATTGCACTAAATAAATTTAATATACGGTACACCTAGAAAGTATTCGCAGCGCTTCACTTTTTCCACATTGTTACAGCCTCATTCCAAAATAGAATATATTGATTGACATGATTTTTTTTTTTTCTTTTTGCAAATTTAAATAGAATGCAGTGCTAAAATACCCTCAACCATATGAGCATTGTCTTCTTCACAATTTGCAGTTGTTTAATTGGTATCCCAGTGCAAAGTGTGTATGTATGTATAATATATATTAAAAATTAGACATGTAGCCCCTCAGTAAATCATAAACGGTAATTACATTTTAACAGAGTCTGGGTGTGCATGTGTTCATACATGAACCTTTGACAAGCAGAAGTTAGCTTTGAGTTGGAATGTTTCTGTGTAGGCTCTCAGTTGTCCAGGTGGTTTCCATAGTAGAGAAGCTTGACTCTTCGACTGGACTGGGTTGCTTGACTTGAGGACGTTTCGCTTCAAATCACAGAAGCTTCCTCAGCTAAAATTCTTGCTCTGACTTCTGTCTTGACTCTTGTATAGAAGAATAAACCAGAAAGGATGGACCTCAGTCTGCAGTTCATCTCCACCTGAAAGACACTAACCACATGTTTGAGGACAAGGAAGTTAAAATCTTAGCCAGAGAGAAGAAATGGTTTGAGAGAGGTGTCAAGGAAGCATTCTTTGTAAAACAGTTGAAACCCAGCCTTAACCGGGGGGCAGGTCTCAGACACGCTTTGTCCCCTGTTTACAATGGGGTACTCAGGTCAAAGCAGTTTGTCTTTTGTTCATGGTAATGAATCATTCACGTCATCAGGAGAGTCGTCAAGGGAGCCATCAGTGGAGGCTTCCATCCCATCATTAGGAGAGTGCTAACTAGAGCACAATAGGTGCTAATTAGAGCTATTGTTTAGTCACTAGCCTATAGCAGTCAGCCTCTCGGTAGGAGGGGTCTGGTTAGGTTAAAAACTCCAGCTTTTGTTGGCTTCTGGTTTATTCTTCCCTACAAGAGTCAAGACAGAAGTCAGACTACCAGAGCAAGAATTTTAGCTGAGGAAGCTTCTGTGATTTGAAGTGAAACATCCTCACGTCAAGCAACCCAGTCCAGTCGAAGATTCAAGCTTCTCTACTTTGAGTTGGAAGTTTGCATGCACGCTAACGTTGGTGAAATGTCTTGTAAATCACTCCACTGGTGTTACCAGGTTACAAAAACAGCGTTTTCAGTTTTACAAGTGTTTATTACTTTTATATAGTATATGACAGAGGTTATATTCACACACAAACAATATGGAATTGGCAGCTAGCCAGTCCAGCCTATGATGTTGCCACGCTAACGCCCGTGAAATGTCTTGTAAATCACTTAAGAGGTGTTACCAGGTACCAAAAATGGCATTTTCAGTTTGGAAGTGTTTATTTCTAGCAAACCTGTCCAAGGTTTGTGCCCCAAGAATATTCCCTTTGAATTTGAAGACTGGCAGTAATATGACTGGACTAAAGCTGAGCACAGGTGCATGGCTGATAGCCATATTTGACGTCCTTGGATAAAAATAATTAAAAAAAATAGGAAATCACATGTACATAGGTATTCGCACCCTTTGCTCAATACTTTGACACACCTTTTGGCAGCAATTACAGCCTCAAGTCCTCTTAGCTAGCACTGTGGCTTAGTGGTTAGCAATGCTGACTCACGGCAAGAAAGTCATGGGACAGATTCCCACCTGTGGCCTTCTGTGTGGATATTCTCTCTGGGTTTGCTCCGGTTTCCTCCCACATTTAAAGACGTATGTTAGGTAAATTGGAAACTTTATAATTGCTCAGGTCTCCCTTGCAAAAGAGATCTCAATCTCAACGGGATTAACCTGGTTAAATGATGTCACAAGCTCGGCGCACTGATCTTTGGGCAGTTTGGGCTATTCCTCTTTGCAGCACCTCTCAAGCTCCATCAGGTTGTATGGACATTAGTGCACAGACATTTTCAGATCTCTCTGGAGCTATTCAATGGGATTCAGGATTGGGCTCTGGCTTGGCCACTCAAGGGCATTCAGAGTTGTTCTGAAGCCACTCTAGCTTGGCTGTGTGCTCAGGGTCATTGTCCTGCAGAAAGTTAAACAGCCGTCCCAGTCTGAGGTCAAGAGAGCTCTGGAGCAGGTTTTCATCCAGAATGTCTCTGTACATTGCTGTATTCATTTTTTTCCTCAATCCTGACTAGTCTCCCAGTTCTGCCTGCTGAAAAACATCCCCACAGCATGATGCTGCCACCACCATGCGTCACTGTAGGGATGGTGCCTGGTTTTCCCTAAACATGACTCCTGGCATTCACGCCGAAGTGTTCAAACCTTCGCAGCGTGTCCATCGGGTTTTTGGTCACCTCTGATTCTAACTAAAGCCCTTCTCCCCCAATCGCTTAGTTTAAACAGGCGTTCAGGTCTAGGAAGAATGCTGGTGGATCCAAACTGCTTCCATTTATGGATGATGGAGGCCACTGTGCTCATTGGGACCTTCAAAGCAGCAGAAATGTTTCTCTACCCTTTCCCAGATTTGTGCCTCAAGACAATCCTGTCTCGGAGGTCTACAGTTTGTTTGACTTTGTGCTCTGACATGCACTGTCAACTGTGGGACCTTATATGTAGACAGGTGTGCCCCTTTCCAGGTGATGTCCAATTAACTGAATTCACCCCAGGTGGACTCCAGTTAAGCTGTAGAAACATCTCAAGGATGATGAGAGGAAACGGGATGCAGCCGAACTGAATTTTGAGCTTTATGGCAAAGGTCATATTGTGTAAAGAATTTTTAGGGAAAAAAAATTCCATCCATTTTGGAATAAGGCTGTAACAAAATGAAGCACTGTGAATACTTTCTGGATGCACAGTAATGTGCTTAAGGGGAAATCTGTGTGTGTGTACATGTTCCACACACCTTGACTTTTGCACTCAGGTTATGATAGATAAAGATTGCAGAAGCTGTATGATCAATGATTAATGAAGTAGTGGTTTTACCATCAGAACAAACTACAAAGTATGACCGATACTACTAATAAAAGTAAGCTACAATTATTTATTAACTAGACTCACTAGAACACTAAAATATGCATACAGCCCTTCTGTAAAACTGCCTCTAGTGCATAGCCCTATGATTAATATCAGCAGTCCCAAAAGTTAATGAACACTTTTCTGCAGTGGGTTGGAGGATGTTCTGTGGGTGATCAACTAAGTCTAATTGCACACAAGGGCGGGTTATGGTAGCATATTATAGACTGCAGTATATAAACGAGGATTTTCTGTACGTTATACCCAGTGATGCTGGCAATGTGCTACTTGGTAACGCATTACTCTAATCTGGCCGCTTTTTTCAGTAACAAGTAATCTAATGCATTAATCTTTCCAAATTGGCAGATTAAAGTTACTTACCCAAGTCACTGTGCGTTACTATTATTTTTACATTGTGGGTCGATCGCAGCATTAAAATTCCCATGGGGAGGGAAAGGTTGGGGTTTGGCTGAACTGCCTATGTCGCCCACTTTCAGCGAGCTGTGTTTAGTCCATGGTTCTGTGCAGCAGCTCAGAGTTGAAAAAAGTTGTCTCTCAAAGCCCTGCGACAACAGCACACCTGCCCCGAGCTTTACAATTTTGCACTTTTTTTTTTCTTTAAAACTCTTGAGTCGCTCTGTGTGTCTCCTTGCTAAAAAACAGCTGAGACACGATGTGTTAACCACAACTAACACTTTTTTCCACTCAAATGCACTTAGTCTCTTTCTGAAGAAGACATGCCGTAAAAAATGCTGATAAACTTTCTTACCTGTCAATCTTGTCATGTTTTCCATTCATCATTTTCAGACAACAAACCAGGGGCATATCCAGGCAGAAAGGGGGCAGGGGGAGGGACTTGGTTCCCCACAACACCCATAAATTAAAAGACCTATTTTGAAGGCATTTTTTCATCCTACTAATATAATAACTTCAACAACTAAAACATTTAGAAAGAATTTAAATGTTAGAACTGAAGTTACATTTATAAACAATGTAGGTTAGAAATTGTAAGTTTTACCATTACAGTGCTGTCAACATTTAAATGTCAAAGATGTATTTTTTTTTTTTTTTTTATAAAACAAGTATTGGTTTATTGAAATCAAGAAAAGGTAACTATAAAGTGAGTATTGGCAAAACAGGTTATCATTTTCATGTTGAAGTGGCAGGGGGGTGTTGTCAGCAGCTCCTGAAAGTAACTAGTAATTTAACTTATTACTTTATAAGTTAAGAAATCAGTAATGTAACCAAGTTACTTTTTCAAGGAATAATCAGTAATTGGATTACTTTTTCAAAGTAACTGTGGGTATAACAACCCTCCTCGCACGAGAGCCCAAATGCCGTCCGAATGAAAATTTGACCTCCATTCAGGCAAAGTAGAGGCGCAATTTGCAAACCTTTGACAGCATTCTGAGTGCACTCCAGACAGTCGGGCACAGTCTTGCGACCAGCCTGAATGTAGAGCACATGCTCCCTCCTTTGGAGTCCGTTCAGCGTGGAACAACATCGAACAGTGGTTGAGATGGCCTCTAACTGCATAGTGCAGCAGATAAGTGAATATTTACTGAGGGATCTTTCAAATGGTGATGCAAGCACCAAATTTGGCACACATACTCCTTAGACATTACTCTTTTTAAAAAGCCGGGTACCCACGTGAACTTTCAATAGGCGGCCAAGAAGGGGTCAATTGAAGTATTACACAGGGGTCAAAATTTAAAAATGCTCCAATCATATTGAAAGGTATTCCATATTATTGATCATAAAGATTCCAAAAAGGTATAGTTTGGACTATCTGTGAATGAATGTTCTGGAGTTATGGGGTAAAAACAGCAAGAACAGTGACAAAGGTCAATTTCAATTTGTACAGGGGTCAAAAGTTAAAGTTGCTCCAATTTTGGTAAAAAAGTGATGCAAATTATTAGTTGGGTGAATACAGTTTTAAAAAGGAATAGTTTGCATCATGTATCATGCTTAGTTATCATGTTACAGGGTAGCATATGTCACATGTCATAGAATCCAATGGATGCTGATATTGTTGAACCTTTACTTTGCAAACCAAGCACGCAACACAGTCAAAACTATTCCATGTATTAATCCTATTAGCTCAACCAGTAATTTGCACCACTTTTTTACCAAAATTGGAGCAACTTTAACTTTTGACCCCTGTACAAACTGAAATTGACCTTTCTCAGTGTTCTTACTGTTTTTACCCCATAACTCCAGACCATTCATTCACAGATAGTCCAAACTATACCTTTTTGGAATCTTTATGATCAGACAAATAATATGGAATACCTTTCAATATGATTGGAGCATTTTTAAATTTTGACCCCTTCAATTGACCCCTTCTTGGCCGCCTATTGAAAGGTCACGTGGGTACCCGGCATTTTTAAAAGAGTAATGTCTAAGGAGTATGTGTGCCAAATTTGGTGCTTGCATCACCATTTGAAGCATTTTTTTTTCAGTTATCCGCTGCACTAGCATTCTGAAGAGCATTCGGTGCAGACTGATCGTGCTTGAGAAACATTCGCCACAGTCAGGCACATAAAATCCTTCCCACATGTCCAGGACAGCACCACCAATGCAACCGGTTCGGATTGTGCAAAGAAAATATTGTAATGTGCAGTGTCTGTGGCACACATCCATTTTGTGTAGATGTGAACATTGCACTATCATACAGAAAACACCATGTCACTGTGAGTCAATACGTCTCAGAATCACGGGGCAGCGCACGCATCTGGATGGGGTATTACATCCATAATATTATCACAGATACATTATCTAACCCGTGAGAGGGACTGAATGTATCTATAATATTCTGGTCATCATAGCTGTAAGACCATGTGCAGTTGCGCTGCCCTGCACCACAGTGAGTCCGTATGCTTCAGTGGCCCAGCGCAGTACACCCCGTTTGAACGGGGTGCCACAGCTGTCATACACATCATATGACAGATACATTGCTAGTTCATCTTAGGAATTAGATTTATCTGTGATATTATGTTAGCATGGCTGTAACACCCCATTCAGATGCACTGCGAGTCAGTGCATCACAGAGCCGCGGGGCATCCCGTGCATCTGAACGACCTGTCACACCTGTAATACACATGACTGTTACAGCTAACTCATATGAAGGAATGACGCCACAACTGTATTACCAAGCCATTACAGGATGAACAGAATAAATAACTGGAATGGCTCCAGGTGTGGCTTCCACCACTCTGCACGCAGCCAGGCTGCAGCCTGTGATATGATTCATGTGATCCTGGGAGCAGGACCGGTTCTCCAAGGTGGCCCACTTCGTGGCCCTCCCGAAGCTCCCGACGGCCCAGGAGACCGCAGACCTCCTGGTCCACCACGTCGTGCGTCTGCATGGTATCCCGACTGACATCATCTCGGATCATGGTCCCAAGTTCTCCTCGCAAGTCTGGAGGAGTTTCTGTAGGGAATTGGGGGCCACCGCAAGCCTGTCATCCGGGTACCACCCCCAGACCAAAGGACAAGCAGAGCGGGCTAACCAAGATCTGGAGCAGGCCCTGAGGTGTGTAACCTCCGCACACCCGACGGTCGGGAGTCAACACCTGGCCTGGATCAAGTATGCCCACAACAGCCAGATCTCGTCGGCGACCGGCCTCTCTCCATTTGAAGTGTGTTTGGGGTACCAGCCCCCATTATTCCCAGCCGTGGAGGGAGAGGTCAAGGTCCCCTCAGTCCAGGCCCACCTCAGAAGGTGCCGTCGGGTGTAGCGGACAGCCCGCTCTGCCCTTCTGAGAGCCCGGACGCGGGCGAAAACCCATGCAGACCGCCGACGAGCCCCGGCCCCCACTTACCAGCCCGGGCAGGAGGTCTGGCTTTCCACCAAAAACATCCCTCTGCACACGGACTCACCCAAGTTGACTGATCGCTACATTGGACCATTCCCCATCATAAAAGTCATCAGTCCGGCCGCAGTGAAGCTCAGACTCCCTGCTTCACTGCAGATACATCCTGTGTTCCACGTTTCAAAGGTCAAGCCATATCACACATCAGACCTCTGCACCCCCGGACCAGCGCCGCCTCCTGCCCGCATCATCAACGGCGAGCCAGCCTGGACAGTAAGGAGGCTCCTTGATGTTCGCCGGAGGGGTCAGGGTTACCAGTATCTGGTGGATTGGGAGGGGTACGGACTCGAAGAGCGATCCTGGGTGAAGAGGAGCTTCATCCTGGATCCGGCCCTGCTGGCCGACTTCTACCAGCGACACCCCGACAAGCCAGGTCGGGCGCCAGGAGGCGCCTGTTGAGGGGGGGGTCCTGTTGTGTGGGCCGCCCAAAGAGGAGGTACTGCTGGCTCACCACCAGAGGGCGCCCTGCCTGTCTTCGGGTTTCAGGCACTAGAGGGCCTAGTCGCCTCACAGGAGCACCGCATCTGAGAGCTGTCACCCATTATTCATCAGCATCATCCATAAAGGCCTGGGAGAGACACCATACCTCTGCCAAGTTATCTGCTTACCCTCAAGGTAAATAACTCAGCCGTTTTGTGCCGTACGCACACGTTTTTGCATCTGAGCTTTTTGCAGTCGTAACCTTTTGTACACTTGCAGCTTGTAGCTGAGTTTATGGAAGCTTGAGCAGTTGGCGTCTCCACTCCTCACTGCAGACTTGATTTAAGTGATACTCTGTGTTCCTGTGTTTGGAGGTGGAGGTTTTTCCCTCAGGAAGGAACTGTATTTTTGCTGACTGTTTGCTGGGTGTACACACAGCCACCTTTAACCTGTCTCTTTTCCTGCCAGCAGTACCGGATCTGACAGCTGGAAGCGTTGGCCACCTGGGGACTCAGGACTTGGCGGCTCCGGGGTGCTGCAGGTCTCCGTTGGCGGTGGAACCTCGTGGGTCCCGGCTCTTCTCTGGTTAGGCATCTCCTACCCTCGGGCCTGCCCACGCGTCACCGTGTTTTGTGATTGACAGACTAAACGCATATCTGGTTGTTTGTTCACATTTGCAGAATAAATTGTTATTTATTCGGACTTCCTATTGGCCGTTCGTTTACGCCCCCTGGCGTGGGTCCGTGTACTTCACTTTCCCAACAAGATAGGTGTGACAGAGAGAGTGCTGTGGTCCGCTATCTTTTGAAGACCTGCCATGTGACCCTGCTGGATTTCAAATGACATCCAACCTATGATTACATGTAACCTAGGGTCCACTAATGATCACATTGCTGTAGTGCATGTGGTCAGATTGTTACGGCCATCAGATCACTGACGTGCACACTTGTAATTACTGGTGCGGCAGTTATAGCCAACAACCCGCGATGCATCACAGAAAACCCATATGCAGAACCTTGAACCTGGAATACATATATTATATATTATTAGTGCAGCGGATAACTGACAAAAAGCTTCAAATGGTGATGCAAGCACCAAATTTGGCACACGTACTCCTGAGACAATACTCTTTTGTAAAAGCACATTAGCCACCTAAATCTTCAATAGGCAGCCAGGTAGGGGTCAATTGAAGAATTACACAGGGGTCAAAATTTAAAAATGCTCCAGTCATGTTGAAAGGTATTGCATATTATTTGTCTGATCATAAAGATTCCAAAAAGGTATAGTTTGGACTATCTGTGAATGAATGTTATGGAGTTATGGGGTAAAAACAGCAAGAATGGTGACACCGATTAATATTTCGGCCTTGAGCAGAGAATAACACAGCCTGTACACTAGTTCAAGGCTGGCACTGTAATGTCTCAATTTGAAGAACAATTACTATCTGTCTGAGAAGACCACAAGGTGCCTTCCAGGTGCAAAGTGATACAAATATGAATTGACTGAAGAAACGCAGCTGTGCCTTGTATATTGTTTTGTAATATGTCTGTGTGCAAATAAATTCAGGCGCTGAGTGGGCGGGCCCTTCAGAGCTGACTGACGGACGGACAGTGACGAGGGGTCATGCTGGCTTTCCCTGATCAGGAAATGAAATTAAGTCTCTGGTGTGATCATTCTTTCTGTTAGTTAACTGAGTTGTTTTTTTTTTACAGATCACAACTCTGACATCTTGGCCCTTCGATCCGGATGCCAATAGACCAGAACGGTGGTCGGCCCGTGATGGAGGACCCCATTGGAAGACCGTGGCCATGGCCGGGACTAGTACCCGCAGACCCTTTTCCGGGGGGACGGGTCTCCTCCCTAACGGGTCGGCGCCTAACGGGGTGAAGGCATACGGACTTCAGTGGTGACAGAGTGTGATCGCGGGTGTCATATACGGTAATGGGAGGACACACGCGGAGGGAGAGAGCGTGTGGTTGTGCTGTTGAGATGTGGAGTGACGGGGAGTAAAAGCCATAAAGACAAATAGCCTCCGGAGCAATCATTTATATGGTGTCAGAAGTGCAAACCGGTGAGACATGGCGAAGTTCAACCCCCCGATAAACTTCACATTTGACAAACCTGCTGAGTGGCCCGACTGGAAGCAACGTTTTGTGAGATTCAGAACTGCTACCAAACTTAGCACTGAAGATGGCGCCGTGCAGGTGAGCAGCCTGATATACGCAATGGGAAGCCAGGCTGAGAATGTGTTTCGTTCGTTCACGTTTGGGGAAAATGAAGATGACGAAGACTTCAATTGCGTGCTGGCCAAGTTTGACGAGTACTTTGTGCCGCGCAGGAATGTAATACACGAGCGGGCCTGTTTCCACCAACGCGTTCAAAGACCTGGGGAAAAAGCAGAGACTTTTATAAGGGCTTTGTACGAACTGGCAGAACACTGTGATTTCGGCGCGAGCAGGGAAGAGAACATTCGCGACCAAATTGTTGTTGGTATACTGGACAAGGACGTCTCAAAACAGCTCCAGCTAAAGCAGCAACTGACCCTGGCGGTGGCGATAGAAACTGTTAGGCAGTCCAAGGAGATCGCCTCACATGTTAGCATGCAAGGAGCAGAAACTGGGCTCGTGCATGAAGTGAATAACAAACCTAACAACAACGTAAAATTCCGAAGACAAAAGAAAAAGGGGAATAGCGGACATAACGGAGATGGCAAATGCGGAAAGTGCGGGAAAATGCGTCATAGCAGAGACGAGAACTGCCCTGCGCGGGAATCCACATGCAATTCGTGCAACAAAGTGGGGCATTGGAGCAGGGTGTGCAAGAGTAGGAGGGCTGTATGCGAGGTCACGGAGCAGCAGCAGCAGCAACTGTCATATTTCCTTGGGGCAGTGAGCAAAGCAGTTGCGGAAGCATCAGAGCAATGGACAGTCAAATTGAGCATAGGCTCCACTCCAGCTGAGTTCAAGATCGACACGGGAGCCGACGTGAACATCATCTGTGAAGAAACCTATCACTCACTCAGACTCAAAACACCACTCGAGCCTGCAGACATCCAACTGGATAGCCCAGGAGGGGAGTTACAGTGCATTGGACAGTTCCAGAGCACTGTGGCTTACAAAGGAAAGAGACACCCACTCACAGCATACGTCGTCCGGGGCCGCACAGTCAGCAACCTCCTCAGCAGATCACTGTCTGTGAAGCTGAACCTGGTGAAGAGAGTGGAGGAAGCGGTGTGTAACACAGGACACCTGCAAGCATTTGGCGAGCATGGAACTCTTAAGACTGAACCTGTAAGAATACAGCTGAAAGACAATGCTCAACCGTACGCTGTCCACGCAGCTAGGCGCGTGCCAATTCCCATGCTCCAGAAAGTCAAAGAGGAACTTGAGCGTATGGAGAGGAACGGCATCATGGAAAGGGTGACGCAGCCTACCGACTGGTGTGCATCCATGGTGCCAGTCTTAAAGAAAAACACTGGTAAAGCACGTATCTGTGTGGATCTAAAAAGACTGAACAAAGCAGTTAAGAGAGAACAGTACATCTTACCTACCACAGACGAAATTATAGCTAAGTTGAGTGGTGCCACGGTCTTCACGACGCTCGATGCAGCCAGTGGGTTCTTCCAAATCCCACTACACCCAGACAGCTGCAAACTCACGACCTTTATCACCCCGTTCGGCAGATTCCACTTTAAGAGGCTGCCGTTCGGAATAACCAGCGCTCCCGAGATTTTCCAAAGGAAAATGATGGAGACAATGGAGGGGCTGGAAGGAGTGGAGATCTTCATGGACGATGTGCTCATCTATGGGGCCACAGTGAGTGAACACGACCAGTGTCTGGAAAAGGTCATGCAGCGCATCGAGATAGCTGGGTTGAAGCTCAACCGCGACAAGTGTTCCATCAGACAACACCAGCTG
Organism: Thalassophryne amazonica; assembly: GCF_902500255.1. Lineage (NCBI taxonomy): Eukaryota > Metazoa > Chordata > Actinopteri > Batrachoidiformes > Batrachoididae > Thalassophryne > Thalassophryne amazonica. The sequence continues at coordinate 100,303,226 of NC_047104.1, read as the reverse complement.
CGCTTCCTCGGGCATCTCATTGACAAGGATGGGATTCGGCCCGACCCAGACAAAGTCGAGGCTATACAACAGCTGCCACCACCAACGAACGTGCCAGAACTGAAGAGGATCCTGGGCATGGTAAACTACCTCGGAAGGTACATTCCCAACCTGTCCACAGTGGCACAGCCGCTGTACGAACTCCTGAAGGGCAAAAACGCATGGACATGGGGTCTCGTACAACAAACAGCTTTTGAACACACCAAACAGCTACTGACAACGGCACCAGTTCTTGCCTACTACGATGTCAGCAAACCTACGGCCGTGTCAGCCGACGCTAGCAGCTATGGACTGGGAGGAGTTCTCCTCCAGCTTCATGGGCAGCAATGGAAACCTGTCGCATACTGTTCCAGACGACTCACCGACGCAGAGACACGCTACGCCCAGATTGAAAAGGAATGTCTGGCCGGCGTGTGGGCGTGCGAGAAGTTCGACAGGTACCTAACTGGCATTGAATCATTCAAACTAGTAACTGACCACAAGCCACTTGTGCCACTCATAAACAGCTGCAACTTGGACAACGTACCTTTGCGGTGTCAGCGTCTCCTAATGAGACTGATGAGATTCAGTCCCGTGGCAGAGTATGCTCCTGGGAAAACTCTGATAGTCGCAGACACTCTCTCACGTAGCCCGCTGTCCACATGTACCGAGCCGGACACTCAGAGTGATGTGGCGTGTTATGTTGCTAGCATAGTGGGGGTAATCCCTGCTAGCCAGAATAAGATGGAAGAGATAAAGATGGCAACTGCAGAGGATGCTGAACTGCAGTCACTCATAAAGTTCATACGGACAGGATGGCCAGAACACAGCTGCAAGGTGCCTGTGGGTATAAGACAGTTCATGCAGGTCAAAGCAGAACTGTCAGAGCACGATGGCCTGGTCCTCAGGGGAAGCAGGATCGTGGTCCCGCAGCTGATGAGAAAAGAGATTCTCCAGAAGATTCACGAGGGACACCAAGGACTGACTAAATGTAGGGAAAGAGCCTACTCATCAGTGTGGTGGCCCGGTCTCGCTACAGAGATAAGCGGCCTAGTGTCATCTTGCCAAGTGTGCTTTGAACTGAAAAGAACACAACAAAAGGAGCCACTCATCTCTACACCACTCCCAGATCGTCCGTGGAAGAGAATCGCAATGGATTTATGTGAGTACAATCATCAGAACTACCTGGTTGTCTCAGACTATTACTCTAGATTCATAGAAATACTGCACATGCCATCCACCACCAGTACACATGCAATACGTAAGTTGAAGGCAGTCTTTGCCAGGTTTGGCATCCCAGACGAAGTAGTGACGGATAATGGGTCGCAGTTTTCTAGTGCTGAGTTTCAGGAGTTCGCAAAGCAATTCGACTTCAGACACTGCACGTCCAGCCCACACCACCCACAGGGCAATGGGCATGCAGAGAGGGCCGTGCAAACAGCTAAGAAGATCCTCAAACAAGTGGATCCAGTGCTGGCCTTGATGATCTACAGGTCCACTCCGTGCTCCTCGACCGGCTTCAGCCCTGCAGAGCTGTTAATGGGGAGAAAGATCAGGACAACGCTCCCTACCCTGGAGAAGAATCTTCGATCACGGTGGCCGAGCAGAGCAGCGATGAAGGAAAAGGACGACCGAGAAAAGGCCAAGCAGGCCTACTACTACAATCGCCGCCATGGAGCCCGATCTTTACCTGTCCTACAGCCGGGCGATGTGGTAAGGTCCAAGTTAGACCATGAGGAATCGTGGTCACGGTCAGCAGTGGTTTCAGGAGAAAGCACCACTCCGAGATCACTCGTCATAAAGACACAGCAGGGGGCTGAGCTTCGGCGGAATCGCCGCCACCTTCGACCTGAACCGATTTCCCAGTCTTCCCTACCAGCGATCAGCGACAATACTGAGACAGACACTCACTCTGCCGTGTCAGAAAAGGTTCCCTCCGGTCAGAGTGTGACTCCACCTGTAAGCCTTATACCCGGTCAGACTGTGACAAGATCTGGACGGGTGTGCAAACCAGTCAACAGGCTTGACCTGTAGATGGTACCTATGGCCTTTGGGGGGGTTATGTAAAAAAAAAAAAAAAAAAAGGAAAGGGGGAAACGTAGAGATGGAATGTGAACAGAAAAGAAAACGTTTGTATTGAAATGGCATTATTGTTGTGAATGCTGATCCAAGTTCTTGCGGAGTTGAATCTGTAATAGAAGTTACATAAATGGGTTAATATTGATTTGAGATAGTTCACAGTAAATGTAAGGAGATTGGTTCCAAATATAAGTAAGCAACGGGTTGTTTGTTTTAAGGGGAATAATCCATTTTGAAGGGGGAGATGTCATATACGGTAACAGATGTGCCTGCACATATACTGTGTCATATACAGTAATGGGAGGACACACGCGGAGGGAGAGAGCGTGTGGTTGTGCTGTTGAGATGTGGAGTGACGGGGAGTAAAAGCCATAAAGACAAATAGCCTCCGGAGCAATCATTTATAGCGGGTGAGACTGCTTTTCTTTACGTGCACGTGTGTGCTTGTGGCTGTGAGTCACCACAAGGAAAAACCCTGTAATGTCTTTTTTTGGTTTGTCTCTTGGCTTAAACACTGTAAGGCAGAACTTCTCAAAGTGTGGGGCGCGCCCGTTTGGGGGTTCTGGAGAGGCATCGGGAGGCGGCGTAAATGGGCTGGAAATGCGCTGCAAAAATGTGCGGAACAGAAATGTTGAACAGTGCAGCAACACGGATCCGTTTTAGAGCACACCAAACTACCGCGCTTCCATGGTTGCACCACGCTGCAGGCAGGGAGGGGGTCACGATGGAGACATGCAGAGGAGGAGCAAAGCGAAAGACAACAGATGCTGAAAACAGCATACCTTCATCAAAGACTAAGTCACGGAAGTATGATAAAACATATCTTGCTCTCGGATTTACTTCAAGACTCGTCGGAGAAGAAGAGAGACCATTGTGTGTGCTTTGTCTGAAAACACTTGCAGCGGACAGTTTGAAACCGTGTAAGTTAAGAAAACACATAGAGTCAACACATCCCTCCCATGTCAACAAGCCGCTCGAGTTTTTCCAAAGGAAACTAGAAGACTACAACAAGCAGCACATGACCTTTACCAAAGTAGCTTCAACTAACAACGCGGCACAACTAGCGTCATATAAAGTTGCTTACAGAATCGCTGTCTGCAAGAAACCACACACGATTGCAGAAGAGCTCATTCTCCCCGCAGCTATAGATATGGTCTCTGCTATGACAGACGAGAAAAGCGCTCTGAAACTGAGGTCCATTCCCCTGTCTAATGACACGATTAGCAGGCGCATACGTGACATTTCACATGATTTGGAGGAGCAGCTAACAGAGAAAGTGAGACAGTCCCGTTATGCTTTACAAGTGGACGAAGCCACAGTAAATAATAAAGACTGCCTTCTCATCGCATATGTTCGCTTTCTCACGCCAGCCTCCCTGAATGAGGATTTACTGTTTTGTAAACACGTAACAAACAGGGCCACAGCTGACGAAATATTTCAAATCATAAATGACTATTTGACGAAACACAACATAAAATGGGAGAACTGCGTCGGAATCTGCACAGATGCAGCAAAGGCGATAGCAGGACACAAGTCGAGGCTGCAGGCACTGATACGCCGAGTGGCACCAAACGAGCAGTGGACGCACTGTATAATACACCGAGAGGCACTTGCATCAAGACAACTGAGCCGTGAATTAAACGAGGTGTTATCTGATGTTGTGAGCGCAGTTAACTTCATCAAAACAAGACCCCTAAAAGCACGCATGTTCTCTGCACTCTGTGAAGAGATGGGGGCGGGACACTCAGCCGTGTTGTTCTACAGTGAGTCCCGCTGGCTCTCCCGAGGCAAAGTGTTGTCTCGAGTGTTTGAACTGAGATAAGAAATTCGGATTTTCATGGAAAAGCAGCACGTTTGACCTTGCATCAAAGTTTAAAGATGAGCAGTTTGTAACGAAACTGGCATATCTCAGTGACATTTTTGCAAAGTTAAATGACTTAAATCTGCAGCTACAAGGCAAAGAGAAGCATCTCCCTCACCTGGCAGACAGAATTAACAGCTTTAAAAGAAAGCTGGAGATGTCAATCAATCAATCAATCAATTTTTTTATATAGCGCCAAATCACAACAAACAGTTGCCCCAAGGCGCTTTATATTGTAAGGCAAGGCCATACAATAATTATGTAAAACCCCAACGGTCAAAACGACCCCCTGTGAGCAAGCACTTGGCTACAGTGGGAAGGAAAAACTCCCTTTAACAGGAAGAAACCTCCAGCAGAACCAGGCTCAGGGAGGGGCAGTCTTCTGTTGGGACTGGTTGGGGCTGAGGGAGAGAACCAGGAAAAAGACATGCTGTGGAGGGGAGCAGAGATCGATCACTAATGATTAAATGCAGAGTGGTGCATACAGAGCAAAAAGAGAAAGAAACAGTGCATCATGGGAACCCCCCAGCAGTCTACATCTATAGCAGCATAACTAAGGGATGGTTCAGGGTCACCTGATCCAGCCCTAACTATAAGCTTTAGCAAAAAGGAAAGTTTTAAGCCTAATCTTAAAAGTAGAGAGGGTGTCTGTCTCCCTGATCTGAATTGGGAGCTGGTTCCACAGGAGAGGAGCCTGAAAGCTGAAGGCTCTGCCTCCCATTCTACTCTTACAAACCCTAGAAACTACAAGTAAGCCTGCAGTCTGAGAGCGAAGTGCTCTGTTGGGGTGATATGGTACTACGAGGTCCCTAAGATAAGATGGGACCTGATTATTCAAAACCTTATAAGTAAGAAGAAGAATTTTAAATTCTATTCTAGAATTAACAGGAAGCCAATGAAGAGAGGCCAATATGGGTGAGATATGCTCTCTCCTTGTAGTCCCCGTTAGTACTCTAGCTGCAGCATTTTGAATTAACTGAAGGCTTTTTAGGGAACTTTTAGGACAACCTGATAATAATTAATTAACAATAGTCCAGCCTAGAGGAAATAAATGCATGAATTAGTTTTTCAGCATCACTCTGAGACAAGACCTTTCTGATTTTAGAGATATTACGTAAATGCAAAAAAGCAGTCCTACATATTTGTTTAATATGCACTTTGAATGACATATCCTGATCAAAAATGACTCCAAGATTTCTCACAGTATTACTAGAGGTCAGGGTAATGCCATCCAGAGTAAGGATCTGGTTAGACACCATGTTTCTAAGATTTGTGGGGCCAAGTACAATAACTTCAGTTTGTGGGGAAAATGTATTGAAAGGGGAAACATTGACTAATTTGAGAACCTAAGTGAGTTTGAAGAAAGCTACCACCTGGATGCTACACCAGTTATGAACTGTTTCAAGGGTCATATCTCTTCTCTTGGGGATTTTTTCCAAAAATATTTCCCAGATGACTGTGCTCACTATGACTGGGTGAGAAATCCTTTTCAAGCACAACCACCCACTGGCCTACAATGTAATGAAGAAGAGCAGTTCATTGATTTGACCACTGACTCGAGCTTCAGGCTGAAGTTCACAACACAGACACTGACTGAGTTTTGGATTGAGGTGGCAAATCAGTACCAAGCCATTGCTGAAAGGGCCTTAAATATTCTCCTTCCTTTTGCCACTTCATACCTCTGTGAGGCTGGATTCTCAGCTGTTGCCTGCATAAGAACCAAGTACAGGAAAACTCTTAACATTGAGCATGAACTTAGAGTGGCTTTGTTATGTATTGAGCCCAGATATGATGCTATCTGCAGTGGAAAACAGGCCCACTGTAGTCACTGAGATTGAAGGTGCACAGATGTTGTAGGCACTTTATGTTGCAATAATATTACAAATTGTTATTGTGTTCAGACCATTGTTGCACACCTTGTTATGCAGTATTATTAATGTAAGTTACATGTTATCTACATGTTATCTATCTTTAAATTATATGAAGTTTTATTGCTATCTAAAAGCACTTTTTCAGTTTGGTGACACAATAAAAGTAAGTTTATTTGAAAAGAGTATTAAAGTTGCTGTTTTATATAAGCCCTGAATTGGCGGGTGGGGGGGGCATGGATTATTTTTTCCGTCCAAAGGGGGGCATGGCAAAAAAAATTCTGAGAAGCACTGCTGTAAGGTGTGAGGCAAACGCCTGGATGTTAAGTGTTAAATTTTACTCTCTGGGAGATAAAGAGAAAAGTCAGGTGGCGCATCGGTTAAAGACCATCTGTTACGGAGCCGCGTGCTCGCGCTGCTTTCCCGCTGTGTCAGACACCTGATGTGGCTGTTGGCTCCAGATTGAGCTGGCAGCGGTTACAATTGGCGATTAAAAGAAGCAAGAGACAACTGAAAGACCACTTTCGGGTCCGGAACAGCGCGTAAAAACTGTACAGTGTAAGGTCGGTGAAACCTTCGGTGGGCGAGCCGTAAAAATTCTGATATAAAAACCGGTTGGAGCAGAAGCGTGAACTTAAATGTGATAACAGCTGAAGCGCAGCGGTGTGAATGTGTTTGTGTGAATATGTGTGTTTTTATGACTGAGGACGTATGCGACTGAATTGCGGGGGGCCTGTCACCAGTTTTAACCCACTGGCAGAAACGAAGCCCTGTCTGTGAAGTAGGTTGTAAGCGTTCTATACGGACCACACCTGTTTGTGAACCTATGAGTCTGGAAAGAAGCCATAAGCAAGGTCACCCACCTCTCAGAGGTCGAAGTGGTGACACTTTTCAGGCTGATCGGTGACCAAACAGTGAAAAAAGAACAACAGCCTGTTCGTTTAGATCTCCCTATGAGATAACCCCACGAACAGCTAAAATGGGTAACTGCTGTTGTTCTCACAGTAAACATGACACACAACCACAGTCTAATGATTTCAGTTATATGGAGGTTAAATATCCCGGGTCATCTAAACATTTAAACATGTGGCAAAAACAGTTCGATTTCTCAGGGAAATTACAGGCAGAAGCAACAACAGAATTAGCGGAAAATATAAAGAGGAAAGCTAAGGACTGCAAAAAAGCAAAGAAAAAAAAAAGTGTGGGTCAGAAAATGCACTAAAGTGGAAAGGTGAAGCCTACAGGCGTCGTGAGGCTGAGAATAAAGTCAAAAACAAACTGAAGCTGGGACAAGACGACCTTAAGAGCGTCTTTTATAATAAAAATGAAATTGATAATGTGACACCGGGAGGGAGCCAGAGGCCCCCTCCGCAGAATGCAGGCGCAGCCCTTTACCCAGCCGCAGATAATGCTGAAGCTACAGCAAGTGCGCCTCCTCCACCTCCCTACACTCACCAGACCACAACTGATGACCAACGATCCAGCATCACCTGAACACTTAAAAATGTGGCGAGAGACAGTTAACTTCTTGGGAAAATTACAGTTAAACTCCACAACAAAGTCATTTGATACCATAAAAGAGAACACCGGTGATTTTACAAAAAGGCAAGAGAGATGTGGAATGAAAAATACACCAGACCATGCTTTTGCACCAAACACAGCAGTTTTTAAACCTGCCGGAGCAGTCATAATGATGTGTGAGGAAGAAGTGTATTTTGTAGGAAAGGGCAAAGGTCAGCGCCGCAGAGCGGCCAGAGGCAAAGCCTGTGGGTGTGAGATAAAGAGGAAATTGACATGTTGGAAGTGTGGGAAGAATGAACACTTTGCGCGTGAATGTACACACTCGCAAAGATAAGGAGTTCTTCATTTTCAACATGAATTTTGTTTATGTACATACAACCCCTGGCAATAATTATGGAATCACCGGCCTCGGAGGATGTTCATTCAGTTGTTTAATTTTGTAGAAAAAAAGCAGATCACAGACATGACACAAAACTAAAGTCATTTCAAATGGCAACTTTCTGGCTTTAAGAAACACTATAAGAAATCAAGGAAAAAAAATTGTGGCAGTCAGTAACGGTTACTTTTTTAGACCAAGCAGAAGGAAAAAAAACTTTTATTCTGCTGTCGCTATATAGACAGATTGTAATTATTGTGAATTGTTATAGATAAAACCTACAAGGTCACAGTCGCTGGCACTTCAACATTTTAACAAGTGTGGAGTTAAGATACTGAGAAATAAGTGCACATTAATCAATTTTGTACATGTATATGAGTGTGAGTTGGTGTCCAGGGTAAAAAAATAAAGTATTTTGAGGGAGAATTCTGAAATAGATCTTTTGATGAAATAAAACTTTTCAGCTTGTTAAGATGATAACTCAAAGACAATAAATACTATCATCTTCCTACTTTCCATATTGAATGATCATGTAACTGGGATGAAGTGGTTAAAATATGGCTGATTTTTGTATACTGGATAAGGTGTAAAAGTTGGTTAGTTTCGCCTACTTAACAGATTTTAAGTAAAGCTAATCAAGATTATATTTCAGTAGAGTGATTAATGACTGGATTATTGTTGTGTGATATATTTTTGTGTGGTGTTGGTTTGAAATTTGTGTGGGTTGATTCTTTTCTGTCTGGGGGAAAAGAAGACAATTCAGATTGACTGCTTCAATTGAACATTGCAGTATTTGGCCAATCTTGCCTCAGTAATCATGAATGAGCTACTGTGGAACTGACCACTTAGATCAATGAGTTCCAGCAGGTATTCATGAACTTGCTGGAAACAGGCTCCTCTAGGCAATGAAGCCTTTGGGTTATAAAACATTTCTATGAATCAGTTCCCCAGTATACATATTAAATACTGCTAAAAGATTGAAAAATTGTTGATCGACTGATCCACTAATTATTTTTGATGACATAACAGACAAAAGGGAGCAGTGGTTGTGGTAGATTCACTGAGGACTTGTGAGACTGTGATTGCATACCCAGTTCTTGACCTTCGGGCCCCAAACAGCCTGACAGAAGGTTGGCGAAAGGGAGGAAAAAAAAAGTCTTCTATCAGTCCACTGTAACTAATAGTTCCGTTGAGTTCTACGTGTCTACATGTGTGTTTAATATGTTGCGTGTAATGTAACACAGGTCTTTGGACCTGTGGACGTTTTTGGGGTTTTTATTTGAGAAGAGTTAGGTTATTTTGCTTGTTTGTTGTAGCAGTTGTGGTATTCTGTTCCAGGTCTGGTGTGTTGGAGGAGCGTGTGTAGTATACACACAGCTGCTGAGGGAAGCTCAAAATGCTCACCTCCCTCCTCCTCCTCTCCCTGCTGCTCCACACCCCCACAACTTGAGAAATTGAGAAACACTGCAGCGATGTTTTGTTGTGCTTTAACACATGAAATACAGGGGTTTTACTTGTAATTGCTTACATGTAATTGATAGTAATGTTTTAAAAGTGTTTGTTACTGTTAAATTTAGAGAGATATTGTTTATTTGATGTAATTAATTCCAGCTTTAATGTTTTGCATTACGTTGCATTGACTTTACCAAATACATTCAGTGTTCTATTTTTTGAAGCGTGGTTTGTTTTGGGAACAAAGTGTAATTTATCACTCCAGCCGAAGAGCAGAGCAGAAGGTTGTACAGTGTGTGAACAGTAAAACTGGGTTGATTATTGTAACATGTTTATAGGGCTCCTGTTGAAAGCATTAATGTTGGTGAGGGTGAATTGACAGCTATGTAGAAGCAACAAATAATAATAACTCAATATTTTGATCATCCTGTGTTTTGATTGAAATAATGTGAACTCTCATGAGCTGCAACTAATCCCTGCTGCAAATCAAACAAGAAGCTGCAGGCTTTCATAAAGCATTGATGACCAATGAAGTGTTTCTTAATTATTAGTTGATGTATGCAGATTAAGTTAGGCCTTAAAGGATAGAGATTGTTGGACAACTTTTCACATGGTTATTGTCCATCCTGACCCATAGTTTTTCCTGTGAACCAAACATTGTTTATGTATCAGATTCTGTCATTATTTCTATTTATTATTGGTGTTTAAGCATTGATTAATCCAGCAGTTCTATTCTGGGATAAATTGCTAAAAGATACTTCAATTCACTTTCAATGATCCTGCATGTTTGATGTTCTGTGCAGTCAAAACTGTTTTGACATGACACCTCTTAATGGGTGTTCCCCCACCCCTTGGAACCCCTGTCCAGTATGGAAGGCTGTGAGCCCATGATGGGTAAAATCCCATCTTAAACCCTGGGACAACCTAAGGCAGGCCCAGTCACGATTACTCGACCTTGTCTCTGTGACGCTTTGACTCACTGGGACATGAGGATATGGCACTGGGGTACTATGGTGGGGTCAAATTTGCCTGTATGCCTACATGGTAAGGCAGTGTATTGATCTAATTGGAGTATTGGATCATTGTCGGGAATTGATTAGTCATATTAAGATTGGCCTGCACGTAATAATTGATATTAATCAATGCTTATCATTTATCCAATCAATCAATTTTTGCAAATAAATATGTCACAATGTCCACCAAACCACTGATGGTGTGTATGCCTGATCCTCAAACAAACCGGTCCTACCCCGCAGCCTTTTCAAGTGGGCAGCTGTCTTAAGTCATGGACCATGTCAGGTTTCTACGGCTGGGATGGTTGGACTAGTTAATAATCATTTTGTGACATTTGGATTTCAGGCATATGCAAAACATTACTGCAGAGCATGTCTAATTTATGCAAAGCATAACCCGCAGGGGAATGAGAGACTAATACAAGGAAAATTTCCAACACCTCAATACCGGTTCCAAATAATCCATATGGATTTTATTGAATTGAACCAATGTGAAGGGAAAAAAATATTGCCTAGTATTGATTGATGCATATAGCAAATGGGTAGAGGTGTTCCCTGTTAAACATGCAGATGCTCTGACAGTTGCAAAGATACGTTGTAGAGACATAATTCCAAGACATAGACTACCTGAAATAATAATGGTACACATTTTGTAAATACAGTCATCCAACATTTGACAGAACATTTGAAAATATATGCAAAAACACATTGTGCTTATCATCCTCAAATTGCAGGTTTAGTGGAAAGAACAAATGGGACAATTAAAAGTAAGCTCAGGAAATGTATGAAAGAAACAGGAAAAAACTGGGTTTATTGTTTGGATTTAGTGAAACTGTACATGCATATAACACCCAACTCAGAGACCGGCCTTATGCCATTCGAAATTATGTATGGCAGGCCCTACAGAATACCAGATTTACAGAAAATAGCTGGGCCTGATAGTGAGGATGAGGGATTAGTTGATTATATACGTGTGTTATCCCATAAGAATGTCATACACGCTAGCAAGATACCAGACTCTCCTACTTCTGTGCAGGGCCCTGAGAATCAGATCCAGATTGGCGACTGGGTGCTGATAAAGACTATTAAGAGAAAGAAGCGGTCATCTCTGAGGTGGGAAGGTCCATTCCAAGTGCTGCTAACCACCCCCACTGCAGTGAAAATCACAGAGGTCATCTTGGGTGCATCTATCCCACTGCAAAAGACAAAGATACCTGAAAGATCCTGAACAAGTCAAGGGGAGTGACGTGTAAGTGTCGGCTGATGGCCTATAGGCCAGCAACGGCTGGAAGCGCGTCATAATAGAGACAGAGAGTGACCAGGAGTGAACAAAGACAAAGACCAGAGGTTGAAGCAGATACCAGAGTCCTGAAGCAGACGAGTAACCAGCTGTGACCAAGGAGAGGCCTGTCAACTTGAACCAGGATCAGAAGCATGTATTACATGCTTCTAAATGTATTACAAATTGTAATATTTTTAAATTAATTTTTTTATTTATATATTAGCAATAATAGCAACAACAATAATAGTAATAATAACCAGTAATGCTACAATACAACCTTAGAGAAAGAAACAAAAGAACCTGATTAAACACAGAAAAGATAAATCCAACTAACAATGAACATAAATAAATAAATATAGAAATAACTGTTTCCTGTGAACACCTAGTGACTCTTAAACCTCCACTTCACCCCTGCTTTATTTAAGTTTAATGACAATTTGTTTCGGTCAAACCACATCTAAGTTGTGTTTTTACACAAGAAAAAATAAAATGCAGTTAACTGCACATTTGTGTCTTTTTTCATGAAAATATTGTTGGGAAAGTGTAGTGACACGGACCCACAACAGGGGGCGTAAATGAACGGACAATGGAAGGCGTTAAATTAGAACACTTTACTGTTGTGAATGACACAACCAAACAGCAGATCACAGAATGTGCACAAGTCAATCAATAAAGGTGTCGTGAGGGCAGGCTCGACGATAGGAGACGCCCGTCTGGAGACGAACCGGAACCACACGATTTTCACTACCACCGAACCCGAGGGATACTGGAGCCGCCAAGTCCCCAGGTGGCCACCGTCTCGGCGTGTCGGATCTGGTACTGCTGGCAGAAAACAAAAGACAGTCAAAAGAGTGGGTGTGTGAACACCCAGTAACAATCCTGGTGGGAATTACACCTCCACCTCCGCAAATATATACACAATCTTTCTACAGTTCTTGATACAGACGCTTGTCTTCACGGGTCGGGAAGGGTGCGGCTTGTCACCCTGTCGTCCGCGACCAGCTCAGCCTCCAGCTGACACAAGCTACCAGGAACTCCTGTAGAGAATCAGACAACCATTACGTGCGATATGGCACAGATTAAGGCTGAGGAAATTACCTCTTGATGAAGGTGATATCTCGGCAATGTGGTGGAGGTGTCTTCCTGCTTTTATTCCAGATGTGGATTAGATGATCAGTGACAGCTGTCATGGATGATGGGTGACAGCTGTCACCACGGCTTGTTCCTGAGGCGGCAGCGCCCTCTCGTGCCTGAAGCCCGCACTTCAGGCAGGGCGCCCTCTGGTGGTGGGCCAGCAGTACCTCCTCTTCTGGCGGCCCACACAACAAATATGTTTTGAAAGATCACATATTACACTTTAGTCAGGCCTTTAAAATACTTTTGTAGACTCTTGCTGTAATATGTTGTCAGTGGTTGAGATAGTTGCTGTAGGCATCTACAAATGCTCATAATCGGGTGAAACCTGATAGAAATCTCTTTGTGGTGTGTCGGTGATATATATGTGCAAAATAAAACAAAACACTACTCCAGGTATGTTTTTGACGAGAATATAACATAACTTTGCTACAAGCTCAAACGCTGATGTTGCGTGATAAAGGCCTTTTAATAATAACTCACTTAAAGAAATAATGGCAAAACTCACATGTAAGTAAAAAAAAAAAAAAAAAAAAACAATCGAAAAAATAATCGACTGATGAATTGATTACTAAAATAATCGTTAGTTGCAGCCCTAGTGTTTAGGCTGAAATAAAATATGTCTTTCCTAAAAAATCAAAGTCCAGATTTAAAAAAAGAAGAGAAAAAGGACAGGGAAAGAAAACTAAATGAGGGAAAGCAGCTGCTAACCAAATTCTTTGAAAAGAGAGGTGAGCTTGAAAGCAAGCTATATTGAGTTGTGGGGGGGTCTGGGGGACCAAATTGCTTTTTTTAGAAAAATGGTGCAATTTGGTCCCCCAGACCCCCCCCCCAACTCAATATTGCTCCCCCAGCTTTAAAAATGGTTCTTAAGTGTATATATGGAAAAATCTTTCAGTTGGTGATGCAAGCATCAAACTTGGTACATATATTTTCCAAACATAGTTGAATAAATAAAGCACGTTAGCCACCCAAACAAATCAATATGGCAGCCATTTTTCAAGATGGCGGCGACCTACACCAAAATATTGCATATTCCTACCTCGAATGCTTGTTAAAACTGATCTGCGGTTTATATTGTGGAATTTATGCCTTTTTTGTCTTCCAAACATGATGAGAGATATTTGTGAATAGTTACGTTATGAAATCCCGGCCATTTTTTTCAAAATGGCGCCCAAAAATATAGTGTAAGTTTTCAGTACCCAATAATTTGTTACATGCTTTCGTTCTGAATTGAATAAAACACTGCTTATTCATTATTGAGGGAGTGTTTTGTACTGTTTTAATCTTCAAGAGATTTATTTAAAAGAGTGACAGTCGAAGCACAACCAGGGCACTCTGGTGATGTCACTGCTGTGAAACAGCATGGGATCCAACATTAGCTCTACTATTTTTGTAATGTAAAGTGTCCCAAATGCTACCTTATGAGTCCCTACTATTGATTATCCTTTTATATAAGTATTTAAGTAGTATAAATAAGGTAGCTGCACCTGAATAGACAGGATGTGCCAGCGCGGGAGAGCGAGCCAAGGGTAATGGGGCAACTGTTACCTGGATGGTGTAAAGATCACACGGGACTTAACTAATGTTGGATGAACGATTGGGCTAGGTGTAGGGGTAAATTTGCCACAAGCCAGAAGCATCCTCAAAAGAATATTAAAGATGACTGTCAGTTGTTTTCTAAATTGTTTATTTCATGCCAGTCACGAGAGTGCGATTTAAACGATTTTTTCAAGCATGAAAATCAATCTTCACTGGCATCTCTTAGTGACAATGGCAGACTGCATCCAAGTCAAAAATCTCAACTGGCACAGATTCTTGAGGACAAAGTCACACTTGCAGAGAAACAACCTGGTGCTGAAGTAATAATTATCGATGGGTCAGCTTTAGTCAGTTCCACCCATCCAAAGATTTCCAAGACCTTTGAAGAGTATGGTACTCTGGAGTTTGGTCCAAAAGTTCAATCCTACTGCTCAAAATGTTCAAGAATCGATCTGGTGTTTGATGTCTACAAATCAAGCAGTTTAAAGGCTGAGACGAGGACAAAACGAGGGTTTGGAGGAAGGCGAAGGGTATCAGAAAAAGGTAACATTCCAAAAAATTGGCAAAATTTCATGAGAGACAATACGAACAAAACATAACTGTTCAACTTTCTATCTACGAAAGTGAGTGAACTTTGCACAACAAATGTTTATGTTACAAGAGAAGACAGTGTTGTTTGCAACAGGCCAGTAAATCTTGAAGGTCTCTCAAAATGTAATCATGAGGAAGCAGATATGCGACTTTTTGTACATGCCAGACATGCTGCAGCAGAAGGAAGAAAATCCATCATGATTAAAGCTAATGACAGATGTTTTGGTTATCGGCGTGAATGTCTTGCCTGATCTTATCAACATAGGACTACAATCACTTTGGATAGAGTTTGGTCAAGGAAAGAGTTTAAGATGGATTCCAGTCAACGATATCCATGAGAAAATTGGCGCTGATAAATCGAACGGTTTGTTGTTCTTCCATGCGTTCACGGGATGTGATGTTGTCTCCACCTTTCGAGGTAAGGGAAAGAAAACTGCATGGCAGACATAGGATGTTTGTCCCGATGTTACAGATGTATTCTCAAAGCTTAGCAAGTTCCACCAGTGATAAGCGAACACGATCAGAATGTATTGCAAAAAAGTTTGTGATTATGATGTATGATAGATCAAGTCCGACTGCAAGTATTGATGATGCAAGACTCGATTTGTTTGCTGGGAAGCAGAGGTCCTATGAGTCTATTCCTCCAACCCGCGGAGCACTGATTGAGCATACAAAGCGTGCGGTTTATCAATCAGGATGTATCTGGGGTCATGCTGTGATCTGCAATATGGAAAGAGAAAGTCCTGGCGATTGGGGCTGGAAGAAAAATGGTGAAATGTGGATGATTATTTGGACAAAATTGCCACCAATTGCTGAAAGCTGCCAACAATTGACAAAATGTGCATGTAAAACTGAGTGTCATGGCAGGTGCAAATGCTTTCGGCTGACACTGCCCTGCACCGCACTATGCTCATGTAATTGTGATAATTGAATTGCTTTGAAAGGTAATTAGGATATAATTGTACATACTGTAATTAATATGACCTTTTTGTTGTTTTGACCCTGTTTTGGTGTCCATTTGTATGCATTTTTATACATTTCATGTGCGATTTTCAGTTGCACCAAATTTTCTAATTCAAGAATACCGTATGGCCGCCATCTTGAAAAAATGGCGGCCATTTCTAGATTTTGAGTGGCTAACGTGCTTTTTTTTGATAAAATAGTGCCTAAGGATGTTTCATGCCAAATTTCATGCTTGCATCACCTACTGAAAGATTTTTAGGGCAATCTGCTGGGCTAAGGTGTGATCTAAGGTATACATGATTTAGACCTGGTTTGACTACGCATTAGAAATTTGGTGTTTGCATGTGTTTGGTGTGTGTGTGTGTGTGTGTGGGGGGGGTGTCTTCAAAGTGGCAAGTACCTAGGGCCCAGAATTTGGTGCTACTATCGTCAGGATGGTAGTCATTCCCTGGGACGCAGGGAGGCCCGTGACAAAGTCCAGGCCGATGTGAGACCAGGGGCATCGAGGCACGGGCAACGGCTGGAAGAGTCCCTTCTCTGTCTGATGGATGGCCTTGCCCCTGGCATATGTTGTGCAAGCCCGGACATAATCCCGGACGTCGGCTTCCATTGATGCCTCCCAGAAAAGCTGCCGGACCACTGCCACGGTTCTTCGCACCCTTGGATGGCAGGAGAGCTTGGAACCGTGACAGAAGTCCAAAACCGCAGTCCTTGCGTCTGGTGGGACGTACAATCGGTTAGTTGGTCCACCGCCGGGGTCCGGGTGATGAGCCAGGGCCTCCCTGACCACTTCCTCTAATCCCACATGAGTGTGACGACGACAGAGATGGTGTCCGGTGGATCTGACAGCTCTGTTTTAACCTCCTCTTCATGCACCCGGGACAGTGCGTCAGACCTCTGGTTTTTGGTCCCGGGCGATAGGTGATCTGGAAGTTAAAACGACCGTAAAACAGTGACCAACGGGCTTGCCTGGGGTTCAGACGCTTAGCGGTCCGGATGTACTCCAGGTTCCGATGGTCAGTGAAAACTGTGAATAGAACAACAGCTCCCTCCAACAGGTGTGTCCACTCCTCAAGGGCCTCTTTCACCGCCAGGAGTTCCCGATTGCCGACGTCATAGTTCCGCTCTGCCGGAGTCAACCTGCGGGAGAAATAGGCACAAGGGTGGAGAACCTTGTCGGACTCCCTGCTCTGGGACAGCACAGCTCCTATCTCTGAGTCAGAGGCATCCACTTCAACAATGAACTGGCGGTTAGGATCGGGCTGCACCAGAACTGGCGCAGTCGAAAACCGGTGTTTCAACTCCCTAAACGCGGCTTCGCACCGATCCGACCAGGTGAAGGGGACTTTTGTGGAGGTCAGGGCTGTAAGGGGACCAATTACCTGACTATAGCCCTTAATGAACCTTCTGTAAAAATTAGCGAAGCCGAGGAACTGTTGCAGCTTCCTACGGCTTACTGGTTGGGGCCAATCTCTCACCGCCGCTACCTTGGCCGGGTCAGGTGCGATGGAGTTGGAGGAGATGATGAACCCCAGGAAGGACAAAGAAGTACGGTGGAACTCGCACTTCTCGCCCTTCACAAACAGCCGGTTCTCCAATAACCGCTGCAGGACCTGACGTACATACATAACATGGGTCTCAGGGTCCGGGGAGAAGATGAGGATATCGTCTAGATATACGAAGATGAACCGATGCAGGATTCCCGCAAGACGTCATTAACCAATGCTTGGAACGTCGCGGGGGCATTGGTGAGGCCGAACGGCATGACCAGGTACTCAAAGTGACTTAAGGGGGTGTTAAATGCCGTCTTACAATTGGGAGTCGTGTGGATTTACGTGGTGTTCCCTCGTGAGTATTATGACTCACTCTTAGCCCAGTCTCTAAGGGTGAGCGTTGGCGTTTTAACCGCTTGGGGCAGTTTTTCTGCATATGCTCACTCGAGCTGCAGTAAAAACACTCTCCACGAGCCAGCCTCCTTTGTCTGTCATCAAATCTCTTTTTAGCCCTGCTCGTGTCATTAGCTTCATCACCAGGGGGAGCTGTTGTCACGCGGAGTGCTCTGGCTTTGGAGCGGGGGGGAGGACAGTGCTGCTTCGGACCCAGAAGGGAGAGGGGCGGTGCATTCCCGGCCACGTCCTTCGCCTCGCTCCCGTCGACGTTCCTCTAATTGGTTGTCTAACCGTATAACCAGGTCGATAAGCCCATCTAAATCCTGTGGCTGATCCTTCACCACCAGGTGCTCCTTAAGGGCCAGAGACAGCCCGTTTACAAAGGCGGCACGGAGCGCTACCGTATTCCAGCCGGCTCTCGCTGCCGCGACGCGGAAGTCGACTGCATACTCAGCGGCGCTCCTGTGCCCCTGTCAGATTGACAGTAACATGTTTGAAGCGGATTCGCCTCTGTAAGGATGCTCAAACACCTGTCGAAACTCCCTGATGAACTCAGTGTATGTCAACAGGAGCCGTGAATTCTGCTCCCAGAGCACCGTAGCCCAGGCGCGTGCATTGCCGCGAAGCAAATTAATCACATAAGCCACCCGGCTGTGGTCTGACGCGTACATCCCGGGGCGTTGTGAAAAAACAAGCGCGCACTGCATCAAGAAGTCCGCGCACGTTTCGACACAACCCCTGTACGGTTCCGGGGGGCTAATGTAAGCTTCAGGCGACGGGGGGGAGCCCTTTGAACTACCGCTGGATCATCATAATCAAGTGCCAGGCCCACAGGAGGAGTGGCTGCAGCCGCGCCTGACGCGCATGCCTCCACATGAGCGGTGAGAGCCTCCATCCTACGGGTGAGGTGAATATCCCGCTCGGTTAACAGATCCAACTGAGCAATAAACTTGGTGAGAATGTGCTGCAGCTCACCCAACTCACCTCCTGGTGGAGCCTGCGCACCTTGCATTTCCATTGGTGGTTCAACTGGTGGAAGATGCCCCTCAGAGTCCATGACATGGCCGAGTTATCCTGTTGGGAAAGTGAAGTACACGGACCCACGCCAGGGGGCGTAAATGAACGCCCAATAGGAAGTCCGAATAAATAATTTATTCTGCAAATGTGCACAAACCACCAGATATGCGTTTAGTCTGTCAATCACAAAACTCGGTGACGCGTAGGCAGGCCCGAGGGTAGGAGACGCCTAACCAGAGAAGAGCCGGGACCCACGAGGTTCCACCACCAATGGAGACCAGCAACACACCGGAGCCGCCAAGTCCTGAGTCCCCAGGTGGCCACCGCTTCCAGCTGTCAGATCTGGTACTGCTGACAGGAAAAGAGACAGGTTAAAGGTGGCTGTGTGTACACCCAGCAAACAGTCAGCAAAAATACAATTCCTTCCTGAGGGAAAAACCTCCACCTCCAAACACAGGAACACAGAGTACGTGCAGTGCCTTATGTATCACTTAAATCAAGTCTGCAGTGAGGAGTGGAGACGCCAACTCCTCCAGCTTCCACAAACTCAGCTACAAGCTGCAAGTGTACAAAAGGTTACGACTGCAAAAAGCTCAGATGCAAAAACGTGTGCGTACGGCACAAAACGGCTGAGTTGTTTACCTTGAGGGTAAGCAGATAACTCGGCAGAGGTATGGTGTCTCTCCCAGGCCTTTATGGATGATGCTGATGAATAATGGGTGACAGCTGTCAGATGCGGTGCTCCTGTGAGGGTGACTACGCCCTCTAGTGCCTGAAACCCGACGACAGGCAGGGCGCCCTCTGGTGGTGAGCCAGCAGTACCTCCTCTTCGGGTGGCCCACACAACACATCTCCTCTCTTGCCTTCCACCCAGACCTCGGGTGGCACTCGAACCGCACCTGTATTGCAATTCTTATTATTCTTACTGCGATCTGACAGCAGTCTAAATATTCATACTGTGTTCAAATATTTGGACTGCATTTGTGGGCATGCACACACACTTGTGCATGACTCAGTCAAAGCCAGTTCCGCCCACATTCTAAGTATTCAATCGGCATTCATACACGGCTGTCGGAATATTTTTCCCGCCCGACTGTGTCTCGATGTTCGTTTTTTCCCATTCTGGCTGATTCGACTTGATTCCTGCTCATTCTTGCTAAGTGTGATGGGGCCCTTAATGAATGCAAGCTCAGAATATTCAGCAGCAGGTATGTGTGGTGTCTGAGTCTTCACACTCGCAAAAAAAACTCTTTCAGACACTTATTACTTTGACTATTTTAGCAAACTGGTTAATTATGCTACAACCTGCCGGAAGAACACACTGAAAACTGTTCTATGTACTTCATGCACAGAAAACTGATCGCAGTCGTGATCAGCCCACACAGGCTCGAAAGATGTTTGTGTTGGGGATAAAGCATGACAGGAGGTGAGTACAGAATTAACTTACTGCAATATGATTGGGTTTATTTTTGTTCTATACACCACAAAACTATAATGTGGTTCTCTTTTGAGAAACACATTTTTATACCAGTTTTGACAAAATGAATTGCTTTCACATAAAAGTCAGTCTAAAGTACATCAGTCATGGTTGATGGACATGGGCTTGAAGACATCTGAGGCAAAACTTAATTTGAAAGGGTTTTTCCAAGATCACCAGAACCCTGTTGAGATGTTCTGTTGCTGGGCAGTCTGATCCCATATCGAGGGGGATTTTAATGTAATTGTACCCACTAGGCAACCAGTCATTCGTTTTTATCTGAGGCCAAAATGTGGTCACTGGATATTGCGAAGACATTGCGGCCGTCTGTCTGTCTGTGCTCAGCATAAGTCCAGTCCTATTACTGGCAAGGTCTTCAAATTCACAGGGAGCATTCTTGGGACACAGACCTTGGACAAGTTCAAAGATGGCTACCCTTGACCTATTCTAAGGGGTCAAAAGATCACATTATTTCTAAACTTTCATTGATTACATGCTCGGCCGAGGGTATTGTTATGTGTCGACGCAGATTGAGGAGCGAACCTGCGTCAGACAGGACCCAGCACTAAAAATAACCAGAAAGCGGTTCCATCAACAAAAAAAAACAATTTATTTTTCACCTGTGCCTAAATAAATTATACAAAAAAAACCCCAACCCAATGTCCTTCAAGAGGAGTGACTGCTGGCACGCTCTCCAGTGTTCATGGGGAGAGCAGTCCGGTGCTCCTGGACTCACTACCATCAAACAGACACCCCCCAGGTGGACACGACAAACTGACTCTCTGTTGAAGCACAGAAGATGTGAGGTACGTTAGCAGTCATAGCAATTTCTTTCACAAAACACATGCTATCAGCAACACATCAAGGTCTGTACTTTTTATCTTTATGCACATGAGCAGCTTCTCACAATAAGTGGAGGATCACTTATCCTGCACGCCACAGCAGTGAGAAGCAAGCCACACCATTCTCATCACAATTTCACGTATACTATGTAGCAAAACATCAAGTTACTATCTACAATTAGTCCAACAGTTAATTACCTTTACTGTGTGCTGACAGCATGTGTCCTCACCCTTCCCTGCTTCACAGGCTAAATGTGTCAAACCCAGGTGCGGTCCTCAGCGTCTCACAAACGAACATCACAAGGTCGAGTTCCCGGCAGTTCTGCTTGATTCACACATGCCTTAAAAGCAGAACGCCATCCAATTATCCGCTACAGCTGAAAGTCTTTAGGGCTGCACGTGAGCACCAGTCCCAGGTGCCTCACATGATATTGACGAGGGTGAGGATTCTTCAGCCAGCACCTTTTTTCCACAGACAAATCAGCTTCCATGCCACCTGAGGAGCAAAGAAAAGAAAACAACACCAAAACCTCCAGCCACACCCCCCAACACACAACAGGTATTTTAGCATTGTGCTTGTATTACAAGCTACAGTGCTGCCGGGCAGTGTTCAGTGTTTCACTTTTTCCACATTTTGTTATAATGGAGTAAATAAAATTTTTTTCCCCTTAAAATTCTACTCACAACACCCCATAATGACATGAAAAGTTTTTTTGCTTTGTTTTTGTTTTGTTTCTTTGTTTTTGCAAAAAAATAAATTAAAATAATAATAATAATAATAATAATAAAAACTTAGAAATCACATGTATCTGAGTATTCACATCCTTTGGTCAATACTTTGTTAGTGCACCTTTAACAGCAATTACAGCCTCAGGTCTTTTTGAATATGATCAATGTAGAAATAAAGCCAGCGACACTCAAGTGTCCTTAATAATAAAGATTTTAATGTCTCATGGCAAGGCAACAGGATCAGGAGGAGGGGGTGATCGTTAGGGGTGCTCCTGATCCTGTTGCCTTGCCATGAGACATTAAAACCTTTATTAAGAAGGACACTCGAGTGTTGCTGGCTTTATTTCTACATTGACTTTGTTCTTGAGCTGGTCACCTCTACTCCTGGTCCCTGTGAGTGCTCGTTTTTCCTCTGCTTTTTGAATATGATGCCACAAGCTTGGTGCACCTATCTTTGGGCAGTTTTGCCCATTCCTCTTTGCAGCACCTCTCAAGCTTCATCAGGTTGGATGGGGAGCGTCGGTAAACAGCCATTTTCAGATCTCTCCAGAGATGTTCAATCGGATTAATGTCGGGCTCTGGCTGGGCCACTCAAGGACATTCACGGATCTGTCCTAAAGCCTCCTTTGATATCTTGGCCGTGTGTTTAGTGTCATAGTCCTGCTGAAAAATGAACCGTCACCCCAGGTCCAAAGTGCTCTGGAGCAGGTTTTCATCCAGGATGTCTCTGTACATTGCTGCATTCATCTTTCCCTCAGCCTGACTAGTCTCCCAGTTTGTGCCTCTGAAAAACAACCCCACAGCACTGTAGGGATGGTGCCTGGTTTCCTCCAAAACATGATGCCTGACATTAAACACCAAAGATTCAATCTTTGTCTCATCAGACCAAAGAATTTTGTTTCTTATGGTCTGAGAGTCCTTCAGGTGCCTTTTGGCAAACTCAGGTGGGCTGCCATGTGCCTTTTACTAAAGCCCCTTTCACACCGGCTCTGCTTCAAGTTGCTTCATGTGGCGTCATAATGATGCAGGAATGTTTGTGTCAGATGCGTGCAGCAAAAGGGGCAGAGAGGAGGTGAAGACGCAGAGGAGAACCTGCACATAGACACAGCTGCAGCCAAAAAAAAAAATTAAACATGTTTAACACGATTTCCTTTGTCCTTCGCGTCCCTCGCGGTGTTCTGGCATTGAGCTACATCGTCTCGGCATTAGGTTGCATCCACGTGGCGTCGTCATGACGCCGCACGACACAACTCAAAGCAGGCCCGGTGTGAAAGGGGCTTAAGGACTGGCTTCCATCTGGCCACTTTAACATTCAGGCCTGATTAGTGGATTGCTGCAAAGATGGTTGTCCTTCTGGAAGGCTCTTCTCTCTCCAGAGAAGAATGCTGGAGCTCTGACAGAGTCACCATTGGGTTCTTGCTCACCTCCATGACTAAGGCCCTTCTCCCCGATCGCTCAGTTTAGAAGGGCGGCCAGCTCCAGAAAGAATCCTGGTCCTGATGCCTCAAGGCTGCGTATGCACAAAAACATGACGTCCATCCAACTCCACGCCAATGTTCAGATGTATCAAAAGTGAAATGACCGTGAAAATGTGTAGTGCATTATGCAAAAATCCTGGCCGTTTCTACAGCTATTGTTCCACTGCAGACTTGTAAAGGTGATGCTTGGAACTGTTAATAGTGTGAAAACAAGAAGTCATCAAAGTGATGTGCACATCGACACAGTGATGAGCACTGAACGCACCCACGTGTCTGCAATTATATGAGTAGACATAAAACCATCCACAAAGTGATGCGTAAAATGACATTAACAATGGCTGCGTTAGCATCAGAGTACTGGCCCACTGACACAAGCATACCTTTGATTCATGCAATAGCACAACCTGTGTCATGCTGGAGAGTAAACTCCTCTTTAATGGGTGCAGACAGGACATGAGAGGGGCGCCGGTGCATGCTATTGTGCACAGAGAATTTTGAAATGTTCAAAAAATCTTTCATGCACAAATGTCATGCTATGTGGCACTGACACAATCTAATCTCCAACACTACGTGCAGCTCATCAAGTGAAGTAAAGAAAAAGTGAACAGAGCGAGTGGTGACGTCAGTGGATCACATCAGAGCGCAGCTCGTCTTAAGGATTATAACAAGAAGTTAACAGCTGCACACAAGGAGGAAAGAACACGCAACTGTTTTATCAAGCAATGATAATGTAAACATGACAAATATTACCTTTTAGACAGCTCAAAATGCTTTGTACAGGTAGTTAGGTGCACACGTGCGAATGGCTCCAGCTGCAGCCTCCTCTGTGATACAGGATGCAATTAGAGCTGGTCTCAATGGCCAATTTGCAGAAAACAATGATTAATCTGCCACAAAATAATCATTTTATATACATAGCATCCAGCACAGAGCACGTGGCAGCCGGTAGAACAAAGAATGGCATCCAGCTGTGAACACAGCGGGTGGAATCAGCACAACGAAGTTCGTGCTATTGCGTGAGTCACAGGCATGCTCATGTCAGTGCACCTTACCTTGCAAATGGTGCAATCTGACGTGAGCATGTATTCAGGGAATGTGAGGATTTTCTTGCAAATGACGATAACTCTCTTATTAGGTTTACAGTTTCACTGCCATATTTAGTGGAACAACAACCTTATTTATCACTTCGGTGATGCATCAACTCCTCAACTAAGACTGAACTCGAAGCTAGACTGCCTGATATCTTAGCTTCACATTTGGAAAATGTCCAATCAGTAGGCAGCTTTGTAGATAGTTTAAACTCAGCGCTCAAAACTACACTTGACATGATTGCGCCACCTTTATTAAAACCACGTCCCTCCCCAAAACACAGTCACCTTGGTTCAATGATTACTTGCGTGACCTCAAGCAAAAGGCTAGAGGTCTAGAATGGAAATGGCATAGTTCAAAATTAGAAGTATTCCACCTTGCATGGTGTGAGGCTATCTTAGACTATAAGCATGCACTACTGGCTACAAAGTGGACCATTACTCTGATTTGATCAACAAAAACAAGCATGACTCAAAGTTCTTGTTCGACACAGTGGCAACATTTATTCATGGACAACCACCTGTAAGATGCTCTCCTTTTACAGCACAAGATTTCTTGGATTACTTTGAGAAGAAAATCGACAACATTAGGTTAAACATATCCCAGCATGCCTCAACCCAGCCACTACACCCTGTTATTGAGGTGGGTGCCATTACTGAGGTATTACCGAGATTTACAGAATTTGATAGTATCTCACTAGGTGTGCTGATGAAACTCATAATGTCTACAAAAAGTACAACCTGCTTATTTGATTCCATACCAACAAAACTGTTTAAGGACCTGTGGCCCTTTCTTGGGCCGACTGTGCTTGAAATTATTAATCTCTCATTAACTTCTGGGTCTGTTCCTAAATGTTTCAAATCTGCAGTGATTAAACCATTACTTAAGAAATCTAATCTTGACCCTAGTGCATTGAAAAATTATAGGCCAACATCAAATCTATCATTTTGCTGGAAAGTTCTGGAAAAGGTGGTTTCATGGCAGCTTGTGGGCCACTTTTCTGTTGAGAATAATCTTTTTGAGCCACTGCAGTATGCTTTTAGAAAATATCATTCCACAGAGACAGTTCTCACTAAAGTGGTGAATGATCTTCTGCTTGCAATGGATTCAGATACCACTACAGTTCTAGTGCTGTTAGATCTTAGTGCTGTGTTTGATGTATCATTATATTCTACTTGATAGGCTGGAGAATCATTTTGGGATTACTGGGAATGCCCTTGCATGGTTGACATCATACCTGACTAGTAATTCTCACTATTGTACAATAACACTACCTCTAACATTAATGACATGAAATTTGGGGTGCCACGGTTTTAGGCCCCCTGCTTTTCTCCCTTTATATAGCACCCCTGGTGCACATATTGCAGCATTTTGGGGTTACCTTTCAGTGCTATGCTGATGATACTCAGTTATACAGCCAATAACTGCTGGTAATCTCATAAACAGAAAATTGCTTGAAGATTACCTTGCATCAGTGAAAAGCTGGATGTCTAGCAATTTCCTACTTTTAAACTCTGATAAGACTGAAATGATGGTTTCTTGGTCCAGTGACACATCAGCATCAATTGACCAGCTATCGTGTGTCATACATACATCACACTGACAAAATGAGGAACCGTAGGATAATTTTTGATCCTACGTTGTGCCTTGACCTCCACATTAGAGATATTTCAAATCTCGGTTGTCGTCTTTCATCTCCTGTCTGTGTGTGTGATCAATATTTTTTGTGCTGATGGGTTTTTTTTTCCTGCATTGCTGCTGTGTAATGCAGCAGCTATGAAGGTTTTTTCTATCCCACGTTTTTACCTTGTGTGTGCTTTAATATGTGTTCATGTACCGGGCCGGCTCATGTGTGTTATGTGTGTGTTGTCTGTAAAGAGCTGGTCATGGTTTGCTCAGCCCTGCTGTTGACCTAGGCAGGGAAGTACATCTGGAGCTGGTCCCCGGGCGCCTAAAGGCAACTTCTGCTCCTAACTGGCAATTAGGATGGGTTAAATGCAGTAGACACATTTCATTGTGCAGGGAACATGTTCCTATGTGCATATGACAATAAAATTCTTTTGAATCCTTTGAATCCTTGAATCCTTAAGAGGACTGCTTTCTTCCACCTGCAAAATACAGTAAAGATTTGTCCCATCCTGTCTATGGCTGATGCTGAGACCCTGATCCATGCGTTTATCTCTTCTAGACTGGACTACTGCAGTGTTCTATTTTCTGGTTTACCACAGTCCAACAGGGGTCTCTAATTGGTTCAAAATGCTGTTGTCAGACTTGACGGGAAGCAGAAAGTTTGACCACATTACACCCATGTTGGCATCTCTTCACTAGCTTTCTGTCCCTGTAAGACCAGATTTTAAGCTTCTGCTACTAACCTATAGAATTGTTCACGGACTGGCACCTCCTTACTTAGCTGACCTAATTAAACCCTAAGTACCGGCCCTTGGCTCTGCGTTCTCAGGATGCAGGAATACTTTGTGTCCCTAGGGTGAATAAAAAGTCTGCGGGTCACAGAGCTTTCTCTTATCGTGCCCCTGTTCTGTGGAATGATCTCCCTGCATCAATAGAACAGTCAGATTCTGTAGAGACTTTCAAGTGGAGACTTAAGAAGCACTTATTTTCCTTTCTGTATGGGTAGCATACTGGCATAGTATGGTACTATGCTTTCTACCCTTTTAAATCCATTTTATTAGGAAACGGAGCGGGCCGCAGCTCAACTTTATCTAAAGTCTGGGTCTTTTAGTGAAACTTAGGGCTATTGGCTGGCGATTACCCTAGTATTTCTTCTGTTTTTCTTGTTGCTTAATGCTGACAAATTATACTGTATTTGTTGTCTTTCTGATGTCTGATTCAGTTTTTTTTTCTCTCTGAGGTATGGCTCCATCCAGAGATGGGTGTGGTGTCTACTTTTGCGTCCCTCCTGTCCTGTGCACCAGCAAAATTTCCTGTATATTTATTTTGTAAATTGTTTTGTAAATTGTATTGGCACCATGGCCCAAGCAGAGGGTCACTCCTTTGAGTCTGGTCTGCTTGAGGTTTCTTCCTCAATTCATCAGAGGGAGTTTGTCACCTGTGTGCTTGCTCTAGGGGGTTGGTAAGGTTAGACCTTACTTGTGTGAAGCGCCTTGAGGCAACTTTGTTGTGATTCTGTGCTATATAAATGAAAATAAATTGAAAAATTGAAATTGATAATTGGCTCATGAACAGATTCTGATTACCAAGGCTGATGCTGGAGTTGCATGCAGAGCATATGTGCATATGTGCAAAGGACAAAACAATAGGTTATTTGTTGTGGAAGATAACTTTAATTTATCAGAAACTCTAATCATGAACCAAAAACAAATCCTTTGTGGTTATTTTTCAGACTGATGCTTAATTTAGATCAGTGGTTTTCAAACTGTGAGGCGCCTCCCCCCAGGGGGCGCCAGAATTCTTCGTTTAAATGTTTTAAAAAAAAGATGCCTAAAATCTGGCAAAAGGTAAAAAAATAAAAATAGAAGAATAGAAAGCTCTTTAAAAACATATAAATATATTTAAAATGTGTTTAAGATGTGAAAAGAATAAAAAGAAACACAAAGATGTTTAAATTGTGTGTATGTGTGTCGGGGGGCCCACTCTCTCACACTTTGAAATGTGCGGTGCGTCACGCAAAAGTCCTGGCTGGTGTTCGTTTCTACAGCTATTGTGCCATCTCCGACATGTACAGGTGACACAGGGAACCGTTAATAGTGTGAGAAGTCATCAGAGTGATGTGCACATCAGAGACACACTAACATTTAACACACCCACGTGTGTGCAATTATATGGATGGATATAAAAGCATGCGCAAAGTGATGCGTAAAATGGCACTAACAGTGGCTGTGTTAGCGTTGTTTAGAGGACCTTGCAAATGGTGAAATCCGATGTGAGCGTCTATTCAGGGAACAGGAGGATTACTTCCAAATGAGGATAATTGGCTCCTAAACCGATTTTGTTTACCAAGCCCACTGTGACTGGAGCTGTGCACAGAACTGCGGTCGGCCCAGAGCGGACTACGGCGAGGAGCCAGGGGTTGTCTGTGTGCACACAGGTGCTGACCACGCTGGGTTTCCTAGCATCAGGGGCATTCTAGTGTGAGCTGGCTGATTCGGTCAAGCGTGTGCCAGTCAACCTTGCGCTGAGCTACCTATGTGTGGAACGCAATCATCCATCTCATCCAGGTACATTCTAACATTACAGTGCATTTTGCAGCGAAAGCCAGCGCTATTAATGCACACATTTGTTATAAAGGCACCATCACATGATGAATGTTTCTGTTAATAGGAAACATTTATTCCATCAGTGTTCAAATTATATGTGGTAAGCAAATGTGCATCAGGCAGCTGGCACAGTGAGCCATGGGGGCTAGTTGTGTTTAAATAGGTTATTCGTGTAATTGTTTTTGCTTGATGGTGAGCTGCAGAGCTTCTTAACAGGCTTCCTGTGTTCCTTATTTGTCATTAAACCCGTATGTTAAGTGTAAACGTCACACCGTCAGTGGAGGCACGCCTCACCTTTTTAATGTCAGTGTGCGCGCTGTTCTGCGTGTTAGCCTCACACACTCGCTCCGTAGCTCCCACGAACATTTTTCGAGTTTCATGATTAATCCGTTTAACAGTGTACTGAATAAACTGTCCCTGCGTGCCTCCACGTCATTTCCAGTCAATCAATCAATCAATTTTTTTATATAGCGCCAAATCACAACAAACAGTTGCCTCAAGGCGCTTTATATTGTAAGGCAAGGCCATACAATAATTATGTAAAACCCCAACGGTCAAAACGACCCCCTGTGAGCAAGCACTTGGCTACAGTGGGAAGGAAAAACTCCCTTTTAACAGGAAGAAACCTCCAGCAGAACAGGCTCAGGGAGGGGCAGTCTTCTGCTGGAACTGGTTGGGGCTGAGGGAGAGAACCAGGAAAAAGACATGCTGTGGAGGGGAGCAGAGCTCGATCACTAATGATTAAATGCAGAGTGGTGCATACAGAGCAAAAAGAGAAAGAACAGTACATCATGGGAACCCCCAGCAGTCTACGTCTATAGCAGCATAACTAAGGGATGGTTCAGGTCACCTGATCCAGCCCTAACTATAAGCTTTAGCAAAAGGAAAGTTTTTAAGCCTAATCTTAAAAGTAGAGAGGGTGTCTGTCTCCCTGATCTGAATTGGGAGCTGGTTTCCACAGGAGAGGAGCCTGAAAGCGAAGGCCTCTGCCTCCCATTCTACTCTTACAACCCTAGGAACTACAAGTAAGCCTGCAGTCTGAGAGCAAAGCGCTCTATTGGGGTGATATGGTACTACGAGGGTCCCTAAGATAAGATGGGACCTGATTATTCAAACCTTATAAGTAAGAAGAAGAATTTTAAATTCTATTCTAGAATTAACAGGAAGCCAATGAAGAGAGGCCATATGGGTGAGATATGCTCTCTCCTTCTAGTCCCCGTCAGTACTCTAGCTGCAGCATTTTGAATTAACTGAAGGCTTTTTAGGGAACTTTTAGGACAACCTGATAATAATGAATTACAATAGTCCAGCCTAGAGGAATAAATGCATGAATTAGTTTTTCAGCATCACTCTGAGACAAGACCTTTCTGATTTTAGAGATATTGCGTAAATGCAAAAAAGCAGTCCTACATATTGTTTAATATGCGCTTTGAATGACATATCCTGATCAAAATGACTCCAAGATTTCTCACAGTATTACTAGAGGTCAGGGTAATGCCATCCAGAGTAAGGATCTGGTTAGACACCATGTTTCTAAGATTTGTGGGGTCAAGCACAATAACTTCAGTTTTATCTGAGTTTAAAAGCAGGAAATTAGAGGTCATCCATGTCTTTATGTCTGTAAGACAATCTGCAGTTTAGCTAATTGGTGTGTGTCCTCTGGCTTCATGGATAGATAAAGCTGGGTATCATCTGCGTAACAATGAAAATTTAAGCAATACCGTCTAATAATACTGCCTAAGGGAAGCATGTATAAAGTGAATAAAATTGGTCCTAGCACAGAACCTTGTGGAACTCCATAATTAACTTTAGTCTGTGAAGAAGATTCCCCATTTACATGAACAAATTGTAATCTATTAGACAAATATGATTCAAACCACCGCAGCGCAGTGCCTTTAATACCTATGGCATGCTCTAATCTCTGTAAGAAAATTTTATGGTCAACAGTATCAAAAGCAGCACTGAGGTCTAACAGAACAAGCACAGAGATGAGTCCACTGTCCGAGGCCATAAGAAGATCATTTGTAACCTTCACTAATGCTGTTTCTGTACTATGATGAATTCTAAAACCTGACTGAAACTCTTCAAATAGACCATTCCTCTGCAGATGATCAGTTAGCTGTTTTACAACTACCCTTTCAAGAATTTTTGAGAGAAAAGGAAGGTTGGAGATTGGCCTATAATTAGCTAAGATAGCTGGGTCAAGTGATGGCTTTTTAAGTAATGGTTTAATTACTGCCACCTTAAAAGCCTGTGGTACATAGCCAACTAACAAAGATAGATTGATCATATTTAAGATCGAAGCATTAAATAATGGTAGGGCTTCCTTGAGCAGCCTGGTAGGAATGGGGTCTAATAAACATGTTGATGGTTTGGATGAAGTAACTAATGAAAATAACTCCGACACGAACAATCGGAGAGAAAGAGTCTAACCAAATACTGGCATCACTGAAAGCAGCCAAAGATAACGATACGTCTTTGGGATGGTTATGAGTAATTTTTTCTCTAATAGTTAAAATTTTGTTAGCAAAGAAAGTCATGAAGTCATTACTAGTTAAAGTTAATGGAATACTCAGCTCAATAGAGCTCTGACTCTTTGTCAGCCTGGCTACAGTGCTGAAAAGAAACCTGGGGTTGTTCTTATTTTCTTCAATTAGTGATGAGTAGAAAGATGTCCTAGCTTTACGGAGGGCTTTTTTTATAGAGCAACAGACTCTTTTTTCCAGGCTAAGTGAAGATCTACTAATTAGTGAGACGCCATTTCCTCTCCAACTTACGGGTTATCTGCTTTAAGCTACGAGTTTGCGAGTTATACCACGGAGTCAGACACTTCTGATTTAAAGCTCTCTTTTTCAGAGGAGCTACAGCATCCAAGTTGTCTTCAATGAGGATGTAAAACTATTGACGAGATACTCTATCTCCCTTACAGAGTTTAGGTAGCTACTCTGCACTGTGTTGGTATATGGCATTAGAGAACATAAAGAAGGAATCATATCCTTAAACCTAGTTACAGCGCTTTCTGAAAGACTTCTAGTGTAATGAAACTTATTCCCTACTGCTGGCTAGTCCATCAGAGTAAATGTAAATGTTATTAAAAAATGATCAGACAGAAGGGAGTTTTCAGGGAATACTGTTAAGTCTTCTATTTCCATACCATAAGTCAGAACAAGATCTAAGATATGATTAAAGTGGTGGGTGGACTCATTTACTTTTTGAGCAAAGCCAATAGAGTCTAATAATAGATTAAATGCAGTGTTGAGACTGTCATTCTCAGCATCTGTGTGGATGTTAAAATCGCCCACTATAATTACTATATAGGTCTGAAAATTCACAGAGAAACTCACAGTAATGACCAGGTGGACGATAGATAATAACAAATAAAACTGGTTTTTGGGACTTCCAATTTGGATGGACAAGACTAAGAGACAAGCTTTCAAATGAATTAAAGCTCTGTCTGGGTTTTTGATTAATTAATAAGCTGGAATGGAATATTGCTGCTAATCCTCTGCCCCGGCCCGTGCTACGAGCATTCTGACAGTTAGTGTGACTCGGGGGTGTTGACTCATTTAAACTACATATTCATCCTGCTGTAACCAGGTTTCTGTTAGGCAGAATAATCAATATGTTGATCAATTATTATATCATTTACCAACAGGGACTTAGAAGAGAGGACCTAATGTTTATAGACCACATTTAACTGTTTTAGTCTGTGGTGCTATATTATTTTTCTTTTTGAATTTTTATGCTTAAATAGATTTTTGCTGGTTATTGGTAGTCTGGGAGCAGGCACCGTCTCTACGGGGATGGGGTAATGAGGGGATGGCAGGGGGAGAGAAGCTGCAGAGAGGTGTGTAAGACTAACTACAACTCTGCTTCCTGGTCCCAACCCTGGATAGTCACGGTTTGGAGGATTTAAGAAAATTGGCCAGATTTCTAGAAATGAGAGCTGCTCCATCCAAAGTGGGATGGATGCCGTCTCTCCTAACAAGACCAGGTTTTCCCCAGAAGCTTTGCCAATTATCTATGAAGCCCACCTCATTTTTTGGACACCACTCAGACAGCCAGCAATTCAAGGAGAACATGCGGCTAAACATGTCACTCCCGGTCCGATTGGGGAGGGGCCCAGAGAAAACTACAGAGTCCGACATTGTTTTTGCAAAGTTACACACCGATTTAATGTTAATTTTAGTGACCTCCGATTGGCGTAACCGGGTGTCATTACTGCCGACGTGAATTACAATCTTACCAAATTTACGCTTAGCCTTAGCCAGCAGTTTCAAATTTCCTTCAATGTCGCCTGCTCTGGCCCCCGGAAGACAATTGACTATGGTTGTTGGTGTCGCTAACTTCACATTTCTCAAAACAGAGTCGCCAATAACCAGAGTTTGATCCTCGGCGGGTGTGTCGTCGAGTGGGGAAAAAACGGTTAGAGATGTGAACGGGTTGGCGGTGTACACAGGGCTTCTGTTTAGGGCTACGCTTCCTCCTCACAGTCACCCAGTCAGCCTGCTTTCCCGGCTGCTCGGGATCTGCCAGGGGGGAACTAACGGCGGCTAAGCTACCTTGGTCCGCACCGACTACAGGGGCCTGGCTAGCTGTAGAATTTTCCACGGTGCGGAGCCGAGTCTCCAATTCGCCCAGCCTGGCCTCCAAAGCTACGAATAAGCTACACTTATTACAAGTACCGTTACTGCTAAAGGAGGCCGAGGAATAACTAAACATTTCACACCCAGAGCACAAAAGTGCGGGAGAGACAGGAGAAGCCGCCATGCTAAATTGGCTAAGAGCTAGTAGCTACGCTAAGCTAGTGGATTCCTAAAAACACGCAAAGTGAATAATGTGTAAATAATTTAGAGGTGATTCAGCAGAAGGAGTGCTTTAGTTAAGGCACGTAAAGATTACACTGGGAAACAAATCGTAATCTAGATAACTAGATCAATCTAACTGCGCAGATTAAACAGCTAACAGATACAGAAAAACACCGCTGTGCTCCGGAACAGGAAGTGATACAATACCGCAGTGAGAGCCAACCACCAGTAGAGGCAAGCAAGAGTCATCTGTAGTATAATTTCTTTTGTGTGTTCATGTTGTCTGATGTGATGTCATGGGGAATCCCTGCTCCAAGGGCCTATTTACATTAAATTGCATATTTAAATAGGCATGGCCGGGGAGGAGTCTGGTTCCACGCTCAATTCCACGTTCAGTGGGATGTACAAACAGAACGTGTGAATTCATGCCTACACACACTTTCCTGCATCTGAATATATTTGTGCTTACACCAGATCCAGGGTTTTGCATACGCCAACTTTTAAGAGAAAGTCCACGCAAGTCTTTGTACATGAGGCCCCAGGAGGCTGAGTGGAATGGTGTGGACCTGCAGCTCAATGTATCTAAGACGAAGGAGCTGGTGGTGGACTTCAGAAGATGGAAGACCTGTCCGAACCCAGTTACCATCAATGGAACAGAGGTGGACATTGTGGACTACTACAAGTACTTGGGCGTCCATACAGACAACAATCTAGACTGGAATGTAAACAGAGTCTTCCTCAGAAGGCTCAGATCCAGTGGTGTAGTAAACGTGGAACGTAGGTAGACGCCGTTTACTCACCTAAAAGACCCGGAATTTCCGTCTACCCACTTCAAATTGCCCTGGGGAACGTGACGGTATAAATAAAATAAGCGCTTATTGACTGTAATTTTATTTTCTCCCTTTAAAGGAGACCTGCATTGAAAAAAAATGCAGTCAGATTTTTTTGAACAAAAAATGACTTACATTTACACATGAGATACTTCTGAATGTAGTAAAGTAAATCTGCAAGCCCAGATCTGTCATTCAACGGAGAAATCTTCATTTGAAAATGACAAATTTACAGCTTAACATTTAGCCCTCCGCAAATTGTCCCTCTCATCATGGACGCTGCCGAGACGTCACGGACAAGACCCTCTCCTAGCATGCATTGCGCCAATTGTAATTTGTGGATTTACGTCAGTTTGCATCTGCACCTTTTTCTTGTCTTACACGGAAGGATCTACTTTTTTAAAACTTCATATTGTCTTGCGGCATGTTTGGTGAGTACACATTTCTTTTATTTGTGCTTGAAAATTATTTTGGGGGACTTTTCATATATTATATATTCATAGTGGTGTCGCAATGAAAATCTGTCTTTCGCCTCCGGTACCATTGCGGGATATGGAGGCAAGACCCGCAAAGACACATCCGTGTTGAAAACCATTTGTAAAATTCAGGCGGCTTTTGATGGCTTTCAACAAGCGAGTAACTGAGAAATTGTTTAACAGCTTGGGCATGTTCCAACTTGCCCGTTAAGGTTTCCAACGGAGGTGTTTTTCCTGTCGCGACCCCCCGCGGTCGGGTCCGGCCCGACATGCGACTCTGCCCGCACGTTCTTTCATTACAAAATGTCCGTTAACAATGGAATGTCCGAATAAACTCCT
Source organism: Thalassophryne amazonica (assembly GCF_902500255.1). NCBI lineage: Eukaryota > Metazoa > Chordata > Actinopteri > Batrachoidiformes > Batrachoididae > Thalassophryne > Thalassophryne amazonica. The sequence continues at coordinate 100,268,317 of NC_047104.1, read as the reverse complement.
CATGCCGACTTCTTCTGAAAGTTCTCTGTTCTCTGACTTACTGGGTCAACAGAGCCTGAAATGTGGAAGTTTTCAACTTGAAACGGCGAGACGCTGCCGCCTCGAAGCGCAGATCGCCATCAGGCGCCGTGGGCCGTCCTTAAAGCGACACTACCAGACCAAAATCTCTCATCAGCCATTAAAATGTTTACCAAAAACCAGCTGAATTTATCGAATGGTGTCCACTCAGTTGTGCCTTACAGTTTTGAAAAAATTTAGATCAAACAAAGCAGCAGTCTCTGAGCCATTCCTAAACAATGAAAAAATCGACGATAGGGTGGGCCACTCCTCACTCAAAGACTGCCCACAGGCGAATGACGTAACCGTCAGGCGTGAAAAACCTTGCATGCCCACGAGGGTTCAAGCATGTCTGATGTAATCACACGTGATTCAAATCCATATGGTTTTTGAAAAAATAATAAGGTCGGATACTTTTCTAATAGACCTTGTAAACCTCTCTCAGCGTCCATGGAGCTTTGGGGCTCCGATTGCCGAGACGTGCGGTGCTGTGGATTTTGCCGCAAGAAGTCTGTCCTTGCAGCAACAGGTGTACCGGCCGCTTCGCATTAAAACAGCGAGCGTAGCGGAGGCAGAGAGCGGGAGAGGAAGAACGGCGCCCGCTGTCGATGTCGTTGCTGATCTGAGCACACAGATCTGTATCTCACATTCATTGCAGCTTACTTTTGGATGTTGAAACCAGGACGTGTATAAGTAACATTACTAACAGATAAATCAATTTCAATGCAGGATCGGACTGAAGGCGGGAGCGCGTCGTCTTGTCCCTGACGTCATGAAATGATACGGCTGTACAAACTGTTTTCACAGAGGGCTAAATTTTAGCTGCAAATTTGTCATTTTTAAACGAAGATTTCTCCGCTGAATTACAAATTTGGGCTTACAGATTTACTTTACTGCATTCACAAGGGTCTTAGAAATACATATCAGCTATTTCTTTCTGAAATCTGACCATTTATTTCAATGCAGGTCTACTTTAAAAGACAGCCATCAGGCATCCATCACTGCAGAGTGCACCGTATGTCCCACCCCCGCTCGCTCTGCTAGATAAGAGTTTTAATTGGCACATAGAGATGGGGCGGGGCTGCCAGCTAACCAGCGCGAAAGCCACACACAAACAAGAAGAATGCTGGAAGTATCGATGGTGATTACCCGAAAAAATGAAAACAGGCCTCGGTTTTAGGTTTTTTTTTTTTTTCCCAAAACGTCCACCTGCTGCTTCAGGGCCGATTGATTAAGTTTGCACCCTGAGTGGAGGAGATAAACCTGGCACTGTCTGCATTTCTGGTAAGTGGGCTAGCCTACGACAGCTAGCTTTTTATTTGTTCACTAAGCTAATGGGCCTTTCACACTGAATACGTCAGACGCGTCAAAAAACGGTCTAAAAAGCATTATTTTCAATGAGACGCGTTGCTTTTTAGATGCTGACGGGAGCGCGCATTGCCGCTTGTCGGCAGGCTGACGTAGACAAAGTTCAAGCCAATCCAACTTTCTGAGCCGTGACGTACCTTTGCGTTGTCCAATAGGAACGACGCGTCGGACCAAAACACGGACGACTAGTGGCAGAAACCACTGATCTGTACAAAATGGATCGGTGTAGAAATAAACCACTGATCTGTACAAAACAAACATGTCACAGGACTGCTCATTTATGGAGCAGTTTTATGAAGAAAAATCCTTGGAAATGTTTGTTTGTTACCTCAGAATTTGATTACTGTTAAAGTTTAAAACACTTGTAATTAAAATAGCTAAATAAATCAATAAATGGTTCTTTAGAAACCTTTCATCTGTAAATTAAAACCACCTCTTATTTCAGATTAGATAATTTCTTGTTTAACATAAGGAACCTCGGACATTTATTTTTAGAAAAAATAACATGGAAATTTGTACTTTTTTTTTTTTTTTTTTTAAGTCTGGTAGATTTATATCTCATTTCAACCAGAAAAACAGACACTGTAAATAAATACAAATGTTTATTATAAATGCAACAGGAAATAATTTAACAATGACTGCAGTGATTGTAAAGTAGGATTTCTGTGACATAAACCTCTTGATGAATTTTTTTTTTAATGCTCATTTCAACTTGTAATTTTGACAAAATGTAATTGCCTTAATGTTGTTATCAGGACAGTCATTTCTAAAATATGAATTTGAGCACAATAAGTGGAGAGCTTCTACTTGTGCAAATGTCTTAACTTTGATTCGTGGACATTTTTAATGATCCGTTCGTTAAAATATAAAATGAAACAGCTTTTTAAAAAATAATAGTTTTGCCGGTAATCTACAGATGTCTCTTGAGCTTGAGTCCCGTTGGCTGTTGGATAGTGTAGTTTTAAAATGACTGGAATTGGTAAGTGGCATACTCCCAGTAGTTGCATGGTTGTCTTAGTTATTTGGTTGTCTTCATACTATACTTTTGTGCCACTGATTTGGCCTACAATGTTTTTGTCATGGGTTGAAAAGGTTTCTGCAAAGTAAAGCATCTACCATATTTTCATTGTATGTGAATTTTCTGGTAGCTAGCTTCTGTCCTTCAGCCTAGCTGCTGTTTTAATGGAACTTAACATATACTATAATACTAGCTTGTTTATACTGGGTAGGTTTCCTTATGGACCACAAAGCCTACAGGTTCCAGTCCCCCGTTTGGACCTGATGATGGACTGTCAATTTCAACAGAGATTGTGGTAGGAGGCATGAGGCTCTGCAGCCAGTGCATGCTCATGTAGACCAGTGTGTTCTGTTTTGTTTTTGTTTATGCGTCTAAGGGTGAGTCTTAGACTGCAGGCACTTATGTCCTTTGATCATATTGTATGAAAAACAGAAAAAAGGGGAAATTTCACACTTTTATAGTTATCTTTACAATGAAAGTGTTTTAAGAAATTTGTTCTAGTAGTCTATGATGACTTTTTCAGCATCATTATATGCAAATATTGCCGTTTTGTGCTTGTCCCACACCCAGACTTTTGATCTTCAATGATAAAAATGAATGGTAAAAAAAAAAAAAGTTTTTTCTAATGTTTTAAAATATCAGTAAAATAATCAAAACATAATTGGGGTATTCAATGTCATACAACTGTTTTGTTTTTTTGTTTTTTTTAAACAAAATGTAGTTGTCCCACACTATTGCCGTAATTTCCACCACAACACTGTAATTTCCCTTTAAACAGTTTGTATGAAAGATTGTTTGGGTAGTTTCTATGGAGATAAACAGTGACATCAGAGCACATGTATATAGCGCCAAATCACAAACAGTTGCCCCAAGGCGCTTTATATTGTAAGGCAATGGTGTGGTGTAAATTACATTTGGGACAGTAGTGTGGGACAACTACATTTTGTTTAAAAAAAAAAATCACAACAGTTGTATGACATTGAATACCCCAATTATGTTTTGATTATTTTACTGATATTTTATTCAGAGATATTTTAAAACATTAGAAAAAAATGTTTCTTTACCATTCATTTTTATCATTGAAGATCAAAACTCTGGGTGTGGGACAAGCACAAAACGGCAATATTTGCATATAATGATGCTGAAAAAAGGTGAAAAAGTCATCATAGACTACTAGAACAAATTTCTTAACACACTTTCATTGTAAAGATAACTAAGTGTGAAATTTACCCTTTTTTCTGTTTTTCATACAATATTATCAAAGGACATAAGTGCCCGTAGTCTAAGAATCACCCATAAATGCAACACTTTTGGTTTTGCTCCCATTTTGTATGAGATGAACTCAAAGATCTAAAACTTTTTCCACATACACAATATCACCATTTCCCTCAAATATTGTTCACAAACCAGTCTAAATCTGTGATAGTGAGCACTTCTCCTTTGCTGAGATAATCCATCCCACCTCACAGGTGTGCCATATCAAGATGCTGATTAGACACCATGATTAGTGCACAGGTATGACTTAGGCAGTCCACAATAAAAGGCCACTCTGAAAGGTGAAGTTTTGTTTTATTGGGGGGGGATACCAGTCAGTATCTGGTGTGACCACCATTTGCCTCATGCAGTGCAACACATCTCCTTCGCATAGAGTTGATAAGGTTGTCAATTGTGGCCTGTGGAATGTTGGTCCACTCCTCTTCAATGGCTGTGCGAAGTTGCTGGATATTGGCACGAACTGGTACACGCTGTCATTCGCCGGTCCAGAGCATCCCAAACATGCTCAATGGGTGACATGTCCGGTGAGTATGCCGGTCATGCAAGAACTGGGACATTTTCAGCTTCCAAGAATTGTGTTCAGATCCTTGCAACATGGGGCCGTGCATTATCCTGCTGCAACATGAGGTGATGTTCTTGGATGTGGCACAACAATGGGCCTCAGTACAAGCATGCAGATGAGCTTCCCTGAGACGGTTTCTGACAGTTTGTGCAGAAATTCTTTGGTTATGCAAACCGATTGCTTCAGCAGCTGTCCGAGTGGCTGGTCTCAGAGAGTCTTGGAGGTGAACATGCTGGATGTGGAGGTCCTGGGCTGGTGTGGTTACACGTGGTCTGCGGTTGTGAGGCTGGTTGGATGTACTGCCAAATTCTCTGAAACGCCTTTGGAGACGGCTTATGGTAGAGAAATGAACATTCAATACACGAGCAACAACTCTGACATTCCTGCTGTCAGCATGCCAATTGCACGCTCCCTCAAATCTTGCGACATCTGTGGCATTGTGCTGTGATAAAACTGCACCTTTCAGAGTGGCCTTTTACTGTGGGCAGTCTAAGGCACACCTGTGAGGTGGGATGGATTATCTCAGCAAAGAAGTGCTCACTATCACAGATTTAGACTGGTTTGTGAACAATATTTGAGGGAAATGGTGATATTGTGTATGTGGAAAAAGTTTTAGATCTTTGAGTTCATCTCATACAAAATGGGAGCAAAACCAAAAGTGTTGCGTTTATATTTTTGTTGAGTGTATTAGAATGGTTATTCGAATAATGTTTTGTTTGCCTTTTGGCTAGAGATCTGCATTGTGATTTGGCATATGTTTTACACAAGATCAATGCCCTTCTTGATGCAGCTCCAGTTTTACTTGGAGAAACAGACACAGCCCCTGGTGTTGACAAACGGTTTCCCCATAGACTGTACATACAGAACAGAAGATTGTGGAGCAAGACATAGAGCTGAAAGAAGGCCTGGTGGATCAGAAGGATGAGGCAGATAATGATTACACCAGTGATGGGCCCAATTGGCCACCTGATCCAGCTGCTGTCATCAGTCCTCTGGAGCAGGTAACAGATGAGATACAGTGCATCTCGAAAGTGTTCATAATGTATTCACTTTTTTCACATTTCCTTATGGTACAGCCTTATTCCAAAATGGAATAAATGATTTTTTTCCCTCAAGATTTGACTCACAACACCCCATAATGACAACATGAAAAGTTTTTTGCAAATTTATATAGTTTTTTTTATATATATAATATATAAGAAATCACATGTACTTATGTATTCACACCCTTTGCTCAATGCTTTGTTGATGCACCTTTGGTAGCAATTACAGCCTTAGGTCTTCTTGGATATGATGCAACAAGTTTGGTGCACCTATCTTTGGGCAGTTTTGCCCATTCCTCTTTGTAGCACCTCTCAAGCTCCATCAGGTTGGACGGGGTGTGTCAATGCACAGCCATTTTAAGATCTCTCCAGAGATGTTCAATCAGATTCAGGTCTGGGAGCTGGCTGGGTCACTCAAGGACATTCAGAGTTATCCTGAAGCCACTCCTTTGATATCTTGGGATGTAAATACTTTCTGGATGCACCTTAAGTCCTTCTCTGGAAGATGTCTTGATGGCACCATCTCACCTCCATTTCTTCTGCTGGAACTGACAGATGAAGGCGATCGGTATCTTGTGCCTGCTGATATTCAAAATAAAATGGTCAATGCTGCTGTTCTGCATGACCATAACTGTACTTCCAAGAATATCCTATGTAGGTACAAGTCAAACTAGGACTGTGCCCTATTTGATCCATGCAGTGGCACTGACCGTCCTGAAAACAGGAGAAACTCAGTGATGGTAAACAAAAAATATTTACATTGTGTCCTGCTACACTTCAGTCCACTACACCAAGATTTGAGGGACTGTATAACGCTTTGAACATTTCAAACAGGTGGCAGATCAACAACTGTTCAGATGGCTGCAATCTGCATCACAATGAATCACCTTCATTCATTCATTACCTTAATGATGCCAAAATTTTTGTTTCCCACGTCTTTGACATGGACAAGTCTATTTCAGCGTGTTTTTCACGTCTTTGAAAATTTGTTTTTATAAAAATCGGCTACAAAGAGGACTTGCTTGAATACAATAATAGTGTGTTTTATTTTAACTGAATCATTTCCCTTACCAAAAAGTAGTACATGCAAGTATGTTTCAAGTATACTTCCAGTTTACTTTTTATATACTTATCAGTACTATTTTTTGGTAAGGGTTGGTGTTACAAGTAATATCTCCATTTCAGCATTAATGTTTTGTTTGAAGCTATACAAATTGATATATATCTTGTGTACACATTTTTAAAACTTACTGTTTTCTTCTTATTCTGTTCTTATTCTAAACTTATGCTGTTGTTCAAAACACCTGTTTTGAACAACAGACCTTTTTTTTTTTTTTTTTTAAACTATATGGATTTGAATCGTGTGCTTGCATCAGCCAGGCTTGAACCTTCGTGCACATGTGTGAGTTTTCACGCCTGTCGGTTGTGTCATTCGCCTGTGGGCAAGCTTTGAGTGAGCACTGGGCCACCCCCCTCGTCGGATTTTCATTGTCAGGGAAATGTCTGAATGGCTGGAGCAGCGCTGAATCAAATTTTTCCAGAAACTGTGAGAGACAGCCAGGTGGAAACCATTCGGAAGATTCAGACGGCTTTCGGTGGCTTTTCAGTCGAGTGAGTATCCGAGAAATTGTGTAACAGCTGGGCACGTCACAACTTGTCCTGTGAGACTTCTAACACGGACGTGCTTTTGTTGTGCGCCATTGCTGCTCCGTCCCAACGCGCAAAATCCTCCACACGTCTTTCATTACAAAATCTCCTGTAACAGTGGACTGTGCCCCAAAAGTGCTGATGTCCACCTCTTCCACAATTTCTCTGGTAGTCAGACAACGTCTCGGATCAACACAGCGTTCACTTTGGAAATGATCTGGTCGTTTCAGCCTGTCGATGGCCGCTCGGAGCGCGGCACGCCCTCCGCTGCTGTGGGCCATCTTTAATCCGGTTGTAATGCTCAATTTGTGTGACGCCCAGAGTATCCTCACCGAAAGCCGTCTGAATCTTCCGAATGGTTTCCACCTGGCTGTCTCTCACAGTTTCTGGAAAAAATTTGATTCAGCGCTGCTCCAATCGCTCAGCCATTTCCCTGACAATGAAAATTCGACGAGGGGGGTGGACCAGTGCTCACTCGAAGCCTGCCCACAGGCGAATGATGCAACCAACAGGCGTGAAAAAACTCACGCATGCGCACGAAGGTTCAAGCTTGGCTGATGCAAGCGCACATGATTCAAATCCATATAGTTTTTTTTTTTTAAAAAAAAAAAGGTCGGATAGTTTTCTAACAGACCTCGTATATCTTGTTAGTTAGTGCTTTTATTTTGAGCAAGTGCAGGCCCAACAAAACTTTAACAGGAGTTAAGTCCAAAATTGACTTAAATCTTAACTTAAATCAGACAACACAACAATAGCAATATTACATTGATGCTCGAAATGGAGTGGGGAGAAGTAAAACTTATTAAACCCCACCCTAATTTACAGAATAATACTCTCAAAAAACAAAAACAGCATTCGCTTCAAATCATTTCAGAAAACCTCATAAACAACCAGTCGGAATCTTATGCACATGTGCAAAATCACACATACATAATAACTTGTGTCTTATATACAGACATTACCACAGGTAACAATGTTTTTTTTTCCCCAATACCAACAATGGTAATAGAAATACGATGAAGGTAAGTGATGATGTGATACCAACAAAGATAAAAGGAATACCGTAAGGGCAAGTAACATCAAATTTGACGCAAACAGCATAATACAGTCAATCCTCGTTATCTGTATATTGTAACCACATATTTTGTTTGTAATGAAATTTAACCTGATAGGTACATGACATTTAGTTCAAGCCCCAGACTGTTCCATAACTTAATACTGCATACAGACATAGAAAACCTTCTCCTGGTCGTCCTCACCTTTGGAACTATGAAATTCCCAATTCCTCTTAAACTGTGTGACTGATCTAAGAGAAAACATATTTTAAACATTGACTGGTAATAAGTGATGAAATGGTTTGAACATGAATTGTACACTGTATAATTTTACAAGATCATAGTTTTAATAGTTTTGGTTTAAGAAAAAGAGGATTTGTATGTTCAGGATACCCAGCCTTGTGAATAGTTCCTTTGGCCCTTTTTGTAGTAAGAATAGTGATTGAATTGATTGTTTATAATTATTGCCCCATACTTCTACACAGTAGGTCAGGTATGGAAGAATGAGAGAACAATACAAAATATGTAGTACATTGTGATCAAAAATATGTTTAACTTTATTAATTATTGCAAGGCTTTTGGAGACTTTGGATGGATTTGTAAAAGTTAAGTGGCTTTCATTATCTTATCACGTGAAAAGACATAAACAGCAGGCAGCGGTTCCACTAACACAAGGCCCTACATCTTTCAAGATTGACCTAGTAAGCCACATGGCCTAAACATGACATGGCATTTTTGATCACGTAAACATACACACATCTTTATCAATGATGTTAACAGACGTCTATGGGTGATTCTTTAACTACGGGCACTATTGGCCTTGTAAATGTAATTTCCACCACACCGCTGCCTTACAATATAAAGCCCCTTGGGACAACTGTTTGTTGTGATTTGGCGCTATATACATGTGCTCTGATGTCACTGTTTATCTCCATAGAAACTACCCAAACAATCTTTCATACAAACTGTTTAAAGGGACATTAGTGTTGTGGTGGAAATTACGGCAATAGTGTGGGACAACTACATTTTGTTTAAAAAAATTACAACAGTTGTATGACATTGAATACCCCAATTATGTTTTGATTATTTTACTGATATTTTATTCAGAGATATTTTAAAACATTAGAAAAAATGTTTCTTTATCATTGAAGATCAAAAGTCTGGGTGTGGGACAAGCACAAAACGGCAATATTTGCATATGATGATGAAAAAAGGTGAAAAAGTCATCATAGACTACTAGAACAAATTTCTTAAAACACTTTCATTGTAAAGACAACTATAAAAGTGTGAAATTTCCCCTTTTTTCTGTTTTTCATACAATATGATCAAAGGACATAAGTGCCCGTAGTCTAAGAATCACCCTATAAAACCTTACTGCAAACTGTGTTCGGGGTCTCATTCCTGAATGAGCTCCTGCGTGACCTCTGGACAGTGAGAACACCAGATCTGGTATGATTAACTCCACATGAAATGAATTAAACTGTCCTTTTTGTAACAGAGACTCACTGATCCAGGACAGACCCAAAGAACTCAGGGTCTAACAGTGATGACAAAAGAAAAAACAAAAATCACACACTGGAGCAACAAACATATTTAGAGTAAAAAAAAAATGCATGAGTGCTGTTGTTGATATTACTAAAAAGAAATTGAAAATGAATTGGGAGCAAAAAAAAAAGAATAAAAAAACAATTTCTAATAAAATAAAACAGCGCCATCTGTGGTGATGAAATAAAACAGCACCCTCTGCATTGATCACTTGGGTCAGTGATCGGAAGCACCCAGGATCGGTGCTTGCAGACATCCAAGTACCAACCAAGAGCCACCCTACTTGGGTCCTGAGATCTGACAGGATCAGGCGCACACAGATTAGACTGTTTAGAATGAAGTTTTACATTAAAAAAAAAAAAAAAAAATCAAATTGTTTTTTCCTCGCTAAACCATTAATAAAGAAAAAACACTTTTATGACCATTCTAGTTCGCATAAAGTTTTTCATCTAAAGTGTTTTGATTCATATTTTATTTTTTATTTATCATTTGTTAAATTGTGCTGGCTCACCTTCCAGTCCAAAAGATGACTATAAAGCACCGAACGGCAGTTTGCGCCCTGCCGAAATTAGAACTACGAAGAAGAATTATTTGCCCATCCATTGGCTGGTGCGTATATATATCCCACAATGCATTGCTATGACACTTCCTTTTTCCTTTCGGCCATTTCCTCCCGTGTAGGTAGGAGAACTTATTCTGAAGATGTTCAGCAACAAAAAAAAATCTACTTTAATCTTCTGCAGTTTCTTATTGTTTTTTAATCACAACCCATACCCGCAATGTAGTGTATTGTTACTTTTTACATGGTGTGATTATTGGTGTCAATTTCATTTGAGTTTTGGTAAATTTTTGGTGAAACTGCGGTGATGTCTCTTTAAACACGTTTCAGTACATTTTGTCACAGAATAACGGTGCCACTGTCACGCAGTGTTGTATACCATGTCAATTATAGTTGTGCGTTAAATCGGTCTCCAGCTTAACACTTTAAAGCGTTTAGCTTATCTTATTTTAGCATAACGACATTTCATCCTACCTCGAAACGTCCCACCGAGGTTTGGTACGCATGCGTAAAACACAAAACTGGCATTTTTCAGAGGCCACTATAATGGTTTTCCACTTTATTAAATAGAGTTAATACTTGATTTTAAATCGTTTAATTTACTTATTGTTCGTGGCTTGTTTTTTGGTTGATATTCTCTGTGTTAGTATACTTATGTTAGCATGGTGTTAGCTTTGCGATGCCGTGCGTTTGGTGTCGCCAATAAAGTTCTGTTTAGATTAAGCCTACATTCCAGTTTTACTGGTTTCAAGTTATTCGAAACAGCAGGTACAGGCTAAATGACAGAATTTATAACTACTGTAAGCCACTTGACAGATGTGTTGATAAATCCATCCTACGGTAGGCTGTTTCGTCGGAATACCGGCACGGTTCGGGTTTGATGGCCGAGCTTTGTGGTTTATTTCAGGGCAGTAGGCAGCCATGGCTCCCAGCCGCAATGGGATGATCCTCAATCCTCATTTCCACAAAGACTGGCAGAAAAGAGTGCGCACTTGGTTCAACCAGCCAGCCAGGAAACTCCGCAGGTGAGAAAAACTTTAAGTTTAATCACATCCCATCTTCTGAGCCACTTGTTAAACTTCACTTTTTTGCAGCTTTGCTCATAATAAAATATTGTGAGCAATCTAGTTTCTCAGTGCCCTTACCACTTTTTGACAATAAGCGAATAGCACATCTCACTCCACACTGCACTGTGGGGTTGATTGATTACCACTGCTACTAGCCAACATGGTAAAGATGGCAGACTGTAAATAAACATGAGCCATTGGTGCAATTTTACATGACTTTAAAAGGTGGAAAGTCAGAGTGGAAACGTTTTTGTAACTGCTGAGGTCTCTCTGTTCATGGGAAATGCAAAGAGGAGCTCACTGCATCAGCACACAGTGCGGTAACTACAAATTTCATTGTCGCCTTTCTGTCTGACTCTGTGATCACAGAAACTGCTTCCTCAGTGAGAGTGGCCGGTGTCCTGCACGTACTACCTTAGCATAGCACGATGCCTTTGTGCAAACCACAAACGCGGCTAATTTCACGCATTCAGGAGAGGAAAGATGATGTATTCACTGCCAAAGTCCACAAAAAAATACTGATTTCACACAAAAAAATTCATTTTTCCTCATTCATGTCAATAGTGTCTTGAGGGGCGTGTCCTGAGAGGATGTCATCAAAGTTCATATTCCTGACAGTTTGCGGTTTCTGAGCGTTTATCCAGTGATGAAAGTCTTCTGTAAATTACTGGAATTCTGGGTTTTTTACTCATGTGGTGAATGTTAGTTTTTTGAAATAAGCGACACCAAAATCCATTCATTCAGTTCCATGCCCAAACAGTTGGTGGCGGTAATGCTCTGTGTTGGTTTGCAAGCCGCCAATAAACAAAAGAAGAGCAAGGGTTATGTTTGTTTTCCTGGTCACAATTAATGTGGGCTGTCTTCACGAAGTATGTGTTTGTAAACATCTCTGATAAGAAGCCACAGTGCCAATTAACTTTGACGTTTTCACATCATGATCCGAGACTGAAGGGTTAATGTTACATGCCGCTGCACAAAGCAGCGAATGAGAGATAACATTCTGATTGTACCGTGAGCTGCATGTCGTGCTGAAACTACAAAACAAAATGATGAAATGTTGCTGCGCGAGGTGATTTAAAGTTCATCAGAAAATGGAGCTGGTTCAACCCAAAGGACCAGAACAGGCACCTGACTTTTTTTTTATATCATCGTTTATACAGAAAAGCGAACGCTCCGGTAAGTCTTTGATCTTATGTTTCAAAATCTGTCTGGGAAGAATTTACTACAAATTGTCTCCATGTAAACTCGAGCCTGCTAAATCTGCGTTTCATGGTTTTTCTGGACAAAGGGTTTCTGAAGTTCTGGGGTAAAAAAACAAAAAAAACATAATGGCATATTTCACAATTTTGAAAAGAGGGAACTGCCTGTCTTGTGATAACAGGATGAAGAACAAGTTTAGGTGGCAGTGTTTAGAGGAAAAAGACAATGGTCATTTTTTTTTTCTTTTTGTCTTTCTATGTCAGGAAGACAAACCAAGGACGTAAGAAGATATTTTTGTTTATCGCTTGCATTATGCATAAGACAACAAATGTTGGCAATAATGTACTTTTTATTATATTTGTTAAACCTCGTATTATGTTGAAAAATTATATTGATAATGTTGCAAGTTAATTTGACCCGTTCTGTGTAAATCCACTCAAAACAGTCAAAAAACTAGGTTAAACCAATAACTTTATTTTAGATTATATAAACGTTTAGAAAAGATACACTTTTAATCCAACCCTACTTTGAATAACTATTTAGTTAAAGTTAACACTTTAGTGAACACTTCTTTCCCATTTAACTTGGCCCATTTTCTCACATTTTCAACATTCAAAATCTTCAGTGTTCTCCAGACAGAATGCTTTCTGCAGATGTAATTCTTGCATTTCACAAAACCAAAGTACTGGTTGTTTTTTCTTCATGAATTTTTGTCGCTTTTCCTCATCTAAGGTCATGAACTGGTTTGTAAAATCTGGACACTTTGATGTGTAGTGGAATGTCTGTGCATAGTTTGTATGCAAAGATGATGTGGGACATTTTGACCCAGACACTTGAATGTGAACTGTTCAGATCTAAAACAAACATGTCTCTTTGTGCTCAGAGATGTATCTGTGTGCATAAATGTATTCATGTGCTATAAATACTTCTGTTGTTCCATTTGATTTGACAATTATTATTTTTGAGTTGTTTGAATTGTCATTTGCTTTACTGTGTACTTTCTGGACCAAAATGTAAAGTTGTGTGAAAAGACTGGAGTGGGAAAATTGACCTGTCCCAAGAAAAAAAAATTATATAAAAAAAAAAAAAACTTTGGTGGGTAAATAGACCTGAAAATGCGCCAGAATGGATCTGAGATTTCACATTTTTCTGGGGGAGAACCCCCAGATCTCCCCCCCCCCCCCCCCCCCCCCCCCCCGGCCAAGGGCTTTGGTCCTTGCAAAAAAGTTTCTTTTTTTTTTTTTCTTTTTTTTCCCCCCATGGCCCACTTTCATTGCTGTTTATCAGTTAGGTGAAATGATGCTAATTTCCTCATGTTTATGACTTAATTTCTTAGTCAGCTTATTTCACATTTTATTTACTAGTGATGTGCACTTTAAGTTCAGTTATGCTGTTGGATTTGAAAATACTTTTTGAATATTTTCTGTTTTTGGCTGTGCAGTCATGTACATGAGCTGATCTTTTGTACCTCCAAAAACAAATATTTGGGGGGGTCACCTTGTCTGTCACTGAGATTTGTAAGTGCTTATCTTCCTAAACTGATTTATGGTTTTAAGTCACAAAATGGTAGCAAGCCATGTAAAGATGCATGACAGAAATTAATTCTGGTCTGACATGGTCAAGGAGCAGGGGGGTAATAAGACTGTTGTGCTTTCTTTTTTTATTTCTCCATGATGCTGCTTCTGAGGTAAATTTTCTCAACTCCACGGGGATCTCTGTACATGGGCGAGTGCCTGTTTATCACACATCCTTGTATGTAGACTGCACTCTACACTAGAAACGTAAGGCTCAGCCATTCTGATGAGTCGTGCCAAACAACTGCGCGTGCAGAACTGGTCTGTGCAATGTTTACTTTTCTGCTTTGGATTGCAAATGTTTTTACACGCACTTTGGTCAATTAAGACTTTGGCTTGATGATTTTGGGTTGACAATTTGCAGAAAACAGTTTTGTCATAATTTGACAAAGCATTCTTTCCTTAGGCGAAAGGCTCGTCAAGCTAAGGCTCGTCGCATTGCTCCCCGTCCTGTAGCTGGACCATTGAGGCCACAAGTCAGATGTCCCACCATTAGGTACCACACCAAGGTTCGTGCCGGACGTGGCTTCACACTTGAGGAACTTAAGGTAACCAGCCCTGCTGCATTGTCTTGAAATTTTTTTTTTTAGAAGCTGTCACTTGTATACTGTATCTGAACTCGCCTTTTAGTTGAACCCCTGTCAGTCACTTCAAGAAATCTTCCACACACAGAATTAATCCACAAGCATAAGTCTGTGCTGGGCTCAAATAATTTGACTTGCATGCGATAATCCATCATTGATTATTAAATGATAGACAAATTCACAAACGGCTGGCTTCATACTCTGTAGATTCAAATAAAATCCAGTCCATGTGGTTACAAGTGTTCCAAATACTGAGGCTAATAAATAGCAGAGGGTAACTACTACTACTGCTAGACTCCTAGCGTCAAGGACTTAAGGGTGATTCTTTAACTACGGGCACTATTGGCCTTGTAAATGTAACTTCCGCCACACCATTGCCTTACAATATAAAGCGCCTTGGGGCAACTGTTTGTTGTGATTTGGCGCTATAGACGTGCTCTGATGTCACTGTTTATCTCCATAGAAACTACCCAAACAATCTTTCATACAAACTGTTGAAAGGGACATTACAGTGTTGTGGTGGAAATTACGACAATAGTGTGGGACAACTACATTTTGTTTAAAAAAAAAAAAAATCACAACAGTTGTATGACATTGAATACCCCAATTATGTTTTGATTATTTTACTGATATTTTATTCAGATATTTTAAAACATTAGAAAAAACGTTTCTTTACCATTCATTTTTATCATTGAAGATCAAAAGTCTGGGTGTGGGACAAGCACAAAATGGCAATATTTGCATATAATGATGCTGAAAAAGTCATCATAGACTAATAGAACAAATTTCTTAACACTTTCATTGTAAAGATAACTATAAAAGTGTGAAATTTCCCCTTTTTTTTCTGTTTTTCATACAATATGATCAAAGGACATAATAAGTGCCCGTAGTCTAAGAATCACCCTTAAGCGTTTTACTTGAGGTTTGCATGTCTAACAAAAACATTACTTGGCACTTGGCTTCTAAAGCAGTGCTTTGTGTTGGGAATACAGAATGTGCCAGGTTTTTAAATGTTTAATTGTTGCATATACACTTCACATATGATCATCTGTACATTGGCTTAAAGAAGCAGTTTACTTGCATTTTGTGCCTCAACATTAAAGCCCCATAAAAATTATTTTTTATCATCCTTGACATCAGAAAAAAGTGATGTGGGAGGGCAGATTTTTTTTTTTTTTTTTTTTTTTCGGGCAGATTTTTTTTATTTTATTTTTTCTTAGAAACAGAGAACAAACAGTACAGTAAAAGTTTGAGGCTGGGAAATTAAACTGCTTTCTTGCATGAAGTGGTAAATGGGACTTATACTCCGGTGCAACTTATACATTTTTTTTATACGAATTGTGTAGCATGTCCGTCGTGGACCGACGACGGACAGAGAGAAGATGGTGAGAAAGACGGTTTGAAAAAGTCTTATAAGGACAAGAATCCGTGGAATTGTCACTGGCTTCATCAACACACCTGAAAGATAAAAGAAACGGGAAAAGTGAACTGTGCCCTCTCAGGAAAACACGGTAAGAATTTTTCTCTCCCTGGAAAATAAACATTCTTCGGTTCAAACAGGATTTTAGACAAGATTATGACTTTTTTCCACTAATCTAGACTTTCTTTCATTGTAAAAAAGACATTGCGGCTTTGAATGGATTTAGGCTGCATTAATGTACACAACAATATGTGATTTTACTATAAGGTGTGTTGTTAATATTTTGCCATGATTTTCCAAATATTCTACAAGTTTTAGCTGTGGTTTTTGAAATGCTGTAACAGTCTTTTCAGTCTTCATAAATTTCATGTAGTTTAATTGTTCTGAGTTAATGCATAATTTGGTTTACAGTTAAAAGGAAAATCATACCAGGTCCTACTTCCATGTCATATTCTGTTATTTCAACATCATCATTGACAGGTCAAATAAAAGGTTGAATGTAGGATCATGCACTAATTTTGAGATTTGTTTTTCCAGGAGATGCTGAAAAAAGTATCATTAGATAAAAATTTAATTCTGGGGCCCCACAGGGCCCTAGACCTCAGCTCCTGGGGAGCTGTACACCCCCCCCCCCCTGCAAATTTTCCTCAGATTTCACAATTTTCATTTCACAGCCCTGATTCAGGGTGGCTTTTTTTGCTTCTCTCTTTCACTTTGGGTTGCCACATAAGATTTGGTAAGGATCTGCAAGTAGATTTAGCAAGTCTTGCGCTGAATGCCCTTCCTGATGCAACTTCGCATTACTCTGAAAACAGGCAGAGGTGGTCTTGAACTGGAAACAAGCACATCAACTGCTTGGTGACTATGCTCCTCAGATTGGTGGTCCAAATAATTTACAAGTTTTAAGGCGTGAGGGTTGTTACCTAATTAGTGAAACAAATAATACCTACCTGTACCTCAAGTTAGTGGTGTCACAGAAAGTTTTACTTTGATTTAAATTAAAGTGGTATATAATAATGAAAGAGAAAGAAAACAGGGTCTACCTTTTGTAGATATTTCTGTAAATATAGCCCCAATCATTCTCTCTGTTGGAAGTATTGGAAATCTCTGACATTACAGTGAAGTTCCAACAACAAAAACAAATATGGCTGCTGCTGATGATCAGTCTTGTGTGGCAATCAGACTCTGAAGGTTTATCCATTTGTATAGTACAGAAATGCTGTGTAGCTTGGAAATGTCTATTGTAAATGTGAAATAGGTTCATTTTTTTTTTTATATTTGGAGATATTCTTGGTTAGACTGGAAAAATTGTGTGGGCCTTCTGTAGTCTGTCCCCCCTAATGTTCAGTCGGAGCCTATTGGCTGTCATGCAAGTGTCTGTGTGTAACCTTAAAAATGTGTGACTACTCATGAATATGCAGTCACAGGAACAGAATTCAAATGATGGATTTCTGTAGAGCCAGTATTGTTTAAATGTAAACATAAATTGTCCTAGAGATAATTACGATACTAATGAAGAAGCTTTTTAATTATTTTTTTCTAAGTTGATGTGGTTCTCTCTGCAGGCAGCTGGTATCCACAAAAAGACGGCACGCACCATCGGCATTGCTTTTGACCCTCGTCGTCGTAACAGATCCACAGAGTCTCTTCAGGCTAATGTGCAGCGCCTAAAGGAGTACCGGTCCAAGCTCATCCTCTTCCCCAGGAAGGCTTCTGCCCCTAAAAAGGGTGACAGCACTGTAAGTGTCTCTAAGTGTTGCAGGAAGTGTAAGAATGGAATTTAAACCAAACACATTCCACTTTGAAAGCATGTGGACAAAACCTCAACATAAAATGATTTTTGTGTTAAAAATACGTCTTCACTAAAATTGTTTAGCTTTTACTGGTTGTAATTAGGTCTTTGCCTCTGCGTTTTTCTGTGCATTTGTTTCCTGCGTTTGTGTGGTGTTGAATTGTGGGTGTCTGTCTTACTCAGAAATTTGTGGACACTCTTTGCTGTCAACCACCACAGTGTATACTGATATATCACAAAAGCCAGCTATTTGACATTTTGAGACCTGCATATGTCAGTTAATCCTGAAAGATTCTTTCTTTAAATGTTGCTATTGTTTACTATATCATTTAATGAATGAATGAGTTAATTAATTTAATGTGTTATTTGTTGGCAATATTGTTTGAATACATTCATGCCAATGGGGGGGGGGGGAGCTTCTCAAAGGTTGTATATTTCTTTTCCATCATTGTGGTGTGAGAGCAGTCTCATGTTAGTCACCAACATGTTCAAGCTTGCTTCAGTCAGGATATTTGCTTGCCGAGGTGTGGATATTGTCAGCTTACTAACAGTCATCCATTGAAGGGGAACTTTTTTTGCACTGTAACGAGTGTTATATAACATTAGCGTTATAGTATTTCCTATTCAAACATGACATCACTGTTTATAACATTACAGCAAACACGTGCTAAGGCTGATGAAATGGTCATTGTTAATGTTAACAAAAATATTTTTTTCCATGATAATTTAGAATCTACTGTTACACCCAGCAGCTTAGTCTCCTGTACCTGATTTATTCTCATTAATTCTAATGTTTAATACAGGATTTTTCATAACGCGACTAGAGCCAATAATCGTACAATTAGTCTTTGCTATATTTAACACTAGCTTATTGGATATAACCCAACTACCTTAAACAGTTCCATGTTTAAGACAGTTTCTAAATCGTTATGTGAGCATGCTGATGCATTAACAGTAGAATCATCTGCATACATCACTATATTAACTTTATCAAAAAATATATGGTAAATCATTTGTGAAAATGGTAAATAATAATGGACCGAGACAAGTCCCTTGTGGCACACCACATGCTACACTCCTGGTGCCAGAAAAGCTGCCATAAAAAAAAAACACTGTGCTCTGTTGGATAAGTAGCTATAAAACCAGGTAAGAGCTGATGGCTCAAAACCGTAACCACGAGTTTTTCCAAAAATTTAACATTACTCAGATTAGGTATATTTTCACTTAATTTATCTAGTTTACTTATAAAGTAATCAATATAATTAGCAATATCTACTGGTTTAGTTATATTTACCTCAAGAAAATAAGACTTTATTCTATTTTTCTTACCGGTCAACTGATTTAAAACATTCCATATCAGTTTGTTGTCAGTTCCAGCCTTCTGAACTTGATCCTCAAATGTTTTCTTTTTATTCAATTTGGTAACAGAATTCCTCATTTTATGATACAGATCCCAGTTTATTTCCTGTTATATTTTTTTTTCATCTGATTTCTCATTTTAATAGTCTTTCAGGGTGTGAGGATATTCCTGTCGGTAAACTTCCTCAAAGGAGCATCAATAAACTATTAAATCTTGCAAGTGCAATTTCAGGATTATGAATAGATAACACCTCAGACCAATAAATAGCTTTCACATCATCAACAAATTTCACATCATTAAACCTTTCATAAGACCTTTTGAATGTTACTGTGGGTCCAGGTCCACCTACCATTGTGGCTAATACAATTATGATAGAAATTGGGGGTGGGTGGGTGGAAAAACTACTCGGGAACAGAAAATCTCTTTAAATGTAATAAGTGAATTGTGAAAGTCACTACAAGGCCATACAAGAACCACTTCACTTATTGCTGTTTACTTTTTAAATACATCTGATAACATTGTTGCCAAGGGCAACAATAGAAGTGAATAGTATAAAGATTGCTGCAGTCAAATGATGACGAATTCTCCGGAATCTCTGTAAATCTGTGATGAAGCCTTTTAACCCCTTTTCTGATGACTGCTGCTGATCAATCTTAAAAAAAAAAAAAAAAAAAAAAAAAAAAAAAGCTACAAAGTAGACTGCGTATTACCTGATTTCAATGAACTGTATTTTTCCACCCTTTTTCCTTGAATACATTTGTTTGCAATCATTTCAGGAGGAGGAACTGAAGATGGCTACTCAACTCACTGGTCCAGTCATGCCCATCAAAACTGTAAGTTGCAGCTCTCGCAAGGTTGTAATTATTTTAGTAATTTTATTCTGGAAATGTCTGCCTACAACAACAAAATCTGACACGTTAGATCATTTTCCATGTGGCACGTTGAATCTGGAATTAGGGTCATTAAATATCCCGGGTGTCTGCTTTATCTGCTTCAGGTGTACAAGAATGAGAAGGCCCGGGTGATTTCTGAGGATGAGAAGAACTTCAAGGCTTTTGCTAGCTTGCGTATGGCCCGCGCTAATGCTCGTCTGTTTGGCATCCGTGCCAAGAGAGCTAAAGAGGCAGCAGAACAGGACGTGGAGAAGAAAAAGTGAAAATAGTTGCACAACTTTACAAAATAAAGTGTCAAAAAGATTGCAATGTTTTTCTTGTTTCCATCACTTTGACATTTGAGTAAATATGCATTTAAAAAGCAAGGACAGTTGTGTCCCCTAACCGGTTATTTTTTTTATTTATTTATTTTTATTTAATCAATGTGGCCATTCCTGCTGATTGGTTAGTTTAAGGGGAACTAAAGCAAAGTGACCTGCATATTTATTTTCCAGTCATGTGAGTCTTCTGGAAGTTCTTTAAATTTTTGTTCTTGGTTTTCAGGAGAGGTCAGGGTCAAATGTATTGTTGTAAAATCAATTGGAAACCATGTTACAGGTTAAGGCAGATTTTTATTTTTGGGATGCGTGGGCCTTGGTATCATGCGTCTTCGAAGAAGTTGAAGCCTGTTATTTTTGCTTACTTTTCACACCGTTTATTTGCAAAAACAAAGCACAACATCCAGGATTTGACACTAACGCTTGTCCGCTCGACATTCGCAAATGAACTGTGCTGTCGGACATCTGCTCCGTGACCCTCTCTTACCCCACATGGGTCATTCCATCTGAAATCATCCATAATAAGGGGGAAGGCCCAGTTTTATAGTTTTAGAATTGCCTGGTTTTGATATATTTTGTAGCTCATGTTAAGAGAAGAATGGTCTTGGCGGCAGCTCAATATCTTGTTTCGTTTAGATTCTATGGGGGTTAGGAAAAGGGGCCCTTTTCCAAACCCCCATAGAAATTAACCCCCTGGGGGCCACGCCATTAATTACCAAAAAATGGAATTTGGACAAAATGTACTGAAAGTGTGCTGACTTTGATGTGCATTTAACCTTATTTGCCTTGTCATGTGAAAAATGCTCTTTGGTATGTTGGTAGTACTAATGTTAGGCTTCCTTGAGATGCAAAGAACAACACAATGTCCTCAGATTTTGCCCAAAATTAACCCTTGTCCCGCGATTTTTACCAAATATGTTCCTTTGGCGCCTCCTTTTGGGCATGTGGGCATCTTTTGATTTTTGTTTTGTCGTTTCTGTGAAGGCTCTCAGTTGTCCAGGTGGTTACCATAGTAAAGAAGCTTGAATCATCGGCCCAGTCGAAGATTCAAGTTTCTCTACTTTTGTTTTGTTGGTCTCAAATGAAAGGTCTTCATTGGAACTTCAAATTAAACCTGGTACCAACATCTACCAGTTACAAGTGCCGTCTTTATTGGTAATCTTCAGTTTTCAGCTTAATTGAAATGTACATGAAAATGTACAGGAAATATGACAGTCCATCCAGCATGTATACACATACATTGCTACATTATAAACTATAACTGAATAAACAAAGCACAGTAACTAACGTGTAGCTAGCTCTACATAAGCTATGCCCATGCATGGACTAACTTAAGTTCATGCAAAGGTGGTTATTAATCATATGAATGGAATTTTTTCCTTAATGTTGACTTCAGACACACCTTGCATAGGTTTGCTTGTGACAGGGATCATTGGTGTTTTTAAGAATCTGTGTGTATATATACATGCTGGATGGATTTCAGAATGGTTATCGTATAGACTGTCATATATTTCCTGTACATTTTGATTAAGATGAAAACTGAAGATTACCAATAAAGAGGGCACTTGTTTTCCCATCAGGCCTCTTTGTTAGATGTTGGTACCAGGTTTGATTTGAAGTTCCAATGAAGACCTTTCATTTGAGACCAACAACAAAAATCAAGATGCCCAAAGGGGGGCGCCAAAGAAACATTTGGTAAAAAAAAATAGCCGGACAAGGGTTACGTAATTTTGGGCACAATCTAAAGACATTGTGGTGGTGTTCTTTGCATCTCAAGGAAAGGCCTAACATTAGTACTACCAACATTCCAAAGAGCATTTTTCACATGACAAGGCAAATAAGGTTAAATGCACATCAAAGTCAGCACACTTTAGGAACATTTTTTATTTTTTTTTTTTTCAAATTCCGTTTTTGGTAATTAATGGTGTGGCCCCCAGGGGGTTAATTTCTTAAGATGTACATTTGCATAAACGTTAAGACAGAATAAACAAATTCTGAAAATATCAAGTTTATCTTTTCGAGTTTTTGATTTATGGCCAAGTAAACATGGTCACAAACGGAACACAGAGGGTTACACGGACACGCCCCCTTTTTAAAACCACAGAATCTAAACGAAACAAGATACTGAGCTGCTGCCAAGACCATTCTTCTCTCAACACTGGCTACAAAATACAACCCCTGGCAAAAATTATGGAATCACCGGCCTCGGAGGATGTTCATTCAGTTGTTTAATTTTGTAGAAAAAAGCAGATCACAGACATGACACAAAACTAAAGTCATTTCAAATGGCAACTTTCTGGCCTTAAGAAACACTATAAGAAATCAGGAAAAAAAAAAATTGTGGCAGTAACGGTTACTTTTTTAGACCAAGCAGAGGGGAAAAATTTATGGAATCATGAAAAACAAAAGAACACTCCAACACATCACTAGTATTTTTGTTGCACCACCTCTGGCTTTTATAACAGCTTGCAGTCTCTGAGGCATGGACTTAATGAGTGACAAACGGTACTCTTCATCAATCTGGCTCCAACTTTCTCTGATTGCTGTTGCCAGATCAGCTTTGGAGGTTGGAGCCTTGTCATGGACCATTTTCTTCAACTTCCACCAAAGATTTTCAATTGGATTACGATCCGGACTATTTGCAGGCCATGACATTGACCCTATGTGTCTTTTTGCAAGGAATGTTTTCAGTTCTTGTTCTATGGCAAGATGCATTATCATCTTGAAAAATGATTTCATCATCCCCAAACATCCTTTCAATTGATGGGATAAGAAAAGTGTCCAAAATATCAACGTAAACTTGTGCATTTATTGATGATGTAATGACAGCCATCTTCCCAGTGCCTTTACCTGACATGCAGCCCCATATCATCTGACTGTGGAAATTTACATGTTCTCTTCAGGCAGTCATCTTTATAAATCTCATTGGAACGGCACCAAACAAAAGTTCCAGCATCATCACCTTGCCCAATGCTGATTCGAGATTCATCACTGAATATGACTTTCATCCAGTCGTCCACAGTCCACGATTGCTTTTCCTTAGCCCATTGTAACCTTGTTTTTTTCTGTTTAGGTGTTAATGATGGCTTTCGTTGAGCTTTTCTGTATGTAAATCCCATTTCCTTTAGGCGGTTTCTTACAGTTTGGTCACAGACGACTCCAGTTTCCTCCCATTCGTTCATTTGTTTTGTTGTGCATTTTTGATTTTTGAGACATAAAGTTTTCTGTCTTGATGCTTTGATGTCTTCCTTGGTCTACCAGTATGTTTGCCTTTAACAACCTTCCAATGTTTGTATTTGGTCCAGAGTTTAGACACAGCTGACTGTGAACAACCAACATCTTTTGCAACATTGCGTGATGATTTACCCTCTTTTAAGAGTTTGATAATCCTCTCCTTTGTTTCAATTGACATCTCTCATGTTGGAGCCATGATTCATGTCAGTTCACTTGGTGCAACAGCTCTCCAAGGTGTGATCACTCCTTTTTAGATGTAGACTAATGAGCAGATCTGATTTGATGCAGGTGTTAGTTTTGGGGATGAAAATTTACAGGGTGATTCCGTACATATTTTTTTCCCTCTGCTTGGTCTAAAAAAGTAACCGTTACTGACTGCCACAATTTTTTTTTTTTTCCTGATTTCTTATAGTGTTTCTTAAAGCCAGAAAGTTGCCATTTGAAATGACTTTAGTTTTGTGTTATGTCTGTGATCTGCTTTTTTTTCTACAAAATTAAACTGAATGAACATCCTCCGAGGCCGGTGATTCCATAATTTTTGCCAGGGGTTGTATATCAAAACCAGGCAATTCTAAAACCATGAAACTGGGACCTTTGTTGATTTCATATGGAATGACCCACATGTCAAGCTACCTTTCATCCACATTTAGAAAAAAATCTGATTTAAAAAAAAAATCTGAGTACTAAGTTCTCTGGGACACACAGCTCCGAGGTGGGGGGAAAGTAAGCGTGATCTGTCAGTACAGGGTGATGCGAGCTTTACAAACAAATTTGCGTTTCATTTTTCTGTGCGCTGCCTCTGATTGTGTAAGAATAGAACCAATGAGTAATTTAAAAAAATGTTTTTTTTTAATTCCTCATGGTATGAAATACGGGGCATATAGCGATCAGCATGTCTATCTGTTGATTTTCGCTTCTTGGCTCGATCTCAAGAACCATTTGACCAATCTATATTATAATAGCCGTGTGTGTGGCTTTGGTAATGCAAAAACCTGGGAGAGCTGACATTGCTTATGTGTTTTGGGTAAAAGATGAACGCTGCAAGAAAGTTGATAGGACTAATATTTTTGGATAAATTAGCATTTTTAGCTAACCAATAAACAATGATGTGCTCCCATGCACCATGGGAGTTTATGGTTTTAAATGCTGTCATTGTGGGTCATATCAGTGCTGTTAGTGTTATCGATTTATTGGAATTTTGTAGGATTAGTCACTTTAGTATTGCTGTTACCACGAGTGACTTCAGCCTCACGTTTCTGACACCAGGAGTAAAATGTGTATTGTGTTTGATCTCCACCCTGTTTGTGTCTCAAATTAGAAACAGCTGCACGTGGTAAAGATTAACGGCTTTGTGCACGCGCGGTTTCGATCAGGGACAAACGACACAGCTGACATTTGCTGTTTGGTGTGCTTATGTCTTTTGGTCAAGGATAAACACCGCCAAAATGGAGTGCTGATCGCACTAATAGTTTTGGAAAAGCTATGAATATTAGCTAATGTTGCTAATTACATTTTGGACTCACGCCTTTCCAGCAGGGGGCAGCAAACCTTTGTATTAAAAGCATAAGTATAAGTGCGTATAATTGTAAATACGTTTAAAAATACATGAATGGCACAAAAAAGGGAAAACGTTTTTTCAATGTGGTCCATTTAAGATTCAAATGACAAAATGGAAGTAATAAAATGAGTTATAATGCAGTCAGTATGTATATAACAATCTGCACAATTTACATCAAGACAGTAAATTAAAATATGTAATTAACAGGAAATAAAAGGATTGAGTTCCTCTTCTAAAAAAAATTGTTGAGGTCTAAGGTTCTAAAAATATTCTGGACTGACACCATTCCAACTCATTGCTTGATTTACTACCTCCCTTGAAAACTGTCTACCTATTTTAAAAACACTACCCTATCTAGAGCCTGTGGATCCCCACGAGCAAAACTCTAGTTTCATATTTAGCATAAGGGTGTACTTGGGTGATTCCTTCTACACTGATCAATTACAGTGATTTTTGGGTAAATTTCAAGGCCACAGCAAGATATTCAAGATACAGTATTGTCATTGTCACTTTTGTTGCAATATCTTAACCAGCTGACCAACTTCATTCATGTTTAGCATAAATGTGTACTTGGGTGATCCCCCGGCACGTTGTGTTAATGATTGGTGGGGACTGGGGGATACGTCATCTCCTGATGACTCCTGTTTCCATATATGCTCAATCGTTCTGAGGATGGCATGAATTACATATGGATAAAACCTTACACGTCAATAAAGTAGTACTTCCCACATAAGTGGGTTGCCATGTGCCTTTTACTATGGAGTGGCTTCCGTCTGGCCACTCTGCCATATAGGCCTGATTGGTGGATTACTGTAGAGATGATTGTCCTTGTGGAAGGTTCTTCTCTCTCCACAGAGGAATGCTGGAGCCCTAATAGAGTGACCATCAGGTTCTTGGTCACCTCTCTGATCACTCAGCATAGATGGACAGCCAGCTCTAGGAAGAGTCCTGGTGGATCCTAACTTCTTAGATTTATGGATGATGCACTGTGCTCATTGGGACCTTCAAAGCAGCAGAAATGTTTCTGTACCCTTCCCCAGATTTGTGCCTTGAGACAATCCCATGTTGGAGGCCTCGTGCCTTGAACTTCATGCTTGGTTTGTGTTGTGACATGCACTGTCAACTGTGGGACTTTGTGTGTAAACAGGTTTGTGCCTAAACAGGTTTGTGCCTTTCTAAATCATGTCCAATCAAGTGAATTTACTCCCGGTGGACTCCAATGAAGTTGTAGAAACATCAAGGATGATCAGTGGAAACAGGATGCACCTGAACTTCATGGCAAAGACTGTGAATACTTCATGTGATTTGTGTGTTTAAAAAAAAAAAATCACATTGTCATTATGGGGTATTGTAGGCAGAATTTTGAGGAAAAAATGATTTAATCCATTTTGGATTAAAGCTGTAACATAAGTGGAAAAAGCGAATACTTTCTGGATGTGCTGTTCATTTTATTTTCATATTGTGACTATCGGTTGTTACAGAAGCACAACTTGCAAAGTCAAATGTTTGGATAAGGTAGAGACAACATGAATAGTCCAATATATAGGCCCATCAAAATGTGCATTTTTATGACTAAAATGAGCAAGCAATGGGATTGAGATATTATTTAGCTTTTGAATTGAAGCAAATCGCATGCAGTATTTTAAACTTTTCAGCCCCCAAGATCGTTTTAGGTGATATGCCAGCAATATTTGAACCTATTAGGAGTTAGAAACCTTAATAAGTAAGCTATTTTTTTGTTTTTGTTTTTTGCGTTTGTAAGCACCAACCATATGAAGCTGTTTGTACTCTTTGTGCAGATGAACAGCAAAATCGGTGGAATACTTTGGGTTTACTTGTCACAGTAACTTTGGTTTTACTGGAACGCTTGCAGAATTGCCTCATTCTGCTCGAGCTGTAGCCCTTCTATTTACATTTTGTTTCAGTACCTCTTCAGTTCCTACTTCTACCTATAGGGGGCATTAGAAGGACGTAATGTAGAGTTTATTTTCCACAGGGTTACCTGGCACAGACGTGACTGAAACCGTGGCAGTAAGCTGGATTGGGTTCATGTAGGGAAAAGGGGAATGGTTTTAAGATGCAAGTTCGCAGATGTAACATTACAGAGGGAAACTGAAAAGGAAGCATTTCTGGCTAAATTGTTGTGGCAAACCGAGCGGTCCACCCCTAAAACTCTGTCCGCTTTTTTGCATCAGCGCATGTGTCATTTCAGACTACAGCAGCAGGTCTGAGATGGAGTCTCTTCACCCAAAGCAATCAAATGGATTAATGGGATTATAAACCATCAGATGATAAAGGTAAAACCTCTTAAATCATTCGTAAGTCAGTAAGTCAACGAAATTCTGTCATGCATTGAAATGTCAGGCGCACAGTGAAAGCATCAGCTAGCAGCTTGTTTAGCCGTTGCACTCTGATCGCTTCTGCCACCTTTTACGATGAAATAATGCTGAATTTATGTGGAAATGATTGTTGTACAAAAGCTTGTATGTACAAAAGAGGTGTGTGTGGATCGGGAGGTCTGGGCGGCTTTGCTTGAGCTGCTGCCCCCGCGACCCGACTCCGGATAAAGCTGAAGAAAATGGATGGATGGATGATTGTTGTACAAAAGCTTCAGATATCTGTTGCTGAGATAGATGATGACTGGAGTGCAGTTTTAAGCAGAAATGAGGTGTTAAAAAATGAACCACGTCATCAGAGGGGACAGATTTTTAGGGGGACGGTTTGGTCAGCAACACCCGTAGTGGCAGTGACAAGAAAAGCTGGGGTGGGTCATCAGTGCAGGATTTAATGGACGCCATGATGAGCAAATATTTGAACTTTAAAAGTTACTCCAACTGACAGGGCAAAGGTTATGATGAGCTGTGGGTCACTGTGGATCGATGATTCTTCAGTTAAGGAACAGTTGGAGTGTTAACCACATGTTGCAAGTTGAGAAAATAATGCATTTAAAACTGAAGATGTCAAGTTTGATCGTTTGACCAGCACTGACTGGAATCCAGCAGATAAGTTTTTTTCTACAGTCTACCACAAAAATCTGCTGTGTCAATTTCACTGGGGGGCTTCGAGCAGAATTATGTCTAAGGGCCCTGTCCCACTGGCATTTAGGAGGATTTGCGGATGGAATGCGCACAAAAGTGGCCCACATCCACCAAACAACCGCAGTAACCGTGTAACATTCCTGTACGAGTCGGCCGCCATCCAAACACGTCCGTGATCATCCGCAGAGGCACGCATGTCCGCAGCCAGGATTTTTGAGTGGCTCAAAAATCCTGCTGCGGATGAGAATCCGCATCACTGCTTGAACACATACTGAAGACATACGCAGGACATACACAACCAACGTGCCGCATATCCCCTGTCATCCGCTGATATCTGCAACCGACGGGTTGGCGGCGGACCGGGACAGCGTGCAAAACAGATATGACGCATGCCCGGCACGGCCACATCACGGTCGCAAATGGTATGTCGCGCATGCAGACAGAGTGGGCACGGATGAAGCGAGTGCACCACGCCCGCTGTGCCCCTCATGGGGGCGCCTCCGCGGTCGCCTTCTCTTCTGTTCCCTGTTATATCCGCTTTTCTTCTGCATGTATTCACTGATCCACCCAGGGACATTTGTCATTTCCGTCCACCTTTGTTGCGGACGCTCAGCTTTTGTCTCCTCATTTCATGCGCAAATCCTCCTGAACGCCAGTGGGACAGGGCCCTAATATCCAGTACCATGTGTTCTCTATAAGCTTTAATATGTACTAGATGAGCTTTACCAGGAGACAAAGATCCTCCACAGAATGCAGAGCAGGTAGATTAGTGGGATAAGGACTCGGGCTGCCAATATGTAGACCTGGATTCGATTCCTGGTCATGCTACCTGTTTGTGTCTTTGGTCAAGGCACTTTATCTGCGTTGTCCCAGTCCACCCAGCTGTAATTGTGTACCGGCCTTGGGTGGTGAAGTAACCTGTGTCAGTGGAAGGCACATACTCTTATCCACTTCACACTTGTTTTCTGTGATGAGCACCAGCACCAAGTAGCCTCAAGGCCTGTATTGAAGATCTTAGGACACAGACCCTGAGGCCTGTTGGATTGGTGCTTATCCAAAGATACGAGCAATGTATAATATAAAATATATAAAATATAAAATAAATATTTGAGACTATGGTACAGAGTGATGGCTCCCAAACTGCATCAGGTTTGAACAGTGTGGTTAAATTTTACAAATGCACTGTTTTTTGTGACCATTTGATATGCCGTATAGTACAATTGCTTGTTTCAAGCATTTCCTAAGTAGCAGCTGCTGATAACTTGAAAGATGATATGTGAATGTGTTGATATGCCCTGCTAAGCCAGTGAGGTAAGACCAGATGTAACATCTTTTAGCCTTTGAGCTACACTCACAACAGCTGATTCAGTGGACTGACCTCTATACCCCCCCCCCCCCCCCCCACACACACACACAAATGCATGGACAAATAAAATCCACAAAGGCTTTTTCAGCATAGTTTGACTCTGTTTTTGATTTACAGCATTTATAGTTTTTTGTGAACAATTTTCCACCACACACGCATGTTTGATGCTACACAGGTTTTCTGTCTGACTTTTGCCACGAAAGATACTTGTCAACAAGCAAATCACAAATTTTCATGAACCTGCCTGTAAGACATTTCCACCAAAGATCTACAGTACATGTAAGCCTCAAATTAAAAGTGACTCATTCTCACACAAACACCCACCAGTGCTGGAGCTTCCGCACGGAGTGCTGACCTGTACGCCGGAGGTACTTTGAGGTTGAACATCTTGTTCAAGAATCCATTGACATACAGGAATGACTGAGAATTAAAACACCAACTCTATTTTTAATGGACATCCCACTTCCCCGACTGAGCCATTGATCCAAAAAACAGCACATCCCAATAATGGGGCAGAACCAGGAATCTTTTAATACAAGTAAGATGAAGCATTTTTTTTTTCTTTTTCACAACTTGCAAAAATAAAAGTTCCTGGAGCCAGAATCTGTTTAAAAAGGCAGAGCTCTGAAATGTTTAAAATACTTTAACATTACAGGTTGATGTGTTTTGTGTGGGCTTTGATACCAGAATGCACTCTGAGTGCCCCTCTAGTTATTTTTAAGTACACCTCCTGTACTTGATGTGTTTGCCCACACAGGCTCTGCTAAAATAAACAGCAAAGCCAGTGAAGGATATGTTGTGTGGATTATTTTCACTCTGTAAAAGTGACCTTTGCTGTATTTACAGGTCACTACAACAAACGTGCAAGGCTGAAATTTGTAGATTCCAAAGGAGAAAAAAAAAAGGGGGGGGGGGGGCGTTGTTATTAGAGCATGTAGGAACTAATGCTCCAGAATCAATGTGTTCAGAATCTGCCTCCCCCAACAAAACAAACACACCAGACCTCAAGGAAGCCGATCCTCCGCAAATAAACCAGAGTCATTAGGAGAGATCGTTCTCCTTTTGGGGTCAATATAGGGTCATGCATTGGACGTGACCGGGGAGAGGTCGTGTGAACAATGAGAAGAGATGATCCATGCGTAAATGCAGAGGACATCATGTGAGGTGCTGAACTGGCATAACAGCAGCAGATGGCCGTTGTTTGGAGCTGTGGCGTAACAGGGCTCAGGTGCGCGCTCCACAGCAGACGCTTCCATTACCCACAGAAAGCGATGCACCGAGGGTGAAAACGAGAGTCTGACGTAAGGTGACGGAACCGCAGAGCTTACTCTGTGTGGAGAACTGGGTACTTCATAGGTGGGTAAACCCAAACTCTGACTCCTACAGTGTCAGCTGGATGGATTTCATCAGAGCTGTGTGAATTTCTTTTCCCTTTTGCACTGTGGCAGTCCAATCAGCAGAGCAGATATAATTAAAAGCAGGGAGCCAAATGCTTTGTTTTTCTTGCTGTTGGAGCCAATATCCTTGCAAGCTTCTGCACAGGACGTGGGTATGAAGGAGCATCACTCCTACTCACATTTGACTGACTGGTCTTTCTGCTGTAAACAACACCGACTGAAAGCTTCTGGGTGGATAAACTCAGAGAAGGAAGCCAAGTCCTTCAAAGAGGTCAGGTGAGGTCTGGGAGCAGGCGCCCGCTGAGCATCCTCACATCTACTGCACCATGGAATCACCCTGTGTCCCGATTGTCAACTACCCAGACAGGCCAAAGGCTCATCCCCACCTTCCCAAAAGCGCCAATGCATGCAACCAGTTACAGTTGTATGTAAAAGTTTGGGCACCCCTGATAATTTTTATGATTTTTCTTTATAAATCATTGGTTGTCTGGATCAGAAATTTCATTTAAATATATCATATAGCAGACGAACACACTGATATTTGAGAAGTGAAATGAAATTTCTAATATTTACAGAAAGTGTAATAATTAAACAAAATTAGGCATGTACATAAATTTGGGCACCCTTGAAATTTTATTCCTTTGACTACATTTAGCAGTAATTTTTGGAACACAAAATTGGTTTGGTAAGCTCACTGACCCTTGACCTCCTTACACAGGTGAATCCAATCATGAAAAAGGGTATTTAAGGTGGCCATTTGCAAATGTTTCTCCTCTTTGCATCTCTTCTAATAAGTGGCAACATGGGAGCCTCTAAACAACTCTGAAATGACCTGAAAACAAAGATTGTTCAATATCATGGTTTAGGGTAAGGATACAAAAAGCTATCTTAGAGATGTCAGCTGTCAGTTTCCACTGTGAGGAACATAGTGAGGAAATGGAAGACCACAGGCACAGTACTAGTTAAGGCCCAAAGTGGCAGGCCAAGAAAAATCTCAGATAAGCTGAAGCAAAGGATGGTGAGAACAGTCATAGTCAACCCACAGACCTGCTCCAAAGACCTACAACATGATGTTGATGCAGATATTGTCTTTGTGCATTGTTCAACTATACAGCGCACTTTGCACAAGGAGATGCTGTATGATGCTGTAATGCAGAGGAAGCCTTTTCTGTGTACATGCCACAAATAGAGTTGCTTGAGGTATGCTAAAGCACATTTGGACAAGCCAGCTTCATTTTGGAATAAAGTGCTGTGGACTGATGAAATTAAAATTGAGTTATTTGGACATAACAAGGGGTGGAAAAAGAACACAGCATTCCAAGAAAAACACTTGCTACCTACAGTAAAATCTGGAGGTGGTTCCATCATGCTGTGGGGCTGCGTGGCCAATGCAGGTACTGGGAATCTTGTTAAAGTTTGACGGGTGACATGGATTCAACTCAATATCAGCAGATTCATGAGAACAATGTTCAGGAATCAGTGACAAAGTTGAAGTTGTGCCGGAGCTCGATCCTAAACACTGCTCAAAATCTAATAAGGCATTCATGCAGAGGAACAAGTACAAAGTTCTGGAATGGCCATCTCAGTCCCCAGACCTGAATATTATTGAAAATCTGTGGTGTGATTTTAAGCGAGCTGTCCATGCTCAGAAACCAACAAATCTGACTGAACTGGAGATGTTTTGTAAAAATGATTACCTTCAACCAGAATGCAGACTCTCATTGGAAGCTATAGGAAGTGTTTAGAAGCTGTTATTTTTGCAAAAGGAGAATCTATTAAATATTGATGGAATTTTTCTGTTGGGGTGCCCAAATTTATACACCTGCCTAATTTTGTTTAAAGTATTATTGCACACTTTCTGTAAATCCTATAAACTTCATTTCACTTCTCAAATATCAGTGTGTTCATCTGCTATTTATAAAGAACAATCATGGAAATCATCAGGGGTGCCCAAACGTTTACATACAACTGTACATGCCTGAAACATTTAATAGCCAACTGGAACAACTGTTTATGGAGTTTACAACAAGAGTCCATTTTGTCAAGAAATATTACTTAAGACAACTTAGAAAACAGTTATTCCTGATCCAAAGTCATTTGTTTGCGCATGTGCAACACATACCTGGCAGGTGATATAGATCTGGGCGACTCCTCAGCCTTTTCTGCTTCCTGAGCAACAGATTTTTGGTGCATACTAATGATCCATCATTTTCCTAAGAGATGTATTTTCTTTTAACTGCTTGTTCGTCACCATGGCTTCCCTTCCTGCACTACAAAAACTCAAATTTTGCTCTGTCAGTGCAATCTTATGCAATGTCTGGAAATGCATTCATGAAAATATTCCATTTGTGGGTGGAAGGCCACAAGGTCGAAGGATAAACGCTGTGTGGAAGCAGCACACATTATGTAACATCTATTGATTTGAATTCTGACAATTTCAACATGCGTGCTGTTTGACTTTTCTGTCAAAGCCCGAACAGACACATGAAGCTGTGAATGGAAGATCAGTTCCATTTGCTTTGAGGTGTAATAATCTTATAGGCTTCCAAAGCCACTTGTTCTGCGTGTGTATCTGATCCATCTTATTTCAGACTGCTCACACTGACACTGGTTTGTGTAAGTGGTTTGTAATATGATTCCAGGATAGCTGCTCTGACGCACTGGAACATCTGTATGTGTTACCTCCCACATACTGTACACACAACTGTGAAACGTGACATTATTATTACTCTAAAATCATTTTCTTTGGTAAACTGCTCACTGATCAGCAAGTGAGCTGCTGCACAGCATAAAGCAGTGTGACACATTAATTACTGCTGATAGGGGCAAAAAGTGGGGCAGCACGATGGCTTAGTGGTTAGCACTGTTGCCCCACAGCAAGAAAGTCATGGGATTGATTCCCAGCTGTGGCCTTTCTGTGTGGAGTTTGCATGTTCTCCTGTGTTTGTGTGGGTTTCCTCCGGGTGCTCCGGCTTCCTCCCACATCCAAAGATATGCAGGTTAGGTGGATTGGAAACTATAAATTGTCTGTAGGTGTGCATGTGGGTGTGAATGTGTGGCACTGAGACAAACTGGTGTCTTGTCCAGGGTGTACCCTGCCTCACGCCCTATGACTGCTGTGATATATATAAAACAGGAATGATATGAAACATCCAAATCAGAGGCCAATAAGAAGTTTAAGAAGCTGTTTGCACCCTGAAGAAATAAGGATGGCAGATCTGTCAAAAGTTTTAAGAACTGCCTGGATAAACACTTTATGTCCTATCCTGTAATGTACAGTTACAGAGCCTTGGACACCCCCCACTGCCCCACGCATGTTGATTACTTAGGTAAGGAACCAGTTGGTTCCTATTACCAGCCAAAGAGGATATATGTAAGTGTGTAGGTATGTAAGTTCTCCCTTTTTTCATTAGGGGTCACCACAGCAGAACCGATATGAACCTGCATATTGATTTGGCACAGGTTTTTTGCCAGATGTCCTCCCTGACAGAACTTAATGTGGAGAATGGGCTCTGGAAACAAGCACACTAACCACTTGGCCACCACAATGCCTTATGTGGACGGTTCCCGGTTCAAGGAAACACCTGCCCACATCTTTCTAATGTGTAGTTTCATAACGAAGGGTATCTAACGTAAAACTGCCAAATCACCATGCAGATCCAAGGTGGATGTGTGTATATGTATTGTATGTATGTACAGTGCCTTGCAAAAGTATTCAGCCCCTTGGTATTTCACACATTTTAATTTACTTATGCCATTTCACATACATAAAGTAAATCAGGTTTCTCAGTATAAACATTTATAAAATTGTCTTCCTTAGACTGAAACTCAAAGCACATCTCTACAACTTGATATAAATTAATTAAAAATATAAAAGCCAAGATGATGGGTTGCATAACCAATCAGCCCCTTTGGTATAATACCTTTAAATAATCAGTTTTATTGCCAGTTTTCTTCAGACAAGTCAGGGGATGGATACATGAACATTTCCAAGTCACTGAATATGTCTTGTGCTTTATTTACATCAATTATGAAGAAATACAAACAATATGGCACTCTATGGTAAATCTGTGTGGCGTAGACAGTTTCAACAACTGAGTGACTTTGCAAGAAGGAGAAAAGTGAGGAAAGCCACCCAGACAACCCAGAAGAAGTTATAGGCTACTGCGGATTGGAGAAATTGTGCATAGTACAAACCTACCATCCCTGGTTCTCAAGACCAGGCACCTAAGTGGCTCTACTCTACTCTTTTCTACTCTCCTATTTTACTCTTCCTTTTTAGATATTTAGAAATACCTTTGTATACTGGCATATAATTGGAATATAATATATAAGATATACCTTACTGAATTTTCATGTTTTATATTTTATATCCCCAATTATACAGCTTCGTGGTGACATGCTATGGAAGAGGAATTTCTTTAAAAGAATACCTAAAACTTCAGCTACAATTTGCCAGAAGATGCATCTAATATGCAAGTCTAGATTTGACGTTTTGGTGAAAGAAAAACATACACCAATCACGGAGAAACTGGGAAGAGCTGACATTTGCCGTTGACATTTGGTACACTTTTGTATTTTGGGTCAAGGGTGAACACCGCCAAAATGGAACATTGACAAATGTAATATTTTGGAGAAACTATGGATATTAGCTAACAACAATGAACAGTGGATGTTGCTAATTATATTTTGGACTCACATTCCATTCCAGCTGGGGGTGGTAAATCATGGATATATTAAAAGCATGTGTGCTGATTATATTTAGTAAGTTCAATGTAAGTACATAATATAATTGTAAATATGTTAAAAATATATTGATGACACAAGTGAAAACACTTGTTCTCAATGTGGTCCATTTAAAAATCAAATGACAAAATAGAAGTAATAAAATAATAAAAATAATAATAATACTGATAATAATAATATTAATAATAATGATAATAATAGTGTGTATATAAAGCAAGAACCTAAACAATTTATTAATACATTAAGACAGTAAATTAACAATACAAAGTTATGTAATTAACAGGAAATAAATGTACAGAGTTTTTCCTCTAAAAACTGTTGAAGTCTAAGGCTCTAAAACATTTTGGAATCACACACCATTTCAACTCATAGAAAACTGCGACCTTTTTTAAAAACACTACCCAATCTATAGCCTGTGGATCCCCATGGTCAACCGACTAGTGTGTGTGTGTGTGTGTGTGTGTGTGTGTGTGTGTGTGTGTGTGTGTGTGTATATATATATATATATATATATATATATATATATATATATATATATATATATATATATATATATATATATATATATATATATATATATATATATTGGTTTCCACCTGGCTGTCGCCCAGTTTCTGGCAAAATTTGAATGCAGTAGCGCTACTTCAGTTGTTCCGTCTTTTTCCTTGAAATGAAAATCTGCCGAGTGCACTACACGTGCTCACACAAAGGCTGCTTACCAGAAAATGATGCAATCGACAGGCGTGAAAAAGTTCACGCATGCGCACGAAGGTTCAAGGTTTGCTCATGCAAGCACACGTGATGCAAATCCATCAGGTTTTTGCAAAAAATAAAAAGGTCCGATACTTTTCTAACAGACCTCGTATCTGCTCATTTTGAAATGGATGCCTGCAACACATTTCAAAAAAGCTGGGACAGGGGCAACAAAAATTGATGAATGCTCAAAGAACACCTGTTTGGAACATTCCACAGGTGAACAGTTTAATTGTAAACAGGTGAGTGTCATGATTGGGTATAAAAGGAGCATCCCCAAAAGGCTCAGCTGTTCACATGCAAAGATGGGGCGAGGATCACCACTTTGTGAACAACTGCATGAAAAAAATAGTCCAACAGCTTAAGAACAATGTTTCTCAATGTTCAGTTGCAAGGAATTTAGGGATTCCATCATCTACAGTCCATAATATAAATCAGAAAATTCAGAGAATCTGGAGAACTTTATGTAAGTGGCAAGGCCGAAAACCAACATTGAATGCTGTGATGTTTGATCCCTCAGGCGGCACTGCATTAAAAACCAACATCATTGTGTAAAGGATCTTACACTGTGGGCTCAGGAACACTTCAGAAAACCATTGTCACTTACCACAGTTCGTCGCTACATCTACAAGTGCAAGTTAAAACTCTACCATGCAAACCAAAAGCCATACATCAACAACATCCAGAAATGCCGCCACCTTCTCTGGGCCCGAGCTCATTTGAAATGGACAGACGCAAAGTGGAAAACTGTGCTGAGGTCGGATGAGTCCACATTTCAAATTGTTTTTGGAAATCATGGATGTCGTGTCCTACATACAAAAGAGGAAAAAGACCATCCAGATTGTTACCAATGCAAAGTTCAAAAGCCAGCATCTGTGATGGTATGGGGGTGTGTTAGTGCCCATGGCATGGGCAACTTACACATCTGTGATGGCACCATTAGTGCTGAAAGGTACATCAAGGTTTTGGAGCATTCACATGCTGCTGTCCAAGCAACGTCTTTTTCAGGGACATCCCTGCTTATTTCAGCAAGACAATGCCAAGCCACATTCTACACGTGTTATAACAGCGTGGCTTCATAGAAAAAGAGTGCAGATACTAAACTGGCCTGCCGGCAGTCCACACCTGTCGGCCATTGAAAATGTGTGGCACATTATGAAGTGCAAAATACAACAGAGACCCCGGACTGTTGAACAACTGAAGTCGTACATAAAATAAGAATGGGAAAGAATTCCACCTACAAAACTTCAACAATTAGTGTCCTCAGTTCCCAAACGCTTATTGAGTGTTGTTAGAAGGAAAGATGATATAACACAGTGGTAAACATACCACTATCCCAGCTTTTTTGAAACGTGTTGCAGGCATCGATTTCAAAATGAGAAAATAGTTGCAGAAAAACAAAGTTTATCAGTTTGAACATTAAGCATCTTGTCTTTGTGGTGTATTCAATTGAATATAGGTTGAAGAGGGTTTGCTAATCATTGTATTCTGTTTTTATTTACATTTTACACAACGTCCCAACTTCATTAGAATTGGGTTTGTATGTGTGTGTGTGTGTGTGTGCTTGTATGTGTATGTATGTAATGACCAAACTGTTTGCAGAAAATTGCGTAATATGAGCCCTTTAAATTTTGTCAAAACCGACATCATAATAAAAAAAACGTGCGCACTGGCACACTTTTTTTTTGTCTTCGTTTTTCCTAAATCCTATTTTTTCATTGTAAAATAATCTTTTCTTGCGCTCATTATTTATTTGCACTTGAAATAGTGTGAGGGCGTGAAGCCGTTCCTTCCCTCCCTCCTTCCTTCCTTCCTCCTTCCCTCCCTCCTTTCTTCCTTCCTTCCTTCCCTCCTTCCAGCCGGGCTCTCTGCACTCTCCTTCTCTGCCTCCTAACGGCTGGAACCGCAAACAATCCAACAGTGCGCGATGACAAACGATTAAACAAAGTGAGTGTGCGCACGGACAACAAACCGGCAGGTAAGAAGAGTCTCTTAAACTTGAAGAGTTATTTGCAGTTATTACAAACAAGCGGTCCAGCCTCACTTTGTCTCTTCTGAAGGTCAATCAGTAAGCTTTTTCTCACAGCTGTGCTGACTTATTCTGATCAATTACGAAGTAATTATTTGTAATGCTGCCCGTTTAATGAGTCAGTAATAGCTTTGGAACGTATCGACAGATGATCGGTGAAGTTTGGGGTGATCGCTTTGGGCGCTGTCCGTGGTGCTGAACGCGCCTTGTGCGTGTGAGCATTCACCGCGTCTTTTTACATATCTATCAACTTTTCCATCAAGTTTTCCTATTTATGCCTGGTCGGAAAAGGTGAATATGATAAGTTTTGCGTGCACGTGCGAAATATATTATAATTCGCGATGACAGCCATTCTTTTTCTTTTTTAAGCATGAGGTTTGAAGGTGTTGAATTAATGTTTTCAGGGATCTGATCGCGCACCCTTGGGGTACTGTGTGTCGTCATCCTCGGGCTGAGATGAGAGGACAGCTGTAGCTCTGATCGCTGTGATAACACTTTGGGTTCGCTTCCCGCTCCCTCCGGGACTTCGCAGAAATCCCTGTTCTTCATGTGACATCTGTACCAAGTGCAAACAGAGAGTCTGCTGTGAGTGTTTGCTCCGTCTTCTCTGAGATCAGCCGAACACTGGCTTTGCACATCAGCGCCAGAACCATGATGAATGACATTCTGGAGGCCATCTCCCCAGCGACCAGCCTCAGTGGTTCAGCTGCTTGCGTGACCAAAGTAGAGCTGCGGGCTTCC
Organism: Thalassophryne amazonica; assembly: GCF_902500255.1. NCBI lineage: Eukaryota > Metazoa > Chordata > Actinopteri > Batrachoidiformes > Batrachoididae > Thalassophryne > Thalassophryne amazonica. The sequence goes on along the minus strand of NC_047104.1, from coordinate 100,229,119 downwards.
TGCAAAGCTCTGCTGGATCGAGATACACTGAACAAGTCAGACCCATGTGTCATCCTCATGGTACAGATCAATGGACAGTGGACCGAGGTGAGCCCCCCATTGACAGATGCAGTATGAAGCTGATTTGATTCTTTTGCATAGGCGGTGCTCACGGGGTGGTGAGAGTGGCCACATCCACCACTGGAATTTTACATTCTACCTGTGTAACCAGCATTATGTTTTAATTCTTGGGTGTCATTTTCGCAAGGATTAAACAACGAGAAGCTGTGCATTATACGGTTTGAATGCACGACACAGAGTCTAAAACACCACGAAGCGAAGCCTATAATGCGTGGCTTCAAGTTGTTTAATCTGCTTATACCATGGTCCACACAGTGAGCTAACACACAAATATTTATTTAAGTTAACAGAACTTGATAAAAATGCGTAAGTATTTGGGGCTGTTTTATGTCAGTCTCGAGATATTTTCATCCTTGGCAACCGTTTTCTTCTTCTTTCCCATCTTCAATCTTGTCCAGTTGGTCCGATGTTAAAGCTTTACGCCGTTGCTTTTGCTGTTCTTCTCATTTGCTCTCCTCCTCTTTCCATTCCTCAAACATTTTATTTTGGCCAAAAATATTAAAATTCACTTGGAAATCCATGTTTTATCGCATTTCTGTCATTCACCTGTCAAAACACAGCTGATCTGCTCCAACTGATTTGCGCGTTGCTATGGTGACAACCAGAGCGGAGAGATTATAACAGTGACTTAACTCGCCAAACTATGTGTGCGTATACATGAAAATAATGCACGTCAGTTAGACATGGAATTCTCACTGACCATGGTATAAAATAAGTGCACAGTAATGATGAACAGTTAAACAGGGAGTAGAGGCTGTGCTAATCAAACTCTTAGTTAAATACAATATAATGGCTGTGTGTGTTTTGGATTGTGCACTCTAAGAAATAAAACGTTGACTTTAATTGATAAAGTTAAGGTAACTTTTTCCACATAACATTGTAAATTAAGTGTAAAACAATATTATAGTTGAAATTAATTAAATCAAATGAAACATTACTACTTAGATCCCTAAAATTAACAATTGCAAGTATATTGAAAATAATAGTATTAATTACATTTAAAACCCCCGTGTTTCATTTCTTACAGTGTGAGCTGATTAAAGAGCATTTGTAGAGCAAAGTGCCATGCTGACAGGTGATATCTAATAATTAACGTAGCTATTACATAACTACAGGGAGGAGGTGTTCATCTGGATGTTAGAGCAGTGAGTTTGATTCCCTGTCCGACAGGCAGTGCATTGAGGTGCAAGATGCTCCCAGTGTGTAGTTGGGTGCCTTTGCATGGCAGCACGCTCACATTAGTGTGTGTGTGTATGTGTGTGATCTTTGTAAAGTGCTTTCAGTCTCTGTATCAGATGGAATCGTGTTACAGAAATGCAGTTCGTTTAACAAATGCTGAATGTGTCCTTCAGTGTGGAATGTGTGGACAATTGGATGAAAGTCTGAACCGTTTTTTTTCAACTTCTATTTATTTCTGGTCATTATCAAGGTGATGGTTAAAGTTACACACTAGCCTCAGTGCTATTCCCAAAACTCTGATATTGTGCAGAATCTGTTCATCCTACCTTTTCCAGTTACACGTGGGTGGTTCATGTTAAACATCATCAAAAGTGCACAAATCCGTGAGAGTGCATGGAGAAATTATTCTGATATTAGCAACATTTAAGCCCAAAACAGTTCATTTTAGACATCTGTAACACATATAACTAGTTTCCATTCCTGGACATCAGTTTGATCTGTGAGACACCCATACCAGCTGCATTTCCATGACAGATTTGCACAAAACGCGAATGATATTGTCAGAATGTTGACAAAAACAGTCACAAAATGACAGTGTTTCAATTGAACAATGGGGTGGAATTGCTGGGTTTTGTCCTCTTGCCATAACTGTCATTGTAGCGAAGTTCTTGCCATAACTGTAATTCAATTAGTAATGGCAATGGAAGGGGAAGACCTGCTAAATATTGCCATTTCATTGTTTTTTCAGATCCAGTATCATTATATTTTCTGTATGGACCTGTAAAAGCAGGTCCATTGCTGCTTATTATTATTATTGTTATTTGCAATGGCTTTATTTGGATGGCCTGAAAATCACCTTATGCAAGTGCGAAGCCTTTTCAGTGATATTTGAGAGTTTTTTTCTTTTCAAAATACATGCATTTCCATTAAGTATATTTGCAATTACTTCAAACTGCAAAATCTGGAGTGTAGTAGAAACCCATCTATTGTCTCTGGGAAAGACACAAAGAGGAACCCTCTATCTGTTATGGAAAGGGGGTGTGGCAAACAGCAGCTCTTTTCCATTGAAAGCAATGGAGAGAAAGAAGTGGTTTCCACAGTTTATTTATTTTCATTGTATAGAGTGTTTTTTTTTTTGGTTACAAGGTTTAATTCTTGTTTTTTTTTTTAAACCTACCGTACATCTGGAAAGTATTCACAGCACTTCATATTTTCCACATTTTACTATGTTACAGCCTTATTCCAGAATCAGAATTGAATTTATTGCCAAGTAAGTTTGCACATAAAAGGAATTTGATCTGGTGTTATTGGTGCATAAACAATAAGAAAAGAAAAAAGAACACTTCTGTAAGAAGTAAAAGAACCAAATAGGCAAAACTATATTCACTGTTAAATAAACATAACATAATGAAATGGGACTGTGCAAAAACAGGTGAATGAAGTAGAGATGAACAGTACCTTTCAGGGCAGGGATGACCAATCTGTGCTTTATGGTGTGTGTGTGTGGGGGGGGGGGGGGGGGGGGGCGTCTGGCATTATTTCTGTGTGGAGTTTGCATGTTCTCCCCGTGTTTGCGTGGGTTTCCTCTGGGTGCTCTGGTTTCCTCCCACATTTAAAGACATGCAGGTGAGGTGGAGTGGAGCTTTATAATTGTCCAGGTCTCCCTTGCAAAAGAGATCTTGATCTCAATGGTTAAATTAAATTAAATTAAAGGACAGTTCTGGGGATGACTGCTGTCCACATATCAAGTTTAGTGAAAATCATCCAAAGGACCTGGGAGGTGTCGAGGACCAACAGTTAGATAAAAAAAAAATGTCTACCGTTGACCCCCACTAACCTTGACCTTTGCCAAAACAAACTCATTAACGGCAGTTCAAGGGTCAGCCCCCCCCACACACACAGCATGTTTGGTTGAAATTGGCCCAACCCATTTGGAGGAGTAGTGGAACAAACCAACAAACACACCTCCAAAAATTTCAATTTTTTCTCAAATTATAGTGTGATGTGCTTAAAAAAGAATTTAATCTTACAATATTACAAACAAAAAGATAAACAAAACAACCAAGATCCATCTATTTATCTCGATCCACAAAAAAATCATGGCTTGTTAAGATTTTCAACTCATTTATTAGTTCTTGAGAAATCCTTACAACAAATCAACTTGTGACAGTAAAATCATGGTGAACTGCTTGCATGCAATATGTAACCTTGGTTACCACTCAACAACCCTCTTTGGAGACTCCACTAATATAAACGTGGACTCGCCCCTGTTCTATAAACAGCAGTACGGAGCTTTTAATGAATCATTAACATTCACTAATCGCCTGTGTGTGGCATCACCACATCAGTTAATGATACCAGAAGTGAGCAGTGACTCATATATAAGGCACGTAAATGACACTGCAGTGAGGCAATCCGAGTGACGTGCTTTGTTCATATGCAGCAGAGAACAGGCTTCCTGTCATGCTCCAGGTGGGCCAAAGTGGAAGTAAAACTGAATATCATACAGAAGAGATTAGCACTTTGTGCTGTGTGATCACACATTGCATGTACTCATTGCAGTGTTAATTTAACACTGCAGAATTTACTATGTACAGACAGAGATCATCCTCCAAGGAAAGCAGATCTGGTAATGATTATGAAAATGATCCAATGTTTGCGTTTGGAAGACAGAATTGATGTCTGGCTTGGAATGACAAAACATAGACTGTACTCACAGACAGAGTCTCTGCCTCCACAACATTATTGGACTAGTCTAACCTGTAGGCTTCACAGTATAATCTGTAGTGTAGACCACAGATTATACACAGAACCAACACTATAGGTTGGCTGGGACATAAAATCAGTGTAGTTGTCTTCCAGCTGAAGATGTTTATTTTCTTGGATCACTCCCAAGCTGATCTGGAGCGTAGGCAGCAGGCCTCTCATTTCCTTGTTAATTAACTAATTTAGTTCATGAGGGAAAGCCAAAACACAGGTCTTCATTAAGCAGAGGATGTGTTAAAAAGTGGACGAGGAAGACTAATTATATAGTTTTTTTTTCCTGCACATATTTGTCAAACAAAGTGTTCAATACTGGTGGGAAATTTAGTGTAATAATTAACTGTAAGTCTGCAAGAGCCTCATGGCACCGGAACCATTTGTTGAAGAGCCTTATTGTTGCATGGAACCTAAATCTACAATTTTAGGGCCCGGATGATTAAACACACAGAGTTGCCCTGGTGATCACGTCCTAATGTGGTAGGAAGCCATCGTATAAGACAAGTGACCAGAGCACAGCACAGCAGGAGCGCACGATACAACCACAATTCCAGTGAAGTTGGGACGTTGTGTAAATGTAAATAAAAACAATACAATAATTTGCAAATCCTCTTCAACCTATATTCAATTGAATACACCACAAAGATAAGATATTTAGTGTTCAAACTGATAAACTTTATTGTTTTTGTACAAATGTTGCTAATTTTGAAATGGATGCCTGCAACACGTTTCATAAAAGCTGGGACAGTGGTATGTTTACTACTGTGTTACTTCACCTTTCCTTCTAACAACACACAGTAAGTGTTTGGGAACTGAGGACACTAATTGTTGAAGCTTTGTAGGTGGAATTCTTTCCCATTCTTGCTTGAAGTGCGACTTCAGTTGTTCAACAGTCCGGGGTCTCCATTGTTGTATTTTGCGCTTCATAATGCGCCACACATTTTCAATGGGCGAAAGGTCTGGACTGCAGGCAGGACAGTCTAGTACCTGCACTCTTTTACTACGGAGCCATGCTGTTGTAACGCATGCAGAATGTGGTTCGGCATTGTCTTGGTGAAATAAGCAGGGATGTCCCTGAAAAAGACGTTGCTTGGATGGCAGCATGTGTTGCTCCAAAACCTGGATGTACCTTTCAGCACTAATGGTGCCATCACAGATGTGTAAGTTGGCCATGCCATGGGCATTAACACACCCCCCATGCCATCACAGATGCTGGCTTTTGAACTTTGCATTGGTAACAATCTGGATGGTCTTTTTCCTCTTTTGTCCGGAAGACACAATGTCCATGATTTCCAAAAACAATTTGAAATGTGGACTCATCAGACCACAGCACACTTTTCCACTTTGTGTCTGTCCATTTCAAATGAGCTCGGGCGCAGAAAAGGCAGCGGCGTTTCTGGATGTTGTTGATATATGGCTTTCGCTTTGCATGGTAGAGTTTTAACTTGCACTTGTAGATGTAGAGACGAACTGTGTTAACTGACACTGGTTTTCTGAAGTGTTCCTGAGCCCACACGGTAAGCTCCTTTATACAATGATGTTGGTTTTTAATGCAGTGCTGCCTGAGGGATCGAAGGTCATGGGCATTCAATGTTGGCTTTCGGCCTTGCCGCTTATGTGTAGAAAATTCTCCAGATTCTCTTACGTGTAGAAAATTCTCCAGATTCTCTGAATCTTCTGATTATATTATGGACTGTACATGATGGAATCCCTAAATTCCTCGCAATTGAACATTGAGAAACATTGTTCTTAAACTGCTGGACTATTTTTTTATGCAGTTGTTCACAAAGTGGTGATCCTCGCCCCATCTTTGCTTTTGAACGGCTGAGCTGTTTCGGGATGCTCCTTTTATACCCAATCATGACACTCACCTGTTTCCCATTAGGTGTTCTTTGAGCATTCATCAATTTTCCCAGTCTTTTGTTGCCCCGTCCCAACTTTTTTAAAATGTGTTGCAGGCATCCGGTTTCAAAATGAGAAAATATTTGCACAAAAACAAAAAAAGTCTAACAGTTTGAACATTAAATATCTTGTCTTTGTGGTATATTCAATTGAATATAGGTTGAAGAGTATTTGCAAATCAGTGCATTCTGTTTTTAATTTACATTTTACACAATGTCTCAACTTCATTGGAATTGGGGTTGTACATTATAGGACTAGATGTTGACTAGTTATGGTGCATCCAGAAAGTATTCACAGCGCCTCACTTTTCCACAGTTTGTTGTGTTATGGCCTTATTCCAAATTGGAGTAAATTCATTTTTTCATTCAGAATTTTACTCACAACACCCCATAATAACAACATGAAAATTTTTTTTTTTACATTTTTGGAAATTTATTAAAAAATGAAAAAAACAATAGAAATCACGTGTACATAAGTATTCACACCCTTTGCTCAATACTTTGTTGATGCACCTTTGGCAGCAATTACAGCCTCAAATCTTCTTGAATATGATGGCACAGGTTTGGTGCACTTATCTTTGGGCAGATTTGCCCATTCCTCTTTACAGCACCTCTCAAGCTCCATCATGTTGGATGGGGAGTGTTGGTGCGCAGTCATTTTCAGATCTCTCCAGAGATGTTCAATCGGATTCAGGTCTGGGCTCTGACTGGGCCTCTCAAGGACATTCACAGAGTTGTCCTGAAGGCACTCCTTTGATATCTTGGCTGTGTGCTTAGGGTTATTATCCTGCTGAAAGATGAACAGTCGCCACACTTTGTGGTCAGGAGCGCTCTGGAGCAGGTTTTCATTCAGGTTGTCTCTGTACATTGCTGTATTCATCTTTCCCTCAATCATGACTAGTCTCCCACTTCCTGCTGCTGAAAAACCCAACAGCATGATGCTGCCACCACCATGCTTCACTGTAGGAATGGTGCCTGGTTTCCTCCAAACATGATGCCTGGCATTCACACCAAAGAGTTCAGTCGTTGTCTCATCAGACCAGAGAATTTTGTTTTTCATGGTCTGAGAGTCCTTCAGGTGCCTTTTGGCAAACTCCAGGTGGGCTGCCACGTGCCTTTTACTAAGGAGTGGCTTCCGTCTGGCTACTCTACCACACAGGCCTGATTGGTGGATTGTTACAGAGATGGTTGTCCTTCTGGAAGTTTCTCATCTCTCCATAGAAGAATCCTGGAGCTCTGACAGAGAGCCTATCTGGTTCTTGGTCACCTCCTTGACTAAGGCCCTTCTCCCCCAATTGCTCAGTTCAGGTGGGCAGACAGTTCCTGGAAGAGTCCTGGTGGATCCAAATGATTTCCATTTACTGATTGAGGCCATTCTGCTCATTGAGACTTTGAACGCAGCAGAAATGTTTCTGTACCCTTCCCCAGATTTGTGCCTTGAAACAATCCTGTCTCAGAGGTGTACAGACAATTCCTTTGCCTTCATGCTTGGTTTGTGCTCTGACATACACTGTCAACTGTGGGACCTTATATGTAGACAGGTGTGTGACTTTCCAAATTTCGAAACCCTTTTTCACATTGTCATTACGGGATATTCTGTGTCAAATTTTATCCATTTTGGAATAAGGCTGTAACATAACAAAAAGTGGATAAAATGAAGCACTGTGCAAACCTTCCAGATGCACTATAGACAGATAGAGTCATGAGCATAAGTATTTGGACAGTAATAATTTTCTGTAATTTTGCCTCTTTTCACCACTACAATGGAGCTGAAATGAAATAGCCTATTTTCTGTAGTTTCCATACAAGAAAAATAGATAAAACAGGTTAAAACTAGGCTTGAGTCTCCTGTGTGCTTTCTGGCAAGGTGTAGTTGAAATTCCACATGATCTTTTGAAGAAAATCATTCACTTTCCATTCCTCTGTATAAGCTGTTGGTGGTCCAATAGATACAATTTGGACAGTGCATCATTTCTCCAGTCACAGCCACAGACACCTATAATTTGGTGTCTTCCCTCGCTTGTCTTCTCCTTGCATGGTCACTCAGCTTTTGAGAACTGCTTACTCAGGACAGATTTACCATATTGTACCACACTGTTTGTATTTTTAATGATTGATGTAAAGTAAGTCCAAGACATACTCACTGACTTGGAAGTGTTCATGTAACCGTCCCATGACTTTTTTTTAAGACAAGTCAGTGGATGTACCTGTAAAAGTAATAATTGTATAAACAATATCCCTTATATTTAGTTTGTCCAATTACTTATGGGTTCCGAGAATGGAGGGACTATGTATAAAAATGTCTGTAATTCCTAAATGGTTAATGCAATACTTTTGTTCAACTCCTTGGAGTTAGAATACAAATATGTAAAGCTGGTATTCTAACTGTTTTCGAGCCAGTTCTTGGTGGCGCTACCTGTCTGTGTCCTGTGACAAGACATTCCATCTGTGACTTCCCCAGTCCATCCACCTGTAAGGGTGTAACCCTAGGCTGGGTAAGTAACCTGTGATGGACTGATGTCCTGTCCAGGGATGGGTACCAGCATCAGTGGGCTTCAGTGTCTACTTATAACTCTTACTTTTAACTTGAATAAAAGCTGAAGATCTGCATGACAGTACAAGTATATCTTGATTTTTCAATTTCAGTTCAATTTTCAATTTATTTTCATTTATATAGCTCCAAATCACAACAGAGTTGCCTCAAGGCACTTCACACAGGTAAGGTCTAACCTTACTAACCCCCAGAGCAACAGTGGTAAAGAAAAACGCCCTCTGAGGAAGAAACCTCAAGCAGACCAGACTCAAAGGGGTGACCCTCTGCTTGGGCCATGCAACAAACATAAATTACAGAACAATTCACAGAACAATTCATGGATGAATATACAAGAAATGCTGTTGGTGCACAGGACAGGAGGGTCACCAACACAAATACAACTCCCATCTCTGGATGGGGCTGCAGCTTAAACAGAGAGAAAAAACAGAATCAGATATCAGAAACACAAGAAATACTGTATAATTTGCCAGCATTAATCAACAAGAAAAACAGAAGAAATACTAAGGTGATCGCCAGCCACTAGCCCTAAGCTTCACTGAAGGACCCAGAATTTAGGTAAAGTTGAGGCTGCGGCACGCTCTGTTTCTTAATAAAATGAATTAAAAAAGTAAAATGCGTAAAACAAAACTGTACCAGTATGCTAGCCATACGAAAGAAAAAAAAGTGCGTATTTAGTCTGGACTTGAAAGTCTCCACAGAATCTGACTGTTTTATTCAAGCAGGGAGATCATTCCACAGAACAGGGGCATGATAAGAGAAAGCTCTGTGACCCGCAGACTTCTTATTCACCCTAGGGACACAAAGTAAGGTTTAATTAGGTCAGCTAACTTTTTCTCATTTATGTTAATGACATTCCGTCTGCCGTCAGTTGCAAGACACTCGTATATGCTGACGACACTGCCCTTATCGTTTTGGGCAAAGATGTCGAGGGTATAGAGAAAATACTCTCCTCTGAGCTTGAATCAATCAGAGAATGGCTGATTGATAACAAGCTATCTTTACATTTAGGCAAAACGGAGTCAATACTTTTCGGGTCTAAAAGTAAATTCCGCAAATGTAATTCCATTCAGGTACAATGTGCTGGCAATATATTGAATTGTCAAACACAGGTGAAATACCTGGGTGCCAAACTTGATCAATCTCTGTCTGGAGCTGGCATGACTGAAAATGTCATCAGTAAGTCAAACGGCAAATTGAAATTCTTATATAGACAAGCGAGGAATGTCGACTTAAAAACCAAGAAAATGCTAGTATCGGCACTCATTCAATGTCATTTTGACTATGCCAGCACCTCTTGGTACACTGGACTAACCAAGAAATATAGAACTCGGTTGCAGTGTACCCAGAACAAAGTGATTCGGTATCTTTTAAATGCACCGGCCAGAAAACATATCGGTGTTCATGAATTTGAACAAGTTGGTATTTACCAGTTCAGTTGCGTGTTCGCCAACTGAAATTAAACCAAATGCACAACATCTTTTATGGAAATGCTCCATCATATTTGGCCCGTCCTTTTGAGCGAACACGTAATCTCCACTCAATCGGTACAAGATTCAGTACCATGTCCTACCAAGTACCCAGTGTTAAGTCTCATGGAAAATCTTCGTTTAACTATACAAGTGTTTTGTTATGGAATCAATTACCTAGTCATGTACAGAGTCAAAGGAGCAGGTCTCTTTTTAAATGCCTAGTCCAGGGTGGCCAAGTTCGGTCCTCAGAGCCACATTCCTGACACTCTTAGTTGTCTCCCTGCTCCAACACACCTGAATCCAATGAAAGGCTCATTAAAAGTCTGCTAACGAGTCTTTCACTGGATTCAGGTGTGTTGGAGCAGGGAGACACTAAGAGTGTCAGGAATGTGGCTCTTGAGGACCGAACATGGCCACCCCTGGCCTAGTCAGACAATTCTTATTTGATAACCTCAATGCTGAGGAATCTAGTTCTTTTATACAAGTATATTATTAATTTTTTTAAATACTGTACTATTTAGGTACTTTTTTATTTTATTTCACCTAGTCACAAATTCATATGTTCACTTTACATTGTTAAAAACGATTTTTTGTACCCATGTTGATTATGTACTGTATCTGTTTTTGTTTTTTTTTGTTTTTATAAGGACCACAATGGAAATAAGCGCTTGCGCTTTTTGTGTAATCCTTTTATTTTAATGTTGCTTGTATACAATATTTGTTATTGTTATACAATGTACATTTTAATAATAAATAAAATCAGTCAATCAATCAATCAGCTAGATAGGGAGGTGCCAGTCTGTGAACAATTTTATAGACTAGTAGCAGAACCTTAAAATCTGATCTCGCTGGGACAGGAAGCCAGTGAAGGGATGCCAAAATAGGTGGAATGTGGTCAAACTTTCTGCTTCGTGTCAAAAGTCTGGCTGCAGCATTTTGAACCAATTGGAGAGCCCTAATGCTAGACTGCGGTAAACCAGAAAATAGAACATTGCAGTAGTCCATTCGAGAAGAGATAAATGCATGGATCAGGGTCTCAGCATCAGCCATAGACAGGATGGGACAAATCTTTGCTATATTTCACAAGTGGAAGAAAGCAGTCCTCATAATATTTCTAGTGTGGAGGCCAAAGGACAACGTAGGATCAAAAATGACCCCAAGGTTCCTCACTTTGACAGTGTGATGTATGACACACGAGCCTAGGCTGAGCGTTAACTGGTCAAATTGATGCCGATGTCTCACTGGACCAAGAACCATCATTTCAGTCTTATCAGAGTTTAAAAGTAGGAAGTTTCTAGACATCCAACTTCTCACTGCTGCAAGCAGTTATCGGCATGTATAACTGAGTATCATCAGCATAGCAGTGAAAAGTAATCCCAAAATGCCACAATATGTGCCCAAGAGGTGCTATATAAAGGGACGAAAAGCAGGGGGCCTAAGACAGACCCCTGTGGAACCCCAAATTTCATGTCACTAAGGTTAGTGGTAGTGTTACTGTACAAAACACAGTGAGAACGACTGGTCAAGTATGACGTCAGCCATGCAAGGGCATTCCCCATAATCCCAAAATGATTTTACAGCCTATCAAGTAGAATATGATGATCCACTGTATCAAATGCAGCACTGAGATCTAACAGCAACAGAACCATAGTGGTGTCCGAATCCATTGTAAGCAGAAGATCATTCACCACTTTAGTGAGAGCCGTCTCTGTGGAGTGATATTTTCTAAAATTAGACTGCAGTGGCTCAAAGAGATTATTGTCACTAAGATAGTCTATGAGCTGCCGTGACACCACTTTTTCCAGAATTTTAGAGCAAAATGATAGATTTGATATCGGCCAATAGTTTTTCAATACACTAGGGTCAAGATTAGGTTTCTTAAGTAATGGTTTAATCACTGCAGATTTGAAACATTTAGGAACAGATCCAGAAGTTAAAGAAAGATTAATAATTTCCAGCACAGTCGGCCCAAGAGTGGGCCACAGGTCCTTAAACAGTTTTGTTGGTATAGGATCAAATAACCAGGTTGTGCTTTTTGTTGACGTTACGAGTTTCGTCAGCATGCCTTGTGAGATACTATCAAATTCTGTAAATCTAAGTAATACCTCAGTAGTGGCGCCCACCTCAGTAGCATGGTGTCGTGGCTGGGTTAAGGCATGCTGGGATATGTTTAACCTAATGTCTTCTATTTTCTTCTCAAAATAATCCAAGAAATCTTGTGCTGTAAAAGGAGAGCGAACTACAGGTGGTTGTCCATGAATAAGTGTTGCCACCGTGTCAAACAAGAACTTTGAGTTGTGCTTGTTTTTGTTGATCAAATCAGAGTAATAGGTCCACTTTGTAGCCAATAATGCATGCTTATAGTCTAAGATAGCATCATGCCACGCAAGGTGGAATACTTCTAATTTTGAACGACGTCATTTCCGTTCTAGACTTCTTGCCTTATGCTTGAGGTCACGCAGGTAATCCTCGTACCAAGGTGACTGTGATTTGGGGGAGAGCGGTTTTAACACAGGTGGCGCAATCATGTCGAGTGTAGTTTTGAGCACTGAGTTTAAACTATCCACAAGTCTGTGTACTGACTGGGCATTTGTCAGTTGCGAAGCTAAGACATCCGGCAGTCTAGCTTCGAGTTCAGTCTTAGTTGAGGAGTTGATGCATCGCCGTAGTGATATATAAGGTTGTTGTTCCACTAAACACGGCAGCGAAACTGTAAACTTAATAAGTGAGTGATCAGAGACCACTGATGTAAGAGGCATGATGTCAGTATTTGTGACAGCAATACCACGTGCGAGAACAAGATCCAGGGTATTTCCACTAATATGCGTTGAATCCCGAATGCATTGCTGAAATCCTAATGCATCCACAATTTCCATAAATGATTTGCAGAGGGGATCAGAAGGCTTATTTATATGAAGATTTAAGTCACCAATGATCAGAATGTTATCTGCACTAGTTGACAAGTTAGAGATAAACGCACCAAATTCACCTAAGAATTCAGAATATGGGCCAGGAGGCCTATATACAGTGACAAAGTAATACGGCTGATTTTTATTCTTCTAACCTTGGCAATGCATAATATCTTGAGCAGAGCGGAGAATCAGATGCTCAAATGAGTTATATTTGTGACCCCCAACAGCTAATAAGCTAAACCTAGATTTATAAATAAGAGCAACACGCCTGCCTTGCTTCGCGTCACGAGGGACGTGACTAAATGTATATGCTGGTGGGCAGGCCTCATTTAAGGGGAGAACAGATGTAGGTTTAAGCCAGGTTTCACATAACCCAATCATATCTAAGTGATGATCAATGATTAGATCATTGATCAACAATGATTTTGAGGACAGTGATCTTATGTTAATGAGACCCAGTCTAAGGACCTCAGTGGGGTTGACAGTTGAACTGTTTGGGTTTAGGGGTGTTCCAGAGTAGCATATATAAGATGCCTAGAAGTAGGTTTAGGTTTGAGATATTCCACGCGCATTGTAGGTAGCAGACACAACTTGACACAACTTGTTGAATTTCCCTCCCTGGCAGTTAAACTGCACTATCACCATAGTGGATTTTCTGCACTAATTTCCCCGCTAAGCTAATGGATTCCACAACCACATTTGTCATAAGCCTTGCAGGGTCTCTAATCAGCTGCTCTGTGGCCTGCTGTAAATTCCTAATGTTACCCTCCCTGTAGAGCTCTATCTATGTTCACAGGCAAGATGGTCGTGCCTTCCCCAGTAGGGTGGAGGCCGTCCAGCATCAGCAAACCACGGCAACCCCAGAGCGAAGGCCAGTTATCAATAAAGCTAAATCCTTGCTGTCTATAAAATTCTGCCAGCCACCTATTTAACGATGTCAGCCTGCTAAACACCTCATCAGTACCCCGGGAGGGGAGGGGACCAGAGACTATTAATCGATGCGACACATCTTTCTGGCAAGGTCACAAGTCCTCTCTTTGTCCATTTTTGGGACCTCTGAGTGCTTCATCCTGATATCATTGGTGCCGACGTGAATAACTATGTGACTATATCTCACTTCATGGGCCTTAGTCTGTCTTCCCTTCTGCAGCGTCAGTACCCTAAGATGGAATGCAATGTCGGGAGCTCTGGCCCCAGGAATACCTTTAATGTCAGCCGGCGTCTGTAACCTGACTTTGGGGGTGATTGAATCTCCTGTCACTAAAGTCCGGTGAGTCACTTGTGGGCTCAGAGAATTCACATCAGGCAATTCCAGCGAGTGTGATCAGGGTGCCACAACTGGGCACCAAGCACTACGGGGCTTCCCTCGCCTTTCCACCATCCAAAAGCCGTCCTCCACAGCCGGCGTTTCTAGGTGCAGCCAGGGTGTAGGGGGGGTCTGGTTTGGGAACCACAGAATCTCGTCTCTGCTGTTTGCGGACGATGTGGTTCTGTTGACTTCGTCAAATCAGGACCTTCAGCGTGCGCTGGGGCGGTTTGCAGCCGAGTGTGAAGCGTCCGGGATGAAAATCAGCACCTCCAAATCCGAGGCCATGGTTCTCGACCGGAAAAAGGTGCTTTGCCCTCTTCAGGTCGGTGGAGTGTCCTTGCCTCAAGTGGAGGAGTTTAAGTATCTCGGGGTCTTGTTCACGAGTGAGGGACGGATGCAGCGTGAGATCGATAGACGGATCGGTGCAGCATCTGCAGTGATGCGGTTGCTGTATCGGACCGTCATGGTGAAGAGAGAGCTGAGTAGGGGGGCAAAGCTCTCGATTTACCGATCGATCTAAATTCCGATCCTCACCTATGGTCATGAGATTTGGCTCATGACCGAAAGAACGAGTTCGCGAGTACAAGCGGCCCAGATGAGTTTCCTCTGCAGGGTGGCTGGGCGCTTCCTTAGAGATAGGGTGAGGAGTTCGGTCACTCGGGAGGAGCTCGGAGTTGAGCCGGTGCTCCTCCACGTCGAAAGGAGTCAGTTGAGGTGGCTCGGGCATCTTTTCCGGATACCCTCGGATGCCTTGCTGGAGAGGTGTTCTGGGCACGTGCCATTGGGAGGAGGCCCCGGGGAAGACCCAGGACATGCTGGAGGGACTACATCTCTCGGCTGGCTTGGGAATGCCTTGGGGTTCCCCCGGAGGAGCTGGGGGAGGTGTGTGTGTGGATCGGGAGGTCTGTGCGGCTTTGCTTGAGCTGCTGCCCCCGCGACCCGATTCCGGATAAAGCGGAAGAAAATGGATGGATGGATGGATGGATAGAATGAACCAATAAAGGAATAAATAAGGAAAAAACAATTTCCATTGTGTTGTCTTCGTCTTCCCTGCATTTTATGACTCTCACACGGAGCGAGTTGCTGTGCTTTGTTGCGGAAAGCTGACGAACGTCGCCAGCGACGCACGCACATGAAAAAAAAAAAAAAAAACTGGCTGCCGCTGCGGTTCCTTACGGAACCCGGGAGAGGTCACTTAAAGTGATTTTTTTTTCTGGCCATGATAATTGTGCACACGTTTTCCTTTAATTGAGCCCACGAATGAATAAAACGTGCTCTCAAATTAATAAAACGTGTGCACGTTTTTCTTTCGTTCAAAATGAACTCCATATTATGACCTAAATTGTCATCCTCACGACGGGGAGACCCTTCGCCCTCAGCATCCTTTTTAGTGGCATCATCTTCCAGATGATGCCATGCTGGGCAGCTGGAGTTCTCTGTATGTCCTTGTTCGCCCAAACCATTATATACCCTGACCAGATCCATTTCTAATGGGGAAATGTATTACACTGCCTGCTGGTTTGTTGACTAATAGTCAATATTTGTGTGTCAAGACAATATTGAATAATTGAGTGCACATTTTATAAATTGTGGCCACGTTTAAGTAGATTGTGCCCTTGTCTTACTCAAACGATGCTTAAAACGTGCGCACAACATAATAAAACGAGCGCACAATATAATAAAACGTGCACACAATATAACAAAATGAGCGCACAGTATAATAAAACGTGCACACATTATCTCCACATGCAAAACATTTTGCGATGACACTTCCAGGGCTCTGTAGTTCCTCGCTCTCTCTCTCCTCAAACTCTGTCATAATTGTGTTATAAACCCGTCACCATTTGTTTTATTGTACATCTGTGTAGTTAATAAATAAAATAACCTTCATGGACGATTCATTCGCGCGCGCATGTGAAAAAAAAAACTGGCCGCTGTTGCTGCTGCTGCTGCTCTCCCCTCAAACTCTCCCCAGACAGGAAGAATCTGACACATCAGAGGAGTAGTTTTAAAGTTGATATAACACTGACTTTTGGGTGTGCAAGTAACCTTTTTTTTGGTGCAAGTAATTTTTTTGTAACTAGCACCAGTGCAAGTAGGTTAAAAAATGTATTTTGACCCCTGCCTTATGAATTAGGTTTATCGATTTTGTTTTGTTTTTGGGTTTGTACATTCTGTGCCTAGTTGTGTTTTGAAATTTTGGTTCAGTGATTCATTTCTCCTTTGCATTTGTTATCATGGGTATATGTATATTCATATATACATATGTAGTTATTTTTATGGTTAAGGCCTTCCTTAACCTACCTACACCCTTTTGGGTACATGGGTACGTTGTTAAAGTGTTGCTGAGTCTGTGTGTACTGAGTAAATAAATTCTTTCTTTCTTTCTTTCTATCTATCTATCTATCTATCTATCTATCTATCTATCTATCTATCTATCTATCTATCTATCTATCTATCTATCTATCTATCTATCTATCTATCTATCTATCTATCTATCTATCTATCTATCTATCTATCTATCTATCTATCTATCTATCTATCTATCTATCTATCTATCTATCTATCTATCTATCTATCTATCTATCTATCTATCTATCTATCTATCTATCTATCTATCTATCTATCTATCTATCTATCTATCTATCTATCTATCTATCTATCTATCTATCTATCTATCTATCTATCTATCTATCTATCTATCTATCTATCTATCTATCTATCTATCTATCTATCTATCTATCTATCTATCTATCTATCTATCTATCTATCTATCTATCTATCTATCTATCTATCTATCTATCTATCTATCTATCTATCTATCTATCTATCTATCTATCTATCTATCTATCTATCTATCTATCTATCTATCTATCTATCTATCTATCTATCTATCTATCTATCTATCTATCTATCTATCTATCTATCTATCTATCTATCTATCTATCTATCTATCTATCTATCTATCTATCTATCTATCTATCTATCTATCTATCTATCTATCTATCTATCTATCTATCTATCTATCTATCTATCTATCTATCTATCTATCTATCTATCTATCTATCTATCTATCTATCTATCTATCTATCTATCTATCTATCTATCTATCTATCTATCTATCTATCTATCTATCTATCTATCTATCTATCTATCTATCTATCTATCTATCTATCTATCTATCTATCTATCTATCTATCTATCTATCTATCTATCTATCTATCTATCTATCTATCTATCTATCTATCTATCTATCTATCTATCTATCTATCTATCTATCTATCTATCTATCTATCTATCTATCTATCTATCTATCTATCTATCTATCTATCTATCTATCTATCTATCTATCTATCTATCTATCTATCTATCTATCTATCTATCTATCTATCTATCTATCTATCTATCTCTCTATCTATCTATCTATCTATCTATCTATCTATCTATCTATCTATCTATCTATCTATCTATCTATCTATCTATCTATCTATCTATCTATCTATCTATCTATCTATCTATCTATCTATCTATCTATCTATCTATCTATCTATCTATCTATCTATCTATCTATCTATCTATCTATCTATCTATCTATCTATCTATCTATCTATCTATCTATCTATCTATCTATCTATCTATCTATCTATCTATCTATCTATCTATCTATCTATCTATCTATCTATCTATCTATCTATCTATCTATCTATCTATCTATCTATCTATCTATCTATCTATCTATCTATCTATCTATCTATCTATCTATCTATCTATCTATCTATGTCTATCTATCTATCTATCTATCTATCTATTTCACTCTCACACCTTTCATGTCTCACTTACTTACGTCAACATGTCAGTAGCTCAGCCCACTTGTATTGTCTCTGCTTCACTCTCTTATGAGCTCAGTGTTTGGCCTCACTGACTTGCAAATACTATTTGTTGGGCTGTGTTTTCCTCTCAGTTTTTTCCATTACTGCATTTGTTTAGCTCCAAGGACAAACCCAGAAGTGGTACTGAGACGATGTACTGCAGTGTTTTCTCCTGCAGCACTTTTCTCTCCACGCTTGGTAACCTGTGGACTTTGTGCTCGTACGATAATGAATTAATTCAAACCTGATCTTTTTGTTGATCTGTGCTGTAAGCTACATGGCCGTGTTCTGATTGAAGTACACAGACAATGCGCTCCTTTGCAGAGGTGATTAGAGAAAGTCTTGATTTCCCATGTCATGGATCTCTCTGTAGATCTGCACCCCCACACAAACAGACATCACAGACTTCAGTGCGGCGTCTCCTCCATAGCACTGATTAGTCTTCATCAACAAACAGACTTATCAGATTCATCCTAAATCTGTCTAAACAGATGGCAAGAAGAGAAAAATAAAGCAAAAAGACAATAAAGAGACACAGGGATGGGTGAGGCAATGGGAACCAAATACTAGCTTGCAGTACTTAATATTCTTTTTCATGTGTGCCAGGGTCAATCAGAAACATAAGGGAACTCTTTGGCACTAATCGCTTGTGAAGGTTTGTTACATTCATAAAAACAAACTGACACCAAAGGTAACAAGAAAACTAGTCAGAGTTCTCCTCAAGAGCAGCGTCTCATTATTTTCAACCAGGCACTCTTTAGTGTATGCTTCAAGCAAATTCAGTTTTAGAAAAACAAGACATTTTCATTTGTTTCAATTTACAGCAGATAGGTAAAGTTCATACAACCTTGGACTTTTATTTATTTATTTATTTTACAATGCCATGCCACCACTAAAAGTGAAATAAAACTAAATAAAAGTAAAAAATGGATAATTATGGTCTTTATTCTTGCAGTAAAAATGAATGTCTGCAACATTATCTAAATTAAATCAAAATACAAGCAGAGCAGTGGATTGAATTAATATGCACACATCAAAATCATCATGTTTACATCCATTGTTCTTTAGACAAGTTGTTGAATATGTTTTGGAATTCACTGAAATTAGCTGTATCGAGAACGGGCTCTGAGCCTTTATTGTTTGTAATGATGATCTACATGTTGGTAGGCGAGATCAAACAGGATTCTTCATGATAGCGATGTTCACAGATGACATTGTGATCTGTAGTGAGAGCAGAGAACAGGCTGAGATGAGTCCGAAGAGGTAGAAATACTCTTGGGAGAGAAATCAAGTGGAAAGTAAGTAGGAGCATATATAGAGTACATACACATGAAGGAGAGGAAGCACCACTGTGGAATAGTGATGCTGCACGGAGTGGAGGGGGTGAAAGTAGATGAGTTTAAACACTTTGGGTCAGCTGTTCAAAGTAATAGAGTTATTGGTAGAGAGGTGGAGAAGAGAGTGCGAGAAAAGAGTGGGAGGAGTGATTTGTGATAGAAGGATATCAGCAAGAATGAAAGGGAAAGTTTCCAAGACAGTAGTGAGACCAGCTGTGTTGTACGGTTTAGAGGCAGTGATGCTGTCAAAAAGACAGGAGGCAGAGCTGGAGGGGGCAGAGGGGAAGATGTTGTGGTCTTCCTTAGGACCCCTTCGCACAGTACGAATGTGGTTGAATTGCGCATGAATTGCGCATAAAGCAGGTATTGTATGAAATATGTTTAAAATTGTAGCTGCCTCCAATGCCTCGTACACCGGATGCTACAACTATTTATGCACACCAGCAGCTGAAAGACAGAGTGTGCCCTGGGAGAGCCCATTTGATCCCTCTTGCGGCAGGTGTCGGCCAAATTTCAGGTGATACACACGAACATCTAACACCGCTTGCTGGACTCTTAGAAAATGTGTGGCCATTCTCACTATCATCACGAAAACAGTCAGCAGACGATCACTTTCGAGCTGGATGTGAAATTTGTCTAAGTGCCCCCACGACTGTGGAGTTGCACAAAGCAACACACATGTGGTGCATGTGTCTCGCACATGTGTGCGTGTGTCACCCCCCCCCCCCCAACACATATGGTGCCGGGGGGGCACACTTGCATGAAATGCTCATATGTTGTACAGATCTGATTACATGGGGGCCAGACAGCCAGGTCTGACGGCACACAGCACTGGGAGGGGCCTGTCAGCTGATCACAGCACACTAACAGCTGGATGACAGCTCAGTGTACACATTACAAACACAGAAGCCACCACCAGGCAGTGGTAGGCACAGCTAACCAAAAGGTTAGCTTCGATAACCATTAATCAGATAACTGGAAAGTTATCTTTTATAACGATAAACCGATAAACTGCTAAAAAAAAATGCATCTTTATTACAGATAACCGATAACTTTTAGTATTGTTTCAGACGTGGCAACATCAGATTACACTGTTGGCTTCTGATAAACCAGTTTTACTTTAAGAGCTGCAGGGGCTGCTGGGTAAATTCAAGGATCATAAACACACAAGAACGCATGAAAAATGAATTAATAAAAAAACAAAAACCCCAAACACTGTCATCATCTTTCAAAAGCAGTAAAACACAGTATTAGAAGTCACAGTTTATCTCGGTATTAGATACACCGTCATTTACAAGCTAAAACCTGACGCTTTTTTCTCATGCTTTGAACCCTGTGGCTTAAACAACCGAAATACATCCACTAATGCATTGACTGGCAGAGTAAAAGACACGTAATGAATATAAATTCTTACCTGTTAGTTTCAGTGGGACTCATCTGAAAAAAATAATCGTCCTGAGATGATCCAAAATGGTCTAAGAGAAACATCCCAGTCTATAACACAGCTGCGCCATGAGAGCTCCTCTCTCCCACTGAGTCTTGGCAGTACCGTCAGCCACAAAGAAATAAAATAAAATAACGTTAAAATTAGTCAGTTTTGTTTTTGTGTTAAGCGGAGGATAACACTTCTTCTTCTTCTTCTTCTTCTTCTTCTTTCGGATCCAGTGGTGGATGACACCATCTTAAAGTGCATTTACTGCCACCTATGGGGCTGGTGAGTGATCGCTGAGATTTTACAAAACCTGACCTCCTGGCAGCCATAGTCATTTGCAGGGTTGGGTAGGATTACTTTGAAATGTAATCCAAAAGTAATCAGATTACAAGTAATCCAAATGTATGTACATGCATACATGTAATCCACATGTATTCTTTCAAAGTAATCCTACCCAACCTTGGTCATTTGTTTAGATGCGATGAAGTAATCCAGTGTCCTTTAGATATTGAAATAATTCTTTTGGCATGATGTGTGATAGGTTTTGCAGCAGATTTCCAAGGGACAAGGGATGGTAACACTGTAACGTCCAAAGTGAACCTGAACTACACTACCCACAATGCTCCCTGCGGTGACCGGCCAATCACGTTTTGCGCTTATTGATGATGTCATCAGCAAGCGACAGCCAGTCTGCCATAAATGAACACACAACAAATGGACTAAAATGTTTGATTTTATGGTTTATAAACGTTTTTGACCGTTAAACTTTGCTCAATTTACCAGCAAAAAAAAATGTTATCGGACTGAAAGTTATCGGAACTAAATTTATCAGAAGATAATTGATCCAATGATGGTTTTAAAACTTATCTGGAAAGCTAATCCGCTACAAAAACATTAGCTTTGATAATTATCTGCTATCTGCTTAGCTGAACTGTGCCCACCATTGCCGTCAGGACAGGTATATAAATAATTATAACAATACCTACATACACAATTACATAACACATAATGAAAATGAATGACCACATAACACAGAGACAGGTTGGTCTGGGCGCTGAATGGATGGACAAGAGGGGCATGTGAACACAGTCGCAGCTGTAAAGATCTCTGCTCCTGGATGTCCTGGCTGGAGGACACGTACCGTGTTTTGATGGACACACGCATGTGTGTGCTTGCTGTCCTCACATGGAAATACTTAAAAACATATGTCACTTGCTGGAGAGCGTGCACAGTGCACACATTGACAGGAGGTCCCAGCTGAAACAGGCCATCAGTTCATGTGGACACACAGCAGGCAATCTGAATGTCACGTCTGTCTGACAGGACACACGTGTCCTGTGAGCAGCATGCTGCAGGACCATATGACAAGCCAACAGTGCGACAAATACACCACTTTCAGTCACGTATTAGCAGAAATACACTGTAACAAATGCTGTTTGGTCAGTTATCATGGCGCTTTTTTGTCTTTTTTTAAATATGGTTATCTGCTTGTTGATTTTAGCCATTTCACGTTCCTGTGATAAGACAGTGATTGTAGCGCAGTGGTAAAGTTTCTGTCTGGTAATCAGAGCTTGCAGGTTTGAATCCTGTGAGTGACATTTATTTTTTATTTAACCAGGGTAATTTAACTGCGGGGTTCTGTATTGCGATCCCTTTTATTTATTATTTATATCAACCCAGTGATATTCACTAATTATACAGCTGGTTTGTATTTTATTTTTCTCCACATCAGCGGCACAATGAGGTGCACCACGTCCCAGCTGCTCACACTGCATTCCTGCTTGTACGACACCGTCACGTGCATGATACTGTCACAGCGGGAGGTGTTATCCTGTCCTTGTTCTCACTCAATAATGACATGACATCAAATGACATGTCAAAACAAGAAATTATCACATCTGCAAAATCATCATGAAAGAAAGTGTGAATGTGATCTGCTGAAAATGGAGATTCACACAACTTGGTCCATTACATTTATGTTGACCACTTAAAGCTTTTCTTTGAATTTACTGATGGAGCAGCTCCAGATGTTTATTCTGTATTATATCCGTGTGACAAGGCAGGCTCCTGTCCCAAAATCCATTATGGCCTTTATTCTAAATTAGAGCTTCATGCATTTAGTTATTTTTGGTGTTAGTAAATGAAATAGCAACCAAAGTACTGCATATTAAGCTCAGTGATGAGCTCAATTTGTGACAAATTGGATAGCATATAAGCACTGGTCAAGATGAGTGAGAACTAAATCCTAGATCATGAGCAGATGGGGCCTCAGAGAGCTCAGCTTTTCCTAATCAGGCATTGAAAGACAAATACATACTCTGTGTGCTGAGATTAAATGTCAAAGCACTCCAGTTGTCTCTCAAATTGTTCTCTTCACGGAACGTGATTGTGTTTGCC
Source organism: Thalassophryne amazonica (assembly GCF_902500255.1). Classification (NCBI taxonomy): domain Eukaryota; kingdom Metazoa; phylum Chordata; class Actinopteri; order Batrachoidiformes; family Batrachoididae; genus Thalassophryne; species Thalassophryne amazonica. The sequence continues at coordinate 100,205,880 of NC_047104.1, read as the reverse complement.
CTATATTCTGTGGAGGTGATGGTCTAGTGGTTAAGGTGTTGGGCTTGAGTCCAGAAGATCATGGGTTCAAATCCCCACCTGACTGGAAAATCACTAAGGGCCCTTGGGCAAGGCCTTTGCTCCCGGTGTGTAGTGAGTGCCGTGTGTGGCAGCACCCTGACATCGGGGTGAATGTGAGGCATAATTGTAAAGCGCTTTGAGCATCTGATGCAGATGGAAAAGTGCTATATAAATGCAGTCCATTTACCATTTATCATGTGAAATTAGTCAGGAAATCAGCTATATAGCATCCAGAGCCCATTTCCACAAAGCAACCCAAAAGCCCTCTCAAAGAGCTCCTAACTTGGCCTAAAATTTCCTGGCAAGGAATCTTAGCCAAAGAGCGATCCAGCGGGGTTCTGAGAGAAAGTCTGAGCAAGGAGGAAACAGAAACTCCCATCTTTGTGAGGAGGTGGGGTTTGACCCAGTTGCTAGGTATGAGGTATGAGGCAGTCCTCTAAGAACTGTGATTGGATGAAAAGGGGGGGAGAAATAAAAACAAATACGGTCCACGCCATGAATGGACAGTGAAATCAACTGATCATATTACGTGAACTGCATTAAGATGTGTAATCATGAGGATAACTTTGTTATGATGATGAAACTCAGTGAAATTAAATGAATTGTTAAACAAGTTGAAGGTAATATATGGCATTGACATTGCGAATATCTATATATTAAAAGTGTGTTTGGGTTTATTAATTGTAAATACAATAAAAATACATGTATGACACAAGAAAGTGAAAACACATATTTCCATTGTGGTCAATTTAAGAATCAAATGACAAAGTAGAAGTAATAATAAAATAAAATGACAATATTAATAATACTGATAATAATACTAATACAAATAAAAATAATGATAATATTAACAGTGTTTATATGATAACAAGAACCTAAACAATTTATAAATACATTGAGACAGTAAATTAACATAAAATAATTATGTAGATCAAGCACGTAGCATGTTACTGGCTCACTGTTGTCCTACATATGGAGAATATCTCTGCTTCCTCTCTGTCTTTTCCACCGTCTCCTCTGCTTAACAGGCTTCTTAAAAGTCCTCCTCCCTTCTCTTACATTTGGCACCTTAGGAGCTCTCTTAAGGCCTAAGGTGCTTTGCGGACAACTTTCATCTTACCAAGGGAAAATTCTGAGAAATCTCTAAGAATTCGAGGAATTCTAAAATTTTTCTTAGAATAATGTCACATGAGCTATTTTTAGGCTTAGGCTGCTTCGTGGATATGGGTCCAGTCTTTAAAAAGACAAGCCTTTTGTCAAACAATGACTTCATTTGTTATCATCACTATATTTTAATATTAGAAAGAGGAACTCTATTAAAGAACAGTGTGAGTATGTTAAAAATCTGGATGTTCTCTCTCAGCTGGACAGGACAGAGGTCATCAAGAGCAACTTGCACCCAGTCTTTGGGAAGGTCTTCTTGTTAGACTACTACTTTGAGGAGGTTCAGAAGCTGCGATTTGAAGTCTATGACATCCATGGCACCCACAATATTGAGACCCGTGATGATGATTTCCTTGGTGGGATGGAGTGCACACTTGGCCAAGTAAGCGTGCATGAACATTTTCTAGTCTTGCTTGGCAATTTGTACGTTTTCTAAGTAATGTCATGAACTGAACATTGAAATCCTAAAAATGAAATACGTTAGGAAAACATTTAATGCTGTTGCCTACATAGTATCTTTTAGTTGTACTGTATATGGTGTTGGAGATACCTACACACTGCTCTTTACAGCTGAGGGCACAGGCTCACAACTGTATATATTTTCCAGATTGTGGCCCAAAAGAAGATCGTGAAGCCTTTGTTTTTGAAGTATGGAAAATATGCAGGCAAATCCACCATCACGGTAGGTCTGTTTAATTGTAATTATGGACATTTGGTTTGAAGAATAACTCCTGATTTGCTGCACGCCCACAGAGAGTTGAATTAAGAAGGTATCCACTAATGACAGCTGAGCAAATAGCTGTTTTACAAAATCTAAAAAAAAAATAATTGAATGCTGTGTTGTTCAACATTAATGTGGATTTTTTTTGGGTGTTAAATCATAAATTAAGATGTAATTGTTCAATTAATGTTATAACTTGATAATGGAGGTCTGTATTCTACAGGGTAATGATCTGTCACAGAGAGCCACATTCACTGTGATGTATGATGATTGCTCTGTGAGGAGACAGAGGCTCTTCATCACCTGAACATGTTTGACTTTGCTAATCAAGTTTGGGTTGAGCAAGCAGAGATGGAAAACGTGTAGTGCTGTAGGTCATCATACAGGACCAAGATTAAGGACCATTACCTAAGCAATCAACACTACAGGAGGCCACCTAATAATCAAATGGTCATGTCAAGTCTGGCAGTATGTGCTGGTGTTGTGAATTGCTACATCCACTATATTATGGATTCACCCTGGGTCCTGGATGGCAACCACCAGGCAGGCAAAAGTTCCCTCCCCACCTCTCAAAGCGAACCATCTATCAGCTGTAAGCAGGTAAAGCATGGCCATCCCCTTGGCCTTCTCCAGCTGCTTTGGTCCTCAACACTCAGGCACCTGCAGGCTGCATCATGCCCAGAGAAACACAGCACATGGCCAAACAGTCGTACCTGGTGTTCCCTCACAATGCATGTGATACTCCTTATCTTAGTCTCCCAAAGTAACTGTTTGTTTGACACAAAGTAATTCCAGTGAAATCCAAGGATCTTCTGAAGAGATCGGGTACCAAAGACATCTAGTCCCCGCCTTAGGTTACTGGTTAGCGTCCAAGTCTAGCACCCTTACAGTAACCCAGGAAGCCCCAAGACCTGAAAGACTCAGACCTTCAGTCTCCTCCGTAAGCTCTTCCTTGGTGTTTCTTGATCTCGAGAGATATGAATGTCACTGCTGAGATAAGTGACTGTCTCTACGGGTGCAGCATTTTCACCACGTACAGATGCACTTCTGATTGCTGAGTCCAGAAAGTCATTAAAAGCCTGCATCTTAGTCTTGATCCAGGACAATGGGAAACCCAGACACTCTGATTCCTCACTCAGCTTCTCAAGTGCTGCAATCAGGGTATCCACTGATTCCACAAAGATAACAGCATCATCAACACAGTCAAGGTCAGTGAACCTCTCCTCATCAACAAAAGCACCCCAGCCACTTGATTCCACTACTTTACACTACAACCAGTCCACAGAAGCATTGAACAGTGGAGGAGCCAGAACACATCCCTGAATGACACCAGTTTTCTCTTGGAAAAATTCAAAGATTGTGGTCGGGTCTACAGCCATGAGACTTGGTTGGGGTTAGCCTGAAGAAACAACATGGTGTCACCTCCATGTGGGCTCACCACTCACAAGGAGAGAATAAAGGTTCTGTTGTACTGTTCTATGAGCAGTGTACAGGAGTAAAGGTCCACACAAATGGACACCCTGTTGTTTAAAGTGTGTTTATCCATAACTATTACCAAACACAAGTACTTTAAGTAGGGGCAGCTGAAATGTACAGAGCCCTGGATGAAGTAATGAATGACTTCACTGGATGTGTTGGCAGAATTGTTTAAGTAATTGTTTTGTGTGCATGAATTAATCAACAGGTGGGAACAACATAGTCAAAACATGGGAACAAATTCTGATCTCAGATTGAGAAATCTCATGATATCTCATGCGCACAAGCTGCACATCTTGTGCACAATGTAGTCAAACATGGCCTTGATTTATCGATATGTATTTTTTCTTTCTAAAGCCACCAAAGCTCTGTACTTTGCTAATGATCACTTTAAGGCCTCATCAAGTGTGACTCCTCTACAGCCATTTTTGTCCCATTTTTCATGAGCTTCTGTACCACGTATCAAGTGCAGGAGTGGAAATGCAAGCAATTATTCAAATTAGTGTAAGGATACTCTTCAGATCTTAAAAACAGTTACATAAAAATGTTTCCCATTGCCTTCTTTTTGGCATTATACCGTGAGATGCTATATAATAAATTTAACCCCCCAAAACATTTAATTTAGCAGTCCAATTTTACTTAAAAGTCATTTACGAGGTCTATTAGAAAAGTATCCAACCTTATTATTTTTTTCAAAAACCACATGGATTTGAATCACGTGTGATTGCGTCAGACAAGCTTGAACCCTTGTGCGCATGTATGAGTTTTTCCACGCCTGTCGGTTGCGTCATTCGCCTGTGAGTAGGCTTTGAGTGAGGAGTGGTCCAGCCGCCTCGTCGGATTTTCATTGTCAAGAAATGGCGGAATGATTTGGGCTTTTTTTCCATCAGAATTTTTTCAGAAACTGTTAGAGACTGGCAGCTGGAAACCATTAGAAAAATTTATCTGGATTTCGGTGAAAATGTTACGGGCTTGGTAGAGAATAAGGAGTGTTACTGTCGCTTTAAGGATGGCCCCCAGTGGCTGCGGGGCGCACCGCACTCCGAAGCCGCCATCGACAGTCTGAACGACCATTTCATTTCTAAACGGATGGCTGTCTGGATCCGTGACCATCGTGTGCCATTTCTCTGGTTATCACAAGAGCTGGACATCAACCATTTTTCGGCAGATTTCACTTTTAACAAGAGATTTTGTCATGGAAAGCCGAGCGGAGGCTTCGCGCGTCACGATGGATTCGCTACTGGAGCGAGACAAAACCACCTCTGTTTTGGTGGATGTGCCTGGACATGTCCCGTGAGGCTTCATCACGGCATTGCTGTGCGCCATGCGGCACCGCTGCGATGTGCGGAATTCTTCCGCATGTCTGTCTCAATGTGCCGAAAAAGTGCTGATGTCCACGTCTTTTCACAATTCCTGTGCTAGTCAGACGACGTCCCGGATAAAACAGAGCGTCCAGTTTGGAAATGAATGGCACATTCCACTGTTACAGGAGTTTTTGTCATGGAAAGAGGAGCGGAGGCTTCGCGTGTCGCGGCGGTGCCGCATGGCGCACAGCAACGCCGTGATGAAGCCTCACGGGACATGTTCTGGCATGTCCAGGCACATCCACAATTTCTCGGATAATCACTCGATGGAAAAACCACCGACAGCTGTCTGAACGCCATCTCAAAGCCGTCCTGTGAGACCAAAACGGAGGTGGTTTTGTCTCGCACCAGTAGCGAATCCATTGTGACGCGCGAAGCCTCCGCTCGGCTTTCCATGACAAAATCTCTTGTTAAAAGTGAAATCTGCAGGAAAATGGTTGATGTCCAGCTCTTGTGATAACCAGAGAAATGGCACATGATGGTCACGGATCCAGACAGCCATCCGTTTAGAAATGAAATGGTCGTTCAGCCTGTCGATGGCGGCTTCGGAGCGCGGCGCGCCCCACAGCCGCTGGGGGCCATCCTTAAAGCGACAGTAACACTCCTTATTCTCTACCAAGCCCGTAACATTTTCACCGAAAGCCAGATAAATTTTTCTAATGGTTTCCAGCTGCCAGTCTCTAACAGTTTCTGAAAAATTCTGATGGAAAAAAAGCCCAAATCATTCCGCCATTTCCTGACAATGAAAATCCGACGAGGGGGCTGGACCACTCCTCACTCAAAGCCTGCTCACAGGCGAATGACGCAACCGACAGGCGTGGAAAAACTCACGCATCAATCAATCAATCAACTTTTTTCTTATATAGCGCCAAATCACAACAAACAGTTGCCCCAAGGCGCTCCATATTGCAAGGCAAGGCCATACAATAATTATGAAAAACCCCAACGGTCAAAACGACCCCCTATGAGCAAGCACTTGGCCACAGTGGGAAGGAAAAACTCCCTTTTAACAGGAAGAAACCTCCAGCAGAACCAGGCTCAGGGAGGGGCAGTCTTCTGCTGAGACTGGTTGGGGCTGAGGGAAAGAACCAGGAAAAAGACATGCCGAGAAGGGGGGCAGAGATCGATCACTAATGATTAAATGCAGAGTGATGCATACGGAGCAAAAAGAGAAAGAAACAGTGCATCATGGGAACCCCCCCACAGTCTACGTCTAAAGCAACATAACCAAGGGATGGTCCAGGGTCACCCGATCCAGCCCTAACTATAAGCCTTAGCGAAAAGGAAAGTTTTAAGCCTAATCTTAAAAGTAGAGAGGGTATCTGTCTCCCTGATCTGAATTGGGAGCTGGTTCCACAGGAGAGGAGCCTGAAAGCTGAAGGCTCTGCCTCCCATTCTACTCTTACAAACCCTAGGAACTACAAGTAAGCCCGCAGTCTGAGAGCGAAGCGCTCTAATGGGGTAATATGGTACTACGAGGTCCCTAAGATAAGATGGGACCTGATTATTCAAAACCTTATAAGTAAGAAGAAGAATTTTAAATTCTATTCTAGAATTAACAGGAAGCCAATGAAGAGAGGCCAACACGGGTGAGATATGCTCTCTCCTGCTAGTCCCCGTCAGTACTCTAGCTGCAGCATTCTGAACCAACTGAAGGCTTTTTAGGGAACTTTTAGGACAACCTGATAATAATGAATTACAATAGTCCAGCCTAGAGGAAATAAATGCATGAATTAGTTTTTCAGCATCACTCTGAGACAAGACCTTTCTGATTTTAGAGATATTGCGTAAATGCAAAAAGGCAGTCCTACATATTTGTTTAATATGCGCTTTGAATGACATATCCTGATCAAAAATAACTCCAAGATTTCTCACAGTATTACTAGAGATCAGGGAAATGCCATCCAGGGTAACGATCTGGTTAGACACCATGCTTCTAAGATTTGTGGGGCCAAGTACAATAACTTCAGTTTTATCTGAGTTTAAAAGCAGGAAATTAGAGGTCATCCATGTCTTTATGTCTGTAAGACAATCCTGCAGTTTAGCTAATTGGTGTGTATCCTCTGGCTTCATGGATAGATAAAGCTGGGTATCATCTGCGTAACAATGAAAATTTAAGCAATACCGTCTAATAATACTGCCCAAGGGAAGCATGTATAAAGTGAATAAAATTGGTCCTAGCACAGAACCTTGTGGAACTCCATAATTAACTTTAGTCTGTGAAGAAGATTCCCCATTTACATGAACAAACTGTAATCTATTAGACAAATATGATTCAAACCACCGCAGGGCAGTGCCTTTAATACCTATGACATGGTCTAATCTCTGTAATAAAATTTTATGGTCAACAGTATCAAAAGCAGCACTGAGGTCCAACAGAACAAGCACAGAGATAAGTCCACTGTCCGAAGCCATAAGAAGATCATTTGTAACCTTCACTAATGCTGTTTCTGTACTATGATGAATTCTAAAACCTGACTGAAACTCTTCAAATAGACCATTCCTCTGCAGGTGATCAGTTAGCTGTTTTACAACTACCCTCTCAAGAATCTTTGAGAGAAAAGGAAGGTTGGAGATTGGCCTATAATTAGCTAAGATAGCTGGGTCAAGTGATGGCTTTTTAAGTAATGGTTTAATTACTGCCACCTTAAAGGCCTGTGGTACATAACCAACTAACAAAGATAGATTTATCATATTTAAGATTGAAGCATTAAATAATGGTAGGACTTCCTTGAGCAGCCTGGCAGGAATGGGGTCTAATAAGCATGTTGATGGTTTGGATGAAGTAACTAATGAAAATAACTCAGACAGAACAATCGGAGAGAAAGAGTCTAACCAAATACCGGCATCACTGAAAGCAGCCAAAGATAACGATACATCTTTGGGATGGTTATGAGTAATTTTTTCTCTAATAGTCAAAATTTTGTTAGCAAAGAAAGTCATGAAGTCATTACTAGTTAAAGTTAATGGAATACTCAGCTCAATAGAGCTCTGACTCTTTGTCAGCCTGGCTACAGTGCTGAAAAGAAACCTGGGGTTGTTCTTATTTTCTTCAATTAGTGATGAGTAGAAAGATGTCCTAGCTTCACGGAGGGCTTTCTTATAGAGCAACAAACTCTTTTTCCAGGCTAAGTGAAGATCTTCTAAATTAGTGAGACACCATTTCCTCTCCAACTTACGGGTTATCTGCTTTAAGCTACGAGTTTGTGAGTTATACCACGGAGTCAGACACTTCTGATTTAAAGCTCTCTTTTTCAGAGGAGCTACAGCATCCAAAGTTGTCTTCAATGAGGATGTAAAACTATTGACGAGATACTCTAACTCCCTTACAGAGTTTAGGTAGCTACTCTGCTCTGTGTTGGTATATGACATTAGAGAACATAAAGAAGGAATCATATCCTTAAACCTAGTTACAGCGCTTTCTGAAAGACTTCTATTGTAATGAAACTTATTCCCCACTGCAGGGTAGTCCATCAGGGTAAATGTAAATGTAAATGTAAACGCATGCGCACAAGGGTTCAAGCTTGTCTGACGCAATCACACGTGATTCAAATCCATATGGTTTTTGAAAAAAATAATAAGGTCGGATACTTTTCTAATAGACCTCGTAGATGCTGTTCTCTTAATGTTATAACTTAGGTAGGTTATAACAAAGGTAGTTACTGCCTTACAAAGACAATATGTATATGCAGGGTGTCATCTTTTGAATGATTCAAAAGACCGTCAGGTTACAGGATGTGTATAATTTACGTATTACATTTAGTGAAAAGATTCTGAGTACATTTAAGAGTTGTACAGATATTTCAGCTTTCACTGAGTTATACAGCATAGTGCAACATAATGCTGACTGATGTGCTTCATTTTTCATCTGCAGTCTCATACAGCTTATAATATTAGAATATAATTAATTCACAACATTGTTATATATGGTGTTCAGATTGTTCTGAAATAAGATGTATAGTGTGAAATAAATCCTCTTTTGCATGAATTATGAAGACAGCAAACATCACAGTTAATTTTGACTGTTTCAGGTGCACGCCGAGGAAATTTCAGGCAATAATGGATATGTGGAGTTCTTCTTCTCTGCCAAGAAGCTTGATGATAAGGTGAGAATAGTTCACATTTTCTTTGTAAAAATACAATCAATATTCATGATTGATTTCCTCCACTGAGGAGGTTAGTAAGGATTATCACCTGCATCCATTTGTTGCTTGGTTTTCTAGCAGGGTTACTCAAAAATGTATGACCCAATTTACATGAAAATTGCAAAAAAACGTTTTGCTGTGTCCTGGAATAGAAACTATTAAAATTATAGGCATATTAATAAATAAATGTTTGGAGCCAGACTGCTAAACATGGCACAGAGGTTGAAGAATGGTGAATACTTTTGAGGTCACAAATTTCAAGTCAGAAGGCCACAAAGTTCCCGATTTACATTATATATAGCATACATTTTATCAAAATGACAAAATTTATAATCAACTGTATCATTGCAATAAATGACAGGTCTGTCCACAAGGCACGATAACATCAGAGCTCCAGGGGCAGTCTGAGTCTTGACATCACTGCCCTCAATGCCTCTCACTTTGCTCCAGGCGTATTTCAATCAAAAAAGACAGCAGGAGCTTTTTTCCAATTACAGCTCTGATGATTCAAAGTCATTCGGTGGTCACACCTTATTGTCCCACAGTCTCAGGTTGTAGTACCATGAGGGAGTAACAAGGAGGTAAGTGGTGGGTGAGGGGAATTTAATTTGTACAGCATATAGGTCCAGTTTTAAAATGACATTTTGCAATTTTCAGATACTTTGATAGTGAAATTATACCTGGTGGTTACAAATGGACAATAATGAAAAAGTCTTCCAAAATGCCAAAGAATTTGCTCTATTCTCACATTTTAAACCAAGCAGACTGGCAATGAGAGTTCTGTAGTGTCACTTGAAATCAATATAATGCTTCAGCATTATATTGATGGAGTTACTGGAGCTGGTGCCACTGAGCCACAAGAGTCCAAGTACTTACGTATTCCTACTCAATTATTGAATATGATAAAACAAGAGCAGCTCACATCAATTATTTTGGATGGAAAACTTGCATTTTTTTTTCCATTTGATAACAAACAGCTGCAAAATCTGTGAATAGTGATCGATATCTTCATATTTTTTTGAAATCTGTTCATAAAAACTGGTTTTATATGTACAGCGGGTAAACTAAGTATTAAACACGTCACCATTTTCTCAGTAAATATATTTCTAAAGGTGCTATTGACATGAAATTTTCACCAGATGTCGGTAACAACCCAAGTAATCCACACATACAAAGAAATCAAGCTATAGATGTCCAAGAATTAAGTTATGTGTAGAATCTGAAATAGTAAGTCCCTTCGGCTGCTCCCTTGTTTGCACTCGGGGTCGCCACAACAAATCCAGGGTGGATCTGCATGTTGAATTGGCACAGATTTTACACCGGATGCCCTTCCTGACGCAACTCCACATTATATGGAGAAATGTGGCAGGGGTGGGATTTGAACCCAGAGCCTTCTGCACTGAAACCAAGTACTTTAACCACTTGGCCACCTCTGAAATAACACAGGGAAAAACATTGAACACCTGAAGAAAGGGAGGTGAAAAAAGGTATGGAAAGACAAGACACCAAGTGAAATCTACCAATAATTAGATGTTATCCTGCCCCTTGTCAGTGCAAATTAATATCAAGCAGTTCAGTCCCAAATGATGGCCTATAAAAAGGTGTCTCATTACGAAGGTGTCACACAAGAAACATCTCATGATGAGTAAAAGCAAAGAGCTCTCAAGATCTTTGCAAAGTTATTGTTGCAAAACAGACTGATGGCATTGGTTACAGAAGGATTTCTAAACTTCTGAATGTTACAGTGAGCACTGTTGGGGCCATAATATGGAAGTGGAAAGAAAATAATTTCACCATAAACTGACCATGACCAGGTGCTCCTTGCATGATTTCTGACAGATGAGTGAAAATAATTATCGTAAAGAGGCAAGGACCACTTGTGGAGAGCTTTGGAAAGACCTGAAATTATCAGGTACAATTGTTTCAAAGAAAACGATAAGTAATGTACTAAACTGCCATGGCCTGTATGCATGCTCACCACACAAGACTCCATTGCTGAAGAAAAAGTATGATGAAGCTCATTTAAATTTTGCTTCACAACACTGAGACAAGCCTGTGAAATACTGGGTGAATATTATTTGGTCAGATGAGACAGTGGCTACGTTTACATGCCGTTAATATTTGGGATAAGGTCAATATTCCAGTTTCTGAATCATTAGGAATAACCTGTTTACATGCTTAAGCAGACAGAGTTACTCCTGGATACATGGTCATTGGTATCATTTGGAATATCCCCGTCTAAACAGCGACGCACGTCTTCCACTGGTGCTTGATTTAGTCTGGCATTCGTGCAAATCCTGCTTCACATAACGTTTCGGTCACCTTCTTGTAAATGTCGCTATCTCGGTACTTTCCACTGTCAATAAAAGACATTATATTCATGTCTTTCATGATACCAATGAAGTACAGTGGTCCCTTGTTTATCACAGGATCTATTGAGCCGAGTATTCCTTTAACTTTAACTAGTAATGACTTCATGACTTTCTTTGCTAATAAAATTTTAACTATTAGAGAAAAAATTACTCATAACCATCCAAAAGACCAATCGTTATCTTTGGCTGCTTTCAGTGATGCCGGTATTTGGTTAGACTCTTTCTCTCAGATTGTTCTGTCTGAGTTATTTTCATTAGTTACTTCATCCAAACCATCAACATGTCTATTAGACCCCATTCCTACCAGGCTGCTCAAGGAAGCCCTACCATTATTTAATGCTTCGATCTTAAATATGATCAATCTATCTTTATTAGTTGGCTATGTACCACAGGCTTTTAAGGTGACAGTAATTAAACCATTACTTAAAAAGCCATCACTTGACCCAGCTATCTTAGCTAATTATAGGCCAATCTCCAACCTTCCTTTTCTCTCAAAAATTCTTGAAAGGGTAGTTGTAAAACAGCTAACTGATCATCTGCAGAGGAATGGTCTATTTGAAGAGTTTCAGTCAGGTTTTAGAATTCATCATAGTACAGAAACAGCATTAGTGAAGGTTACAAATGATCTTCTTATGGCCTCAGACAGTGGACTCATCTCTGTGCTTGTTCTGTTAGTCCTCAGTGCTGCTTTTGATACTGTTGACCATAAAATTTTATTACAGAGATTAGAGCATGCCATAGGTATTAAAGGCACTGCGCTGCGGTGGTTTGAATCATATTTATCTAATAGATTACAATTTCTTCATGTAAATGGGGAATCTTCTTCACAGACTAAGGTTAATTATGGAGTTCCACTTGTAGTTCCTAGAGTTTGTAAGAGTAGAATGGGAGGCAGAGCCTTCAGCTTTCAGGCTCCTCTCCTGTGGAACCAGCTCCCAATTCGGATCAGGGAGACAGACACCCTCTTTACTTTTAAGATTAGGCTTAAAACTTTCCTTTTTGCTAAAGCTTATAGTTAGGGCTGGATCAGGTGACCCTGAACCATCCCTTAGTTATGCTGCTATAGACTTAGACTGCTGGGGGGCTCCCATAATGCACTGAGTGTTTCTTTCTCTTTTTGCTCTGTATGCACCACTCTGCATTTAATCATTAGTGATTGATCTCTGCTCCCCTCCACAGCATGTCTTTTTCCTGGTTCTCTCCCTCAGCCCCAACCAGTCCCAGCAGAAGACTGCCCCTCCCTGAGCCTGGTTCTGCTGGAGGTTTCTTCCTGTTAAAAGGGAGTTTTTCCTTCCCACTGTCGCCAAGTGCTTGCTCACAGGGGGTCGTTTTGACCATTGGGGTTTTTACGTAATTATTGTATGGCCTTGCCTTACAATATAAAGCGCCTTGGGGCAACTGTTTGTTGTGATTTGGCGCTATATAAATAAAATTGATTGATTGATTGATTGATATTCCGGTTATGAAAGGGTTATTGGCTGCATGTAAACGTAGTCATTGAACTCTTTGGATGCCATAATACACACCTTGTTTGGAGGTCAAATGGCACTGCACATCATCCCAAAATCTCCATACCAACAGTGGCATTTGGAGTTGGGAATATCATGGTGTGGGGCTGTTTATCATTATACAGCACTGACAAACCTCATATAATTGAAGGAAGGATGAATAGAAAAATGTTATGGTTTGCAGCAATTGTTCAACCCAAAAAGCAGACATGGCAGCTCTGGAGGTGTGACAAAAACTCTGTGATTTATTTACAAAGAGTCAATCTAGCACAGTGTACAAAATGTAAGGCAGAAGATGGCACAGGAACTACTGGGAGACACAATGAGCAAAAAATAACCAAAACTAGAAGCACTCGGAGAGCGCAAACCTCCACCAAGGCCATAGGGTCACTGACATCACATGGACTACCCTTTGGCAAAGAGACTTATTCCATGTCATTTCACGCATCTACCGTCATGTTTCAGATTCAGTGGTTAACCCTATGGGGTCCGAGGACACTTGTGGGACAGTTCACTCGCCTTGCATAAATGTTTTATTATTGCTGTTAACAGCTCTCCCTGCATCCTACAATCAAGTTTTATGTCTCTTTTTTCAGGACAACCTGTACTTTCAAAATATATATGCTATAGTTGTGTTTTATAATTGTAATAAAGGTTTACAATCAGAAATAAGAAAGGAAAAAGTAAAGCGGAAAATAATTTTCCACACACATTTATTCAAAGCACACAGCAAACTATAATAAACAACTATTTTGACACTTTATAAAGGTAATTTTGGCTCTTGTGTGAAAGACTCTACAACAAAAAGGTTCAAACAATAAACACAAATGCACATTTTGAACAGTATATACAAAATGGTCTATGCATTTGTTTGTCTTCATCTCAAAGCAATTTCTGTCTGCTATTACACAAAGGTCACATCACAAACTTCTACTATGAAGTTGACTGTGTGTTTGTTCTCTCCTGCTCTGAAAACAACATTCACACTTTGAGGCTCATTCAGTTTGAGGAGCGGCCCCTTCCCCCTCACTCCATTGATATGGTAAACAGTGCTTTACGCTGGAGCGAGAGAGCTTGCCACAGGCTTATCCAGTAACATTCACAGGAAAACGAGTCGAGCAGTCCTGATATTCACACACTGTTTGAGCACGTGAGTTTGTATGAGAGGCTCTCCGTCTGCTCCCTCTGCTCACTTTCACTTTTGCTGTGCGTAATGGCACAGGGCGCATTGGAGCAGCCAGGGGGCTATTCAAACGGGCTAACTAGTAACACATCACTCCTAAAAACAATCTTTGGTGTGTCACATGAGGTGAATCTGCCCTACGATTGGATTTTGGAAAACCATGTGATGGTGAACCAATTCCGATTGGACACTCACATTGCTCACGTCATCACACAGCTTCTATGAGGAGTACAAAGATGGTGGACAGTGGCTCGAAAGTCTGCAGAGTTAACTTTTCAGCAAAAAAACTAAGTTTCTATCTCATGTCATTAAAAAGTTATTTATAATTTAGTAAAGCTTGGTCTCAGCCATCGTATATGATGAAACTGCATGAACTACACAAGTTTTTTTTATTTTCTAGTAACAAGTTTATTCAATGAGGAGAAACAAATGATAAATTATTGTTGTGTCATAACTTAATTTTTGTTCAGCCTTTGTGACCCGTCTTCATGAAGTTAGATGCAAAAATGCTGAAATTGGCCCTACCCTGCAATGATAAAGAATCCTTAAAAAATTTACTGGAACCGGATCGTGTTCCGGATCATTACCAAAATTTAATGACTTCTAAGTTAGGCCAAGATACACCCCTGGTAAAAAATTTCATTGAAATCCACTGAGGATTTTTTTGAGTAATTCTGCTAACAAACCAACCAACCAACCAACCAACAAACAAATGGACGCGACCGAAAACATAACCTTCTTGGCGGAGGTAACAATGGAAATACTCAGTGGTCACAAAAACACATACTCACAAAGGTGTGGAGCTGGCCAACGGAACACAGAGCCAGAAACCATGACGAGCAAAGAACAACAAGGCAAACAATGAGCCAAGAAAGAACAACAGGTGCATGAAAACAAAAGACAGGAAACAAGAACACCCGTGGGAAATTAAGTGACAAGTGACAGAACTAAACAGACAAGGACAATGATCAAAAAGCAATGGACACCCAAAGGTGAGTGGAAAATAAAAAAAACCCAAACATAACAGTCGGAAGAGAAATAACCACATGGAAATAAATAGTAACTAAGAGGTGACTGCAGCAGAATAAACAAACAAAAACAATAAAGAAAAGAATAATAAAGTGATCAAACCTAAATGACAATCAGTACAAAACAGTGACAAAAACCAAAATCCAGAATACCAAGAAACAACAAGTGGAACTACGAATAATACCTGCGTGTACATAATGACCCTGAGACACAGGACATGTAACCAGACTAGACCCAAATACATAACCACACACATGGCACTGAACACACACAAGACACAGTGGGGGGCAGCACCCATCCATAAGCCAAAGAGAAGGAACGGAAACCGCAAAAGCACCCACACGCAGAACGCATGGGGTCGATCAGCACATACATTCATCGAGGAGACAGAGGAGAACGGAGGCCACACACACAACACGCCCACACACACGCAGGATGCAGGGAGACGAACAACAGACACACACTCCGATTTACACACTGGAGGAGGGGAATGATCGACACACACGCACACACACATCTATCCAAAGACACAGGAAAGACACACACAGGTGCACACGAGGGACACGGGGAGACACACCCATACTGGAGAACAGAAAACAACAAAATACAAAAACCCAAAATAAGCCAACAACTCAAAAACAGGGCCAAACGGGCCGATGGGCGGAACGCCACAGAAAAATGTACTGAGACATTCTTGATAAAAATTTGTTGCCATCTACCAGAAAGATGAAGATGAAACGAAGGTGGACATTTCAGCAAGACAATGATCCCAAACACACAGAGAAGGAAACTTTCAATTGGTTTCAGAGAAGGAAAGTAAGGTAGAATGGTCTTGAATCCAATAGAGAACCTATTGAAAGTGCTAAAGATCAGAGTTCATAGAAGAGGTCTATGGAACCTGCAAGAGTTGAAGACTATTTGTGTAGAAGTATGGGCCAAAAAGACACCTGAGCAATGTGAGTAGTTTGTCCATACAGGAGTAGGGATGGGTATTGATAAGATTTTATTGACATCGATGCAATTATCGATTACACTTATTGATCCAATTCTTTGTTGATTCCCTTATCAGGCTTTATAGGTTTTCTATTTAATGGTGTGTTTACACATGAGCAAGATGTGTTACGAATGTCATTTTTCTGTCATTCGTGACACATTCCTGACATTCTTAACGTGACTTAACGCATCTGAATAGGTTTCTTAATAGTGCGTGTTGGTGCGTGATATTCTTGATATTCGTGGAGCATGTTTTTGCCTGTCAAAAAATCTTCCACGAATGTCACACACCACCCTCATTTCGTCTCACGTTGTGGAGGTCGCAACTGTGCGTGTTGATCTGTCTTGATGACTAGTGATCCTTAAAAGAACGTGACAACGTTCGTAGTGGTTCCTGTGATGGTTCTTGGAGCCAAAACTGTCACGTTATTACAAAGTGACACGGAAACTGTCAAGTTTTGACACGACTTGTAACGCGGCATCACATTTCACCGCGCGCACGACGAATCAATTTTCTGT